>NW_004567122.1:14426102-14612244 GCF_000260355.1 Condylura cristata
ACTCACACTGAAGTGGCTATGACTAGCTTGCAGTGCTGCATCCTAGCCGTTATGCCACCAGGGAAGGCCCACAACTTTATTTATAAATAAATTGCTATAAACATCTGGGTGCAGGTTTTTGTGTGAGCAAAAAAAAAAAGGTATCAATTCCTTTGAGTAAATACTATGTCTGCTGGATCATAAGGCAAAAGTGTATCTCGTTTGGTAAGAAATCATCAAATTGCCTTCCACGGAAACTATCATCTTGCATTCTTACACAGAAGGAGTAACATTTTGTTGTTTGACATTCTTGTCAGCACTAGTTTGTCAATGGGTCCAGATTTTGGCAATTGTAATAGAAGTGTGGTGGTAACTCATTCAATTTTCACTTTCCTCTGGTGACATAGGATGTGTAACATCTTTTCACATGCTTATTTGGAATCTGTCTTTGGTAAGGTATCTATTAAGTAGATACTTTTGATTTTAAAGTAGATATTTTGATTTCTTATTGAGTTTATGTGTGTATGTCTTTGTGCTTTGGGTAAGAGTCTTTTATGAGATTTATTTTGTAAATCTTTTGTCCTAGTCTATAGCCTGTCTTCTAATTCTCTTGACATTGTCTTTCTTAGAGCGGAATTTTAATTGGAGACTAACTTTTACTCTTTCTTGCATGTTTCATGCCTTTGGTGTTATAGATAAAAAATGTTGCCATTTCCAGGGTTATCCAGGTTTCTCCTATGTTACTGAGTGGAAGTTTTATAGTTTTGCCATTTAGGTCTGTGAATTGTTTAAAATTAGTTTTTCTGAGTGGTATAAGGTTTGTGTCACGATTCCTCTCCTTTTCCCCCCCTTCTTTGTGCATGTAGCTGACCAATTTTGCCAGCACCATTTGTTAAAATGACTATTTTGTTTAATTGCAATACTTTTGTATCTCTGCCAAGGAACAGTTAATTATATTTATGTGGATCTGGACATTCAATTCTGTTCCATTGATCTATGTCTATTCCTTTGCCAACTCCACACTGTCTTGATAAGTGTAGTTTTATAGTAAGTCTTCAACCCAGGGAGTGTGAATTCTCCAACTTTGTTCTCCTTTAATATTGCTATGGCCATTCTAGGTCTTTTGTCAGAAAATTCTGAAATAAAAAGCTACAACTAATTTACTGGAAATTTGATTGGGAGATTTCATTCCTGTCCCAGATCCCATTACCCTCAAGTGGAGGTGCTCCTGACTTAACTCCCTGCTACTGTCTTCTATATAATTTCTCCTTTCCTGTTAAAATCACATTACCTGATTTCTGTATCCCCCTAACAAAAATCAAATGGGCATAAGCAAGACACAGTGTACTTTAAGCCTCTGTGACATGTTTGATTATATCATAGTTCTATGATTTTCTTAAAAGTATTTGCTTTAACCAAGTGAAAATCTACTAACTGGCTGAGGATCAGGGATTTTTTGGTCAGGGATATGACTTCACCTTTCCACAAAGACTGGACTTGACAGTTTGGCATGGATAACAGTAAGGAGGTAAGCTTTCCTTTTACCTAGAAAAAGGAGTGGAAAAAACTATTTTAGGAAGATAGTTCTTTCTACCAGATTCACAGAATACTTAACTTTGAGAAGTCAACTCATTTCCCCTATTTCTTCTGATCTTGCCAGATAGATGGTAAGTTATGGTTTTATTCACCCTGAGATTCAAGAATCTTTGAGAAACATTTACAGGATCTCTACAGCTCAAGAGAAGTGAGCTGAAATCCGTGGGTGGTGATATAACCAGATCTAATACAACCTTGGGCAAGTTATCTAATCTCATTAGGTTTTCTAGTATTTGTGAAATAGAGTTGCAACGCTAGTAGTGTTGAGATTTAAATGAGATAAATAAAATACCCATGATGTAGAGGTGTTTAATAACTGCCTTTGCTTAAGGATAAAGAATCAAACAGCTGAGGGAGTATAACCCAAGCATACTTAGAACCTCCAACTTTTAGGAGTGCTGGAATTAATTTTACTATAGCAACAATACTATAAATGATGTCTAGGGTCAATCTATAAAGTGCCTAATATATAGGTAAGGTGGTGCTGGCAGCACAGGCACATTTCAGGGGCATCCATGTCTTTAGTTATACACAGACCATCATACTATTTTTATGAGCTGATGGGTTTATAATGCTTGGGTGAAATTCAAGCAACACACTTTCATTGATTCATTCTTAGTTATGGGATAAGCTGACTCCCTTTACTCCCAACCTTCCTTATCTACTGAGCTTTGGTAGTGAGGACTGAAGCTCAGATGGAGATGGCTCCCTGTTGTTGGCTACAGGCCCTGGGAGCATAGGGATTTTTTTCTTTTTTCAAGATTTTATTTATGCATACAAAACTGGGGTATAGGTCACAGATGCATGGGAGGGGTGAGAGGATTCATCAAAGACAGAGTAGGGAGCAGAACAGGCAGATCCACAAAATAAACTGCTGAGCAGGGCGGGTTAGGAGAGGTCTGCCACACCTTGTGGGTCACCTCCCTACCTCCCTGGAGGGGATCGAACCAGTGCTTTAATGGCTGGAGAGCTTCATAGTGCTGTGCTTTAACCTGCTGGCTACCAGGGAGGGTCAAGCATAGGGACTTATATGAATGTGTTTAGGATAAGGATGGCAAGAAACTGGATAAAAACAGAGATTTCAGCAAATCAGTGAGAATAGATATGGTTCCTTCTCAATCTCAGCTGACTTCCTATAACCTTCTTTTCCCCTCCTCCTTCCCAGCCCCAAGATCTAAAAGCTTGGCGGTTTGCTTTTCTTTACACTATTACCACTTAGTGAACTGTATACCAGTCTGCTTTCCCTTTTAAGACTAACATTAAAGAGAACATGGCTTCTGTTGGCCTGTCAGTACCAGAAATTCACATTACTGGGGTTTTCTAAGAGATTTTGCTGTTAGTAATAATGCAAAGTAAACAGAAATTAATTTAAAAAATAAAAATGACTTCCTTTTTTTTTAACCATCCTTCCTGTTTTGTTTCCTAGATAAAAACCTAAAGAAACGAAAGAAAAAGAAAAAAAAAAAAGGAAAAAGTGCTCATTGCAAATAAATCTTAAAGGGAGGTATGTAACTTTATGAGTGACCTATGAGACACACACACACACACACACACAATGGCAGCCTTTATCCTGACTGGGCTTTTAATTTTGCTTTTCCCCCCCAGACTTCGGTCCCTTTCTCTGGGTCCCCAGCAGAAGATGCATTAGATTTGTGGCAAACTTTTGAGCCTCAGCTGTCTTGCTTTGGACCAACCCTATTTGGCTGGGCGTTTTCCCTCAAGGCGAAGGGTTAATTTGAGCATTTGACTGGAAACTACTTTAACTATATTTCCTCTTCTGTCTGTTGCACACTAATTACATTAAATGTTAAATATTTATATTGAAGGCCTTATACACTCGAGTACGTTTTGTCTTGATGTGGTGGATGGCAGAACTTATTTCAGGCATGAAGATTTGGTGGCTCTCACCCTGCCCTGTAATAACATTAGAACACTTGTGGCAGTCTCAAACTTTCCCTAGAAAGTTTGATTTGGACCGAGGTTTCACACAATTTGGAAAACTTTATAGTATACATCAAAAGGTTATTTATGAGAGTAATAGTAACAGTAGCAGTAATCATAGCTAACATCTGTTGAACTCTGAATGCATAATGATGGAAGCTGAGAGCAGACAAATTTAGGATAGAAAGACTCACCAGGACAGACACCAGAGGTATGGAGAGAGATAACTAATGAATCTCAACGAGGTTATGGAAATTTCCAGAAATCTTAGGTGATACAAAAGATTATCAACCAGAAGTGGGCGTGGTAAGGATAATCAGTCATAGAATACCAATCCAATCTGATCTGATGGATATAAACTCACAATAATTTCATCAAAGCACACTATAAAAATATCTCTTGTTTTGTCAAAACACAGTGTTCCTGCCCACTATGTCTATGCAGGCATTTCTTTTTCTTTTCCCTTAATAAACATACTGTGTGCTGGTGATTGGGAAAATCTTCTTAATTCTTTGTCTGAGGGACCCAAGTATTCCACACATTAATTTTCATCACTATCTGAACCCCAATATCTACCTAACACTGTTCTCTTTTAATCCTCCTGATAATTAAATAAAAATATTCCTATACTTTACCTTTATGTCTTTCTTTACTAAATTTGCCATAAGGTCAAATTAAGCTCAAATTCTTTGAGAAGTCAGACCTACATTTGGGGTTAAATAGTTTTGTTAAGGGGAGGTTAAATGACATTAGGGCGTGAAAAAACTACTGTCCCCACTTTATGGGTGAGGATAGTGAAATAGAGTACTTAATTTGTCTGAGTGGTTAAACTAGGATTCAATCTCAGGTCGTTCATGTCAAAAGTGAAGTAACCTAAAAAACTAGTAGATGATATGCAGAGCTGCAGAAATGACAATGTCAAGGGAATGGCCAAAGTAAATACAAGTTGCAAAAAAATTCGGGAAAGCAAAAAACAGTTAAATTTACTAGTAAGCCTCCCCATTTAAATATTAATTTGAAATTGATTTTTAACCACCAAAATACACAAGAAATCAATTTATTAATTAAAAAACCTAATCTATAAACGGAGAGTTCCTATTTAAAGTCGTTTTCACCTTTATGAACACCTACATTGGAACTGACACTGAGCTAAACACTTGGGACACAGGGATAAACAGAACACAATTTGTTCCTAAAGGACTTATACATTACCTACGAGATAAAATATATGCTTAATAACAACACAAAAATGGTGGGGAAAGACAATGAGAGTTGAATCTCGCCCTTTAGTGACACTGAGTTTACAATCCTTATGCTTCTCGAAAGGCTGAAGGAAAGGCTGGCTGGAGCAGTATGACTACCAAGACTACTTCAAAACGTATGTTACGTAAACCCGGGTTAATATTTCATTTAGTATTTGCCAAGGGTTTTAAACCTTCCCGAAGTATCCTGTTTAGCGAGTTAGAAATCCGCGTGAGACTGGTTAAACCTTTTCGACTGGACAGGGACGTCTCACACTTGCTCTAAGTACTCACGGGTCGCCGGGGAAGTGGTGCTTGTTGGGACTTGTAGTCTCTACCAGAACCATGGCTACTGCAACTCTATTTATAAAGCATTGCTCCTTTTTGAAACTTTCTGGCCCGACGGTCAGCCTAAGTCGCAGCCTAAAGCACAGCTTGAAAACTCTCCTCAGACTAGACTTCCGGTGCTTTCTCCACTAAGCCTTTACGGTGGACAATCCGAGGACGAGTCACTCATAAGCTTCCAAGCGATTGGCTAGTCCTCAGTGGTGGGCGGAGCCTCCTTGCATTGGAGCTCGGGATTGGATGGCTTCTGACGAGTCGCGAAGAGGCCTTTTCATCCCTACTTGCGGACCTGCAGACTGTGGTGAAGAGTGAATCCTTTACCGCAGCCTGCGCTTCGCCTCCTGAAATCTCGCGATAGTTCGACAGGGACTTAAAGACGCGCTGTGAGCCGCGGAAGCCAGTGGGGGCTGGCGGGCACCGGCGCCGGGAGGGACAGGTCAGGCGCGGAGCGCGGTCGCGTGCCGCCTGCGCCACTCAGGCTTGGTCAGAGCTAGGTTCCCGGAGCCCAGAGGAAGTGAGTAGACGGCGCAGCCCTCCTGGCCGGCGAGTCGGCTCCAAGTCTTGGCTGCTGAGTCGACTCGCGCTTCACCTGGGCCCGTGAGGTCTGTGACAGGTGCGCTGACTAGTGCGGCGCCTGCCGGCTCCCGGACCCGCCCCCCCCGGGCCTCGCCCGGTGGACTCGGGATGTGCTGCGGGCCCCAGCTGAGCGGCTCCAGCTCGGGCTCCGGCTCCTGGCGCCTGGCGCTGTCGCCGCCCAAGAGCGGCCGCCGCCCCTGAGGGAAAGAGGGAGGGACCGGCCACTGACCCTGGGCATGAGCCGGACGCGGCGTCCGTTGCTGGACTGAAGCGCCGACATGAACCTGCACCAGGTGCTGACCGGCGCTGTGAACCCGGGCGACCACTGCTTCTCCGTGGGCAGCATCGGCGATCAGCGCTTCACGGTGAGTGAGGGAGGCGCCCGTGGCCGCTGTGCGCCCGGGAATCAACCGGGTTCGGCCCGGAATGACAGGCTGAGGCCGAGAACGCCCTGTCGCCCCCCCACCGGGGTCTCTTGGGCCCCTGCGGAGGTCCCAGCCCCCGGGCCCAGGCCGACCTGACCTTTGAGAGCAAAGGAGGCAAAAACATTCGATCTTTGAGGTCCTTACTCGATGGAGCCAGAACTCGGATGTTAGAATGTTTTACGGGATTTTAAAAGTATTTGACTTCCTAGGTCTGGAATGGTTTATCAGAGATCAGAGTTATTTTTCTAAAACTCAGTGTTGAGTAGTGTGGTGCGGGGGTGTATGTGTGTGTGTGTGGGGGGGGTGTCTTTTTCTTTTCAATCCATAAATTCAAATTGGAAAGTTTAGAAATAGTTGGGATTGGTTTCATGTTTTAAGTTAAGGTCAAGTATCATTGTAGTTAAAAGGCGTGGGTGTCTTCAAACAATTACTAATTATTTGCCATCTGTAACGAATGCCTAGTGGAAATAACAGTGAAAGTGTTGTTTACTTATTTCCCTTCACATTCACAAGGAGTAACTTTGGAAACAGTCACTTCTCATTAAAAATTCACTTCTACCAGTCTTTGAATTCCATATGTAAGATTGAGTGTACCTGGGAAACTTTTATTTACTTTCGATCACTCACATTAATTACTAAGTTTCATTACTGTTTTTCAGTGAAACTTCAGTTATTTTTTTAAGGTTTGTTTATACATATGGGACTAGGGTGCAGGCCAAAGAGTCAGGGGTGAAAGGATGCACCAGAGACAGAGTGGGGAGCACAACAGGCAGATTGAAACTCACTGCTGAGGGGAGCAGTGGGCCGATCAGGAGAGGTCTGCCACACCATGTGGGTCAGCTCCCTGGCCAGGGATGGAACTAGTGCTGCAGTGGCTACTATGGTTTCTTAGTGCTGTGCTTTAACTCGTTGCTCCACCAGGGAGAGCCCTGAAACTTCAGTTTTAATGTTAATTCCAAGTAAGGTTTTCGGAAGTCACTTGTTTTCTGGAAGTCACTTGTTTTCCATTGGTGTTTGTCAGATATTGGGAGGGAACAGTGCCTCAAACTTCTGGCTGCTACTGGTATAGTGGCATTTTCTGCCTAAAGTGTAGTTTTATAATAATTTCAAAATACAAGTCAATATTGCACGTGATAGCCTTTATCTGAACGTATTTATAATGCTGATATTTCATGTGACTATCTTGTAGTTGTGATTAAAAGTAAAACTTATTTTGCATACGTAAGTGAACCAAAGTAAGCAGCTTGACAGGTGCCCTCAGCTTTCTTACCTATTTTGTACTTTTATGTGTAATTTCATCACTGAATAAATAGGTGTTATTTACCAGGCATTTAATGTCTGAATTGTGCCCTTAAATCTGTGCCAGATTTAAGATTTTACTTTCTCTCAGATTGTCTGTACCTCCCTAGTGTGACTCATACAGACCTCAGCTTGCTCTGGACACTAGCAGATTTGGAGATTCTAATGCTAAATGTTAACCGAAACTGATTAGTTAAAAGAGTAAACTCTGAGGGTCTATTAGCAACTAAGTCTTACAGTAGTTGGACCTTGCTTTCTGCTCTAGCTTTTAGAAGGAAGAAATAAACAGCATCCTAGGAGGTTTTTCTAGTGGGAGTTTATAAGACTACAGTTGCATTCTCTGCTGTCTCCTAAAGTAACATGAGTGCCTTCCTCAGTGAAAATTAAAGAACTCTATTTAAGAATACATTTGCAATCTGTGTAATTGGTGGCATAAACTTAAGGGCATTTACAATACTCTGATGTATTAATATACCTAGATGATGCCTATACATATATATATATACTTGGAGAATGCATCCATGTTATTTTTTTTTTTTTAAAGATTTATTTATTTGTGCATACAGAACTGGGGTACAGGCCAGAGGCTCAGTGGCGGTGAGAGGCTTCACCAGAGACAGAGTGGGGAACAGAACAGGCAGATCGACGAAGTACACTGCTGAGGGGAGCAGTGGGCGGGTCAGGAGAGGTCTGCCACGCCATGTGGTCACCTCCGGGGCAGGCGAGAATCGAACTCATGCAGAAGCGGCTTTAGATTCTCAGTGCTGTGCTTTAACCCGCCACGCCACCAGGGAGGGCCGCATCCATGTTATTTTAACATAGAGGTGAGTTAATATGACAAGGATTATGTGATCATTCTATACCTATGTAGCTTCTTATTCTGTTCTGCTGAGTTTTTTTTTTTTTTTTTTAAGATTTATTTACTTATGCATACAGAACTGAGGTACAGGCCAGAGGTGCAGGTGCAATGAGAGGATATACCCCGAGACAGAGTGGGGAGCAGAACAGTGTGACTGATGAAGTACACGGCTGAGGGGAGCAGCGGGCGGGTTAGGAGAGGTCTGCCACACCATGTGGGTCACCTCTGGGGCCAGGATGGAAGTCATGCTGAAGTGGCTTTAGCTTCTTAGTGCTGTGCTTTACCCAGCTGCACCACCAGGGAGGGCCCTGTTCTGCTGAGTTTTAAAGTTCTTTTCAGTAGACTAGATTTTAGTCATTTTTAACCAAGGCTACTGCAGATTTCTCTGAGGTCACAGGAAACATAATAGTAAATAAGGTAGAGATCTTGTTGTCTAGTTCTGGTGGTAGTTTTAAGTATTTTGGTGGTAGTTTTCTTGATTGCAGCTCATCCATTCCTAACTTTTTAACATTAATGTGATAGTACTCTTATAGACCAACCTCCATTTCCCAGATGTTATATACAACTTAAATGCTTTTTGATTATGTGTTTCAGGGCATAGGTTCTTCTTCAAATCTATGTCATCACATACATTTAGCACTACATTATGCTCATCACCAAAGTCTTAACTCCATAATTCTTTGGGCCACTTCCCCAGCTTGCTCCTGCCCTCCTCACCTCTTTGGGTAGTGTCAGTTTTGCAGGCAGATTCCAAAGATTTGTTTTGGTTCAGTTTTATCTATTGCATTTTTTATTTTTAATATTCCACATGTGAGTGAAATCATCTAGTATTTCTTTCTCCTCAACTTACTTTGCTTAGCATAATCCCTTCGGTGCCATCCATGTATTGGCAATACCATCTCATCTTTTTTTATGGCTAATAATACTGCATTGTGTACAGATACCACATCTTTATCTAGTCATGTTTTGTTGAACACTCAGGTTATTTCTATTACTTGACTGTTGTAAATACTGCAGTAGTAGACACAGGAATGCCTATATTTATCAACTCAAGTGTCTTTGCATGCTTCATATAGAAACCTGTGATTTTGCTGGATCATCTGGTAGATCTTATTTTTAATATCTTGGGAAACTTCCATATTGTTTTCACAGGGCTGGACCACAATTAGTGTATGAAGCTTCCTTTTTTTCTACACCCTAATCAACACTGCCTGTTCTCTTTTTGATAGGGGCCATTCTTATAAGTGTGAAGTGGTTTTGATTTGCATTTTCCTGATAATGAGCATGCACTTTAAATTTATCATTTTAAAAATGCCTTTTTCTTTCCATGTTAAAAGGCAGAAGCTATTGTTGACTCCTTATATTCAGTTTTAATGGCTTTTGAAAAATCTCTTAAAATTCTAGTTTTACTTACTTTTAGATCTTTTCTAAAAAAAGATTATTTATACAAGAGCTGGGGTGTAGACCACAGGTGTGGGGGAAGGGTGAGAGGCTTCACCACAGACAGAATGGGGAGCAAAACTGGGGGATCTGTTGAAATGCACTGCTGAGGGGGGTCGTGGGGGAGATAGGAGAGGTCTGCTGTTCCACGGGGCTTGGCTCCCTGGCCAGGGATCAAACTTCTTATTGCAGTGGCTGCAGATAGCTTCAAAGTACCTAACTTCTTGTGCCACCAGGGAAACCTGGGGCACAAGATCTTTTTGCAGGCCCCCTTCTTTTTAGTATTTTATGAGTTCTCTAAAGAAAGTCCTGTGTTTGTAATTCCTCTCTTTGCATGTTTGCAGATACTTTACCCATTCTTGCTTTGAAAGATTGCAAGAGATCAAATCCTGTTAGCTGAATAAGGTGACAGGTTTTAAGTTCAGATGAAATTCAATGCCAGTTCTCTGGCATTCTGGATTTTCACATGTGCAGTTACTGATACGGCTTGTGTATCTAAGTATTAGACGCTTTTTGCTAATTAAACTAGTATCGGAGTATTGACTTTGTGCTGAGTATGAAAGCGTCTAGCAGGTGTAACCACATCTCTAAGTCTGTCGAACACTATTTACACTTTTATTATATCGTTAATCAGTTTGTCTTGTATCTGTGTTTCACAATTTCATTGTGAGAACCTGGACTAGTATTGAGTCTGGTGACTCATTACCTGCATTTGATTTTCAGCTCAGTCGCCTATATTCATGTGCAGGTTCTTTTACAGTCTTTGGATTTCTCTTTCTGATTTGTAGAATAGGTTTAACAGTACCTATTCATAGAGTTATTACATGAAAAAATGTTACGTTCACTGTTTAATTCATATAAAACCCTATAAAATGTCAAGCAAGTCTCTCTGTCTGAAGAGAGCCACTTGAGAATCACTAACCTGCCAATTGGCTTTCCATTTCCAGCCTCATATACTTTCTAGATTACAGGTTCAGCTTGCAGTTGGCTTTTGTCTCTAGACTCTCATCCTTTGCTCTTATTAGGGAGT
The DNA here is from genome assembly GCF_000260355.1 of Condylura cristata. NCBI lineage: Eukaryota > Metazoa > Chordata > Mammalia > Eulipotyphla > Talpidae > Condylura > Condylura cristata. Next base: position 14,436,834 of record NW_004567122.1, read on the forward strand.
TTCTCTTTCTCTCTCCAGGTAGCAGTATGAAAATCCTATACCAACTAGATTCTATTTAATATATTAAGTTATTAATGCAAAAGTTGGTATTTCATAAATCTGGGTGAAGGGATAGTATATGCTTAAGTTAATGACATTGTGTAATGGAAAGATAAATGCAAGTAAAATGTGGATATACCCAGGGAAGCTAGTGTGTGTGGTTTTTTAATATGGTAACTTTTACTGTAGGTAGTCCTGATACTGGAACGGGAAAGAAGTGATAAGTGGTCCATGCCCAAAGCTCCATAAACATGTTCCAGTTTGGGTCGCCCCCTTTCCTAGGACTGGAAGTTTGGTGCTTTTCCATACTGGTATCCTAACACTATCAACTAGGCTCATGTGAGCTCCCTCTATCCCACATATACCTGGTGTGGCATTTAACCCTGCCTTGGTGTATCTGGGAAAGACTAATGCCCAATCTCAAGTGTTCTTGCTTGGAAAATATTGACTTTAAATGGTTGGTTTTGAGGCGATTGAAACAATACATTTGCATTTCCTGCTTTGTAAGATGGAAGAGGACTCTCAGAAATTCTTCTGCCCTAGGAGGGATGTCCTCTTAATTTTTGGTATGTCCATCCTGTGACTTGTTTTGGGAATGTGTCCTGTGGGTGTCAGTGCCCATGCAAAAATGGGCAGTTTAAAGTTACTCCCTCCACTCTGGCTAAGTGAAGGTATATGAAGTTGGATCAGAGCCCTTTATAAGATGTTGCCATTAGCCCTTGGTGTATGGTTTTGAGTTGCCAGTAGGAATTTAGTGTCTGTTTAAATGGGTAATTGAAACATCTACCCTTTCTGTTGGCCCTAGAGGTCAACAAGCTGCTTCCTGTTGGTTACCACCACCTTCCCCCACACCCTTAACTACTTACTGCATGTTTAGTTTTGTTAGTAAATGAAAAGTTATTCTGACCTAAACCTGGGACCCCTGCTTCCTGATTAGGAGACACGTACACACACAATATCCAGTATTATAAAATTAAGGTTATATTCACCTATTCCTGACACTTAGAACATGCTCAGTAAACCTTTAGACTCTGGTGCTTTGAAATAGCTGAAATGGTTTAGATTTGAGTCCAAATAAAATATTTCTACTTTTTTTTTCAAATTTCTCAGTCGTTATTCATTTATTATTAATACTATTAATATCATAGGAGTATGTGAGATTTCAGGTACACTCAGAAAAAATATGCTTTCCTCTCTTGCTGGGATGCTTCAATCAGTGTCCTTCATACTGTTGTTAGAGTAACTGTGTGTAATCAGCGAGGTTCTGATTTGTTGATAACTTGTTTTTGTTACAGGGCAACCCAATTGGGTAGCCTAAGAACTTTTATTTATAAAAAACAACTAGTTTAAAAAAGATACAGTTATCTAGAATTTAGACATTTCAGTGCATTCTGAAATGCACTGTAATATTTGAGAGTTTTTTAACCTTTTCATCTTTTTTTTCCATAGTGTTAAAATTGTATTTTGAGTAAAATGGAAAAGGAGGTAATTTCCAAGAGAGAGAGACAGATTGTGTTAATATTTAGGACTTACTGTCACTACTTTGGAATTTTAACACACGTGCTACAGGAGAGAAAGCAAATATGCACTAGCTCCAGGCTCCTTTGTATTAAACAATCCAGTGTTCCTAGTCAAGGGGATCTAGAGTAGAAGTCAAAAGATGGACTGCAGCAATCAGAGTGTTAGTAGAACATACGGAAACTGAATTAGCATTTTCTTCCATAGCTTTTTTCTGAAGTAAGGATCCTTTAGTTTAACTTGTGTCCTTCACTCTAAGGAAGCCCTGTGGTAGGAGAATAAAAAAGTTTTTGATTCCTACCCTCTCCCTCCCTCTACCCCCCTCCCCCAAAAGCCTAGTGATCTTTGTGAAAAGGGGAAAGGTTGATACTGTTTACATCTGGAGAAAAAAAAAGATTTTTGTGATACTCATTTGGCATTAAATACGAAATTGTTTAGAAAATTTGGTTGATTTTAAAGTATTACGTTTTAAACAGTGTTTAAGTGCTTTTAAAATTATAGAGGTAATATTAATTCTTAGCATTATATTTCCAAAAATAAGAACACTATTGCAACATACCAAAGCTAAGTCATTTAACCAGGAAATAAACAAGGAAGAGATTCGTTGAGAAATACACTCAGGTATGACTAGTTAAAACAAAAAGGGCAATATAAATGAGGGAATCTAAATGTTTTACAGAAGACAGAGGGTTTTCAAATTAAACTAATGTTATAGTTTGGGCTATTTTTTGAAATTTAGAAATTTTGAGAAAGTTCTCTGCCAAAATTTAAAATTAAAAATAATTTTATGCTTGATAGATATTACTGTATATCTTGTTTAATCTCAAAGTTAGGAAACATTTTTGCATGTGCCTAATGAAAGGATGAAAGGATTTTCATTCAACTAGTGATGTTGAACACATTTTCATGTATCTATTGACCATTTTTGTGTCTTTGTGGAAAGATGTCTTGTCAATACTTTTGCTCAGTTTTTAAATCCTTTTTTTTTTTTGCTATTAATTTGTAAGAGTTCCTTATCAGATAGAGATAGAGTTCACAATTATTTTCTTCCATTCTATAGATTTATATTTCATTTTGCTGATTTTTATCTTGCCATTTTTTGTTCATTGTAGTCCCATTTGTGTTTTTGGTGTCATATCCAAAAAATCACCTAAGAACAATTGTTGAGCTTTCTCCCTATATTTTCTTCTAAAAGTTTTATATTAAAATCTTAACATTTTAAGTTGAATTTTTATGTATGATGTAAGATAAGTGTTCAGTTTCTTTCTTAGGTATATGGACATTTCATTTTCCCACCCCACTATGGCATTATTCCTTTTCCCATAAGTATTCTTGGTGTGTTTGTTGGAGGTTAGTTGACCATATATGTGTGTGGGTTTATGACAGCTCTCCTCTGTTTCTTTGGTCTGTGTGTCAGTTTTTTGTCAGTGTGCTGTGTTTTTACTCTTTTTGATGTTTTCTAATTGTTGTGTGTATGGAAATTCCACTAATTTTTGTAAGGTGATTTTGTATTGCACAACTTTGATGAATTCATTTATTAGCTCTAACAGTTTGGTGGAGTTGTTAGAGTTTATAATATCTTGTATAAGTCTCTTCCTGCATTTATGTGCATATGGACACAGAAAGAGACTTTTTAGTATAATTTGTAGTATATTCTTTTTGTATAAATTTTAAGAGTAGAATTAGTAGGTCATAGGTTATAGAACACATTTGCTTAGCTTTCCAAAGTAGTTACACCATCTTACTATTATATATATATATTCCTATCAGTAGTTAAAGGGATTTCTAATTGCTTCATATTCCCGCAAGACATTTTTCATTATGGGGAGAACTTAGAAAAACATTACATGGCAGTAAAGCGGATATTAAGAGCATGTTTTTTCCTGTGAGTTATAACTTGGTTTCAATTGCATTTGCTCATTGTATTGACTCTGAGACATGAGCCAACTTCTCAATCTCTCTAAGCTTGAACTTCCTTATTATAAAATGGGGTGCTGGTAATAAATCATACTATTTGTTATGATTAAATGGGATACTATTGAAAAGAACTGAACATTAACATGAAAGGCACAATGATTGACCTAAAAGACTGCTGTGTCTGAAAGAAAATCCTCAAAAATGCAAATGCATTTTTTGTTTGTTTTTATGGAAATATTGTATCTGGTATTAGATGTTTTAATTACTACCATGACAAGTAGCTATCATAACTTGATGCAATTTTATGTCTAGAATAAGTTGTAAAATAAAAGTAGTGCAAGGAGAACAGCCATATTCTTTTTACCTAGATTTGACTGTTGATAATTTATTACCATTATCCTGTATGCATTCTGCATGTTTGTGGGCCCACATATTTTTTCTAAACCACTGGAGATAAGTTATATACATCATGATTCTTTACCCTTGTATAAATCATTTGTATTTCATAATAAAAGGAATATTCTCTTAGATAATCATATAGTTTATCAACATCATAAATTTACGTTGTCATAGTGCTTTTATCTAACGTATTACCTGTGTCTCTTAGTTGATATAACAGTTATAATTATAACAATTATAGTGTATTTACCCTTTCCAATATAGGATTCACTTCAGGCACATGTATTATTTTTAGTTATGTCATGTCTCCTTTGCTTCTTTTATCTTTGTTCATTTGACATTGTCAATTGAAGACTCTCAATACTTCATCCTCTTTTGACAAGCCCTTCCTCATTTTGGTATTTGCTCTTCCTTTTGATTAGATCAAGCTTATGCATTCTTGGCCAAAAATGGGGACAAAGACTTATATCTGTGATGTATGTTATCTTAGTGCTGCTAATTTTGATGACCCATGAAGTGTTGTCCAGTCTGGTTTAGGTTTTTCCTCCTTCGCAGTTCATAAACTGCTTGTGAAAGACTTTAAGATCATGAAAATACTGTCCTCATCAAAATTTTCTTCTGGTTTAGCATCCACTAATGATTCTTGTATGCTCTCCACCCCCCTCCCAACCCCTCTGCCCCCAGCACTCTTTTCTTTTGGCATAGCAAGGTACAAGCTCCCTGTCTCATCTTTATAAGTAGCCAATTTTTTTTTTTTTTGATGAGCCCTGGTTTCTTTTAGTTGGGAATAATATTAAAGGCCAAGATCAGAATGCTAGGTGATCTCATTTGTACTGGAATGTCTTGTATTTTGGTCTTTTCAATGAAGAGGACAAGCAAATACACACATGCATATGCTCAGAGCACATATAGAAATAATTTATGTGTGTGCATAAAAGTATGTACATTTTTGGAAAACATCACTTGATACCATTATTTCCCATCTGATCCAACCTTACTTGACTCTGTTGTGTCTTCCTTCCCATATTTCATTTCTTTATTTTTCTGAACAGTGAGAAACTTAACTCATTTGCTCAATTCTGTAATACATCTAAAATAGTTTCAGACTCTCCATTTCACTGCAAAATCAAAAATACAAACAAAAATTCAACCTTAAATAATAAGAATTCAGTATTTGTATTTCTCTCCACCCTGCCTGTGAGATAATAGAAAACATACATTCTTATTTGTTGCCACCCTATTTCTGGCAGAACTCCTGAAACCCTGTATTAATAAATTCTTTAGTGATAAGAGCATTGGGAGCATCTTTTGTTGTATGAGGTGACTTTGGATAGAGTGCTGGATGGCTCTTGTGTGTTGCTGGAAAGACAAACCATGACTAGAAGCTTGACATTTTTAACCCCATCTACCATTCTCCTGAAAAAATGAGAAGGGCTCAAAATAGATTTAAAAATTAATTGTGACTGCACACAAGGAAGCTTCCATAATATGTCAACTCCTGTATATTCAGGTTTCACTTTCTCACAGTTTCAGCTACTGTAGGTAGCTGTAGTCAACCTTAAAATAATACATATAATATGTGAAGAGAGACCCCCACATTCTGGCAACTGTTGCATGCTGTCATTGTTAATTATTTTATTTTGTTACTAGTTCTTTTGTTACTAGTTATTTTGTGACTTTGTGAATGTTACTGTACATAATTTATTAATTGCACTATCATGGGTATAGGTATATCTATATAGGGAAAAATGCTATGTAGAGGGTTCTGTACTTTCTCTGGTTTCAGGCATCTGTTAGGGATTTAAAATGTTTCCACTTTGTATAGGGGGAGACTATTATAATAAGGAGTTTGGGAAAATTCTAGATTATTAACCATATCCATGTACCAGGAATATGATGAACCCCAGACTCTACAGAAGCTCTTGTATTTGGTACCTTCCCGGACTTGTCCTTCTTCATCTGACTTTTTCTTTGTATCCCTTATCATAACCTTTAACAGAGTGGGGAACTTAAATGCTTCTCCTTCAGAGCTTGTCCTGTGCTATGGCTGATCATCTGTATCCTTTATTATTATACCTAAGCGTTACAGACTTAAGAGTTTTGCTGAGTTCTGTGAATTGCTTTAGCAAATAACTTAATGTAGACCTCTGTAACCTATGGAGGTATACCTGTGCTGAGCATCTGAAGTAGAAGACAGTCTTGAGGGACTGACCTTTCAACCTATGGGATTTGATAATTCTTCCAGGTAGATGGTGTTAGAATTGAGTTAGATTGTAGGACACAGTTGATGTCACAGAATTGGTTGGTGTGGTTAAAAACCTTCCTTCAAACCCAACAGTTTGTTGGAAATGTTACGAGTATGATATTAGTGTTAGAATAAGGGAAAAATACAGTAGGCAGTCTAGTTATTGTTTGTCTCAATGTCAGAGATTGAAAACATATGCTCTGAGTCTGTGTTTCATACCTTAATTCCTTTTGCCCTTTTTCTTTTAGTTGGACATAGTAATTACTTCACTTTTTTCATCCCATCTCCCATTTTGGTTTAATGTAATTTTTTCTATATGTATGTCAGTCTGTTTTGAGAAGTCATTATGATGTAAAAAGTTATAACTGTATTTCTTCCATTCCATTTTCCCCTTCTTTGTAGGTAACAAACTGTACTGTTCCCTGCTTTTATATTTCCTGGTTTTTTTTAGAAATACTAAGCAGATACATGTACTTTTTTCTTATTTTCCTTACTCCTTACACAAACAATAACATTATAGATAGTGGTTTTTTCCTTTGCTTTTCTCCACTTAATAGTATCCCCCAAAATCTCTCCATGTTAATTCATAGATCTTTGGTATATTGTCCACTGCCATAGTCCAGTGTGTATCTTTCCTCTCCCTACCTCGTTAGCAGCATAGCAGAATTTTTGATTTAGTATTTACGTATTCTTGAAAAGATAAAGCAAAATGCAAATATGGTTTGACTTATTAATGTATCCTATATTTATACAGTCAAATAAGTTGTTATTTAATGTCTGTAGTCAAGAAAACTTTTGTTATAAACCCCAAGCATAATTCTCAACTCACAGTGTGGTGTATAGTTCATTTATATCCTTTTCACCTCTTTCCCCACCCCCCATCTAGGAGTTTCATTGCTGTTCACTAAGTTGTATTTCTGAGAGAAGAAAGTGAGGACAAAATGAGAAAAAAGGAAATACTATTACTTCAGCTTTCTGCAATTCAATAAAAATCAGTTATTTTCATTTGATTTAAAGTTTACTAGGGCTAGAAGTAGATATCTTTGCACTTTCTAGTATTGGCATGGAGGAAAAGCCAAATGACAGATAGGGATACAGCAGCAGCAAAAGAACAAGAGCAATCCAGAACTGACAGAGTCTGTGAATAATAATGTGATAATTGGATTTTAAGTTGACATCTTGCTCTGTACAGGGTTAAGTGTTTACTTCCAGGATAACTACATTTGTCAACTTTGCAAATGCTCAAAACTTGTATTAAACATTGTATGAGGTCCTTTAGTATTAACACAGACTTAATGGAGGAAAATTTGGAGTCATAAGTGACAAAAACAGTTGCAACACAATTTCTAAAAGTAAGCCAGATAAGTTTAGGTATAACAAAAGGAAAACATGACTGTGTTTCTGTGTGGTTTTTTTTTTTTAAAGATTTATTTATTTGTGCATACAGAACTGGGGTACAGGCCAGAGGCTCAGGGGCAATGAGAGGCTTCACCAGAGACAGAGTGGGGAACAGAACAGGCCGATCGACGAAGTACACTGCTGAGGGGAGCAGCGGGCGGGTCAGGAGAGGTCTGCCACACCATGTGTTCACCTCCGGGGCAGGCGGGAATTGAACTGATGCTGAAGCAGCTTTAGATTCTCAGTGCTGTGCTTTAACCCGCTGCGCCACCAGGGAGGGCCTCTGTGTTTTTTTTTTTTAATATTCCAGTTAATAGAAACTGCAAAGAAATTGTCTAAAGAGGAGGAAATCTAAATTATAGATACACAAAATTTATTATGTTATTTTGGGAAAAAATGACAGTATCTGATCAAAATTTTATATTGAGGACAAAACCAGTTTCAAAGATTCTAAGCCAGAGTAGTATGAATGGAAATTTTTCTCAAGATAGATTAGCTTTGAGAATTTATACTTCGTAATAGTACCATGACAGACCTTATGATCCTATGGTGGATATTTATATAGATGAGCAAACATCATGAGACTTTTGTTTACTGAGTCAATTTTTTTCCATAATTTGATATCATTGCAACCAATTGTTGTTCCCAATTTCTTTTAGGAAATTTCCACCATGTTTAACTAGGTAAGGCCTTGTGGTACCATGGAAATAGCCCTAGACCAAGAATCAATAGACCAGGTTCTCAAACTCACTATGCCACTGAAGAGTTTACTCAACCTTTTTGGTCCTCAATATTTCTGTCTGTAATATGAGCAATTTATTTTTGTGTTCTCTCAAGTCCCTCTTCTAATACTTTTGATAGTTGTTTTATTGCCAATATTGTACTACCTATAATACAATATTGTACTGGACTATAATACATGAATTCTAGAAGAACAGCCTTGTAGTCTGTAATGGCGGAAATTCCTGTGATTGGGAAGTGAGGGGCGATAACCCCAAAAGAATTTTGGCTTGAAAGAGTTCTGTTAATTTTTTTGTGAAAATTATGGTAATAAAAATTATATATTATATAATTACATGTATAATTATATAATATATAAAGGATTTATATATAGATGGATAGATAGAAAGGATAATGTTTTTGTTTCAAACATTAAGTAAAGTAACCATGCATATTTAGGAAGTAAAGAGGAAGCTGAGTTATTAAAACTTGGAACTTAGGATGGAAAAACAGATTATGATAACTGTTTTATTGTCAATATTGTACTGCTGCTGGACTATAATACATGAATTCTAGGAGAAGAGCCTTGTACTCTGTAATGGAGGAAATTCCTATGAATAGGAAAGGAGTGGAGACAACCCCAAAAGAGTTTGACTTGAAAGAGTTCTCTTAATTGTAAAATTCACTAAAAATGTTTGACGATTTGTGAACTTTTTATTTATTTATTTTTGACTATAATAGCTATTTTTAATTAAATACTTTATTCCACAGGTATTTATAAAACAGACTCTTCAGAATACAGGGGGACAGGATGCCCTTGAGCCTTACCTTTTGTCTTGAAACTTACCTCCTAGTAATGAAAGAGGGCAATTTAAAAGATATTTATAAATTGTGACATGCTATGAAGAAATATAAACAGTAATGTGACAAGAAGTAATGAGAGAGGGAAAGAGAATGCATGAGAATGACTGGGAATGCAGATCTGAATGATTAAAAGAAGCTAACTAGGCAGTGCCCAGGTAGAAAGAATGTACAATAGATAAAATACCTTGAGGTAGAAAAAGATTGAAATGCCCAAGTAACAAAAGAATGCAGAATTGGGACAAGAGTCATTGAGAGAAGGGTGACTTGATAATGGTTTGAGATTTCAACTATGGTGAAGTGAAGTGTTGAGAATTTATTCAAAGCGCAGCAAGGAAACTATTGAAGGGAATTGAAGCGGGGAAAAGCACTTGGTATAATAAACATCTTTAAAAGATCACACTTGTCCAGCGCCATCCATGTTGCCGCAAATGGCATGAGTTTATCATTTTTGATTGCTGAGTAATGGTCCATTGTGTGTATTCACATCTTTTGATCCAGTCATCTGTTTTTGGGCATTTGGGTTAATTCCACATCCTCCCTTAGTGAAATAAGCCAGAAAGAAAAAGAAAAACACCAAATAGTTTCACTCATAACAAGACTGTAAAAGGTTGGAAAAAAAATTGTAATTAATTAAAAGTAATAACTAAAATCAGCTAACAACTATAAACCAGAGACATTCTATGGGGGAGGAGGTGGAACCAGATCAAAACTGGGGTGGGAAGAGCACACAAGACTATGATGATGACACATGGCTGAACTGGTTGTGGGAAGTCCATGGGAATTACAACTGAGATGAAAAAATGAAGAACGATGTAAAAAAGTACATATATTTTTAAAACACTAGAAAAAAAAGATCATGCTTGTTTGTGTGGAAGTCAGTAGGGGGAAGTAAGAATGGAAGTAGTCAGGCTATTCACGGTAGTGCAAGAAAAAGATTATAGTAGTTAGGTAAGAACACTAGCATTCAGTGAAGATGGAAGAGGTGACCAGAGTAGATATATTTTATAGATAGAATTGACCAAGTTTCCTACTGGGGTTGCATATAGCAGAGAAGGGAAGTATTTCCAAATAATGTAGATTTTCTTAAAAAAGAATGTTTAAAATTAATCTTTTAAAACATAACTATTAATGGTGTTATTCCACGCAATTCTTTTTTTCTTGACAATGTTATCATTTTTTATTCTATTTTTTTCTTTCTTTTTTTTAGGCTTATGCATCTGGATGTGACATTGTAATACTTGGAAGTGACTTTGAAAGATTACAGATAATCCCAGGAGCTAAACATGGAAATATCCAAGTGGGATGTGTAGATTGTTCAATGCAACAAGGCAAGGTTAGTAACCTTTTCATAGTAGGCTATTTATTTTGATTATGGCTTTGTCAAGATAGTCTTGTGCCTTTCCTATTGAATTATGCTTATTTTTCTTTAACATCGGTGTACATACAAATTTCTTTTATTCTAGAGCTTAGTAGGAGTTCTGCTCTTACATAATTTTAAAATGTAGCATTAACTTCTCCATAGTTGTTGACAGACATATAGTACTGCATACACAATAGGCAAAGCTTATGTAAAAATTGATAGGATTGAGGAAAAGAAATGACAATTTGTTTCTAAATAAACTATCGAAGAGAAAAAAATTGTAGGAGGTATTCTTACAAGGTAGTAATTTTGTAAATTCTGAATAAACTGCAAAAGTGAAGATTAAACTATTCTGAAGTTGTTAATTTTTTATTTATTCCAAGTCTGTAAGGAAACTCTTGGCTGGACTTCTGTTTGCATATGAAATTTAAAAAGTAACCTTGAAAGTAAAACAACAATGACAATAACAGAAACAAGTCATATGATTGTATGTCAAGTTAAAATACAATTCTACATAGACCCAGCATTGGGAGTCAGTTAATAGGCAGCATAATATGTAACTTAAAATAGCTCCATAAAGGCATAGTTGGCCAGTCTGGGTAAGTTATATCTTGAACTGGGCTAACCTATGCAAATGAATTTAATTTTTTGCTAGATCTTTAAATATATCATATGACGATATGATTCCAGTAGTACATTTTGTGTGAGGAACCAAAGTGTATGCAGTCCTTCTCTTTTTTAGTTTAGTCATTTCTAATAAACCTGTCAGAATTATTTCTTAGACTTAGTTTAAAGATACTAGTTTTTGCTTTTGTGCTCTTTATCTTTTTGTTAGTTTTTTTTTTTTTTGGGGGGGGTAACTTCTTTAACTCCCTTATTCCCTTTAATATTGTTCCAAGTGTTTCTCTCTTATCTGTTGTTCATGACTTTTATTTTCTCTGTTCTAGTAAAATGATTTTTATTGCAGCATGCTAAAAGTGCTTGAGACATTTCCCCCTCCTTCATGTCTGCTTGCTCTCCTAGCTCAATCGTTCTGCCATCTTTAGTATTGTATAAACAGTTTGTTTATGCCATCTAGATTCATAGTGCTGGTTAACCTTGGAAATCTAATTTTAATAATTTCCAGTGAAAGCTATATTTTTGTGATAAAATAGGTTACATGACAACTGAGATTTAAATGAAGTAATTTGGCTTTCTAATAAAAGGCAACTGTCATTTGTTTTGTAGATAAAAGAATTTTCTCAGGTGTCAGGAAAAAAAAAATTGTAGTTTCTCATACCTGGGGAACTTGTGTTTGCCTTTAAGAAGAAAACTGTTTGACATGATGGGCATTGTGTTTTTTTTTTATTTGTTGTACTACAAGATTAATTTTCTTGAGAAAAATCACCTGCATTTTTTTTTATTAGTCATTTGCTTAAAAACAGTCTTAGTTGTCCATTACTTTGGAAGAATTCAAATTGTCCACCTTGTCAAGATCCTCTGCACTGTGGCTCATACCTGCCCTTTTGGCCTTGTGTCTGTTATTATTAAGAGGGAAACTGTCTTTTATCTGGGCTGATAGTCAGTGGCTTCTAGATGTGTATTCTTTTAATCTTTACATACTATGTCATATTTTTAAAACTGAATGTTTACTACCCTTTGAAATCCTGCCCACATTCAAATGCCCAAACTATATCCCAGACCACCTCCAGGCAGAGTTGCCTCAGAATACTTTGAAATGGCTTTTTCCCATATGTGTATTACATCCTCATTTGTTAACCCCTCTTCATTAGCTTAAATGTTACTATTTTTATTCCTACCTCCTTTACTGTATCTGTTCTTCTGTTTGTCTGTTCGATTTCTGGTATTTCATTGTCCTTCATTTGTGACTCATTCAAGCTACAATAGTAATTAAGCCTTAAAAAGAGAACTAGCGACTACTATGCTCCATTCATTTAAAGTGATATTTACAGATACTCAAATAAAATAAAGTATTAAAAAAATACACTATTTAGGGAATTCCCAAAGGAATAGTTCTAAGTTTCAGTTTTAGAAACTTACATATATCCTGACAAAAGTATAAACTTTTAAGGACAGGTAGTACAAAAAACTGATTTTAAAATTGTGTTAGAGTCCATACTTTACAAGACCACCTTTGGTACATTTTGTTCAGGAGGAAGGAAATTAACATTTTACAATGCATCTTATATAGTTACAAAAGTTTCACAAAATTTGTAAAATTTATACATAGAAATAATTTCAATACTCGAAAGACCCTATTAGGAGATAGTACTATGCATACTATAAATACAGATAAAGAAACAAAGGTTTAGAAAGATTAACTTGCTGGGTACACAGCCAGTAAGTGACAGTATTGGTATGCTGACCCATAAGTATTGGTTTCTAACACTGACATTCTCAACTATTGAAGAAAGAAGTTGTGTGTGGGTGTATTTTAAGTTATAGTATTCATTTCTTTTGTCCTTTTGTTCACAAGTTAACATATCCATAAGGTTTTTTTTTTCTTTTCTTTTTAAAAGATTGCAGCATCCTATGGAAATGTTATCTCTGTTTTTGAACCAGTTAACCTACCGAAGCAAAAGAAAAATTTGGTCAGTAATTTATCATTTTTCTTTTAGGAATTGAAATGTCTTAAGTATTAAAAGTTACTATTTTAAATAGTATAAAATCAGTGTACATCAGGAAATCGTCATGTATACATAATTAGAGATACAAATTAACACCATTTCCATAATAAAAATGTATTTAAGTGTTTCATTGCAATAAAATTGAACATTATTGTGATGATGACTTACCTTGTAATGTTTTACTCTTCCTTCTAATGTATTTCACTTATGATGAAACTTTGAAAAGTCAAAAACTTTAGGTTTGGCAGTTACTTCTATGTTAGTGACAAATATTGCCTAATCATAAGGCCACTTTTTTATTGTATGGCCTCTCTCATACGGTTTTCTGCCTTTTAAAAATGCATTTTGTTTTTAAAGTTACATGTTGTAATTGTAGAGTCTTAGAATACTGCTAAGATTTATTTTCTTGCAATTGTTTTATGTCATTGTTAACAAGTTACTGAGTTTCTTTTATTTACAAAGATTATATTCAGAAATAGTTCTGAAAACTGGTTAAAATATTAAGGAGTGGGCAGATGCTTTAATCACCCTTAAATCTAGCAGACAGACCAGGTTATTTTACTTGTTTCTCCTGAAGATTAAACTAGTGCTATAAGTAATTTCAAAGATAGTAGTGTAGATTAAGAAATATTTCATTCAGTGTCATAAGATTGATTTCTTTCTTTTTTTGTTGTCTAGCTATTTGATCTGAAGCAAGTCAGTTTTATTGTACTCATTGCTTAATTCTGAAATTGACTAATAGCTATTCATGGGGAAAATATAAGGAGGAAATCGTGTTAAAAGCTGTGTGAAAATATGGTAAACATAAAGTAAACTTTTTTTAATAGACATATTTTTAATGTACCTCTTAATAACTTTCATCCTATTTATACTTAGCTTGTTATAAGTATCTAACAAATTCCCTCTTAGTTTGGTAGCTGGTTGTTTTTTGCAAATTCAATTATTTTTTAATAAATCAGGCATCAGACCACAAAACTAAAGTAAAAAACAACAACACACACACAAAATATATATATTGTTTACCTTACCTTGTTTTTGATGAAAATAATTTCTCTGGGTTAACCGACAACATTTTTAAATTTCATGTAGGGAGAGTCCACAGTTCTCTCTTGATTACTATTTCTGTTCATATATTACTTAATAATCTAATATTAGAGAACCTTATAACCTTCTGAATTAGTAATTGATGGTAGTGAGAATAATTTTTAAAGATTGTTGCTCCATTCAGGGCAATGTTTTGCAAAATAATAAACTGACTTTTATTGAATGAACTGACTTTTCAAAAAACTGTTAAAATGCCTTTCATACTAAGGGCAGAATCTAGAATATCATTTTTGGTCTATTTTCCTATGTTATAATTGCTTAATATAATAGTGTCAGTACTTAGAAGAGGCATTTTAATTGGTAGGGAGCAGTGACTTTGGGGAAGAGTTGAAAAAACTTGATGAATAAGGAGAAAACCAGATCAACATAAAGTATTATAGACTTGAAAGCTACACACAAATCTGTAATTCCAGATACAACCTCAAAGAATATTTAGACCTTTGTTAAAAAAAGATACTTCCTTCTCTTTGTACATTCTGGAAGATTATTCTTTTAAGATGATGGATACTTATATATGAGGAATACACTTCAGAATTAGTAGTTGATATATGTGTCAGATTCTTTGCTGGGGAAGTTTAAGCCTGCAGTTGTGCTGAGGACCTTTTGTATATCTAGTTTTAGAAAGGGTTCTACTGTGTACTGCTATTGAGAGCTATTACCAAAAGGCAGTATTCATAAAAATGTATTCTTCAAATAACCTTTGTCAAAAATCACTTGGGGGTAGTGATTTAAAGTGCAGATTCCTGTGTCCTGTCTTGTTTCTTTTGTGCCTGAAACTTTATGCAGGCATCTCAGAATTTTGAACTTGTAGCAAACTTCTCAGGTTGAACTTGTATTAAGTATAAGAACCTTTACATTAGGAGAGTGTTTTGGGGTCTCAATCTATTAGTGGTTCATGAAATCAACTTAAATAGGCCACAGTGGTCAAAAAAAATTTTTTTTGAGAAGTATTGCTTTAAGGAGTGAAAGACCTTAATGATAAAATATTGAAAGTGTTAAATCACTTATTCTGAAATTTTACAGATGTATTATGATTTCAGGTGGGGATGAAACATTAAAAGGAAGCCACATATAACAAAGACAAAGACATTTAAAACTAAACCTTTGTAACTATAATAATGTAGTAAAGTAATAATAATAAAGTAATATTACAGTTTTAAACAACAACATAAGGTATATTGTCCAAAGTGGGATACTGATTTGTTGTTTAAATATATATGAAATAGACTTTCGGATATGTAAGAACGGTCATTCTCTTACTGATTTCTAACACATACTCTTTTCTTATTTTTTGGATTGAATTGGGTATTTTTTCCCTTAAAAATGACTATTTATTATTGAGAGTAATACGGATGTGTATATTTGATAGAGAAAAGATATAATGGAGAGTGACTAATTTTTTTTTTTTCAATTTTAGGAATTATATAGTCAGTGGCAGAAAAGTGGACAGTTTTTTTTGGAGTCAATAGCACACAATATAACTTGGGATCCCACAGGTAAGAAAAGGGAGGATTAGCTGAAATGAAATACCACTTGCTGAGGCTGTTGCTTTCATGTATTTCAGTTCTGCTTTTTGTGAGATTGTGTTGATCATGAAAATAAGCTGAACAGATTGTGTATTTTTAGAGCTTACAGAAATGAAGGCCAAAAATGCACTATCAGAAGAATATGTACTGTCCTGGAAGGACATTATTAATTGTCTAGAGAATCAAAATTCCATGAGAGAGGAACATTTGACGTGATAATAGATAGATACTTAGTAATGACCAATGGAATAGCATAGCGAAGAAAGGAATGAATTCCAAGTAAGGAATGTATATATCTGTTAATTATTTCTCAATTTAGCCAATCCACCACACAGATATAAAGAGAGAAG
Source organism: Condylura cristata (assembly GCF_000260355.1). Lineage (NCBI taxonomy): Eukaryota > Metazoa > Chordata > Mammalia > Eulipotyphla > Talpidae > Condylura > Condylura cristata. Next base: position 14,452,901 of record NW_004567122.1, read on the forward strand.
TAAAGATAAAGTCTGTTAGTGGTTAGTATTTTATTGAGGCAATAAAGAATTTGGTGGCAAGGAGATAGGATGCAGGTTATTATAGGAAGGCTTTAAAGCCCTGCTGAAGACTTTGTATGCTGAAGACTTTGTAAGCATGTCTTTCTAATTATCTAAAAACTATTACAGACTTGTAAAGCTAGCTATTGATAAGCCAAGATTTATGGTTTTATAAGATTTGTTCTTATTAATAACTTAGTTCAGAGAAAACAGGATGTTTTAGACATGTAAGTTCTAAGATTGATGTTTATTAATTGGAAATCACTGTATTTTTTATGCATACAGTGAAAATGAGATGAGACTTGGATTCAGGTTTGGCATTTAGCTAAGTACTTTGCATGTAACTCTTGTATGTATAAGATTAACTATATCCCAATTTATGAGTGCTGTCCCCATGATTTCTAATAGTGCCACTTTCCTATCACCCAAATGTATTTATTTGGATGGTAGATTATGTGGTTACTCTATTATAATACCATGTTCTACTAGCTTGTTAACTTGGTTTATTTTTTTAATTAGAAAAGGGCCAGGAATCTGTTCTCTTTAGTAATTTGTCTTTAGGATTCTAGTATAAATTAGACTTTTAGTAAATCTTCACGTATATAACTACCAAGTTTTGTGGCCATGACTTAATAAATTAAGAAGGATTAATTCACTTATGAGTTAAGATTTCTTTTTAATGACCAGATATGACAATGTTGAAAGTATTTGGTAAATGATAGCATCCTGTAAAAACATTGTTAACAAGTGAACTGGCTACTTTGATTGTAGTCAATAGAAATATGGATTCTAATATTTGGGAACTATTAGTGTATTGTTACTTTCATAAATGAATTTTGTAATGTGAAATTCTTAATTATTTTAAGTGAAATTGTAGTATTTTAATTTTGATCTGTCTCTGCAGTATCTTTCTAAAGTATCTTTGTGTACTAAAATTTTTGAATATATGGTGAAAGTTATAGCTCCTAAAATTGCATACATAGGTAAATTTTGCAGATTGTTTCAGTGGAGGGAGGCTTACAGAATTCTTTCAAGTTTTATCTGTTGATATCCTTTCTCCAGTTGAGATTCTTGTTCTTAAATACATTTAAGAATATAAACATCTCCCTGCTTTAACTTCTATCTGCCTATAGCAAAGTCCAGACTTCTTATGAACTTCAAAAATGCTTTACAATCTGATACCAGATTATTCCAAACTCATTACTTTTTCTTTCTCTTCTATATGCCTTATTCCTCAGCCATATATGATGACACCTTCTTAGGAATATAGTTGAACTTGTATTCATTCATGCCTCTGTACATAATATTTCTCTACTAGAATGTGAGCTCATCATGAAACAGAACGGTGTTTCATTTGTTAGTGCTTAGCACACTGCCTGGCACAAAAGTACTCATTAAGTGTTTGTTCTTCTTTCAAAGCTGCTACAACAAAATTAAAAGATACTCTCTCTTTCCTTCCTCCAAATCTCTGTCATTTGACCTTTTTATAAGCTGTATTATCTTTTATATATACACTTTATTATATGTTACACTATATATTTATATTTTAAGTGTATGTAAATTTTTATTGTTTTATATTATATATAATTTACTATATACTTACAAAACATGTTTATGTATAATAAATTCATTAAGATTAAAGTGCTTATAAATTTATAAAATATTTATAAGTTTATTATAAATATTTGTATTTATCTTATTATATAAAACTTTTGAGCATATTGTTTAACTCAATAAGTACCCGAATTACCAGTGTGAATTATATCTATTTATATACACACACATATGTATATATGTGTGTGTGTATATATATATATATATATATATGTATGCATATATATATATATATATTTTATGTTTTCTAGGCAATCGTCTTTTAACTGGTTCTAGCTGTTTGCAACTGTGGTCCAGTGCGAACTTGGGGAAACCAACTGAAGATGAAAATCCAGATAAAGCAGATCTTAACTTTGGGGATTGGAGATGCATTTGGCATTGCAAGTAAGCAATTAATTCGGGTATTAAACTGATACAATTGCTCTTTGTGAATATATTGTATAAAACCACAGTAACATAAAACACTGAGTTTTTGTTATTTGGTGATATGCCTTTTTATTTATAGTGGATTCATTTCTCTTATTTTTATATCATTCTTTAAAATATAGTTGAATAAAATTACTAGGAAGAAACATATGCAACTTAGGCTAATGCCTTTTTTGAAAGGTCTTAAAAATTAATTAGGAAAACCCTGATTTAATAATAGTAAAAAAAGAATGAGCAGTGAGAAGTTTTCACATATCAATAAAAGATATAAATATACACACAGAAAAAGTTGATTGACAACTCAAAGTTAGGAAACATACCATGTCCTGAAAGAAAAGGGTTAACACTTATACGAGTGTTTGGAGACTATTGTGTATGGTTAATAGTGAAGTGAAATTGATATTCTCTTACTAGAGAGCAGTCTGGAACTGTGAATCAGTAGGTCTCATTTTCTGATTTTCTTTCATACCCTATAAATAGCAATTCCAAGTTTCATTCACTCATTTAACAGTTATTTTTTGAGTGCTTTGATACTCAGGCAGAGGTAAAGTCCTTGGAAGATGACAGTGAGCTGTTAGAGGTAGATAAAAACTAAAACAGTAAGTCACTGTGACAGAATGTTAAATCAGATTCTTCTGAGTCATTTTTATATACAGTGGTAGTAGGATATATAGATGACGAAGTGATAGAAAGATACATCTTCTATATGTGGGATTTACAAAGGAGATTTCAAAGGAACTGTGTAGTTTGTTTTCCTTTAGCTAGATCATGGACATTTAACAGGGAATATGACTTTAAAAGTAGCTATGTTTTATTGTATCACTATTTTCAATAGCCAATATATGGAAATGATCTAAATGCCCCCAAACAGGTGAATACATCAGAAAGATGGTGTGTATATCTACATTGGAATACTGTTATCAAAAAAGATAAACATGATATTTACAGCAGTATGGATGGAATTGGAAGGGATTATGCTAAACAAGATAGGTCATAAGGAAAAAGATAAATATCAGATGGTTTCATTTATACGTGGAATCACAGAACAACCAAAGAAAGGGTCAAACAATGACACTTTGAAAGCTGAACATAGACAAGAGACAGCCATGAGTGGAGGGCTTGTAGAAGGGTGAAACAGGCTTGTATGGGAAGAATGTAAGGAACTATCGTGAGACTGTAGATGATTTGCTGGTGGGAGAACTATGGTGGCCATAGAGGAGAAATCATGTATTGTCCAAAAATTAAATAAAAAATTAAAGGAGAGCTCTTTCAAACGGGCCCTTGCTTTGTTTTGGAGTGTTTAAGGCCAGAGAGAGAGAAGCCCACAGTGTTACAGTGCCTTCAGCACAGACCTTATAAGGAGTTTTGCCTGGGTTGAACTAAAAATTTGTTTCTGTGTTAGGAGAGAGAGGAATCTTGAATTAAAATCAGAGTATACAATAATAACTTGCACTAGACTTATTAGTTATTTATTTGAGACTATTTAAGTACAAAAAGCATGGGACTAGAAACTTTGCAAGTTTAAATTTTAAATTAGTTGAAGATTACACTTGCTTTCATAAGTGTAAAAACTTCATTATATGTGTGGTGTATTTAAAACACTGGTTATACAAGTTAGATGATGGAGTATAGAGGAAAAGTAGGGTAAAGGGAAGAAGAGTATAGGTATGAAGCAAGTGAGGCAGTAGGACATGTGTTCCTATCTCTGGAGAAGATTGTTCTAGGCAGAAGGAACATCAGGTGCAAAAACTCTGAGGTAAGATTGTGCTTATCTTGTACCTGGAGCAAAGTGAACAAGAGGAAGAAAAGTAAGGGATCTGATTTCAAATCCAAAGTCAGCTAGTAGGTTTTTGTAAGGTTGTCTTCTATTCTGAGTTGAGAAACTTGTAGATTCTGAGCAGAGGGAATGTTGAGATATGATTTCCAGTTAAAAGGATTGCTTTAGCTCTTTTTTGAGAAAAGACTGCAGAGGGCCACAAGAACACAGTTATGGAGACCAGACATTTTCATTGATTTGTCTTAAGGATGTACTTAGGATTAACCAGATACATTAAAGTATGTGTACAAGAATGTTTACTACTGTTGTACTCTTTTTTTGTAGCAATAAAGATGAGAAAGCATAAGTGAATTATTAAATCATTAACTGTGATTTAGTCAGTGGTTGACCTCATATGTCAAAATGGATTCTCTTTATGTGTGTATATATATCTAATTATGTTTATATAGTCTACATATGTGCTAGGCTGTGACATTTAAGGTTTTGTAATTAAAGTGAAAACATCTAACAACACACTACTCAAAATGAATCCCACTGTTAATCAATACATGACTGTGTATATGTATAATGGCGCAGCCAGTAAAATAATGTGGATTTATATACAATGATACACAAAGTGTTTGATGACATCTTAAGTAAATATTATAATTTACAAATAAAGTCATAGATACAATGTCAGTTTCATCCCCATTCCCCTCTGTCCCACATAGAAAGCAGAGAGGGAGAGTCAAGAGCCAAATCTGTAAGTCTGTGTATTAAAAAGGGTAACAGTGATTTTGCGTGGGTATCAGGTGTCATGATATTGGTTAATCTATGGATTGCACTTTCTTCTTTCCATTTATCTGTAATAACATTTTCTTTATGTATTTATTACATTTAAAATTGGGGAAGTCAGTTTATTTGGCATGAAATGTAACACAATTGTTCTTTGACCTGCTTTACAAATAAATTTAGGGGGGCCTCCTTGGTGATGCAGGGCTTAAAGTCTTAGTGCTGTCAGGTGATTGCAGCCATTGTGGCCTGAGTTTGAACCCAGGCCTGGGAGCTGACCCACATATGGTGCAGCAGGCACATACAGTGCGGCAGACTTCTTTTCATCTGTGCCCCCCTCAGCAGTGTACTTCAGCGATCTACCTTTCTGCTCCCTACTCTGTTTCTGGGGAATCTGCTCACCCTCAGCAATTCTGGCCTACATCTCAGTTCTTCTATGCCAATAATAAATAAATAAATTTGTTTTTAAAAAATGTATGATGAATAAGCATGAACTTGGTAAAGAAAAGGAAATCAGTGATAGGAAAGGTATTTTGAGATCTGCATATATGCATAGTTAGAGGGAAGGTCATAAAGAGAAATGAGCCAAAAATTGCAGAAGTAAAGGACTGTATGCATCCAGTATGTAGGTGCAGTCGACAGGCTGAATCCCTTGATTGTTGCAAGTTCTCTGTTAACCTATACATAACATTTAATTAGGCAAAACTTCTTAAAGGAGAATGCATTTAAAATACTGACTTATTGTCCATGAAGTGTATGTTGGAGTATATTACCTATGATTCTGGAAGTTAGATTTCCAGATTTAAAAATGAAAACATTTCTCTCTCATTCTCAGGGAATGAAAACAATGACTCTTTTGTCTTAGACTTTAAAGACTTTGAAAAGTTATTACTTGCATGGTTCTTTCTATAGTTATTTTTACATAAAATATAATTCTTGTTTAAAGTTTTGTTTCTAATTTTTATATTTATGAGTGAAACTTGTGTTATTACAAAATTCTATTAAGTGAAACAGTTTGCTGAATACAGGTTAAGAGAAGTAATACTATATTTTTCCTTGTTTAATTTTGCTTACCTTCTCTGTTTAATTTGCAGAACTGCTTCCCAAGTTTATTTAATGAAATTTTCACCAGATGGAGAATTTTTTGCCACTGCTGGGAAGGTAGTAAATGATAAAATTGCTATTGTTAAATTGTGTTTACTATTTGAATTTCTTTTTTTTTTTAATTTTTACTATATATATATAGTTTCCATCATTCTTTATTTTTGGACAGTGTATGCTCAGATATAGTCCATGTAAAATTTCTACCACCAATTCCGCTATGCACCATAACCACAGTTCCTTGTGCTTCTCCCTTCCCTTTCCTCATCCTTCTCCCTCTCCTGTAAAATGTCTCTGACTTATTGTTGCCTGTTTATTGATTTTTAATTTATTACAATTATGGTAATTTGTGTTTATGATTTTGAATTTTCAGAAGCATTAACTGAGTCTGTCTTGTACTTAAGCTGTAAATACTTTCTTATAAAAATTTTGAATATCAAAAATTGTTTAAATATTAAGAGTTAAAAGCTAGTAATATGCAATTGAAATAGCATAGATTTCTCGATCTGGATATAAATCTGTTATTTAATAACTTTTGAATTGAAGTAAGTAGGTAAGTAATCTCTTGGAGAGTTGATCTTAGTTATCTCTTAGAGTGTTGATCTTTTCATATGTAACTTTAGGATAATAACACCTACCTCACAAGTCATTTTTTTTAATAGTCTATTTTTTTTTTAATTTTTTTAAGATTTATTTATTTGTGCATACAGAAGTGGGGTACAGGCCAGAGACTCAGGGGCGGTGAAAGACTTCACCAGAGACAGAGTGGGGAGCAGAACAGGCAGATCAACGAAGTACACTGCTGAGGGGAGCAGCGGGCGGGTCAGGAGAGGTCTGCCGCGCCATGTGGTCACCTCCGGGGCAGGTGGGAATCAAACTCATGCGGAAGCGGCTTTAGATTCTCAGTGCTGTGCTTTAACCCGCCGCGCCACCAGGGAGGGCCTAATAGTCTATTTTTAAAAAAGATTTAATTATTTATGCATACAGGAGCTGGGGCCAGAGGTGTGGGGACTGAGGGGATTCACCAGAACAGGGAGACTGACTGAAATACACTTCTGAGGGGAGCTGCGTGCAGGTCAGGAGAGGTCAGCCACGCCATGTGGGTCACCTCCCTAGCCGGGGATCAAACTTGTGCACAGTGGCTGAGGACAGCTTCATAGTACTGTGCTTTAACCCCTTGCACCACCAGGGAGGGCCCTTATGAGTCATTTTTGCTTATATCAATCTAAACAGTGTATGTGAAGTGACTGACACTATGTCTTACATGTACTAAACTATGTGTGAACTACAGCTGTCATTTATATTAATATCTTTTACATGACAGCTGTATTTAATAAATAAGAATTTATAGACTTTTTGTAACTTTTTCTTTTATTACCTGTTAATTTCAGAACAATATACTTTTTAAAAATTATTTTATTTTTAATTACTGGTTTATATACTGTTCATAATCAAATAATAGTCTGAAATTATTGTTCTCATGGCTTTAAAGTCTTATGCAGGCTAAGAATGAAGATACCCTAAATCTTCAGTAGGGATTTTTTAATAGAGCAGTGGAACTGCTTATTCTGTTTCGTAACTTTACAGGTGGGAATAATTATAACTGAAGAGCAGAACCTGGCACATTATCATTTGCCTTGTTTTTCCCTAACTTCCCAAACCAGAGGGTGCAGTTTTGATTGTACAAAGAACATTTTATGTTGTGGTTGTTAATTGGTGATTATAATTCTCACTTGTTTTCTTTGGAGATGCATATGATGACTGGTGAAAACTCCTTTGTTAAAAAAATTAGCAGTGTGTCTGCTAGTTTAATGCTTTCTTACTTAATGTTTGGCTACATGGGAAAATAAACCTTTAATTTCATCTTTCAGTCTTTCCAGAGTAAGTCCACTTCAGGAGTTCATTTAGTATATGACAACTATATACCAGTACTTGCAAAACGCACACATCCACACACCTTAATTCACAAAGCACAATTTAGGCACCTATTAGAAAAGTGTTGGAATGACGGGTCTTTGTTTCAGTTCTCTTTTCCAAATTTCACCTCCCATCCTTCAATTCCTGTGATCAGAGAAAATCTTACTTTTGTTATTTGACTTAACCTGAAATTTGATTCTGATCTAGATGTTTTCTGTTTTGTTTTCCATAGGATGACTGTCTTTTAAAGGTGTGGTATAATGTAGAAAACTGGCGGACAACTGTTACTTCTCCTGATAGAAGTTCAGAAAAACAATCCCAAGGGGAACTTGACTTTTCTTTTGTTTATCTGGCTCATCCTCGAGCTGTAAATGGATTTTCCTGGCGAAAAACAAGCAAATACATGCCTAGGTCAGTGGATTAGTCATTTCTTCCTGTGTTTTAAAAGAGCATCATCTTTGTGACTTTGTGTGTGTGTGTATGTTAGAAATCTCTGGTGTTTCTGGCATGTCATTTAAAAGCCACTGATCTCCCTGAGCTGTCTTAATTTTCACTTTTGTTTCACAAACTGCCTTCAGGTATGTAGTGGAAAAGCTGGCCTTTGTCATGAGGATGAGAGAAATCCTATCAAAGACCATTGCACTTTTATGACATGGCATTTTAACTGAGATATATAGCTGCTTTTTTTTTTTTCACATAAAAATTAAGATGCTCAGCCTTTGCAAAAGAACTGTTTGTTAGCTTGAGACATAACAATGGAGAAGTGTTTGTAATAAGCATGTACTTTTTTAAATATTAAAAATTGTAAATGTAGGGTAGGTTAGGAGGTCTGTTTATATCCTCCAAAGTCTAGTTGATACATCAAGATCTAACAGGTGTTATAAACACCCATTGTATGCTGCCTTCTATAAGGTGACACTTTTTTTAAATCTATACCTAAATGTGATATGCTGTTAAGGCGGATAATAAGATACCCTGATGAAAGGCAGTTATTGCTCTCGAAAACATCAGGGTATTTCTTCCATACCATGCTTATGTTCACCTGCAGGAGGGTCGCCTGTAGACACTCGTACTTCAGGGTCAGGACTGCTTCAAGCTTCTGAATTGTGATGCATGTTTGCCTGTTTTGTTGCTCCTACCTCTGTTCTCATGCCTCTTCTGATTCTCTCTGTTAGTCCTTAAGTGTTCTATCTTCCACTCTTCTGTTAGACATCTTTCCATTCTGTCCATTTCTAATTGGAACTCTGAACCTTAAAATTTCCCCATTTTTCTTTTGATACGTTTTTGTCTGTTACTATTTGCTTATTTTTAATGGTATTGCCACTGCTGGTGAATGTACTCGAGAAAAATCTAGAGAGGGAAGCATGATAGAAGAAGATCAAAAGGAAACAGAAGACAAAATGGAGGAGGAACAGGGGATATGCAAGGATGAGAAAGGAGGGAGGAAGAAGGGATTTAGAAAGGAAAGAAGAAAGAGCCTTCTGGAAGACAAAAGAGGAACAAAGGAGAGGTAGAAAGGATGAGGGTTGGGCTAGAGACAGAAGCAGAGAACTGGGGAAAATGCAAGAGAAAGTAGCCTAGAGAATCGTGGAATGAAGCGAAAAGCCCAGGGAGTCCACAGACAAAGGGGTAGGAGGAAATAAGCTGATGGGCTGAAGGGGAGAGCAACCCAGACAAAGAAGGCTGCTTGCCCCTTTTTCCTTTGTAGTATTCCTTGTAAAAGGTAGACATGTCTACTAGTGACTGTGATGGATTTTTCCCCCACTTAACTTACTGAATTACTTAACAAGAATCTTGAATAGATAAGATATTATATATACATATACACATTGATATATATATATGTGGTGTGTGTGTGTATGTGTGTGTGTGTGTGTGTGTATATATATATATATACATATATATATATATTAGTCAGCTAGATAATATCTGAGGAAGTGTCTACTTCATCTGCTAAATTACTGTAGCTCATTACTGTGCATGTACCTTTACGGAATCATGAAACAATTCAAAATAATAATCGGGCACTGACTAAATTTGTGGATTGAATAAAATTTATTTTTTTTAAAAAAAATATGTATTTATGCATGCAGAACTGGGGTACAGGCCAGAGGTGCAGAGGGTGAGGGGATTCCCCAGAGTAGAGTGGGGAGCAGAACAGGCAGATCAACCGAAATACACTGCTGAGGGGAGCAGCCGGCTGGACAGCAAAGGTCTGCTGTGTCATGTGGGTGAACTCCCTGGCTGGGGATTGAACTTGTGCTGCAGTGGCTGCAGTAGCTTCATGGTGGTGTGCTTTAACCTGCAGCACCACCAGGGAGGGCCCAGATTAAATAAATTTTTTTTTTTAAATATTTATTTATGTGTACATACAGAACTGGGGTACAGGCCAGAGGCTCGGGGGCGGTGAGAGGCTTCACCAGAGACAGAGTGGGGAGCAGAACAGGCTTCACCAGAGACAGAGTGGGGAGCAGAACAGGCAGATCGACTAAGTATACTGCTTAGAGGAGCAGCAGGTGGTCAGGAGAGGTCTGCCACCCCATGTGGTCTCCTCCAGGGCAGGCGGGATTCAAACTCATGCGGAAGTGGCTTTAGCTTCTCAGTGTGGTGCTTTAAACCTCTGCGCCACCAGGGAGGGCCCAGATTGAGTAAATTTTAATTGAAAATACAGGTTTTTTTTTTTTGCTCTTTAACTGAAGGATAATGGCATGATCTCAGTGGCTGTTCTTTAGATGTAAGAACATATAAGTAAGAAAGATCTTATTAAGACATGAACTACACAACTCTAAGAAAAAATAGGTTAGCAAGCGTTTGTTATGCTGAGGTAAATACCCACATGATTGCAATGATTTTGATTATATAACTAGTGAAATTTTCTTCACTGGTACCTTAAGTTTTGTACATTGCAATAATTGTGGAAACAGAATTTGATACTGTGTGAAATTTATGTTTTTGCCTCTAAAATCTTTATTTCTTAGGGCATCTGTATGTAACGTTCTGTTGACTTGCTGCAAAGATAATGTATGCCGTCTTTGGGTAGAGACATTTTTACCAAATGATTGTCTCCTATATGGAGGTGACTGCAACCATTGGACCGAACCAATTAATTTAACAAATAACTTCAAGAGAAATGCCTCCAGTAAAGAACGAGTTCAGAATGCTTTAGATGTGAGTGTTATACTACATGTCATTTCCTATACTTTTTAAAACATTTTGCACATTGTAATATCCTAATTGAAGATTTAAAGTCAGGTGGATAGTATCTTAGGAAAACAATATTTGGAAATTCTGAACTTTTTTCCTGTCAAAAATATTCTTGAGGATTTTGTTTAAAGCATAAAAAACTTAACTGTAACTGTGATGTTAATCCTAGGTTTACTGATAACAAAAGAATGATTACATTTGTTAGTTAAAATAACTTAAAATAGCATAAAATCGCATAAAATGTGGGAATACAAAAGTTTGACTGTCAACTTTTATTTCTTTTTTTAGAACATGGAGTGTTTTGTCCTGTACTTAGGTTTTGTTCTATACTAGTTATCTTAAAAACTCTCAGAACTTGGAGTGCTTACTTTATTAATAAATGTGGGAAATAAAAGTTTATTATTATGCTACTTACACTAATAAAACATAATTGTTTATTAGAATTGAAAGGAAGTCATCTGAGAACCTAATTTATCTCTGACTGTTTTGATGAGTATGGAACAGTTACCTTTCAAATTTGGATGCTATTTTATTAGCACAAACTATAATCAAATATATTTTGCTTAGAACTGATACAATATTCATGTGTAATAATCACTGAAAATAAACCTTGACTAGAGATTTAAAAAATTACACTGTTAGTATAAACTATGAAATATAATCCTAGTATAAGTTAGTAATGTTTTATATTGTGTGATCCCAAGGAATAAGCTATGTATACAAAAAAAGTACATACACATAGATGTCATTGTGCACACATACTTATCTAAACGTTTTTTAGAGTTCAAGAAATTTTCAGAAAAGAATACAAATAAAATTTGAAAAGTACTGTGTGATGGTTAAAAGATCAGGCAGCTTAAGTTTTTAAGATTATTTTTGGGTTTCATTTGCTATACAAAAAGAATAAGATCTTTCTACATATCTGAAGTCATCGGAAATAGGATGTGTTTAACATCTAATAACCATTATATAACCTATATATATTCCGGTGCAATGTATACATTCATTCTACTTTGTTGTTAATTGCACAGGTAAATCTGAGACATTTTCGTAGAGGTCGGAGGAGATCACTTGCACTTGTAGCACATACTGGTTACCTGCCACATCAGCAGGACCCTCATGAAGTCCACAGGAACACTCCCCTGCATGCCAATGCACTTTGCCACTTTCACATTGCTGCCAGCATCAACCCAGCCACAGGTAATAACGTGGTGGTTCAAATGTTAATGTATTTGAGTAAACTGAATTTTTGGAAATAAATTATCTTAGTTTTTGATTAAGTGGAAAATTGGAGGTGTTTTCCCTAGCTAACCTTTTCTTGTAGCCATTTCACTGGTTATATAGAAGAAGGATTTTGTTTATTGTTTGCTTTTTAAGACTATAAATGGTGGTTTAAGATCTTGACAAGCCATTGATACGCTTCCTTAGTTTATTCATATGTTGAGATTTGAGCTAATAAGCATAGAAGTTAACATCAGAGAGTGTTTTGTTTTCAGTTATATTGGTTTATGTTTTATACGTTTCAGTGGTATAGCAAAGTGTTGTTTCCATTCACCATCATCGTTGACCTCGTTGACCTTGGTATTCAGTTTGTTCAACTCAATCTCCTTTTCCTTTTGGTGACCAATATTTGATTTTCATACTCTTAAGCATTTGTTTTATATTGTTTTGTTTGTTAATAACTTTTCTTTCTCTCTTTCTTTTCTCTTCTTTTCTTTCTTTCTTTTTCCCAAGTTTTAGGGATACAGCTTTAAATTTTTACCTGTATATGCTGGATTCTTATCACCATCAAAAGTCTTTGTTTCCTTCCATTACCACACATTTGACTCCCTTGCTTGTTTCACTTGTTCCCACCTAACCTTCCCCTCTGGTAACCACCATTCTATTGTTAGAATCATAAAGAAATTTCTGAAACTTTTCTTTAGACTGTAGGTCCCTAAGTAAAATTCAAATATGTAGAGTAACTTAAGCGAAATAACATTAACTGCTAGGTTGGACCCTTTGGAGAATTCTTTTCCCCAAATTAGATATATTGGAATGAGCCTTAAGGAATACTCTGTTATTCAAAGCCCAACTCTCAGATTTGGTTTTAATTATTTGCTTATCAAAAGAAATGGACATAGGAGAGGAGCTTGTGAGAGCGTGCTCTCCTAATTCTGGTTTTTGTATTCTTTTCATGAAGATTTCGTATTTACTACCTAGGTTTAGCACTTCTGAACAAAATTACATATATTCTTTGAATCCATTTTATTCATTACTGTTCAAGTAGGCACTAGCATGATCCAGATTTAGATTTGACTTAGTATGATGGATAAATTTTCTACTATCTTTTTTATTTAGGGATAATTGCTTGTCATAATTACTGTGAATTTGCTTTCAGCATACTTAATCTAGCAATTACATCAGAAGTAAAATACCAAGAAACTTTATTTGTAGGTCATTTGATTTGTCTCAGATGACTTCATTGTGTAATAGAAGGTTACCTTAGTTTGATATCTTCTAACTTAAATCTTGATGCTAGTATTTATCTTAGAATTAGATGAATAAGTGAATATATCACTGTTAAGTAAAAACTAAAGTGGTATGATTGAAATAAAGATATCACTGCTTCCTATAACTTATGAAGATGGCATTTTTCATAGTAGATCAAATTCAAATATTTGATACCAATGTTTGCATATAAAAGTTTCCTACTGGCATGTTTACAAGTTATAGTCATGTTTCTGATTAAATATATTTACATTAAATTATGGACCAGGAAAATACATGCATATATGTATATATTAAATAAAACACAAATTTTAGGGGTCTAAAGTAAATTTAATAGTAATAAATATGAGAGCTGGATATTTTGTAAGCTAGAATAATAAAAATTTTAATTGTATTGTTTTTCATTTTTCTTTTTAGACATTCCACTTCTTCCTTCTATTACATCTCTAAGTCTAAGTGAAAATGAAGAAAAGAGTGGACCCTTTGTGGTACACTGGCTAAACAATAAAGAGCTGCATTTTACTTTGTCCATGGAAGTCTTTTTACAGCAACTTAGAAAAAGTTTTGAACAACCATCTTCTGAGGCCAGTGTAGAAGACTCAAATCAGGCAGATATAAAATCCGATGAAGGTAAACTTGAAAATAATGATGAAAAATGTAAAGCTTTGTTTTAAAATATAAAGATTTTTGTTTTAGGATTACACTAGCTTCGATTAGAAACAAACTTTAAAGGGCTCTCCCTGGTGGCTTAATGGGTTAAAGCGCCTTATTATTATGAAGCTCTCTGAAGTCACTGCAGCACGAGTTCGATCCCCCCCCAGGGAGCTGACCCACATGGTATGGCAGAGCTCTCCTGACCCGCCTGCTGCTATCCTCAGCAGTGTATTTCGGTACATCTGCCTGTTTTCCCTACTCTGAGTCTGGTGAATCCTCTCACCCACCTCACAGTTTTGTAAGCATATAAATAAATACATCTTGAAAAGAAAGAAAGAAACCTTAAAATTGCTATGGCATAGTATACATTTGGATTAGCTCATTTAATGATCAGTGTAGATGTTCCTGTTCCAGGTGACTTTCTTCCACATGGTGATGAAGTCACTGGAGAGTCTCCATGGTTATCTCTGGTCTTCTCTGCTAAAGAAAGCAAAATAGTTCATAGGTATTTTCCTTTTTTAAAGTTTTAATTAGGAAATTGTACATGCTTACTTTAAAAAAAAAAAGCCAGCAGTACAGAGAAATAGGAAATTCTCATGTTGTTTGATAACTTTTCCAGATTTACTCTTTTGTAGACTCATGTATACAGGAATTAATTCTTTTAAGAAATTCTTTTTATTTTTTTAAAAGATTTTATTCATGGGCCCTCCCTGGTGGTGCTGCGGGTTAAAGCACAGTACTAAGAAGCTAAAGCTACTTCAGCTTGAGTGTGATCCTCACCTGGAGATGGTGCACACAGCGTGGCAAACCTCTCCTGACCCGCCTGCTGCTCCCCTCAGCAGTGTACTTTCTCAGTTGGCCTGTTCTGTTCCCCACTCTGCCTCTGGTGAATCCTCTTAACCACACCTGCACCTCTGGCCTATATCCCAGTTCTGTATGCATACATAAATAAATCTTTAAAATAAAAAAAAGATTTTATTTAATTATGCACACAAGAATTGGGGTATTGGCCAAAGGTATGGGGTGAGAGGATTCAGAGACATAGTGGGGAGGAAAACAGGCAGATTGACTAAAATACACTGCAGAGGGGGGCAGCAGATGAAACAGAAGAGGTCTGCCACTCCCTGTGGGTCAGCCTCCTGGCCAGGATCAAACTCTGCTGCAGTGGCTGTGGATAGCTTCTAGTGCTGTGTTTGAACCTTTTGAGCCATTGGGGAGGGCCCTATAGGAAATTTGTAAGTTGCTTTAAGGTGTACATTTTAAAACAATAGTGTTTTGTGACTTGGTTTTAAATTCAGTAATGGATACTTTTTCATCTCATTATTTTTAACAGTTCCTGAATATACCACCATATCAAAAGAGAATTAGTATCTCCTCTACTGAAGGACATTTACATTCATTTAAATTGTTTATCACTATACTACTGATGCTACAATCACACATTTTTCATTTTCGTGTTTTTCTATGACACAACTTCTTATATATAGAATTATCTGAGCATAGACATATCCATTTTCAATGTCTGCCAAATTGTCCCCCTAGAAATGTTTTATTAATTTATATCCAATGTTAGTATATACAAATCATGCTTTTTCACATTCTTGTTAATACTACGTCTTTACATTATCTTTTTTTGATGCTAGTTGATCTATGGAAAATGAAATTTTGCTTTACTTGGCATTTTCTGAGACAAATTGAACAGAATGGACATCATTTTTATGTTGGCACTCGTGTGTTTTGCCTTTTTGTGACTGTTCTGTTTAATTTTCTTTTGAAGTTTTCTTAATGATTTGTATGTCTTCACTAATTTTTCAAATCTGGTAAACAGTCAGACTTGTTAAGCATCTCTTTTAAGAAAGGCTCTGTTCCTAGCCAAAGGTAGGAACCAGTAATTTGGAAGCAGAGGTCAGAGTCTGCATACGTTGTATTAATAAGTTGCCATATCAGTTTCTTTTTAATTATCTATGTGTGATGGAAATCTGGAAATTGGACGTTAGTATATTTCTTTAACATAGTTTAAGATACTACCTCAGGTTTAAGTGCATATACCTAGCAGATTAGTATTGTGGCAGACTCAGGTTTTTGTAATTAGGTATGATGATGAAAATATAAATAATAATACAATAATATATTTAAATAATGCAACCCACATTAAAAACTGCAGTTCTATTCCCTTATTTTATCATGAACAAAAGTAAGGGCTAGAGAAGTAGTATATCTGCCTCCTCTTTAGTTAGTTGCGGTACATCTGGATTTGGAAAACATTTAACCTACTTTCCAATCCAGTAATAGTCCTTGTACCAGTAATCCTCTGACTCAGTCCCATGATTACTGTTTCCTGGAGTAAAGTTTTTTTCCTTTAAAGAGAAGCCCATTTTTAGTGTTAAGAATACTGTTAGGTTTTTCAGTTTGAATGCATTTGATATTTATTAATTTATCATAACAGCTTGATTATATTACTTGTTTCATGAACCTTTTTATTTATAGAGATGGATAATAGTGATGACTTGAAAATAAGTCATGAAAAGAAGGAGCTGGGCAGTGATAAAATGGTACCAAACTCAGGTTTTGTGCCATTGCCATCAGCTGCCATTGATCATCAGATTGAAGTACTTCTGTCTGAATGGAGTAAAAATGCAGACATGCTTTTCAGCATTCATCCCATGGATGGTTCTTTACTGGTTTGGCATGTGGATTGGCTGGATGAATACCAGCCTGGTATGTTTCGTCAAGTACAGGTACTATTAATTATGATTTCTAGACTCTTGCTTCTTGTTAGATTTTGGTATTCTTTGATGCTATCTTTTATTATAGCCATGTATTCTAAAGCATATTTTCTTAATTCTAGGTGTCCTTTGTTTCCAGAATTCCTGTAGCTTTCCCCACAGGAGATGCAAACTCTCTTTGTAAAAGCATAGTGATGTATGCCTGTACCAAAAATGTTGACTTGGCTATTCAGCAAGGCAAACAAAAACCTTCTGGCCTCACACGTTCTACATCAATGCTTATTTCTTCTGGTCATAGTAAATCAACTAACAGTTTAAAATTAAGTATTTTTACTCCTAATGTTATGATGATTTCAAAACACGCTGATGGCTCTCTAAATCAGTGGTTGGTCAGTTTTGCTGAGGAGTCCGCTTTTTCTACAGTTCTCAGTATTTCGCACAAATCCAGATACTGTGGTCACCGTTTTCATCTTAACGACTTAGCTTGCCACTCAGTATTACCATTATTGTTGACAACATCTCACCATAATGCATTAAGGACACCAGATGTGGATAGCCAAAAGCAGCCTTATGATGCTGTAAATATTGAGGACTGCTCTTTGGTACAACAGAATAAAAGCACCGTTGATGTGGCATTTCAGGATCCCAATGCAGTTTACAGTGAACTTATTCTTTGGAGGGTTGATCCAGTTGGGCCATTGTCTTTTTCTGGAGGTGTTTCTGAGCTTGCCCGAATTAATTCACTTCATGTGTCTGCATTTTCCAACGTGGCTTGGCTACCCACACTTATACCTAGTTATTGTCTAGGTAAGTAGTGTTATGCACTTTATTCGACAGTTTAGATTTTTTACATTATCACTTAGGGTTAAATTTTAAGTATTTGTAATATTTTCTAGGGGCTTACTGCAACTCTCCTAGTGCATGCTTTGTAGCAAGTGATGGTCATTATCTGAGATTATATGAAGCAGTTATTGATGCCAAGAAACTTCTCTGTGAACTTTCCAATCCTGATATATCTGTAAGTAGATGGCATTTAAATGTATAACGATATACAGTATTGTCTTTAGATACTTAGTTTACACTCATTAGGCATGTTTTAGAATTATGACATATAAGTAAGTATATTATTTTTAGATTTTTCACATTTATTTTGAACCCTTAGAGGTATAGGAAACAACTTTAAAGAGAAACTGTTTTTTCATTCATTCCAAAAGTAGAGTCTAGAGCCCTACATGTTCCTGTAATACTTCTTTGCTCAGGAATAGGTGGGACTACTAGCAGTACAACGTGGAAGTTGTGTGTGTGCTTTTTTCCTAGGCAAAGGGAACTGGAGTAAAAGGAGTAGTATTTTTATCTTAAACAAAAAAGTGAAAATCAGTTTGAGTATAGTCAGAGACCTTTCAGCACCGTTGCAAAACCTTCATGTATGACAGTTGGCATTACTTCCTGTGCCCAGCTAGTAGCCACCCACCAGCTGCATTGTTTAGGCACCTCCACCAAGCCAGTATTTCCACTTTTGGTTTCAGTGTTTGAAAATATTACCATATGAAACCTTCAGCCATATTAGTTCCTGTTCAGGTGAGTATAGCAGTCTCTTCAACTATCTAATGTATTTGATAGTGCTTTGGTTGTAGAATTGCATAGGTGGCAGTTATCTGCTCCAATCCTGATTTTCCCCTAAGTTATTTTTAATGTCTGGTTGTTGTAGAATACAAGATTTTAAAAAACACATATACACTGTTAGAGTAGATGAATATTTATTGAGCACCTTATATTTTTCAGGAATGTTTTTAAGTCCTGGGCATGTAGATGTGAATAAAATAGACAAATCTATATCACAGAACAGATATCCTAGTGAAACACTATTGAAAAAGAGGTAAGGTTGCATTGATAAATACTATGGAGAAGAACAGTGTTGCAGAAGTACTAGTGAGTGACAAGTACCATCCTAGTCAAGATTGTAGATTAAGTACTGTTTGAGTAAAGACCAAACAAGATGGAGCTAGCTATGTGGATATTTAGAGGAAGGATATTCTAAAGATGTATTTATTTATGCATACAGAACTGGAGTACAAGCCAGAGAGAGGTGCAGGGGCGGTGGGAGTATTCACAGAGGCTGCATGGGGAGCAGAACAGGCAGATCTACGAAGTACACTGCTGAGGGGAGCAGCGGGCAGGTTAGGAGAGGTCTGCCATGCCATGTGGGTCACCTCTGGGTCGGGGATCGAGCCGCACTGAAACAGATGGGGTTAGCTTGCAATGCCGCATCTTAACCTGTTGCACCTCTTGGGAGGGCCCCGAAGAGTATTCTAGAAAGAGGAACTGTGCAGTGCAGAGACCCTGAGACCACAGTGTGTTCAATATGTAAAAGAACTACAAGAAGGCAATTGTGACTGGAGTAGAGAAAATGAGGCAGAGACTATCCAAGAATAAAGACAGAAAGTTAGCCTAGCCAGATTATATAAGGCCTTACAGGCTGTTGTGATAACTTTGGATTTTATTCTAAATAACAAAGAAACAAAGAGAAAGAGAGTGATATAATTTGACTTAGGTTTTAAAAAGATAACCCTTATTGCTGTGTAATTAAATAGGAAAAGCAAATGTGGAGTCAGACCACCCAATTCAAGAAGCCACTGAGTTGTTGAGAAGCGTCAGTGAGCTTAGAATAGTAGCAACTAGTTGCTATAAAGAAAATAAGAACTTGTCAAACCTGGATGTGTTTTGCACATTGAATTGTCAAGATTGGACTATATGGGATTAATGTGTGAAAAAGAGGATGATTTCCAGGGTTTGTGAGTGTGTAGGAGAGGACTTGCCTTGAATTGAAAATGAGAAGAATATACAAGCAGGCTGTGAGGAGCAGAAGGACTCAAGAACTTGGGTTTGGACATACTGATTTTGAGATGTCTGTGGACAGTCAAGAGATTCTGTGAACTAGTGTCTACAGTTTAGAGGGAAGTCCAACACAACATAATTTTTTGTTGCAAAACTGGATGAGATCTCTGAGAGAGGGAATATAGTTGAAAATAAAAATGATAAAAGGATTGAAGCCTGGCACATGCCATTGTTGTAAGTGTAATGAGTGTGAGACATACCAAGTCAAATGAAGAAAGTTATTACAAGGAGGAGATGCCGTGACAACAGAATTGGGATAGATAGATCGTGGAAGGACTCGCTGTGTTATTTTCAGCTGAGTTGCTCTTGGTTTGGGACTGCTGAGTTGAGTCATTTAGAAAGTAGTCTCTGCAGATGATATATACACTTGCAAGCCTTGAAATGCTGTCACTCTCTGCTACTTCATTTTAATCTGTCTTTGAGATGCCATGGCAACAGAACTCAGATGGGTATATCATGGAAGGACTAGTTGTGTCATTTTGTTGGTACTTCAGTGGAAGAAGCCTCTTCCAAATCCTCACTTTGGTTGAACAAATTGATTTCAATAGCATTTTGTCATTGTTCTTTAATAGCTTTAATCCCTTGAACTGCTTATCCTGGATTATCTGGGAATCAGTAGCTTTAGATGCTACCTCTACTTCATCCAGAGCTACTTCCTGGTTTTAAAGAATTTGGCAATAGTAAGTCATCTTCAGCTACTGCCATTTTAGTTAGGCAAGGGAGCTAGAAATAAATCCTTCACATTTATGGGTTTAAAATGCTCATTCCTCTGTATTTCTCCAGTAAGTGAGAGGATCCTAATAAGGATTCAGGGAAAAAGTCAATATAGTAAAATAAAAATTAAAATCATCAGGCAGCTACAGATCAGAGACATTCTGCAGGGGAAAAGAGGGAGAAGGATCAGTATAGGAATAGGAAGAGCACAAGGGACTATGGTGATGGTGCATGGGTGACTTGGTGGTGGGAATTTCATGGGGAAATCGATTTTATACATTGTACAAAAATGAAGGATGCTGTAATAAATATATTTCAAAAAAATAAAAATGGACCCTCCCAGGTGGTGCAGTAAGCTAAAACATAATAGCACTGTGAAGCTATAGCCAGCAGACCTCTCTTGTCTTGCCCGCTGCTCCCTCTCAGCAGTTTATTTCACTCAGTTATCCTGTTCTGCTCCCAATTCTCTGCTGGTGAATCCTCTCACCCCCTGCACCTCTGGCCTGTACCCCAGTTCTTATATTAATAAATAAATAATTCTGAAAGAGAGAAAGAGCAGAGAGGTAAAGATGGATTAATAAGAAAAAATAAAAAATAAAATACTTATTTCCTTCCACCCAACAATTACCAAACATTGCTTTTGTGTTTCTCTGTACTGCCTGAGCTGTGACTCTTACTATTTCTGTGCATTTCCTTTTAAGGTGAAGTCTTAGAATGCTTATAGTAAAAAGAACTTGTGAACTGATTTTATCACATCTAAGTTTAATTATTATTAATTATCTATTCCTGAAATTTCACCTTTTTATCTCTCATTGTTTTGAATTGTTTGATAAAGGAGGTATCCAATTTTTTTCCCCCACAAACAGAAATATGTTGGTGAAGTGTTTAACATCGTGAGTCAACAGTCAACAGCCAGACCAGGATGTATTATTGCATTAGATCCCATTACCAAACTTGTAAGTGCTATTTTTCTGGTCACTTGGTGGTAGGTAGATAGTAATTTTGTCAACTTATGTTGTTATTTATTTACATTCAGCAAGGCAGAAAAACACAGCTGCTTCATGTTTTTCAAGAAGACTTCATTTTGAACAACCTTGAGAGGAAAAGTCTGGGAAAAGATAAAACATCTGATACAGGTAATGAAATTTTTATGTAATGACATATACCGTCATATACCGTGTACAATGTTACATATTTAATAAAGAAATTTGAAATAATGTTTTTATATTATCTGTTTGAAGTTAAAATTTTCCTGTGTAGGTTTATGGTATGCTTCACCATAAATACTGGTATCTTTTTATTTATTTATTTACCAGGAAATAATCCTGAACAAATTAAAGGTATTCATTTGTTGTGTTTTTTAGAAAGCATAATAAAAATGTTTACCTTTAATGATAGGTACTTTTTGCATGGGTGGAGTCTTCCATGAACGATTTGTAGAATATGGATATCTGAAGTTTTAGAAACATTTAAAAAAAATTTTTTATACATATAAGAACTGGGGTACAGGTCACAGTTACCTGGGGTGAGAAGATTCACCAAAGACAGAGTAGGGAACAGAACAGGTATATTGACTTAAATACACTGCTGAGAGGAGCAGTGCACATGACAGAGAGTTCTGCCAAGCCAGGTGGGTCACCTCCCTGGCCAGGAATTGAACTCATGGTGCAGTGGCTATAGACAGCTTCACAGTGCTGTGCCCTAACCCCTTACTCCACCAGGAAGGATCTTTTGAGAAACATATTTAAACATGTACTTAAGTCATGATTGATTTAAATATCATGTAATTCCTGCCTGTTTAGTAATGTCTTTTAATGTAGTCTAATCTGTGTGAACAATGTGATAGTGATGACTACAAGATGTGACTTTTTTTATTCACTTAAAATGTCAAGTTAATAGAAATTTGAGCTTTTAAGACGTTAATTGTATTTTCCAATCTACTTTACATATAAAGCTTTCAACAAGATTTTTTTTTTAATTCTGTTACCTTATGTTGGTATATTTAATACATTTCCTCATTTATCCTTGTCAATAGTGAAAACTATCATTATAACCACAGGTAGCTCACCGAATGGATTTTCTGAAAAATTCTACCTTATTGTAATAGAGTGTACTGAAGATAACCGTTCATTATTACAAATGTGGAATTTACATTTAAAGTCTGTTCCTGTTTCATTGGGTGAGTCTTTAAAAAAAAAATTTTTTTTATATAGGATTGAATTAAATTCTGTATAATTAGTTCAATGCACATTTTTAAAGTTATTCTTATAATTATAGCTTTTAGTTAATTAAAAAGCAAAATAATTCTTTTGTTTTCTTGCTCTAAAGAATCTTTGATTTGTTTTTTATCTTACCTAAGGCCACATTACATTATAAACTATAACAATTATAATGTTTATATAGTTCCCCATAGTTTGCTTTTTTTCTTACATTTTATAGATGAAAAAGTGGATACAAAAATTTCTGGAGGAGCTTGGCAGCCAGAAGAACATACTTCTTCTCCAGAAAAGATCCTGTCTCCATTTTCGCATAAGTATCAGGCTTGCAGAGCCAATCTCCAGAGTACCAGCAAGTTGACTCTGTCCTCAGAAATAGTTTATAGCCAAGAGTTGGATTTGCCAGAAGGAGTTGAGATAATAAGTGTTAAGCCATCAGCAGGTTTGTAAACTTTGTGAAGAGACTAATTAAGCTTTGTAATTCACAAGTATTTGCTAAGTGTTTTATATATAGGTGCCACTGCCTCTTTTTAAATTCAAACAGAAGGGGAAATGGAATTTTCACTCAGTACCCTAATTTGAAAACTTAGATTATGTTTTCAGATCATGCTGACATTTCTCAATGTCATTTCTAGTCTTAAATGTTAATTTTTAAATCAAATTTTGATTATCTTTTTGTGAAGACAAAGTGAACGTTTCTAGGGCAGAGGTAATAACACGGTTGTACTTATTTGCCAGATCTGATAAAATTGGAATTAACTCTAGAGCCATGCACGCTTTAGAATTTGTGTGTGGTTCCTAATGTCATATCTGTCATCCTTGTCCTAGGGCAGCAATTTTCAAAATGTGGATTCCTCAGGCCAGCAATATCAATATTACCTTTTTAACTTACTAGAAATAAAAAAATTCTTGGGCTAACCCCTAGTTTTACTGAATTACCAACTCTGATGTGGGACCCACCTCTTTTTAAATTCAAGAAGTACTGTTTTAAGAAATCAATACAAAAATTCATGTTTTTAATCATACCATTTTTTCTTTTTCGTAATCATAGTTTCAGGTTTTCTACTAATCTGTCATTTACTTATTTAACCTGTCATTTAGTTATTCTTTTGATTGTTTACTTGGAATGTTTTCTTCTTGCCATGTTGTTATCAGGCATTTAGTCTTTCCAAGTGATAACATTAGTGGGCGTGAATATATTAACTGTGTTGTGACAACTTTTGCATTCAACTTTTTGGTATAGCTTGATGAAAGAGTCTCAATGTAAGGAAATCAGTGTTTGAAAAGAAAGACTTGTGCATTAACACAGCTTTAAGAGCTGTTACCCTTTGAACAGTATAATCTTCCTGACTGAACTCCTATTAAGATATTATGGTAACTAGAGAAATTGAAGATATCTCTACAAAGAGTGCTTTTGTTCAATGTTGACTCAAGTTATGTTTGAAAAAGAAAACAAAAAGGTTAAAAAGAAATTATTTGACAAAGACTGTCGCTTATGGTAAAAGTTTTTTCCCTTAGTCTTCAGAATTTTTTTTTTTTTTGATCAGGACTATTTTCTGTTCAGTTCAGAGAAACCAGTGGCAATGCTGATTGTGTCCTTTGGAAATACGATATTTCTTAAGGAATTAAAAAAATAAGAAGATAATGTTCTTTAACATTTCTGTATTAAAATTAATACTGTATGTTTAATAGTTTGGGACAGTGATTGGCGAACTATGGGCAATCTACACTGTAAATATGTTTGATTGAAAAATAGCTATATCTATTTGTTACTTTTGTTCATGATTGCTTTTGTCTAACAATGGCAACATTTAGTACTTGTAACAGACATCCTATGGTCAGTAAAGTCTCAGAAGCGACTACTACCTTGCAAAAAATTTGTTGACTCCTAGTTTAGGAAATGAAGAGTTTATAACTAACATGAAGCCCAAGCAAACGTTGTACTCCACATAGGAGTACAATATCAGTCCTCTCAATATCAGTTACATTAAACATACACCTCAGTGATGAAGGCCCCATTTATGTGCTAGGTTGAGAGTCAAGACTAGAATTCAGGTTTTCTAAATCTGCTTAGAAAAGTCTATTTGGTTTAGGCATAAGATCCTTAATACTATAAATTCAGGAGCTGAAGTAAGTTATCTCAGTTTTCTTTCAGCTCTTGTAAGAATTTTTTTTTTAAAATACCTGTTTGAGGTCATTAAAATCTTCTTGCTGATATTACTGACCCATCAACTATATACAAGTTCATGTTAAGAGTAGTTCAAAGACAAATACCTTTAGCACATGAAAGCAGAAATATTTCACCTGATTTGACACTTTTTAATTACTTGTCTTGTTTTAGGTCATCTGAGTTCTTCTTCCATATATCCCATATGCAGTGCTCCTTATTTGTTGGTAACTTCATGCTCAGATGAAAAAGTAAGATTCTGGAGATGCAGAGTAACAAATGGAGATTCGACCATGTTGAAGAATGAGAAAATGGATCTCGTATACATTTGGGAAGAATGGCCATTACTTATTGAAGATGGACTTCAGAACAATAGTAGTATAGCTGTACCCGGCACACCTGTAGAAGTTAGCTGTGCACATACAAATCGGTTAGCAGTAGCATATAAGCAGCTTACATCTAGTGGTAAATCTTCTCAGGACTTTGTAATGCATGTAAGTATTTTTGAATGTGAGTCTACTGGAGGTTCTTGTTGGATACTTGAACAGACAATTCATTTAGATGAGTTAAATACAGTATTGGATTCCGGTATTAATATTGATAGCAATTTAGTGACTTACAATAAACAAGAGGCATATTTATCCAGTAAAGACAGTATCACATCAGATACAAAACGTTTAGTTCACTTAGATTGGATGTCTAGAGAAGATGGTTCTCATATCCTTACAATAGGAATTGGATCAAAGCTTTTTATGTATGGACCTCTGGCTGGCAAGGCACCAGAACAGACTGGTAAGGAAGGACTTGCCTTTCCTCTCTGGGAGAGTACTAAAGTTATGCCTCTTTCTAAGTTTATATTGTTACGAAGCATGGACTTAGTTTCATCTGTAGAAGGCTCTCCACCTCTTCCTGTGTCTTTATCGTGGGTCCGGGATGGCATCCTTGTGGTAGGAATGGATTGTGAAATGCATGTATATTCCCAGTGGCAGCCGTCTTCTCAACAAGAACCTCTTACAACAGATTCATACAGTGGGAGCACTCCGTCAATAATAAGCTTAATAAAACAGAGTAATTCATCAAGTTCTGGATTACATCCTCCCAAGAAAACTCTGACTCGATCCATGACCAGTCTTGCACAGAAAATCTGTGGGAAGAAAACCGCATTTGATCCATCTGTGGATATGGAAGATTCTGGTCTTTTTGAAGCAGCTCATGCACTTTCTCCAACTTTACCTCAGTACCATCCTTTGCAACTTCTGGAACTCATGGATCTTGGCAAAGTTCGGCGAGCAAAAGCCATCTTGTCACATCTGGTCAAGTGCATTGCTGGAGAAATTGTGGCTCTGAATGAAGCAGAATCCAACCATGAGCGCCGCTTGAGATCCCTGACCATCAGCGCTAGTGGCAGCACTACCAGAGACCCCCAGGCATTCAACAAGAGTGAAAATACAGACTACACAGAAATAGATTCTGTCCCGCCACTTCCTTTGTATGCCTTACTTGCAGCAGATGATGACAGCTGTAATCTTTACTCATCTTTGGAAAAGTCTAGTAATCAGGGTACCTTAAACAACTCGAACAAGTTGTCAAAGGAAAGTTACGATGACCTTTTTCAAATCTCAGCTTTAACGTCTGATAGTGATGTGTTAGAGATAGATGAAGAAAATACAAAGCCCAAGGTTATTGACCTTTCACAATACAGTCCAACTTACTTTGGTCCAGAGCATGCTCAGGTACTTTCTGGTCACTTACTTCATTCTAGTTTACCAGGACTCAGCCGGATGGAGCAGATGTCTTTGATGGCCTTAGCAGACACAATTGCAACTACCAGCACTGACATTGGAGAAAGCAGAGACAAAAGCCAAGGTAAAATTGAGTTGAATGGCACATCAGAGGGAAAACTGATAATAGTTTTACTTACACAGAAAATAGTCATTTAAGAAATTTTCTAAAAAAAATGATGCCCTGATTTTTTAAATCATCACTGGTGTTTTCACATTGGGTTTGACAGTAATATATACTCTTTATCCCATTATAACTGAAGAGAAGAGACAAGTAATTATTATGCCAGCAAATTTTATCTTATTGTTTGATAAAATTGTAAAGATCCAACCAAGTCCTTTAGAGTTTCTTAAATGTTTTAGATATTTGAAAATAAGTTTCTTTCTGCATTATTTTTTCTTGTGTTGTAATAACCCACTGTTAACATTATGGCTTGCTTTTTATAAATATTATGCTCTTTAATGAGTGTTAATATATACTCCTTCATTGAATAGCAAAAGTAAACAGAAACTAAGGCCTTTTCCTCACTCAGAGAGCATTTTCTTCTTAGTCTCCTGAACGTGGACAAATATAAATATAGAATTCCCACTCATCTGAAATTAACAAGCCTAGCCTTATGCACCAAGTGGTAGGATGTTCTTGTAAACTATGATTGAAAGGGAAGTTTGAGATAAATTCGGGGGGAAAAAAAGAAAAAAGTTAAAAATTTAAGGAAAAAACAATTTGGTCATTGCTTTTACCTTAAGAGTTATTGCTAGCAGATGTATTTTTTATAAGAATTTGTTGTATGTATTTTATACAAATATACAATTAAACCCTTCTACCATAGAATCCATTTTTTTTCAGATGAGTGGGATGGACATATGAATTGAACCATTGTGGAAAATATTGTAACATATCACAGTGAAGTTTACAGTTTTATAATTTAGTCACATTTGAATTTAAATGAGATTCAGTGCATATGAGGTCAGATTACAAAAAAATAAGATAGACCCTGAGTCAGTCAATTCATTATTTCTTACCAATTTTTAAGTATATTGCATTATTTTCTGTAATATATGGTTGCATAGGAAAAGAAATATCAACTAATACTTTAGTCTGATAGCTTTTGTCAGTTTCAGAATGTTTTTTCATGTATTTGTTGTGTTGGCATAGGTTTTTTTGCCAGTGTTGTTTGTGTTTATTTTGTCTTGCTAGTGAGATGTTTTCTTTTTATAAATAAAAATAAGGAAATTATTTTCCCTGTTGTTTACAGGTGGAGAAACACTTGATGAATGTGGATTAAAATTTCTTCTGGCTGTTCGACTTCATACTTTTCTTACAACTTCCCTTCCAGCTTACCGAGCCCAACTTCTTCACCAAGGTGATTTTGGTGGTAATATATCAGAAGGAAGTGAGAAGAAGAGAGAGGCTTGAGAATTTAGTTTTGTTTTTTGCCCAGATATAAGAATGACAGGTTTAGCACATTCTAAGTCACCTTAATTCATTTAAAAAAAAAAAAATTTTATTTCTTCCCTTATTTTGTTAGGTGGTAAAAATTAATGAAGATTGGTTATTAAGGCGTTGGATAGTCTGTGTTACATTTTTAAATACAAGATGTATTAAAGGCCAGTTAATGTTTCATTCACTTTCATCTCTTATTTACATTTTCTTTTTCACATTTATCCTAATTCAGTTTTTCTATAAAACTTGAGTATCATATTTGTTATAGAAATATTATATACTCAGTTTTTAATTGCTTAAAATGAAAAACTGAATACTGGAACATTCAAAGAAAAAATTCCCCCATACCCAAAACTATTGTTAACATTAGCATGTATTTCAGGTATTAGTTTATTAGTACTTTAGATACTCATATTTAGGATTAAGGGAACATAAGCAAGCCATGATACTTAGTGACTGAGTGTCTAGGAAGTTCAGGTAAAATAACTTGCCCAAAATTATATAGCTTGCTAGGGACTAATTGGAATTCAGTGCTTATATTCTGCTTCTGGAGTCCTTGCAGTACTCTATTCTGTTTGCTAAGCTGTGCTGTTGTTGATGCTTTTTTAATTCCATGAATTAAATCCACAGATCAATTGTTGATCAAAAGAAAGTGAGAATCAGCTTTTAAGAGTAATTATATCAGTACAGAATAATGCCTTAGGTGTTTCTCATTGTCTAAGAAAAGGTGGCCAATGATAGCTAAAGAACAAGAATTCTCACTACAGTGGCACTGTTCACAGTATTTTCTTTAACATTTTAAAAAGCATTTTAATATTAGAATATATGGTCATTATAGAAAATAGTGAAGGGGTGGAGTTATTTGGAGAATCAAAACATAATAATAACCTGTATTCCCTCCAGAATAACCACTTACTTGTGCTGTGAATCACTAAGGCTAGACAGTTTATTGCAAACATTGAGTTCGCATTTCTGATAATCATCTTATAGTTTTGATTATGGTTCTTATAAACATTATTTTTGATGTTTTTTCAGGTCTTTCTACTAGTCATTTTGCCTGGGCCTTTCACTCGGTAGCAGAAGAAGAACTGCTAAACATGTTGCCAGCGATGCAAAAAGATGATCCTACTTGGTCTGAACTAAGAGCTATGGGTGTGGGGTGGTGGGTCCGGAATAACCGAATTTTACGCAAATGCATGGAAAAGGTAAGTGTTTTATTCTGGTATAAAAAACTCTGGTATTTTGGAAGTTTCTTTAAATGACACCTATATTTCTTCTGTTATTACTTCTTTTAAAAAAGTACTTTTAAAGTCTTTGTATGTCAAAATATGGAGCGTATTTTAAAATTTTCTACTTTTATTCCTCAAAATATGTAATATATTTAAAAAATTTCCATTTTAATTCTTCAGTTGTCAGAGAGCATGTTTATTTAGTAATTTATGACTTAATTTTATAAAATATTATGTTTAGAAAAATGAAATAGTACAGAAGAGCTTGTAATGTAAAGTGTAGTCTTCTTTTTACATCTTTGTATCCTTGGAAGCCTTCATCATAGGTTACTTTCACAATTATAATATATATATATATAAATATATATATATATATATGAGATCAAGTATAGTTTTTAAAAATATTAATGTTCAGTGGACATAAGATCTGTGCCAGTCTTGTATCTGAGAGAAATTATTTGTTCACTTAAAAAATGGTTTCTGCTAAATTTGACTAACATTTTCTAATTATAGGTGGCCAAAGCAGCCTTTCATAGAAAAAATGACCCTTTAGATGCTGCCATTTTTTACCTTGCAATGAAAAAGAAAGCTGTGATTTGGGGATTATATAGGTAGGTGAGAATACTGCTTCAAAATGAATGAATATCTTTCCATAAGGAATAGGCATATGATTTTAAGATTATTGTTTTTGTGAGTATGGTTCATATGGATCATTAGTTATTTTTGTATTTAAGGAGAAATTTCATAAGGAAGAAGCCCAGATGTGTCCTGGAAGAGGGGTATCTTGATAAGGTCACTACAGTTTGTTTTTAGGTTTATTAGTTAAAAAAACATTTTTTGCTTGTTTTTCCAAGAATCAAATTAGAAATGAGTATCTTGAGTGAGAAGTAAATAAATTGGTGGTATTTGGAATAAGAGCAAATTACCATCCAGACTATCCTCTTCCTCTGGGTCCTGGCTCCATTCCTGAGCCTAGGGCTACGTGGAATTTACTCTTTCACTTGTCTGGTGAGACTTGGTTTTTATAAATAGTTTACTATTGCTTAGGGTTTACTTCTAGGGTCTCTGAGTGAGTAACAACGTTAGGGGGAAAATCATGTTACCAAATCAGTTTTTTAAAGAGATGAATCTTTCACAGTTGTTTCAAACCAGATATATTCTTTTTATTTTGATCATCAAATTGACCCTGAGGTGGGCAACAGTGTTTAAGGTGGTTGATGAGATTTAAATTGTGAAGTAGCACAGAAGTTAATAAAAGTTAATGTATCTGACATGGATTTAAAAATAATTTCTCATAGTTATGCTAATGCAGTTTGCTTCATAATTTGAGAGAATTTTTTTCAATAATTCCTGAGATGTAT
The DNA here is from genome assembly GCF_000260355.1 of Condylura cristata. Taxonomy (NCBI): domain Eukaryota; kingdom Metazoa; phylum Chordata; class Mammalia; order Eulipotyphla; family Talpidae; genus Condylura; species Condylura cristata. The sequence goes on from NW_004567122.1 coordinate 14,483,427, forward strand.
AAAGTGTTTACCTGATCTTATTGTATGCAAGAGAAGCAATGTTGAGTAATTTTTGAACTGGCAAATATTTCTTTAGGGTCTAATTTTTATGTGAATAACTGTAAAATTTGTTTTCATGTAAAAACATTGTGCTCTAGGCTCTCCCTGGTGGCGCAGCGGGTTAAAGCACAGCGCTGAGAGGCTAAAGCCACTTCCACATGAGTTTGATTCCCTCCTGCCCCGGAGGTGACCACATGGCGCGGCAGACCTCTCCTGACCCGCCCGCTGCTCCCCTTCTCTGGTGAAGCCTCTCACCGCCCCTGATACTCTGGCCTGTACCCCAGTTCTGTATGAATAAATAAATAAATCTTGAAAAAAAAAACATTGTGCTCTAGACTGTTCATACTTTTTTTTTTTTTTTTTTTTGCAGATCCCAAAAAGATGTAAAGATGACACAGTTTTTTGGGCACAATTTTGATGATGAGCGATGGCGTAAAGCAGCTTTAAAAAATGCTTTTTCTTTATTAGGCAAACAGAGATTTGAACATTCTGCTGCCTTTTTTCTTTTAGCTGGTTGCCTCAGAGATGCAATTGAGGTAATGAATGAAACTTTCATAAAAATAGTATGGCCATGTTTTTAAGGTTACATAGGAACTAAATACAATGTTTTAAGTGCAGTGAAAATAACACAAAAGATAAATATCTGAAATAACTGATAATATTTTATACCAGTATTTCAAATTTTGTCATAGTGTCAGTTAAGATTTTTTTTTTTTGAGAATTAAGATTGACCAGGTTGTTTTGATGAATAGAGACAGGTAATTGGTCTGATTCTTAACCATTTTAATGAACAGGTTAGAAAAGTTTGTCCTGTATTCGAACATATTTGAACCTACATGACTTTAATTTAATGAAATTTTTAACTGATTATTTCTCAGTAGACTTTAAGTTTATGAAATTTGAAGATATTATAACATTTGTGTCTGAAATTGCCCTCACCCTCAGTTTCATACAAGTGTGATTCAAACAAATTTTAAGTTTGGGAAAATTTCTTTGTGGATGGGGAAGAGTAAAATTTCAATAATAAAGCAAAGTAAGTTATTGGAATTGATGAATTATTCAGTATTGTCTCATTAGGCTTATATTTTTTTCAAGCAAATATAGTACTAGTGGGTAAATTTACCAGCATTAACATATAGGTTATAAAGCTGGTTTGCAAAAAGCAAGCTGTGTATGTTTTGCTTGTTGTTATCCTGGTTTGTAAATTTTGTTTATTAGTAAAATGTGGGTTGTTTTAGTTATTAATGAATCAGTTGAATTCACCTTAAAAAATGAAATAAATATTTGAATATTTTATTTTTTTAAGGTATGTCTTGAGAAACTGAATGACATTCAGCTGGCTTTTGTAATAGCAAGACTTTATGAATCTGAATTTGATACATCTGCAACATATAAATCTATTTTACGTAAAAAAGTTTTGGGAATTGATTCTCCTGTTGGTGAACTCAATTCATTGAATCTAAATATGCATTGTGATCCTTTTCTTCGGAGTATGGCATATTGGATTTTGGAAGATTATAGTAGTGCACTGGAAACATTAATAAAACAACCTGTTAGAGAGGATGATGGTAAGTTGCAAATCCAAAATGTTAGTGATTACGAGTTTTATTAGTACTTAGTGGGTGTAGAGCATACTGTTGGATCCTAAGGGTTTCTCCCACTGTGCAAAAGTAGAGTGTCTGTTTGTTATGAATCAATAGGTTATTTTCTGAGTCCAGTAATGACAAATTTACCATGTAAATCAATGGTAACTGCGTTCCAGATCCCAAAAATAACTCTGGGGTTGTTTAGCTTCAGCAGTAGAGAAGTATGAGTCAGTTTTGGGGAGTGTTGTTTAGATTGGGAAGACTTTTCTGATAAGATCTTTGAACAGAGACCTAATTAAAATGAGCAAGTGATCAAAATAGATATCTGGGTGAAGTGTGGTTTTAGAAACAGTAAGGAAACCAAGGAAACAGTAAATAAAATGGCCTTGAAACAAGTGTGTACATATGTAAAAAGAACTGTACTGTAGGCCTTTGTATGTAGTTGTATATATTTACAAGATGAAGTTAGCAACAGAAATAAGATATGCACCTTATTATCAGCATATAGATTCTGTGTAAAGCCAGAAGGTTATAGGTGTTCACGCAGGGGTTCAGATGGAAAAGGGAGCAAACATTTAACTCTAGGGTACTCTTGACATTGAAAAGTAGAGCAGATAAGGAAGATCTGGCAAAGCACACTGAAGAAAAGTAGAAAAAGACACAGTTATATGTGGAAGTTTTAAGTTATTTTGGATTATAACCTGAGGACATGAAATCAGTATAACTTTCCTAGTATGTTAGAACACTTCTGTTATAAATGTGTTCTTGTCTATTCAGTGCTATATTTTAGTTAATCTGTTGATAAAATGTTAAAAGCTAGGTTTAGAAAGGTGCCACAGTAGAGAAAAAGTACTACAGCTTATGTGTTGAAGATGTTTTCTTATCTTATAAAATAAATTTATTTTCAGATCAAGTCATGACTTCAGTTTGTAATCCTGCAGTTTTTAATTTCTATAATTATCTACGAACGCATCCTCTCCTGCTGAGGCGTCATTTTGGATCATCTGATGTATTTTCCACACACATGACTTTAACAGGAAAAAGTGGGCTGGCAGGTACAATTAACTTAAGTGAAAGGAGATTATTTTTTACTGCTGCCTGTGCCCACTTAAAAGCTGGCTGCCCCATGTTGGCTTTAGAAGTATTATCAAAGATGCCAAAAGTCATCAAGAAAACAAAACCTTTTTGTAAAGCATCTAGTGTTTTGAATACCAGTCAAGATCTTTCTCCTTCTTCACCATTAAAATTGGATGCAAAGGAAGATAAGTCTTCTGCTATTGATTGGTCACAATCAGTAATCAATGGTTTTGGATCTTCTTCAGAGGGTTCCTCAGAGAAACAGTCAAACTCCACTCTTTCTTTTGACTGGAGCCAACCAAGTGTTGTATTTCAAGATGACTCTTTAGAATTAAAGTGGGACAGTGATGATGATGAAAATGAGGATCTCCCTGTTTCAAGGAAAGAACTAAAACTTGCACAAAGAAAAATAAGTAAAACTGTAGAAGAAATGAGTTCTAATTATACAGAATCTCTCAGCACACTAGATGAAAGTGACATTTTAAGTCCATCAGAAGATATAATTGCTGTTCAATTAAAATTTAGAGCATGTTTAAAGATTCTCACAGTAGAACTTCGTACTTTATCTACTGGCTATGAAATAGATGGTGGAAAATTGCGTTACCAACTATATCACTGGCTTGAAAAAGAAGTGATAGCTCTTCAGAGGACTTGTGACTATTGTTCAGATGCTGAAGAATTGCAGTCTGCATTGGGTGAAAATGGAAATGAATTTGGATTAAATGAAGATGTTGGAGATTTACCTCACCAAACAAAAGTGAAACAACTGAAAGAAAGTTTTCAGGAAAAACGACAATGGCTTTTAAAATACCAGTCACTTTTAAGAATGTTTCTAAGCTACTGCGTACTTCATGGATCCCATGGTGGGGGTCTTGCATCTGTGAGAATGGAATTGATTCTGCTTTTACAAGAATCTCAGCAGGTATGTACATATAGTACATATATGAATCAATTTTTGATAATACTTTTTTAAATGTTAAAATTCTTGATTTTCTTTGTTACGCTTACTTTGAAGAGTGATCCTTTTTGCTTCATGCTGAGTGTTAGAGTTGTATATGTATTGTGGTAAAAAGACAGCTTGAATTTAGCCCCTAAAGTCTGCTACATGCATTCTCCACAGTCTTATCACACTGTACTGTGAGTTGAATAACTTTTCTTTACGACAAGAGAGTATTGTTCCATCATTTCTCAGTTTAATTGATAGAATCAATAGTATATTGACCTCCCTGATCCTCTCTTATTTTGTAATTGCTTCTGTGATGCTTTTAGCTTTTGTTTTGAAGTTTTCAAGAAGATCCCAAGTTACTTAAGTGTGGAATTATAACTACAAATAGTTTGATTAACATTTTCCCCCTTTGTTTTTAAGGAAACATCAGAGCCAGTATTTCCAAGCCCTCTGTCCGAGCAAACCTCCGTACCCCTCCTTTTTGCTTGTACAGCCAGTGCCAAAACAGTAGTTGCCAATCCGTTATTGCACCTTAGTAATCTAACACATGATATTCTACATGCCATAATAAACTTTGATTCGCCACCCCATCCTGATATCCAGAGCAGTAAAGTAAGTATTCTAGTTTCAGCCTTTTACTGTGTCTTATATTCAGTGTTAAAGTAAAAGATAGATAAGTCTTTTTATGAACAGTTTTCAACATCAGAGTGTAGTGATTGTTTATATAATATTAGAATATTATCATATAATATTACGGTTACAGACCAAACTCATGTCACTTGAGTTACTAATGTTTCAAATTTTTATCATAATGCAATTTATTTTGTCTTATTTAGTATTTTTATTAAGATAGAAGTAACAAACATGTGCGGATATATGAGTATTTCCTTTGTAAAGTATACCTAGTGAAAAAGGTGATTGTTTTCTAGAGATCAAAGCTTAATATTTTGGTATAAATATACCAATAAAAATGTTTTTCTTTCATAATAAAATACTACATATTTTAAGAATAATGTTGTAAAGCTACCCTCACCCCTCCCCCCACCATGATTTCTCTAGGCTAATTGTTAAGTCATAAATAGCTACAGCAGAATCACCTGAAATGTTTATTAAAAGTTTGGATTGCTGGCCCTCCCTGGTGGCGCAGTGGGCTAAAGCACAGCACTAAGAAGCTAAAGCCACTTCCGCATGAGTTCGAATCCCGCCTGCCCTGGAGGAGATCCACATGGCGAGACAGAACTCTCCTGACCCGCCCTTTCCTCCCCTCAGCAGTGTACTTGGTAGATTTGCCTGTTCTGCTCCCCACTCTGTCCCTAGTGAAGCCTCTCACCCTCTGCATATCTGGCCTGTACCTCAGTTCTGTATGAATAAATAAATAAATCTTTAAAAAAAAAAAAAAAGTTTGGATTGCTAAATTCACTCCAGACTTATTGAATCAGTCTGTGAGTATCAGTTCTAGGAATATGTTTTTTAGTTCTTCAGGTGATTGTGATATATAGCTAAATCATATAGATATCTAGTCAGCCATACTGTCTTCCCATCAATCCTCACTCTACTTGTATCTACCACCAACATCACATTTCATTTTGTTAAGAAATAAATTTTCTTCAGGTTGTGCTCATGTCATCCAGCTGTCCCATATTTAACTTTAATCATAGCTTTTGTGTTTGAGAACCATTCTGAAACATTACTTAATGTAACTAATCATTTGTTTGCTTATAATAATGTGAGTTGGCTCATTAATCTTGGTTGGACCAGGTTGGGCTGATCTCTAGAATCTTCCATTTGTTTTTCATCACCTGGTTAATTGACAGGATTCTGGATTATCTAGAATGACCTTTCTAGTAGATGGCAAACTTTTTTAATAATCTGGGTCATTTGCGTCTCATCCTGCAGCAGATAAGTTTAGCTTGTTAGTATCTGTTCTCTAGATAAACAGAACCAATGGTGGGTGGGTGTGCACAAGCAGGCACATGCACTTATTAAAATGGACTTTATTATGAGCAATTGGCTCACATAATTATAGAGATTAAGAGGTTCCTGCAGTTAAGATGCTGAGACCCAGGAGAGCTGATTATGTCAGTTCAAAGTCCTGAAAACCAGGAACCAGAAACCAATAGTGAAAATTCCAGTTGGAAAGTGTTAAAGCATTAGCCCAAGAAAAGCCATATTTCAGTTCCAGTGTAAAGGCGGGGGGCGGTGGTGGGGGAACAATATTCTTTATAATGGGTGATGTTAAACATTTCTACTTTGGAAAAGTGTCTTTTTAGCTTTCTGCCTATTTTTTTTTTAAAGATTTATTTATTTATTCATACAGAACTGGGGTACAGGCCAGATATGCAGAGGGTGAGAGGCTTCACCAGGGACAGAGTGGGGAGCAGAACAGGCAGATCAACAAAGTACACTGCTGAGGGGAGCAGTGGGCGGGTCAGGAGAGGTCTGCCACGCCATGTGGATCTCCTCCAGGGCAGCCGGGAATTGAACTGATGCGGAAGTGGCTTAAGCTTCTTAGTGCTGTGCTTTAACCCGCTGCGCCACCAGGAAGGGCCTCTTCTGCCTATTTTTTGATTGGATTGTTTTGTTTTTGTACTGTTGTGTAAGCTCTTCATAGATCTTTAATATCAGTCTCTATCAGTTCCGTGGTATACAAATATTTCCCCCAAATCACTAGAGTAACTCTTTGTTTTGGTTGCTATTTTCTTTTGCTGTACAGAAGCATTTCAGTTTGATGTAGTTCCAGCTTACTATCAAAGAAATCCAAATCAAAAACAATGATATCCATCTCACACCTGTGAGAATGGCCCATATAAAAAACTAGAGACAATAAATGCTGGCAAAGATGTAGTGAAAGGAACTCTTACACTGCTGGTGGGAATGTAAACTGGTCCAGTCACTCTGAAAAGCTGTGTGGAGGTTTCTCAAAACATTCAAAATGGATCTACCACATATGATCCAGTGATTCCACTCCTAGGAATCTACCCAGAGAACACAAAAACAAACCTGCACTCCTCAATACTCCAGTCCAGATGAATGGATCAAGAAGATGTGGTGTACATACACAATGGAGTACCACTCAGTAAAAAACAAAACATGACCTCATGCTTTTTGTGGCAACATGGATGGAGTTGGAAGGGACTATACTCAGCTAAATAACTCAGAAGGAAAAGATATGTAGTCAGACACAAGAAGTTCCACAAACTCAGACTTTTTGTTCTATTCAGGTCTTCAGTTGATTGAGTGAGGTTTACTCACGTAAGTGAGGACAATCTGCTCAATATAGTCTGCAGCTCAAATATTGATCTCATTCATAACCATCCAAACAAGTACACCAAGAATAATGTTTGATGAAGTCTCTGCACATTACTTGTTCCAGTCAAGTTGATACATAAAGTTAACCCTTATAATCATATATTTAATCATTTTACACAGTTGTTACAGGGATTTAAAAAACAATAAGACTTTAGTTTGTAAGGCCTTAATAGGCTCAGAACTCATATATCACTTCTCCTGCATACTCTTGGTCAATGTAAGTCAGAGCCCAGCCCAGATTCAATGGAGAAATAGTCTATTTCTTTAAATAGGAGAAGCTGGAAAATGTTTTCGTTTTTGTAGTAGTCTTTGTGCACCCTTTGCTGTTTCATTAATATGATTATATCCTTAATTTTAATTCATACCACATCTTTTATCTGCATAAAAGACTATCACATACATCATTAAATCAAGAATGCAGTCTTTTAATATTTTAGTCTACTCTGTTTTCTTCATTATCAGATTGCTCTTATGCTATATTTAGAGCATTTATCAATACAAATGTTCACATTTTCTGTCTTTAATACCTTTCCTTTCTCTAAATACTCATTCTTTTCAAATTGTTCCTGCTGTTCTTTAATGACCTCTTCTTAAGTGAACTGTTTATCAGGCTGTCATGTTCATATTTCTGTTGAGAAAAAAGCAGGTTAAGTCTTGGAGAGTTGCTTCTAATATATGCCACATGTAACATTGAAGAGCTGTCTGTTTTCCATTAACTACTGAAATAGAAATTAGATAGTAGAAGCATGTTTTACAACTTCATTATGTTTTCCTTTAATTGTCCTATAGTGAGTGATCTGTCTAGACAGGAGTGTTAAGGGAAAAAAAGAAATACTTGTTACTAAGGGCAAATTTTTATTTGTTATAAAAAATGCTGATTAAATAATGTCTTAAAGTTTTTTACTTATATTTTTAAAATTATGGTCATTTTGTTTTTCTCCCCCTAGGTATATGTAATGCATACTTTAGCAGCTTCACTTTCTGCTTGTATTTATCAGTGCCTTTGTGGTAGTCATAACTACAGGTAAATATCCATTTGTGAAATTTAAGAATGTTTATAATAACTGATGAGTTTTCAGGATTTGTGTACTTTTAGTTTAGAAGACCTGTATGAAGTAATCTACTTTAAATAATGCAAAAAGCATGGATGACATATTAAATACCCTTGTTTTTTAATGTATTATGTCTTTATGGTTAGTGATTCCCAAATAAATAGAATATAACTTATTTACTACCCTTTAATTAATTACTGTATAACATGAGACTTTGTGATTAGGTCTTCTTCTTAAGGTCAGACAGACATGTGGACTGATAGCATATAACATGACTTGTAGTTAGTTAATAGATATGTTCCCTAACATGATGCATAGAAAAATACTTGGGGATCATACAGGAAGGAGTGATTGACTTGGACCTGAAAAAACTTTTTACAAAAATGATGTTTGTGATTTTTCTATTTATGTCCTGAGTTTTTCTCTTAATTTCATAGGACATTTTGGGGTCTCTCTGTGTCTGTTTTAGTTCTTTGAAATTATCTGACTTTATTTCTTAAAAATATTTTGTTTTCCCTCTTTTATTTGCCTTCCAATTTCACAGATGCTACAATTTGTAGGTCCTTCTTATTTTTCTTCTTGATGTCTTCTGTATGTTCTTTTTCAAAATTTCTTTTCTGTTTCCTTTTCCAGATACTAAATGATTCTTCAGCAGTCTCCCATCTTTTAGTTAGTCTGAGTTTGTATTTTATAAATTCTATTTTTTTTTCTCATTTTTATCATCTAAAACTTGGAAATATTACATGTGAAATTTAGTTTAGGTCATTATTACTATTAACGTTTTGTTTACTTTTTAATTTGTAGCAGTAGGACAGTCTATTGAGTTTTGTTAATAAATGAAAACAAAGTTTTTCTTTTTTCAGTTAAAGAATGCTTTCTGGTAACGTGTAAAGAAATGCAGAAACCACAAAACACCTTTTAAACACCTTATTCTCGAAAGTGAACTTATTTCCATAGATCATTAAGATTGAAATGTGTCCCTGGAGATTTTTATTGATGCATTTCTGTACATAATGACCTTGGTAGAAGGGAGTCTGTTTCTAGTGTTTGGGGCTCAATAGTGGATTCTTGGTTTCTGATTCAACCATTGATGAAAGGCCTCTATCATTAGGTGCCAAGAATAATTGTCTTTATTACTCTGGTTTTATTGGGTGAGGACTCTCCACTGGGCCAGGAAGATGTTATTTGTTACTGTATCATTGTTATTGTAGGTTTTTGTAAATTATTTGAATTTTTCTTCTTAGTTCACTTCACACAAATCAGTTTACTGGAATGGTATATCAGACAGTGCTTCTTCCCCATCGACATTCTTTGAAAACCGGAAGCCTAGATGAGGCAGTAACTCCCAGCACATCACCAGCTCAATGGCCAGGTATAGATAATTTATGTATCTATGAGTTTTTTTGGTCTTAATGATTTAACCATTTGAAGAATAATAAGTTTGGCTTAGTCCTGATGTATGATGTTCATTGTAGAATATTGTTAGAATTGACACCAGTATTTCCTCTTCATTATAAATTACGCAGTTACTTAACGTTAGTATTTCCTTAATAGTCATTTGAAGATAAAACAAGTGTTTTGTTTTTTATATTCCTCTACATTTTTCATAATAGCAAAATACTTTTTATAGCAATTAATTTTTTCAATCTGATTTAAGATTCCAAATTTTTAATATTTCTCTCAATTGAACATGTAGTTCAACATTCATACATTCACTTTAATAACTTTACTTGCCTGTGAATCTAGAGAAGAAAAGTACTGATGCTGTAACTTTTTTTTTCAAAAATTAGAAAAATGTTCTCAATTTTTAAATATTTAAAAAGTTGATTTAAATAGTTGCTATATTTGTTGTTCTTCTTCCAGGAATAACTTCTCTAATGCGACTTTTGAACTCTTCTGGAGAGGAAGCCCAGTCAGGGCTTACAGTTTTGCTCTGTGAGATTCTCACAGCAGTGTATCTTAGTCTCTTTATCCACGGCTTGGCGACACATTCAAGTAATGAATTATTTCGAATTGTGGCCCATCCTCTAAATGAAAAAATGTGGTCTGCTGTATTTGGTGGAGGTGCACATCTTCCTAGCAAAGAACAGACACACTCAAAAGCTTTACACGGTTCGTTTTAATTCTTTTTTTTTAAGCTGGAACTTCATTTGAGTGATAACTGTCAAATGTAATTTACATTTTAATTTGTTCACAGAAGGTTCTTGTTACAGACCATTTTCTGAAAGCATGACAATGCAGTATTAAGTTTCTGGTGCAGTTTTCAATCGCTAACATACTATTGCACCAATGATTACAACTATAATGTAATGTTCATAAACTTTTTACTGTTGAATTTTTGTTTGTTTGAAATATGCTATGATACTGGTTTTTGTTCTATCCCAAATCAGATTCTTTCTTCTTTCTTTGGCAGGAAGGCACTTTGCTATGCCTAGCCCCCACCAGGTAGTGGTATTCTCCATGGAATGTGTGGGCTTTTCCAAAGCTCTTTCAACCATCAGTTCTCATAGCCCTCCCAGTCTTGCAGGCAAGATATTAGTTTTAGAAATAGGCTTTTTCAGTTCAGCTTGCTTTGTGTTCTTTTGGAAGGGTTTGGGTAATGGGCCAGCTTTTTTTTTTTTTTTTTTGGTATTTACATTAGCCAATGGACAAATTTCCATTAATCAAGCCATATTTTTGATTTAAAACAATGATTTTTATTGTAGAAAACCAAGTCTTTTGTTTTATTCTGCTTTTCAGTGATTTGTTCTGGTGTTTTCTATCTCTTACACTTTAACCTATTTTTGAATGTATAGAATTTATTTAAGAAATGTCACTGTTAGTCATGGTAAATCAGACTATGGCTTGATGTGACTGGAAAAATATTTCAAATAAGGCTGCTTTATGTTTTGCATATTATGTTCTGGCCAGTAGGGGTTTTGGATTTCTAAGTGTTCATAATACCATAAAAAGTAAATATTTTAAATAATTACATCCTTTTCCAGAACTTTCAAACTGCAACTATATAATCTATTTAAAGATTAAAGCACTATGCTTTCTTGATCTGAAGAAGAATGTCCATGATGCTTTCTGCCCTTGTTAAGTTTTCTTTTCGTAATTTATTAACCACTATGGGGCAATACTGGTTCTCAGATTTTTAAAAATATTTTAATTTTCATAACATTTCCAATTTTTAAAAAGCAATTCCCAGTACTTTTTCAAAGCATGGATAAAAAGGAAAACAACTTCTCAGTAAACTTGCGTGGCATATCACTTTAACTGTATATATCTGAATTCAGTGTAGGAAAACTCTCAAATCTAGTAGCTATACAATTTATAGCTCCTCTGCGATTAGTTTTAAGTAATTTTGGAATTTTTAATGTGTTCTATGAGGAAATAATTTTGTAGTACTCTTATTAATACAAAATGTTTTTAAGGAATACATTTTGCTACACAATGTCCACATATCTATAAAAAATTGAAAATACATTTTCTCCTAACCAGCCAATAGTTTTCAGTTTCAACCATTTCTGCTAAGCACAGATAATGTAAAGATCCTTACTCAGAGTCCAGGGTAGTCTTTGCTTAAACACACAGGTTTAGTTGTTTCCAGGAAAAGATGGCATTAAATAAATTACATTTCAAGCACCATCATAAACAATATCCCAACATTTACTAAAACATTAATGAAGTGACCGAAATTATATACATTTAACCTCTTAGATTTGAGCATGCTAGCAAATGGTAAAGAATACATAAATTAAGTGGTTCACTTAGTAGTAGCCACACCCAGTTGTTTGATGCTGTCCAATCTTTGAGAATTCACAATTTAATCTGAATACAATCATAGATATAATAGAAAGGACATTTACAGAGAACATGAATGATGTGATTCATTCACTGCCTGCTAATTAGAAAAAGGTTAGTATTGAATGATGCTAACCATTGAATGATGAAGTCCAAGGCTTGCTGGTTCCAAAGCTTATTTAGTTTGAGAAGGAAAAGGTAAAAACAGAGTGAAAGGGGAAGAAGTGGAAACACTCGTAGGAATTTGAAGCAGCAGTCCTGTAAAGAAGCAGATCTACTAAGTTATGAAATGTCAGTGTTTGAAGCATTATTATGTTCTAAAGCAACATGGTTGTCTAGCAGTTGTAACTAAGCAGCCCTACATGTTTCAATTACCACAGAGCATAATCATGATAGACTTCCAAAAGTCTGATTGCATTAGGTGTAGTATTCAATAAACATTGTTCACCTAGAGACTAGAATAATGTGTTTTAGAAAAGTTGATATAAAGTCAGTGTACACACACACACACACGCACGCACAATTTTAGGTTTTAGTATTTCAATTTGGATAAATTTAAACTGACAAGTCTAGAGTACTGCATTTGTTTAATAATCTAGTCATTGTTAAATTATTATGTGTTGATGAAACTCATAGTTAAAACTAAATTTCTGTGTTCTTAAAAGTATTTTCATAATCTGGGCACCTTGATGTTACTTAAAGTAACTATTTTCATTGTTCTATGTAAAATCTGATTTTAATTTTTTTTGTACAATAAGAGTCTCATGAATTAAATTGTATTTCTCTCTACATAACTATTATATACTTCACCAATTCTTTAGTGATACAACATTTAAATTCAGTTAAGCTTTAAAATAAGAAAATGATAGTTGAGTTTTATTAGACTAGGTTGGTAGGTCACAATTCTTACCACAATATTAGTAATTTATTTTTCATCAATATTTGTGAATTCTGTTCGGTATGCTATTGAGAGTCTTATCTTTGCTAATTAGAACTGTAGTGTAGGTATGTTCTTAGAGTTCTGAATTATTTTGTTTTTATGGTTAATTGTTAAAGTAATGTTCAAAAGTCAATTTTTTCTGCTAACAGTTAGAAATCCATACTTTTGCTTTTTATTGCACATTTTAAAGCATAACAAAATATTTTGAGTTTTAATTGTGTTTTATAATATTTGCAATTATAAAAACTGTGAATTTTCTATCCTTACCTTGATAACTTTATAGTAATAATTTTTACTAAATTGTACAATGAAATATAAACAAATATTTTAAATTTAGTAGTCATGTGGATATTATTTTACTATGCAATTTGGATATTCTGATATTTGAAGTACATTTTTAACATTTGATTATATGTTAAGTACAGATAAGAAAATTTGTGTTTTTCTTTTGCCCATTAAGACTTGTTTAAAAACAAAAGCCTATTTAATAGCAGTTATCACATGTTAATACCATTCCTTTCACAAAATATGCAAAGTAGCAACATTTCTTGACCAGAAAAGGTAAGAAGACTGCAGCTTAGTATTTAAAATATAAAACAAATCACCTCTTCAAAATACCATTGAATATGCCAAACAAACTAGCTGCTGAATAGCAAAATAACTGAAATGGGAATACAATTTTGTTAAAGTACTGTGATAGACTTTTCATTAAGTATAGCATAGAATAAATATGTGTAATCATTCATTCATCTGTACATAAACATACTAAGGTCCTGTAATACCCTTTTTGTTTGTTCACTAGATAACTACCAAGGAAGGCAAATTCTGAGATAATAAAAGTAGTGGAAGCCCAGGTGATAACAGAAACATTTATAAATTTTTACAGATGAATATCCTTGTATTGCTAGGTCTTAGCTGTTTCTAACACCTCTGGCACCCCTAATTGCTATAACAAGTAGCTTTAATGTACTTTTTCCACTCTGATTTTGTTGTGTGTGTGTGAAAACATAATATAACTTAAAATTTATCACCATAACCATTTGTGTATAGTTCAGTGGCATTAAGTACATTCAATTTTGAAACATCTACAGGACATTTTTGTTTTACAAATTTTAAACTCAATTCTCAGTAATAAACAACTCTCTTTTTCTCTACCCCTTCTGATAACCACAGTTCTTTTTAAGTTCCATGAATTTTACTACTTTATATACTTGATAAAGCAAAAGTATTTTTCTTTTGATGACTGATTTATTTCACTTAGTGTAATGCCCCTCACACTCATTCATGATGTATCATGGGATGGATTTCCTTCCTTTACACACCTTAACTGTATGTATATACTCCATTAAAATTTTTAATGTCTTTTGGGTTTTACCTGAAATCTTATATACAGAATTATCGTATGGCTTTTAGGGTAATTGAAAAGTAGTATTTCTAAGGCAGTTTTTATCCATATTAAAAAAAATACTCAAAAAATACCTGTCAGTTTTTTTATGTGGAGTGCCCCTGATCATAAAGGAGAAGGAAACAAAATAAATGTACACACACACATACACACACCCTTGCTTCTTAGAAGACCTATCAGACTATGTTAGACTGCATAAGCTTACTGGGGGAAAAAAAAGCAAGAAATACATATGAAATCTTAAAATTACATGATTTTGATATTCTTCACATTTATTATTAACTTTCCTTGCATGTCTTTAAATTTTGAAGCTCATTTTGAGGCCCAAGACAATGTACTGCCTAAAACTTCCTGCATTTTCTGGCACTCTTAATAAAAGCCTGTTCCATTTTCTGGCACTCTTAATAAAAGCCTCACAAATAGCCCTGTAGATAAGCATGCCTCAAGAATGAAATGAATCTTCTGGTTACTTTGAGGTCAGGTTGAAAAGAGGTAATTAACTTGAGAATATATTTAAAATATAAACTGAAAATAATAAAACTAAATAGTAAAAATCATTTATGTTTTAATGTTGATCAAAACACTATGCATTGAATAATAAATCCAAGTGTACAGACGATCTTAGGATAAAATGCAATCTGTCTTTTTTAATTCCCATTCCTTACATGTAGCCTCTGAGCCATTTCTCCATTTGTGTTTTAAGTTCTTTGGAAGTTACCCTCTGATTCTAAGAAAACCACTGTACAGTTTGCTGGAGATAATTATAGAGGTTATTATAAGGGAAAGAAGGTACTTTTGAATGCTCAACTATCCCATCCTCACACAGAAGCCATTTTTAAAAAGTAATTTCTGTAAATCCCAGATAGCAAGAAATTTATTTGTAAATTCACGTCAGTACGTGGCTATTTTTCCCCATTCTCTTATTTCTCCATGCCCATGACCATTTGTAAATTCTATGTCCTACTTCATTTTCATTTCTCCCTAATAGTGTTTTTTTTTCCTTCTCTGTGTAATAAAGTAACCATTTTACCCTTAATATTGAACTATAGAAGGGATTTTTATCCAGGGAGTGGCAAAGTTGTATATACTTGATTATTATCTTTTCAAAAGTTGGCACGCAGTAGCTACATTGTCTTTTTGATACCCCTACACTTCATGACCACTGTAAGTCAAGGTAATTTGAGTACAAAATTGTCTTAGATATTGATGCAATTTGAGAGAAAATAAGAAGGAACGTCTCTCCTAAAAACAAGGCAGCGACATTTCATTTTTTCTGGAAGGCATCATTCAACTCTTTTTATTTATAAGTAATGTCAGTACTGTGAATATGTTCATCAAACTCTTTTTGATAAGTAGATTGATACTCTGGCATTGAGTATGTACATCTTAAGCATTTCTGTACATCTTAAGCATTTCCTTCCAGTTTGATGAATTTCTGTGTAACTCTAACCCTAGCTTCACAGTACTTCTCTCTTGAAAAGTCATATTTTGTTTTTAAAACACTCATTTTATCATGACATGACAATCAAGGAGGAAAGTCTATTAATTTAGCTTTCTTTTTTAGTTTATTTTTCCAGAGCTCCCCACAGCATCTATTTTCAGCATTGTAGTAAACAGAACAAGCAAAATGGCAATGTTAAACAAATGATATATTTATCTTAAACTTCACCATAACTTTTTTGAAAGGTAGAAAATGCCTTTATATTCTTTATTTTTTTATTTCATAAGAATTTGATAACATCAATTTAAGTTTGAGAATATACATAACTGCAGAAGGCATAAAAGAAGCAACTGTGGGTTACCATTTCTAGTAAGAAATGGAAAAATTCCACATATAATTTGATGGTTCTTTTTAATAATCATCACTTTTTAGCAATCTTAGGATACTAATTTTGTTTTTCTTTATTTTTTTATTTGTGAAATTACTAAATTACACTGTTAAATTCAGCCTGGCTGTAGCTTCATACAGTGCATGAGCATGCTTTTTATGCAAGCTGAGTAGCTTTAAACAATTACATAAAATTATATTACAGCTCAAGTTATTTGCATTCCTTTAGAAGGTAAGTAAATTCTTGGTGGGACCATTGCAAAGGTGATGGTGCCATAATATGGAGTTTTTTTGCCTTTCTAATAGACCATTCTTAGTCTGGGAGATTTTTGATCTTTTACTGGTGATTTGCAACTTGTGACATAGCATTGATTAGTGTTTTCCTCCATTAATGTTACCTGTATTCTTACATAAAATATTAAGCAAATATGAACCCTCTGTTAAGTATTTATAAATTAAAACAATAAAGGTAATGTTTTCTTCCCTTTATTATTCTGTTGACAAGAAAATTCCATCTCCACACCTTTCTGAAAGTTTGACTAAATTCAAATAGGTAATAGTGTTTCAGTGTTTTTATATTTTAGTGGGAAATGTGGCATTATATGTAGATAAAAGGCAAATAAATGGTTACTGCAAAATTTCATAAATGAGTTAATTGCCTTTAACATTTACATTCTGTGATATTCCTCTTCCCTGTGATGCTCTTACATAAAATGGAAGAACATGAAAAAATTTCCAATATGGCCTTAGCTACGTTGTCACCCATTTATAGGCAGATATTACTCCTGTTACTTCCATGTGTAATAGATTATCAACATCCAACAAGCAAAGACAAACTTACATGGAAAGAGATACTACTCTGCCAAGTGACTTTTGTTTCATTTTGTTTGCTTTCTTCCTTTATTCTCATAATCTCAATTTTATATGTGCAGTCTTATTTACTTGTGTATTACATAGAGTCCAGTGAAAATGGTTCTTCTTTAATGATACTTTATTTTGTTTTATTAGTTTCTTCACTAGTGGAAGAAGGAGAGAAACAGAATAAACGTTTTAGGACATCAAAAATGTCTTCCAGAGAATCTGCCCCACAGACTTCTGCCTCACCACCAGTAAACCAGGACTCGCTGAAAGTGAAAGAAAAATTCATCCCACCTGAGCTTAGTATCTGGGACTATTTCATAGCCAAGGTAATGAAAGTTGCTATTCAGATGAGTATATATGTAGTCAAACAGAAATGAAAATGTTTAAAACAACTATGATTGTCCCTGTGTCAAATGCTTTCCACTCCCTAAAGTTTTCATTTTCTGGTACTATATTACAATATATATATGGTTAATATTTTAGTACTAATATACATAATACTAATTAAGAAATCCAAAAACTATCAGGAGGCAAAGTGCTATCCATACTCCTTCCTTTTCTCTACTACAGGCTATTGTGCATTATTAAGATACACTCAAATTTCAGTTACCACATTTTAAGTATCATTCTCTGTACAATGCAGTTCAAATTTATTTAAATCACCACAATTAAGTAATGAATTGCCACATAAAATTTAATCTTGCCTGTTAGTGTTTTAGTTCCCAGATCAATTAGTAAATAATGGATGAACCTCATGATCTGTGATCAGTCAGAGCAGTATTTTCAAAGGCTATTGGTGATTGGTTATTTAATACCTGTTAGTTCACACACAGACAACAAAGCACGTGGTTGTCTTAATTGTTTCCCATGATAAACTCATGTGGTATATGTCTCAGAATTAATCAGATTACTTATCTGATAATCACAAAATGACCATTTCTCTAAAAGCAATTTATAGATTAGGGGCAATTCCAATGAAAAAAAAAATGTCAGTGGCATTATTCAAAGAACTAGAGCAAATATTCACATGGAATCAAAAAACCTCTAATAGCCCAACCTATCCTTACTGAAAAGAAGAAGAATGGAGATACTATACTCCCAGACTTAAAACTATACTACAAAGTCATAAAATTCAAATAGCATTGTACTAGAGCACAGACACACAGACTAATAGAAAAATTGAAAACCCAGAAATAAAGCCATACACATATTGTGATCTGATCTATGTACAAAGGAGTAAAAGTATGCATTGGAACAAAAATAATCTTTTTTTTTTTTTTTTAAAGATTTATTTATTTGTACATACAGAACTGGGGTACAGGCCAGAGGCTCAGGGGCAGTGAGAGGCTTCACAAGAGACAGAGTGGGGAGCAGAACAGGCAGATCGACGAAGTACACTGCTGAGGGGAGCAGCGGGCGGGTCAGGAGAGGTCTGCCACGCCATGTGGTCACCTCCGGGGCAGGCGGGAATCGAACTCATGCGGAAGCGGCTTTAGATTCTCAGTGCAGTGCTTTAACCCGCTGCGCCACCAGGGAGGGCCACAAAAATAATCTTTTTAATATTAATTGTGCTGGGGAAACTGGGCCACTACTAATGAGACTAAATAGTATATCACACCATACACAAAAACCAAGTCTAAATGGATAAAATACTTCACTGTAAAAACTAAAACCATACAATACATAGAAGAAAACACAGGCACAACACTCCATGACATACATCTCAGAAATATCTTTGAGGACTCATCCCCAGAAAATGAAGGAAGAGATGAACAGCTGACACTGCACCAAGCTAAACAGCTTCTGTACCTCAAAAGAGACAGTAACCAAAATGAAGAGACACCCTACAGATGGGAAGAAAATATTTGCTCCATTAAGGGACTAATATCAAAGACCTACAAAGAGCTTACACAACTCAACAAAAACAAAGAAAGAAATCCAGTTAAAAAGATGGGCAGAAGAACTAAAAATACACTTCTTAAAGAGGATATGCAAGTGGCCAACAAATAGATAAAAAAATGCTCAACATCACTTATAATCAAGAAGATGGAGATCAAAACCACAGTGAGACACCATATCAGACCAGTAAGAATGGCCCTCATTAAAAAAAAAAAAAACAAAAAACTGGTAACAACAGATTTTGACAAGGATATGGGGTAAAAGGAACCCTCTTACTTTCTTGGAGGAAATACAAACTGGTCCAACCACTATGGAAAGCTATGTGAGTGTTGCTCAGATTACTAAAAGTGGATCTACCGTATGATTAAGCAATTCCACTCTTAGGAATCTACCTGAGGGATACAAACATACTAATGCAAAAGGAAATCCACACTCTTGTGTTGATTACAGCATTACTTACAATAGCTAAGATATGGAAATAACCTAAATGTCCAACAGCAGATGGCTGGATCAAGAAGACATGATGTGTGTGTGTGTGTGTGTGTGTGTGCCTACCATACTTTTGTTACACATGCTTGTTTCTTTTCTTGCTATTTGACTTTTCTCTCATAAAAGATAGGTCCCAATAATATTCTTTAAATATAAATCTTAATAACTGTACTCTACTTAAACATCATTAGTGGCTATTGCATTCCTCAATACAACTTCCACATCTTTACCTCATCTATCATCTGTTCGTTTAGCCAAAAGGCCATGGAACTAACCTACATTTGCCACAGCAGATCTCTCTTGTCTCAGCCATTGCTTCCTTTCACAATGTATTTCAGTAAATCCACCTGTTCTGTTTCCCACTCTTGTCTTTAGTGAATCCTTTCACCTCATGGCCTACACCCCAGTTCTTCTGTGTAAAACAAAACAATAGAGTCTTTCTGTGTAGTATCCCACTGTCTAAAATACTACTCTTTTCTTTATGATAAGACTTTTTTCTTAGTTTCCTTTAGGTCTTATTTTAATGCTGCTTTGCAAAGATATCTTCCATGACTGATTTATCTCAACGATTTTTAATTTTCTTAATCTGGACACTGTTTTTTGGTACAGCACACTAACTGTAACTTGTTCTCTGTCATTTGTGTATTTTTTCCAGTAGCTGTAAATATTATTGAACAGCAACTGTATAGACCTTAAAAAATTTTTAATATCATATATACTTTTTTTACACATCATGGATACTTAATGGATTCTTTGGTAGCTAGGTGTAAAATGGAAATTGTATAAAGTGGTGTCCAAATATTCCACTGTAAAAGTCACAGCTTTTTTTTTTTTTTTTTTTTTGGGTATAAAACTAAAGTAGCAATACTCATTATTTATGATGAAGTGTTTTAAAATAGGATAAATTGATAATAGTAGACTGTATAATTGAATATATTAAATTAGATAACTACATGATAAATTATTTAACTTTTTTTTTAGCCTTTTCTACCCCCTTCCCAAAGTAGAGCAGAGTATGATTCAGAGGAGAGTCTGGAAAGTGATGACGATAATGATGATGTTTTATCTTCAGATTTCCATCTCCAAGAGCATTCTAATTCAAATTCATATAGGTATGGAATGTTTATTTTTAGATTTCCTTTAAAAATGCATTATAGTTCAATACCTAAAATACTTTAAATTAATATCTGTAAAATTAATAGCTTAGTGAATTAATAACACATACTTAGATTTCTTTCATTGAAATTGTTCTTTTATCTTATTAACAATGATCCCATATTTAGTTTTTCCTTATCCATGAAGAACAAACTGTACTTTATATCACTTCTCACAAATCTTGCTGTCACATTATTTATTCTCTTTACTCCATGGGATAAGCCAACCTCTCTGTTTTATCCCTAGAACTAGTGTCTATTCAGTAGAGCATATTAGTACTCTAAGAACTCAGTATTATCATAAAAATTATAAAAATTGAAAACATTCACTCCCCTGCTCTAAAACTTCATTATCCTTACATATGTAAATTATAACATATTAACTTCTCTTGATGTAATTTTTATATATAAAACATACATTTGTTTTATTAAGACATGATATACTAGTTGTGTTATAAAAGATAAAAATTTCAAGAGACTTAAGGATTTTAGGAAGAATTAAGTGTCACTTTATTAAAGAAAAAATTTTTATGATATTTTTACTTTCTGGTGTATTTTTTTTTCCTGTTGACCAAACAAAATATTTACCTTGCTCAAAAATCAAATTGTGTAACTGGAGAAAAAAAATCAAATAACTCTCTTAAAAAATGGGCTAATGCCATGCATAGACAAATTTCCAAGGAAGATACACAAAGGTTCAGTCAGTAAGGGAAAAGATGCCATTACTAGTCACTAAGGAAACACAAATCAAAACCATAATGACTGTCACCTCACACCCAGTCGGATGGCTACTGTCAAAACAAAACAAGCAAACAAACAGAAAATAATAGTGTAGGCAAGAATGTTGTGAAATGGGCACCTAGTGCCCTGTTTCTAGCATTGTAAAATATTACAGCATCTGGGAGAACTATATGAGAGTTGTTCAAGAAGTGAAAATAGATTTACAATATGACCCAGCAATTTCACTTCTGGATATATACCAAAATGAATTGAAAGCAAGATCTCAAATAGATACTTATATACCAGTGTTCATAACAGCATTATTCAAAGGTTGAAAGCAACAAGTGTTTGTGAGCTGATGAATATATAAACAAAATCTAGGGTATATATATTCAGTCTTTAAAGGAATGGAATTTTTTTTTAGAGATTTATTTATTTATGCATACATGAACTTGGGTACAGGCCAGAGGTGCAGGTGGTGAAGGGATTCACTAAAGACAGAGTGGGGAGCAGAACAGGCAGATCAGCGAAGTACACTGTTGAGAGGAGCAGCAGACAGTCAAGAGAGATCTGCCATGCCATGTGGGTAGCTCCCTGGGCCAGGGATCAAACTTGTGCTCCGTGGCTGTGCATAGCATATTGCTGTGCATAAGCCCTTGTGCCACCAAGGAGGGAGGCCCCCAAGAATGGAAATTTTGACACATACTATTACATGTTTGAAGCATAAAGATACTATGCTCAGTGAAATAAACCAGTCACAAATAAAAGACAAATACTGTATGATTCCATTTAGATAAGATCCTTAGAAAAGTCAAATTTATAGAAGCAGAAAGCAGAATGGTGATTGCTTGGGCTAGGGTAATTGGGAAATGGAGAATTATTTCTTCACAGGTATAGAATTTCAGTTTTGCAAGATGGAAAGAATTCTGGAAATAGATGGTGGTGATAATGGCTGCAAAACAGTGTAATATACTAATGCCACCAGACATTATGCTTAAAATAGTTAAGATAATTTTATTTTATGTATATTTTACTACGTTGATTTGACAGTGGAAAAGGCAATAGTCTCAGAAATGTATTGCACTTGAAACAAAAGAACTGAGTTATCTTTAAAAAAAAGTAAAACTATAGAAATATGGTATCAGAAGCCTTAAATTTCTCTGTTGCCCTCACTTCTCCCATAGATTATGCAGACCCATTTTTGTTAAGTTTCTTTTGCAAAAGTTTGCAAATGTGTGTTTGTAAAATTTTATTCTCCTTGATTGCTCACAATAGTGAGCATACTATTTTCATAAAATTTTATCATTTGTTTTTTGTTTATACATACATGCTGAATTTCTCTTCATATTATCATTAAAGAACCTTCTTCATTCTTTTTTTTCTAATGACTACTGTAATATTCCATGGTTCAAAGCTATATTTATCACCATAAAGCTATTCTCTACTCTCCTAGTAGATAATTGGGTTGTTTCTCCTCTTTCGTTACTGTCAATATTGCTGACATGATGTAATTACAAGCATATTTTATTTTTTTGTGTGTGAAGGTCTGGCTTCAGGGTAGTTTCATAGTAGTGAATTTATTGCATCAAGAATGGTGTTCTTTTCTAAATCCCCAAGTAAATTTTAACGAGATCTATTGCTTTATTTTAGTTGGTCATTGATGCGGTTAGCAATGGTGCAGTTGGTGCTCAACAATTTGAAGACTTTCTATCCATTTGCAGGCCATGACCTTGCAGGTAATAAATACCAACATGAACCAGATTACCTTTGTTTGATTTATTCATTTTTTTATCAGTGGAGAAAATTTTTATAAGTTCTAATGATTACAGAATATGGGTTTCTCCAAGCCAATCATTGTGCCTATCTTAATTAGTTTCTCTAAAGAGGACAACATCGTAGGAAGCAGAAGATATTGACCTGAAGCACTTGACTGTATTGAGACTGGTGTTTATAGCTCTAGCTGAAGTGCTAGATATTTAATAGTAGTGAGCATATAGAAAACCCAGCAAGCACAAAAATTTAGTGCTTACTAACTCCCAGGGAGGCCTAGATTGTACAGGAAAGATAGAATTCAGGAGTATGGAAGCGAAAGCTGGAAAAGGCTAGTTTTATGTTCAGTATTATATAACACTTATTTTTTTTACTTCTGTGTATTTCAATTTTCTAATCAAATGTGTATTTCAATTTTCTAATCAAATGTCAGTTGTATGTCATACAGACTTTGGACTCATAGAAAGGTTAAAGCAGTTAATTTTTCTCGAAAACATATTTTCATAATCTTCAGGTATCTTTTTCTTGTGAAATTAAAGTCAAAAGCAGTCATTGTTTAAATCATAAGTCTTATAGGTTATTTCAAGTTTTAGTAGCAAAACTATGATGTAATGTTGAGTTACATTACCTTTTTTTTTGTTCTTCTAGATCAATTTATGGTAATCAAATACTATACAGACTTATGGCACCATGTTTTTAAGCCTCTAAATTTCTTTCCCATCTGTCTCATACTGCCAGAATGTTTTAAAATTGGATATAACATTTTACTGTTGAAGGAAATGTGTACAATTTTGTTTTCCTTTTTCAGAGCTTCCAGTTAGTTCACCACTCTGTCATGCAGTTCTAAAAACTCTTCAGTGTTGGGAACAAGTTCTTGTCCGAAGACTTGAAATCCATGGTGGGCCACCTCAAAACTACATTGCAAGTCATACTTCTGAAGAGAATTTGTCTGCAGGCCCTGCACTTCTCCGCCACAAAGCTTTGCTAGAACCTACAAACACTCCTTTCAAGTAGGTTTCCTAGTTATGCTATTCTTAGGTGTGAGTTTTTTTTTAAAGATTTGTTTATTAATGCATGCAGAACTGGAGTACAAGACAGAGGTGCAGGGGGTGGTGAGATTATTCATCAGAGACAGAGTGGGGAGCAAAAGAGGCAATCAAATTGAAATGCACTGCTGAGGGGAGCAGCGGGCAGGTCAGGAGAAGTCTGCCGTGCCATGTGGGTAACCTCCAGGGCCGGGGATCAAACTTGTGCTGCAGTGGCTGTGACAGCTTTATAGTGCTGCACTTCAACCCATCGCTCCACTGGGGAGGGCCCAAGCATGAGTTTTAATAACAGGATTTGGACAGTTACTTAAAGAAAACAAATTAAGTGGTTGTATGTTTAATTTGCTGTTCTAGACTAATATGCAAGTCTTTGTGTGTAGACTATCACAGTCCAGAATTTAGCAAACATTTACTGCAAAGCCTAGATAGTAAATAGTGTAGATTTTGGGGGTCATATACTTGTTTAAATTATTATCTAATTGTTTAAATTATTGCACTGTAGTTTGAAAGCAAATGTAGATAATAAATAAGGTAATGAATATAGCTGTAATCCCTTAAACTTTTAATATCTAAAATGGAAGGTAGACCTATATTTACCTGTGGATCATATTTTACTGATGCTGACTCTAGACCAGTACCTTTTAAAATAGTTAATTAGCAAACTGTTTTACTTGTCCCTGTGAGATAAGACATTTATACATCAAAGGTGAATCAACACATTGCTTGTTTTATCACGAAAGTCTTACTATGGAAAAATGCCAATTAAGCCATGTACTTAGTGACTTATTGGCATAGTTGATTGACATTGTTTCATAAGCCTCATTTTTTTCATCAGTAGCAAAGGTTTCATGGACTGGTGGGTTCCAGGCAACTCTTTAAGTAGCTCTGCTTCTAGACCTTTTCTAGGAAGCACACCAATATTGTTAAATCTTAAGTTTGTAGTTTAGGTTTTAGCAAACCTCAGCTCATGTAGTTAAGACAATAACTTTTGTCAATAAGGTTTTATTAGCTCACAGTCATGCCTTTTTATTTTAATTTTACTTTTGGCTCCCATCTCACTACAGTGGTAGAGTGATAGTAAGAAGACATACTGGCCACAAAGAGTAAACAGTTACCTGTCTGGTTCTTTTAGGTGATTGCTGCCTCTATGATATGGTCTGATTTCTTGCTACTTTATCTCTATGAACATTCACATAAAACCAAGGAAATGCAGTCAAATTAACCAGAAATCTCCAAATATACTTATATACTTACATATACTGTCTGTTTGTAGATCCAAGCACCATGTTGCATTGTCTGTGAAGAGACTGTGGCAGTACTTGGTGAAGCAGGAGGAAATTCAGGAAACCTTTATCAGAAATATATTCACAAAGAAAAGGTGTCTGAATGAGGTGTGTACATGTGAAAATCAGTTTGCTGTGTTACTATGAAAGTCTGTTGTTCTATATAATCATGAAGAGTAAGTTGCATTCTATAGACTTTTAAACTCATTCTATGTCATAAACTTAAGTTTGCAGTTAAGTATAAAAAATGATTAAACTTCAGAGGTCAGTGTCAATTGAAAGTAATTTAGATGTATTTGACTTTTTTCCTAAAAATATAGAGTTAAGAGTCTATATTCCTGTATTGAACTGAGATAATCTCTACTTAAAAACAAAAGTAGAAGTTTCCCTGATTCTAAAGTGATAATTAGAATTTTACCTTAAAAGTTTAATTGAAATTCAATTCATAAGATGAAAGCATTACAAATATGTACATTTTGCTTTCATTCTATTGATTGAACTTAATGAAGCTAAGAAATTGTATTTATAGTATAAGTGGTTTATTATAATTTGATATTATGATAATAATTGCATCTTTGTTTAGTCCATTGTTGCTAAAAATTACTAGTTTGATGACAATCGAGAACTTGCACCTGAATAAAAATTAACATGGCTCCCTTCTTTGAAACAGTGTGTAAACTAAACTGTGTATTTAGTGATGTATTTGATTACTTTTCTCCTCATCGCCCTTAACAAAAAGACCAGCAGTTGATCTATGGATCACATTTTGAGAAAGTCTGAAAGCAAATTTTATATAGTTTATGAAGTGGGAAAAGTTAAAAATTTTAAAAAGTTAAAAATTGCTTTTGGAGAACTAAAGATGGATAGTTTCTTAATAGCTGAGTTTGCAAAAAAGCAGTACAACATCTAATCCTATTTTAAAAAAAAAAAAGGAAAATCAGTGTAAGTCATTAATTTTTAAGAGACAAATCCTTGTGCTACTAATTTACTATTTTCCTGACTGTGTGAACACAAGCCAGAAAGCAAAATATAGTTCTTGCTGCATTAAATTTTTGACATATTACCTTTGTATAACTTTAATATTATACTAAGCAGTAGGTAAAATAGTTATTTCTGTTTTTCCATATTTCTACTTAACTTTATGTTAGATCTGTTTTTAATATGTAATATAACAATTATTATTAAAACCATTCAAGAAAATGTTTTGATAAAAAAGGTTATCTGGAGAAGGGTCATTTAGGATTTGTGCAGCAATGTTTCTGATTTTATCTTGTTTATTGTAGCATATCTTTGCATTTAATAATTTATTTGGAATTAAGGCTTTCTCATAACCTATATATAAAGCACTACTCTATTAATCTATATAAAAAGCACGTTTACTGTGCTCGGTACTCCTTGGATTTTGCTAATGGAGTTTTCAATGTGGATATGCTAGTTTAGTATAGTAATATGATTAACATAGTTATAAAATAATCTTTCCATTATATATTTAGTGTATCAGGGAACTGAAATAGTTCTCTAAACAAACAAAACTGTAGTACCATTAGATTGTCTAGTTGAGTCAGGGAATAGAGCAGCATAACTAAGTCAGAGTGTATGCAGAAGGAAACCAGATAAGTGAGTACTACTAAAACTTCTAAATCTCTCTGTTGTTTTATTCTTAGTTCTTTTTAAATGTCTATGATAATCCTAAGAAAATTTTGAAGTTATTTTTGTATTGTAATTATTTTGATCAAAGCATGAATGTGAGTATTGCACTAAAAGGTTTATTACTACCAATCTTTTGTATTTTAATGTTTGCCTCTTTACCTGTAAAATGTAAGAACATTACTTTTTTCTTTCCAGTGTTTTTGACAGCAGTTTCAATATACATAAACCTGGCCTCTACAATTTTTGCTTGCTTTTGTTTACTTATTGAAGAGTTTTTTTGTTTGTTTGTTTTTGTTTTGCTGGTGTTACTCTAAAGATAGTGACATTTTGTGTAAAGGAATATTAAAATAAAGTCTATGTAGTAAAATGTAGGTTGAATAAGATTATTTAGATTAACTTTACAGAGAGGTACAAGATTATCACTGGATAGTCGATACCCTGTTTTTGGTATTAACAAAACAAAATTCTTTGTAAAAAATATAGTCTTAAGTCACTGACTGCAGATTCTTAGAAAATAGACGCATGAAAAGCACTATATTTGAGGATGATTGAATGTATTTTGCAAAGTGTTGTTTTTTTTCATTGCTTTGTATATCTGAAAATGAAATTTTATGATGTCTTCATCTGACAAAATCCTGTGTGTACTCCGATCTTTTCTTTTCCTGTCTGGTGTACATGCATTTATAAGATAAAAGATACACCCTATTTGTACTTACTGAAAGTTTAGTATAGGAAGGGGGGAAATGGTTCCCTGTAATCTTTAGCCCCAATTTTGTTTTTGTGTACTTTCATCTTCTAAGATTTTTTTTTAAAGATTTATTTATTTATTTATACAGAACTGGGGTACAGGCAAGAGATGCGGAGGGTGAGAGGATTCACCAGTGACAGAGTGGGGAGCAGAACAGGCAAATCAATGAAGTACACTGCTGAGGGGAGCAGCGGGAGGGTCAGGAGAGGTCTGCTGCGCCATGTGGATCTCCTCTGGGGCAGGCAGGAATCGAACTCATGCGGAAGTGGCTTAAGCTTCGTAGTGCTGTGCTTTAATCCGCTGTGCCACCAGGGAGGGCCCTCATCTTCTAAGATTTTAAGAGGTCTTAAAATCATTCAACTTTTTCTTTAACAAATGATAATATCCCATTTATGATGGATTTGTATCTATTAGCAGTTTGATTTTTTTTTTTTAAAGATTTATTTATTTGTGTATACAGAACTGGGGTACAGGTCAGAGGCTCAGGGGCAGTGAGAGGCTTCACCAGAGACAGAGCAGGGAACAGAACAGGCAGATCGATGAAGTACACTGCTGAGGGGAGCAGTGGACGGGTCAGGAGAGGTCGGCCACACCCTGTGGTCACCTCTGGGGCAGGCAGGAATCGAACTCATGCGGAAGCGGCTTTAGATTCTCAGTGCTGTGCTCTAACCCGCTGCGCCACCAGGGAGGGCCAGTTTGATTATTTTTTTGTTAAATCATAAGATAATTAGAAACTTAGAAATAAAAATTTTTTATTTCCGTTTTCTTTAAGGAGTTGAGCTATAATGGAACAAGATAGAGTAGCACTGATAAAACCCATCATAAATGGGATATTAATATTTGTTAAAGAAAAAGTTGAATGATTTTATGATCTTTAGTTCTTAGAAAATGAAAGTACACAAAATTGGGGCTAAAGATTACAGGGAAGCATTTTCCCCTTTCCTATACTAAACTTTCAGTAATTGTTTCATTATAACATTGATGAGGGGAAGAAAATCCATCCAAATTGGATGAAATGGTGTTTCAATTATGTTACCAAGGACTTGCTTTGTTATAAGTTGCCTAAAATTGTAGTCTTGCTTTATAGTTGTAGTGTTTAAGAATCTGTCAAAATCATTAAGTGATGACTGGTACTAATGGCTCTGGAATCTTTAATTTCAGTCTTGCTTTACTGTCAGCATTTCAGACTAATTTGTGTGAGTAAAAATTTCTTAGGAAGTAGAGTTAAATTTACTGTGGTAGTTAATGAGTTGTGAAGGATTCTGTAAATTTAAGTTTTCCCCAACTCCTTGACGATGCACACCCACACCCATGTTTCTTTTAAGATACAAGAGATTTAAAAACTAGTATCTGTGTCTAATGTTATTTTCTAGCAAATTTGGTTAAAAATATAATGAAAACATATCTCCAGTGTTGCATGTTGCATCTCGTCTTTACTCTCTGTCATTGGTTATTCTTTTTGATGAAGTCATTAGGGGACAACTGTGAAACTATCAAAAATGCTATGCTGGAGGAGCCAAACATCAATAAGGTACAACATGTCATTCAACAGAAATTAGAAATTGCATTCTTTCACAAGAAAAACAAATATTTGTATTTTGCTTTTGTGCTGCATTTTATTTCTGATGAAATTAAATAACTGTTCCCTTAAATTACTCTTATTTTAACAAGTATTGCAATGATAAGTATTATTTCTGTTTTGTGAATAAGAGAATGCAATTTTAAAGGGAGTTGAATGTCTACTCTGTTTTGGCTACTGAGTAAAAACACTAAATAAACTGAAGGTCTTAAGACAATGTGTTCACAACAGCCATTGTAGTTATAGTATTGTTCCATTTCTGCAGGTGTCACTCTCCAAGTTAAAAATATGTCCTGTGATTATCCCTTTAAATAAGTCAAATACTATTATATGACATTTATTTTACTGCTAGAAATAACTATAGCACATGGGCTTTGTTCCTATAGTAATTACTCAGTATTTGTTAAAAAGAGCGCAAAGAATGAAAAGTTTTACAATCATGAAATAAATATTCTGTCGTCACTTATTCAAATATTTCTCTTAGATTGATTTTTTAAGCCATGCTTTTCATATTGTGTATGACTCACTAATTTCAAGGTAATCCTCATAGTAATTTTTAAGGGAGAATTTTCTGAAAAGACTTCATTAAGCCTACAAATTTCCACCTCTTACTCTTTACGGAAAGACTCTTAATCAAATAGATGAAACAATTCTGTGAAACTGACAAAATAACTGATTTATGTCAAGTAAGATTAAATAGAACTTTGATGAAATAGATATAGGTGGCCTGTCATTCCCAGTAGCCTTTGAGTGTTTTCAAAGGATATAATTCAAGCTTAATAAATTCAAAGCTTAATTGTCTGAGTAATCATAAAGTGCTATAATTTATGGAGTATCAGGAATTCTTACCTAAAGACTTTTCTTTTGATGTTATTTAATGTTAATAATCAGAGTGTTGGATTTCTATATCATTGCACTAAATTAAAATGTAATCATCCTGTTTGATTGACATTTTGATAATTTTTTGTCAGAATCTTTCAAACTGAGCTATAGTCTTTTTTTAAATAGACTCATTAAATATATCTGACTTAAAGTAGCTGTGTAAAGTGTAGCGTTTGATAATTTTTGGCATATGTAGACCTCATAAAGCTACTACCACAGTCAAGATAGCAAATATACCTATCATAACCCCAGAATTTTAATCTCTCCTTTGTTTCACCCCTCCTTCCACTGTTGTCTTCCTTTCCAAGCAACTATGAGTATCCTTCCTGACATTATAGATCAGTTTGCGTTTTCTGGAATTTATGTTTATCCATTTACCTGTTGATAAATACTTGAGCATTTTGCATTTCAGGGCTGCTTAAAATACAACTGCTTTGAATATTCATGTACACATCTCTCTGTGTGGGCATATGCTTTCCTTTCTTTTGCGTAAATGCCTAGGAGTGGAATGACTAAATCACATTGTAGGTGGGTGTTTAACACTTTTAGAAAATGCTCATTTCCCAACTTAGTTGTACCATTTTGCATTCCTTGCAGAAATATATGAAATTTCACTTGATTCACATCTAAGTAACCCTTGGTATGGTTATTCTTTTTATTTCTGTCATTTTAGTAAGTGTGTAGTAGGAGTTTATTATGGTTTTAATTTTTGTATGTATACACACACACACATTGTATTTTGTATACCCACTCCTCTGTTGATGTTCATTATGAACAATGCTAGTGTGAACACTGGTATACAAATATCTTCTCAATTCACTGTATTCAGTTCTTCTACATATGTGACCATGACCAGAAATGAAATTGTTAAGTGTTTAGTTTTTCTGTCTGCATATTCTCTGAAATCATCTTAGCACTAATATTCGTCATCGTATTTCCTTATGCAGCCAGCCCAATCACGTTTTATAATGTTTACTTGAGACTTTTATAAAGTTGATTTGAGACTTGACTTTAAGGCCTTTAAGACTGTATTTATTATGAGTATATTATATGACCTTTTACAAATTAAATTGTATTCATAAAAAATGAGAGTTCTGTTCTTTTGCATATGTAACCAAAAGTGAAATTGTTGAATCATGTAATAATTCTGTTTAGTTTTAGATATTCCTGTCTCCTTCCTTTCCCAGGTTAAATCCCATGATCTATTGTCATGATCATTCTCTTGTGAGCATCCTCAGTGCTTTCATCCTGTTCTTGCTACTCTATTTGACCTGAAAATTTCCAAATCTATTTAAAGACAACTGTATTTTGTTTTTGTGCCCAAATAGCTAAACACAGAAAAAGCACAAACCATGGGGTCTTATTTCTTCCAGATATATTGCCACAGATTCCAAATGCAGATACTCAGCAACCTTAACAGATTGTTCAATAGTAAATTTGTCTTTTCATTCTTCCAATTTTGGTCATATTTCCAATATTTTGTCTTTAATAGTAGACTAGCTGCCACTTTTATCTAGTGTCAAAAGTACTTTTGAACAAATATACTACATTACCTTTTAAAGGAAAGCCAAAAAAAGCTATTTTTGAATCTATCTTTACACCATTTTACTAATCCCATGTAGCAAAATTCCTTCATAGAGTTACCAGTAAAGTCACTCAAGAACATTAAGAGTAATACTACAAACAACAGGTAGGAACCACCCAACATAAGAAATAAAACTAAGTTAATATGTCGGTGAGTTTAGCCTTATAGACTTCATTCCTTGTTTCCTAAACATGTCTCTCTAATAAAGTTAGGTATTATCTTCAATCTACACAAAGATTTTCCTAGTCAAAACCACCATTTACTTTAGTAGTCATCGGTAAATTCCGTAGTAAATTCTCTTCTTGTAATTCAGATTTTTAGTATCATTTGGTATTGCTGTTCTTGTAATTCAGATTTTTAGTATCATTTGGTATTGCTGATCACTGCCACTCTGCTTCCCGTAGTTTCTATAACACCAGACCTTACTATTTCTTATATTCACTGTTTTCCTGCTTTCATTAATTATTGCTTTCCCAGGAATTAATTAATTCTAACCTTTTTTTTTGCCTTCTCTGTATTTTTTCTTTGGGTTATTCATGGCTTAAATGTCATTCACATTCTTAAAACTTTTAATTGTCATTAGGCCCACTTATTTCCTGATCTTCAGACTTAAATGCTTAAATGCCCAGATGTCAAAACACACAGTTTTCTGTTAATTAAGTTACCAAGTCTGAAAACTAAGAGTTATTTGCCTCCTTCTACTTTACTTATAATGCAATTTCAGTCCATTAGGAAAGTTTATCCTAATTTCAGTCATGTGTTATTTCCTGCCCTGTAGGAACTTTCCTGCCCTTAAGTGTTAAGTTTGAGGAAAGTCTGCTAGTGAAACTGATGTTTCTCCACACTCTCTCATCTCCCTACCCCATTCATTATTAGCAAACAATATATTTCTTGAGTCTTTGAAAGTCTCATGTCTCTATTTCAAATTTCTTCAGAATTCACTAGTAGACATTTAGTCTTTTATATAACAGGAATATACCTTGCGAAATTGGGATTTTTGTTATGAAATTACAGGGTATAATTAATAGATTAGTACTAGGTGATAAACCTCTAGTAGCCAGAGCTAAGCTTTATTTCTTAGAAAAGTTCACCCCAAATCAACCAAAATGTTTAGTAAACACTGGAATTCTTCTGTTTATAATTAAATTGCATTTTAGATTAGAATATATTTAACATCTTAACATCCAATGACTAATTTTTTAAGAGTTGTTTTTATCTGGTTGTCTCTAACTTGGCAGTAGAAGTCATTTTAGTTGCCACTTTTAAAAAGGCTGTTGATCTTATTCAATTCTAATGTCAAACGTGGACAAGCATTGGTAAATTTACTGATATAAATTATGCAGGATGTGAATTTATTGTATGCTAGTTTTGAATTATAAGTACTACACAATGAGACATCAAAAAATTGAAACATTTCCAACTTTCAGGAATAGCCTTCTCTTTTTACAACTCTTTATTTTAGTAAATGTTGATTTTATTTCTCTCTTCTAGTCCAAACATGTTACATCCTTCTGCCATGGGAAAAGCAGAACAGCAGATATACTAACCTCATTTAAAATACAATGAATTATGGTTTATTTAGTTACCTAAACTGTTACTGACTTGGGCAAATTACTATGCCTTTCAGCATTTCAAGTTTTTCTTCTTGAAAATAAAATTTACTTTAACCAGAAGTCAGTAAGCTGCATTTAGCTTGTCCTATTCTATCTGTTCCTCTATGTAAGCTAAGAAGTGTCTGCACTTTTCAAAGGTTAAAAACAGAAAGAAAAAAAGA
The DNA here is from genome assembly GCF_000260355.1 of Condylura cristata. Classification (NCBI taxonomy): domain Eukaryota; kingdom Metazoa; phylum Chordata; class Mammalia; order Eulipotyphla; family Talpidae; genus Condylura; species Condylura cristata. The sequence goes on from NW_004567122.1 coordinate 14,516,835, forward strand.
TTGTGCAACAGAGACCCTGTACTATCTGCAAAACCTAAAACATATACGCTCTGACCTTTGAAAATTTATACAATACTGCAAAAAGAATATGATACTAGGATACTTGGTAAACAAATTTGCTTCAGTAATTAGAATGTCTTGATCCTTTAATTCATTGCTGCTTGGAAAGATAAGCAATTAATGAAGTATTTCATTAACATATCTTTGTGTATGAAAAAGATTTCTTTGCCAAAAAAAATTATCTTAGGAATAATTAGCATGTTAAATAGTACTTTTGGGATTGACATATCTAAAACATTTCTTAAATAGCTTGTGCAAATATATTCTTTTTTGTGTTACTAAAATGTCATACTTCTGTGTTTTCTTTCCCTCCACTTAGATAGAAGCAGATTTGGGATATCCTGGAGGTAAAGCAAGAATTATTCACAAAGAATCTGATATCATTACTGCCTTTGCTGTTAATAGAGTAAGTATACACACAGCCTTCTTTCCTTTGATTATTGTACATAGTTGGATTTTTTGTGGTTGGAGAATGTTGCCAGTTTTGCTGCTTTACTCAATATCAGAATTTCTCTTCTAAAAGCAGTTTCCCAAGTCCTTAAATTGCAATATGAATAAATTTTATTTTATAAAATGAGTGTGTAATCTGATGATTTGATTTGCGATATAGTAGATAAAATGTTTTATTACTGTACAAAAAGAATATCTAGTTTTTATCTATGCAGTAACCCATCAAATTTGTACTTTTTGATGGGTAATCTAGGGAAAAGGATCTTGTTTTCCACACATAAATATGTTAAATGTGGCTTTTACTATTTGATTAAATTTAAATTCATGTGTAGTACATATAAATTTTCCTTTGACTGACAGAAACTATAGCTGCCCAACTATATACTATGCCCTCCTACTTAACTTCCCCTCAAAGATGTTAGTAGGCTGCTCACAGAAATCCAAGATTGAAATTTATTTCAGTCATTTTCTTTTTTTTTTTTTAAGTCTATGATAAAAATTTTATTACTTTTGGTCATTACACTGTGCCTTAGATACCCAGAACTTGCTCATCTTATAGAGGGAGGGAGATATGCTTTCTCCTCCTTCCTTCCCTTTCCCCATATCTTAATCATTTTCCCCTTCTGTCTTCCCTAGTTGCTTTGCAAATTTTTTTTAAAGATTTATTTATTTATACAGAACTGGGGTACAGGCAGAGGTGCAGGGGTGGTGAGAGGATTCACCAGAGACAGAGTGGAGAGCAGAACAGATAGACTGATGAAGTACACTGCTGAGGGGAGCAGTGGGCAAGACACGAGAGGTCTGTGGCGGTAGGTGGGTCACCTCCGGGGCAGGGATAGTGTTACAGAGCAACCCAATGTGAACTGGGTTGCCTGTCTGTGGGTCCTCACCCATGTGCTTAAAATTCAGTTATACTGTAGGCACACACTAAAAGGGTTTATTTACAAAGGGGAAAGGAAAAGGTACAACCCAGGGAAAGAGAGAGAGAAAGAGAGATACAAGTTAACTAGAACATCCTACCAGCTCCACTGACTTGGAACTCCAGTAACACACTAAAAGCTCATCAAGAGCCAAACAACCAGCACTAGTCACACTGTCCAGAGCGTGAGAGCTTTAAACCTGGTTCCCTTATATATCCCCAAAAGTCCCAGAATGCCTGCTTAGCTCCGTTCTTGAGTCCTCTCATTTCTCTCCGTGGTATTGCTGGGAGTTGTAGTTTACGGGAATAGGGGGTGGAGTCCACAAAACTGCCAAGTTCCTTCAGGACATTCTTTCCCCACTAGCGATAGAACTCCCTGAAGTGGCTGTGGCTATCTTCATGGTGCTGTACTTTTAATCTTTGCAGGTAGGGTCCCTGCTATCCAAAATTTATAGTGACTTTTAGTTATTCCTGTTTTTTTTTTTTATTTCCATACATGCCTATGTATGTCCTCTTTATATTGTTTCTTTATTTTCCTGAGTAATTCAATGTTCTTCATTCTAAGTGTCTGCTAAATATCATTTTATTGCAACTTACTGTATTTCAAAAAATATTTTTGGCTTAAAGAACAAATATATTTTCTAGTAGCTATGGAGGCTACAATTAATGTGTTCCAAAACATTATTTAGATGCATATTCCAAGGTGTTACTCATTTAGTAATCATTTCTCTAGTTGGCTTACCATTTTCATATGCTATGGTTGTCTTTTCGTATCTTTTTACTTGATGACTTCTTTGACATTTCCTTGTGTCCTTCACATAAAGTCTGCAATTTATTGTATAAGTGTACCTAATTTAATATTTCTATTTCCAGATTTATTTTTTTACACCCTTGCTAATTTGTAGCTGAAAATAATACCTTTTGCTTTAACAAATATTATTTTAAAATTTCAGTGAGATTGAATGTTTTCTCATTTGTTAATTTTGAATTATCTGTGTCTAAAACTACGGATAGAATGTTTCTTTGGAATGTTTATATTTGAGCTAACAAGTTTGCTCATTCATCTTAGTAGATGTTAAAGACATAGGCTGTTAATGGACCAGAGACAAAGAGCGGTTTATTATTTATTTTGATATTATTACTAATATCAAAAGCAGTAACTGTATTATCAACATTATTTCCATTTGTTTGGGGAGCTACAATTCCACAAAGCAACAGGGAGAGTGCCCCATAATCTCAACACATGCAGAGTAGAACTGAGAACAATGCTGAGTTAGGGAACCCACCTCTTTTCTCATGAACAGTAAACATACCTGTTTACTAAAGTAAGAGACTTTATCTATACACATACCCTGGAGATAATATTATACAATAAAGGGCAGTCAGTGACTCACTCACAAGACATGCAGAAAGAGAGTTGCCCTGAAGAATGAGCTCCCAGCATTCTCACGTCATATTATTTTTATCTGTAAGTTTTTTCTTAATAGTTTGTATTAGCATTTTACATACTGGAAATATTAATCCTATTTTTCTTTGCTGTCAATATCTTTCCATTTTTCCCTAACTTTTTTCTTAATAGTTTGTATTAGCATTTTATATACTGGAAATATTAATCCCATTTTTCTTTGCTGTCAGTATCTTTACGTTTTTCTGTTTTTTAGAGGTGATCATTTTAAATTCAAAGGTGCTTAAAATTTTATATCATTTAATCTGATAAACTTTTCATTTATCATTTCTTCTGACATCTCCCTCACTATTTTTCTGTTCCTCTGTCTTTTCTTTGTGATTCCTTCCCAATTGTACTTTTCTTGGTTGAAAGGCATTAGGTAAAAGTGACAATCTCTTATTTGAATATTAGCTATTATTTCTCTCACTTGGTGCCCCAAGGCTCCTACCTTCTTCAACATCTCTCTATATTTCTGAACTGTGTAGAAGTTAGGGAGTTTGTGCTATTCTAGCAAACAAGAGAGAATGCTAAGAGAATAGAGCGATACATGTATTGCCATTTATAGCTGCCTTTCTGTTGTATACTTTTGAATTCCTAGAACATACTTGTGTCTTCAGGTTCACCCTGACTTGATTATTAGACTTAAATTTTAATTAAATTATAAATGCTCCCTTGTGAGAATTCTATACCTTAAACTTATCGTTTCTAGAAACAATATTGTAACTTCCAATATACATGCTATGATTTATTTTTTCAGGCAAATAGAAACTGCATAGCAATTGCTTCTAGCCATGACGTTCAAGAACTGGATGTTTCTGGAATTCTGGCTACACAGATCTATACCTGGGTAGAGGATGATGCAGAAATGGAAACCAAAGGGTACTTTTAAAATATTTTTTTATTCTGTTAATTGCAGTAAGAATGATGTTATCCACCGACCCTTATAGAGATTTTTTAAAAGAATCTTAGTCTTTACTTAAAGAATCTTTACTTACAGTGTTTTGCATTTTGCTCTGGTCTGTACCCCAGTTCTTATGTGCATAACTAAATGAATCCTTTAAAAAAGTGCTTTGCATTTTAAGTAAACAGATGCCATAAATGGCAAAGTGTATATAAGAGGTAGGAATCTGAAATTGTTCAAATTTAAAATTACTGTTTATGAGTTAGAAGTTAAGAGCTGAAGAAAATTTTTTATTGAGATAACTTTGATTTACAACAGTGTTTAGCAATACAGGTTCACATCTCTTCAGATGTATGTTACCTTCCACACCTCCTGCCATTGAGCCAGTACTACTGCACCACAGTCCTTTACGTCCCCCTTATTCTTTGTTCCCACACCCCTCCCTTTGGTAACGTTAGCTCTTTAGTGGATTTCAGAGGTGTTTTTATTTTTTCCTGTTCATTTTCTTTTGCTTTCTTACATTCCACATAGGAATGAGATCATCCAGTCTGTCTTTATCCATCTGACTTAACTTTTCCTAGCATCATCTCCATTTCTATCCATATTGTTGCAAATAGCAAAATTTCATCCTACTTTTTGAGTAGTATTACATTGTGTACATGTACCATGTATTCATTACTCATCTATCATTGGGATTTAGGCTTTTTCCATAGAGGGCTATTATAAATAGTGCTGCAGTAAATGTAGATTTGCTTATATCCCTTTGAATTAGTGTTTTTGTTTTTGAAGAAAACTAAGTTTAATGAAAATGTAGTCATGTATTAGGGCTTTCTGGTTTAAAAGATGAAAGAGAAGATTGATGGATTATTTTCATTCTGGTTGGCTTTCCCTTATAGTTCAGAAGATTTCTTGATTATACATGCTCGTGATGATTTAACAGCTGTTCAGGGTACAACCCCATATACTCACAGCAACCCTGGTACTCCAATTAACATGCCTTGGCTTGGTAGCACACAGACTGGCAGAGGAGCAGCTGTGGTATGTAAAGTTAAAGATATCTGTGTATAAAATGCTAGTTTTTGTACTAGTTTAAAAGATAATGGACAATTTAAACTTTTTAAAAAATTCTTAACTTTTTAGTAAGTCATATTTGTTGGACATGTACACTTTAGTTATGAAAAATATGTTTTCATTTGAAAAGAATAACAAAGATTTAATAAATAGTGTAACTGCAAAGATTTTTATTTTTATGTAATACTTACTTGTAACCCGTTGGCCCAAGTTAGGCCTCAGCAAGTTATGTTCCATAGTCAAATTCTGCCCATCATCTGTTTTTATGTAGGCAGCATACTAAGAAATGGTGTCTACATTTTTAAGTCATTGGAAAAAATCAGAAGGAAGGTATTTTGGGACACATGAAGAGTAAATGAAATTAAAATTTCAGTGCTTATATGTATAATTTCTGTAACTGATGAAAGCTATAAAGATAACAAAATGGGATAGTATGATACAGGATGACAGTGGATAGAGCATAGAAGAGCAAATGCCTTCATTAAAGCAGTGAAGGAACTCTCTGGGAATTTGAGTTGAGATCTCAATGGTCAATAGGAAAATAACATTTTTTGTAAGATTTATTTGTGTATACAAGAACAAGAATGCAGGACAGAGATGTGGAGGGGTGAGAGCATTCACCACAGACAGAGTGGGAAGCAGAACAAGCAGGGTGACTGAAATACACTGCTGAGGGGAGCAGCAGGTAAAATAGAGAGGTCTGCCAGGCCATGTGAGTCAGCTCCCTGGCTGGGGATTGAACTCAGGTTGCACTGGCTATGGATAGCCTGATAGTCCTGAGACTTTAATCCCAGAGCCTCCAGGTAGATCCAGGAAAATAACATTTTAAGCAGAAAACAAGACAAAGGATCTGTCATGGTGTTGATCTTGATGTGCTCAAGTGACAGGAATAAAGTCAGTGTAACTAAAGCAAAGCGAATCAGCTGTTGAATGTATGAAGGCAGATAAGGCTACAGAGGTGATGGGGTCAATCACTTTAAGCCTTAAAGTTAATGTAAAGACTTGATTGTTTAAAATTTTTACTGGGAAATCTGAAAGTTTCAAGCAGGGTAACTGAAGAATTGTGTTGCATTCTCTGAAACTGGAGTTTAGAAAAAAGTATTTATTACTTCCTTTCAGATATTTCACATATCTGTATTTATGCTTATTTAGCAAACTAAATCATTCAAAGCACAATTCAAATTTAAAAGCATTTCTGTTTAAAAATTTATGGTTTTCTTTTTCACATGCTTCTATATGTCTTTTTAACCTTATACTATTCAAAATTATTCCAATAAATTTAATGGATAAATTTAATTTCAAGAAGATAAGCCTACATTCTTGAGGTGAATTTGTTCTTAGATTCTAGTTGGTATGCAGAAGGCAGAAAATACATATACAGGTAGATGTAAGTTAAAGGAACTATTAAATTTCATTTCTATAATCATGTTTAGTGTTTTAGTGCCTTTGACAGTAGTTATAGAATCCCTTAATTGTAAATGAATAAATGTTATGTGAATTTGCTGTCACTATTATATTTTTACCAGTCTTCATTCTAATCATAAAAGAGTGATTTTTTTCTTTGTAACAGATGATTAAGAAAGCCATTAATAATGTCAGAAGAATGACTTCTCATCCAACTCTTCCTTACTGTAAGTTGATAATATTTAGCAGCTATTCTAACAAATTTAAAGAAAGCTTTAAGTTTTAATTGAAAGATAGCATTTCACTTTTTCTTGTACACATGCTTGCTAGCAAAAATATCTTTACTCTAAAATTGGATAAAAAATAGATTTTCCTGGCCCTCCCTCGTGGTGCAGTGAGTTAAAGCACAGTACTGAGAAGCTAAAGCCACTTCCGCATGAGTTTGATTCCTGCCTGCCCTGGAGGTGACCACATGGTGTGGCAGACCTCTCCTGACCTGCCCGCTGCTCCCCTCAGCAGTGTACTTCATCGATCTGCCTGTTCTGTTCCCCCACTCTGTCTCTGGTGAAGCCTCTCAACGTCCCTGAGCCTCTGACCTGTACCACAGTTCTGTATGCACAAATAAATAAATCTTTTAAAAAAAAATAGATTTTCCTGAATAGGGAAGGCTAATTTGATCTAGTAAATTTTGAGCATCTTGGCTTCATATTTCTAAATACATTTAATTTTAAACATTTCTGAACTTATGTAGTGTTAAATTATAGTTGATAATTATTATTTTCATAATAGTATCACTTCTCCTTTTTATTACGAAGGTGAGAGTTATATCATGATCATTTATTCATATTTTGTCAGTTTGTCTTCTATTAGACACATTAATAGTAAATAGAGGAAATGATTATTAACAATTTCTTTACATTTTAATAGCAAATCCTAATAGGAATTGCAAAAGTTTTCTTCCTTTAACAAAAAACATAACTAGCAATGAATTTATTGGAAGTATTGAAGCAATGGTGGGCGGTGGGGGAGACAAATATAAAAACTGAGTGGTGGGTTGGAATCTATTTATATTGATAAGTATTACAAGTTTTTTAAGTATTATTTTTAGATTGTGCCCTTCATTAAGTTGTCATGCTTCACAAAATAAGAATAGTGCATATTTATTACAGCTCCTCCAATCCCCATCCAAAAGTGGGATGATCTTCTTTGGTATAATTTGTTAGGTTGTTTTTTGGATCTGAGAATGCAAAAAAATTCTCTCCATATAAGGGAATTATATTACTTATATATCCACAAATAAACTACCAACCCCCCTCTAATTTAATAACGAATAAAAAATTCTGTCACTTTTTTATGAGATGTTCAGTGAAAATGCAATTGACAAAACCAACCTTCTTTCTATTTAATTGTCAGAAATACTGCTATGCAGTTTTGTTTCCATAAATAAATCAGTCTTTAAATAAAAGAAATAACTGTTAAGCATCTGTTATTAAAGTTATATACTAATGTCCAATAGAAGTGTTCAAGAGTACCATGTATTAAAAAAGAAGAAATTACCTTCTGTTACTTATACAACAGGTATCAAATATGCTAAAACTTTTTCACTACTTCGAGTATATATTCAACATTAGAAGTATGTGTTTTTATTCACAAGTTTAAAGTCAGAACTTTTACATTCACAATAGCACAAGTGTGAGGACCCAAGTCAGGCACCAATTTCATTCACAGTGGAGTAGCCCTATACCATGAGTAGTCAAATGTGTTTTATGTACATAGCATAAATGTTAGTTATCACAAAGTAGGAAACATTAGGCATTTAATCTAACCTATGTAGTAGAATTTAGAAATTCCCTGAAATATTGATGTCATTTTTTCTCAGCTTCATAACTTATGGTTCTGACAGGTGACAAGTTTGTTGGGATTATCTTCTATCTAAAGCCAATAAATTTAAATAAAAAGATTGTTAGGTTTAAAAGTAATTAATGGACTTACTTTCAGGAGTTATTAGGTAACATCAAAGCACTTCTGTCTTGTGTTAAGTACTTTCTTTGTTTATTGAATTATCAGTTAAGAGCCTTGAAAAATGACAAGCTAATTAAACTAATCACTAGATTTTTTTTTCCTGCAGTGTATTTTTTTCTATAACAAATATGGTAGTAATTTAGTTAAATAATAACTAGTATTTATGTAGTGGATTTTTTTTTTTTTTTAGATTTATTTATTTGTGCATACAGAACTGGGGTACAGGCCAGAGGCTCAGGGGCGGCGAGAGGCTTCACCAGAGACATAGTGGGGAGCAGAACAGGCAGATCGACGAAGTACACTGCCGAGGGGAGCAGCGGGCGGGTCAGGAGAGGTCTGCCACGCCATGTGGTCATCTCCGGGGCAGGCGGGAATCGAACTCATGCGGAAGCGGCTTTTAGATTCTCAGTGCTGTGCTTTAACCCGCTGCGCCACCAGGGAGGGCCCTGTAGTGGATATTTTATGAGACAGTATTTTTTTTTTTTAATTTACTTTGAATTTCAGATACTACACAATAGTTCATTTGGAGTAGATCTTTTTTTAAAAGATTTATTTATTTATGCATACAAAACTGGGGTACAGGCCAGAGGCTCAGGGGCGGTGAGAGGCTTCACCAGAAACAGAGTGGGGAGCAGAACAGGCCAACTGATACAGTACACTACTGAGGGGAGCAGCGGGTGGGTCAGGAGAGGTCTGCCACACCATGCGGTCACCTCCAGGGCAGGCGGGAATCGAACTCATGCGGAAGTGGCTTTAGCTTCTTAGTGCTGTGCTTTAACCTGCTGCACCACCAGGGAGGGCCTGGTGGCTGGAATAGATCTTTTAAAAATCTTAGTCATTATAAATGACTAGTTCTACTCCAAGGAATTAGCAATTCTACAAAAGATGAATTAAAATAGAAATGGAAGCCTAATAGGGAAGCCCTTTTTTTAAAAAAAAAAATAGTTAATACATTAAGGTTTTTAAGGTGCATTTAACCCTTTCCCTACCAGTATGTTTAACACTCTTTGTTACTAATGTGGGATACTTGCTCAGACAACCTGGTTATAGAAACTTCTGTTTTTTATAGTAATTTATGAAATTACATATTAAACAAGCAAGTATTTTATTTTACATGTCAGCTACCGAATACTAAGGGTTCCTTTCAAATAAAGTCACAAGTAATATTTTTTAAAACTTGAGCATTTTTTAAAGTACAACTAGCGCTTTTTTTTTAATTAATGTAAGACTATTGGGATATGCTCAAAAAGTTACAACTTCATTTTCACAAAAGTTTACCTATCCTCGTACTTAAGAACAATATTAAAATATTTTAAAACAATTTCTTTTAAATACTTGGTAAGAAATAAAGGAAAATTTGAATAATGTATGCTAAGCAATGTGATAAATGCTTTGTATATATTTACATAATTTCTCACATTGTTCTGAATACTGATGATACACTCAATGTGATGAGTCATGTGTTAAACATATTCCTATATGACTCATATTAATAACCTTATTTACATCTCACAATCAATTAGCCTTTTACAGGAAGGAAGCAGGCTCAAGGAGATGGAATAAGACTCCTAGTAATTCACAATTTGAAATTGTGTACTGAAGAATTAGTAATTATTTAGTCTGTTCCTATTCCTCAGTAAACTAGATAACATTTGAGATATTAGATCAATCAGAACAAATATTAGAAAGGGTTCTTTTTCTTTACATAATATTTAAGACTTAATATATTCTTTATTTTTTCTGGAGAAGAATATATAAATTTGATTATTAACTAGTTTCACAGTTAACTTTTGAGTAATACCAAGAATTTGTTCAGTGGTTATCATAAAGTATTTATTAATGGCTATTAAAACATCATGCAGATAATTTCAAAAGGACTTAAAATTTACAGAGGGTTGATTTAATTGCTTCTGTTGTTTCATGTGAGGCTCTGTTTTCAGTCAAATAAAAGTGCATCATACAGCTATTTATTTTTAAGGTTAAGACTGTTAAACTGAAATTTCATACATAGGTAACATGTAAACTGACTGACTTATTTCTTAAGTGTTTCTTCCATACATGTTTTCATGTTTGATTAAAAAATAATAATTTTCCAAAAGATTCCTGAAATGTGAAGTTTTTGCCCTCTTTTATTGCAGATCTGACAGGAGCTCAAGATGGAAGTGTCAGAATGTTTGAATGGGGCCATTCTCAACAAATAACCTGTTTTCGATCTGGTGGCAATTCAAGAGTTACGAGAATGAGATTTAACTATCAGGGAAATAAGGTAACATATAAAAATGGAAGTGGGAAATTAATGATGTTGGAAATTTATCAATATTACTAGTTTGGCTTTCTGAAGAAAACTTAACACTTTTTTGAGTCTTGCTGTAAAGACGTTATATAAACATTATTAAAATTCACATAGGTCATGCTTTTAAGGGTTAAATGATTATTGTATCACCTTAATATTACACATTTTTTATTCAATACTCCTACTTTATGCTGTGGAACCTACTCATAAATTTTGGTCAAGTACCAAGGAATATCTGGATACTTAGAAATGCAATTTCACTCGTACCAAGGAATATCTGGATACTTAGAAATGCAACTTAACCCATTCGACACCTACTGCATCATCATCTGCATTTCAACCAGTATTACTACTATAATATGCCAGTGCTCAATAACTGTGCATCAGCAGTTTATAGCCTAGCCACCTCTTTTGTAAGTAAAGTTTTATTGTAATCAGCTACCCCATCATTATTTGTTTTCTATAATTCCCCACTGCAACCAAGTGTTCAAGAGAACATTTATATCTAACAAGCCAAAAATATTTATTATATGACTTTTACAAAAAGTTTGTCGGCCATCCCTTGTGGCGCAGCGGGTTAAAGCACAGCACTGAGAATCTAAAGCCGCTTCTGCATGAGTTTGATTCCCGCCTGCCCCGGAGGTGACCACATGGCTTGGCAGACCTCTCCTGACCCGCCCACTGCTCCCCTCAGCAGTGTACTTCCTCCATCTGCCTGTTCTGTTCCCTGCTCTGTTTCTGGTGAAGCCTCTCACCGCCCCTGAGCCTCTGGCCTGCACCCCGGTTCTGTATGCATAAATAAATAAATCTTAAAAAAAAAAAAATAGTTTGCCAATCCTACTCTAGAACATTCCTTACTGTCACCTTAAATTCCCTCTCTGTTCCTTGTATCTCAGTAGCACTTTAAACAAAAATTGAAAGAGAAATCAGCCTGTTCTTTGTAGTTAGGGCCACTCTTCACTAAAAACATTTGCATAGGTCCTCCTTGATGTTATATCATTCTTTTTCCCTTAAAATTCAAAGCATTAGGCCCTCCCTGGTGGCGCAGCGGGTTAAAGCACAGCACTGAGAAGCTAAAACCACTTCCGCATGAGTTCGATTCCCGCCTGCCTCGGAGGTGACCACATGGCTTGGCAGACCTCTCCTGACCCGCCCGCTGCTCCCCTCAGCAGTGTACTTCGTAGATCTGCCTGTTCTGCTCCCCACTCTGTCTCTGCTGAAGCCTCTCACCACCCCTGACCCTCTGGCCTGTACCCCAGCTCTGTATGCACAAATAAATAAATCTTTAAAAAAAAAAAAATTCAAAGCATTAAAAGCTCCTCATACAACCTTAATGTGTACCATATTTACATGGCTCTGTTACCATCTCACATAAGTCAATAGTTTTTTTTCATATAGTCATTAAAGAAAATTTTTAAAGCATGAAATTTCTTAATATCACCTTCAGCAAGGGGATTAACCTAGTTGTGTGAACCTACCAATACCCTTTATGTGCTCCTACTTTTCCATTTTGAATGCCAATATTATATGGCTTCTAGCTATATAACACTATAACCCTGTATAACTCAATCCTCATCTCTTGCATCTTCCGTGTTGCCTACAAAGTTATATAACAGAAGACAATTAGATAGCTATACTACAGGTGAGGTCATATTATTTTTAAGAACTTGTTAATCCTCCTCATGGTACTAGAACACCAAATTCTTTAGTAGGTCACTTAAGATCTTCTGTAATCTGAATTATTTTGCAGCTTTAACATTTCTTTTCGCAATCATTATAACCTTCCCCATAGGCTATTTTAAGACATATTAAATTATCCATTACCTGTCCAGATGTCTTTGACACACAGTCAACTTAATTTCACTAACATTAGTCATGATGGAACTAAATAGCACAATACTTGTGCATAGTATCTCCCTTAGAAGGAAAGCTTTCTAGAGTAAATGAAACAGAAGACATATTGTTTCACAGTGTGGGGATTGGTTTATCATTGATGAATAGAAGTGGTCTGCCAAAAACCATGAATGTTACAGACAAACTAAGAGCCTGAGTGAGACATTTAACACAATAAATTACTTGGAAGGAACATTTTCTCAGACTAAAGACAATATTTCATTCTGAAATAACAGGTTGCTGTGAAAAAATAAAGGCAGTAGAAGAAAAGGAAATAAATCTTAGAAAATAAAAGCATGATTCCCAAAAACCTGGGTCAGAGGAACTACTAACTATGGCATCAGTAGTAGAATATAAATAGTACAGAATCAAGTTTATAATTTGGAAATACAAAATATGAAATAATTTCATGATAGAAGTAATCAAATAAATTGAGGCTATATCTAGGAAATACCATATTTCAGAAGAAGAAAAAAGATGAGAGAAGCTTAATATTCAGTGGAATTAGAAAATAGAAGACTTCCCTAAAGCAAAGAAAATCTAGGCAGAAATTTTGAGAAACAATCTCTACTAGATTCATAGTAATTATTATTATTTTTTTAAATTCAAGGATAGAGTTCCTATGAAGGATTAGGGTTAAAATGGTTACTTACCATCTCTCTACATTTCCTCCCAAATTAATAGCATTGGCCTACTCAACATAAAGATTACAAATAAACCTAGAAAAGTATTCAAAAGATTTTCATGATCAGTAAATGAAAACTATGAGTTGATGTCTTTCAATACTATCATTCATATTTGATAGCAAAAGAAATACTTTTTAAAGTATGCACTTTATTTTCAGATAGCTTTTCTGAAGAATGTACCTATATTTACTCCAGAAAACATGGAATAAATCACTAAATAGAGCAGGGTAAATATTTATGACAAACAGTAAATGGTGGGTTAATAGTCCTAGTATAGCACCATCAATCTTTTTTTTTTTTCAAGACTGATAAGTAGACAAAGAATATGAGCAACCGTTTTGTAAAAAGTTATGCAAGGTCAATAGCTCTCACTAATAAATGCATAGTCTTTTCTTCTGTAAGTCTACAAATGTTTAAAATTTTAGTAATATGCAATGTTGATTAATGTGTAAAAAAATGATTTTGTAAATTAATATCACTGGACGATTTAATTATGGCTTCTTTTACCAGTTTTAAATAAAACCCTTTGACAAAGTATTTCATTTCTAGGTGTTTCATACATAAAAAAATGTAAAAATATATGTGTGAAAATGTTCCAAGTGGTACTTTTATAATTGGGAACATTGAAAATTGTTTAAAATGGAAATATTTTAAAAAATAATTTGTGTAGCTATACAGTGTAGTATGTAGTTATATATATAGTTAACCAACCATATATGTACATGCTATTTGTGAAAAATGACTAATAAATAAAAATTATTGTAATTGTAGAACTCTATTTATTATAGTCATATTTTAAAGCCCTGTATGTGTGTTTGAATATTCATACAGCAATTTTTAAAAGGGCACAAATGAAATGGTTAATAGTTTTTAGATCTGGATATGGCAGGAGGCAGAACAAAATGGATATTTGTTTTATTTTATACACTTTATGTTAGAATGCATTATTTTCACTATCTAAAGAAAAGATTGTTAGCAGTCTGACCCTGAAGATCTATATCATATACTCCCTTTCAAGAGTATTTTGTCATCATACCAATCAATACTGGTCTGAGTTCTGATTGAGGAGTCTTGTACAGTATAAACCTTTGTTTTATTTTACTTTCTGCTGTGATATTACATGTTTTCCTTTGTGTGTCATTCTGAAAGTTTTTATTTTTCAAAATGTTCTAAGTTTTCTATTTTATATATGCCTGGACTTTGTTACATGGCTTACATGTAAATCCATTATTCTATATTAAGAGTACTTACAGAGGGTTGACAGGCTAGACTATTGGTTAATAAAATAAAATGAGTACTGGTATTTGTTTCATTTATGTTCACATTGGAATTTTTTAGAGCAATAGCTAAAGGTTTTACTGTACTAGAACTATAAGTAGGAGAAGGAAAATGTCAATATTTGAATGAAATGTTTAAGGGTCAAAGTATAGGATTCACAGTGATGATAAGATTAAATATATGCTTTTGATTTTGCATCTGTAGTACATAAACACTTTAAAATATTTGTTTCCTCAAGTTTGGAATAGTTGATGCTGATGGATATTTAAGTTTGTATCAAACAAATTGGAAATGCTGTCCAGTCACCGGAAGCATGCCTAAGCCATACCTGGTAAGCCAAAAAGAATGTCTATCTTTAAATTTTTGTTTGGAAAGAAAAACCAATAATATATATTTACACAAAAAAAATGATTAAAATCAATGAGTAAAATTTATCGTGTGCTATGTACTTAATCACTTTATTGTAAGTACCTTTTGTTGCATTGTGTCAGAATTATTCTGTGAGTTATAATTATAACTTGAAAGTTATTCTTTATAGAATCAACACAGTATTTTCCAAAACCCATGTAATCTGTAGCAAGTTCAAGTTCTTTTACAGTCTCACTTAGCTGTGGTGGATATTATACCAAATAGTAACGATAAATGAATAAGTGCATCTGGTTGTTTTTCTGCACTTAGCCCTTAAGATGACCAGTAGGAAGGATGTCCTGTAGCTGACACCATACTTCTATAAAGATAAATTGAATTAAAAATTTGCATTCTTGGCTCGCGGGATTAAAGTACATTTTATTTTAAGAACATGTCATTGAGTCCAGTGCTAATTGGGAGGGGAGGTAGGAGTTTGGAAAGTTACTTAAGGAAAAAAAATCTTTCATACAGTGTTTTAGTGTTTCAGATTCCTTTTTTATTGAAGAGAAATATCTGAACACGACTTAGAAACTTTCATAGTTGACTAAGCCTCAGAGATATTTCTTACTGCTTGATGAAATATTGAGAAATATTACACATTTTCTAATTTTATTGACATAGTAATATGTGTTATCAGTATTTGAGCAATTATAAAAGTTTAAGTATTTTTGAAGATAATTTGTTCTGAAATATTCTAAAAGGCTATTTCTGCCTTCCAAGGCAAAATTTTTACTAAATATTCAAAGGGAAATGTTTGGAATTTTACTTTCCATTTCCCTTTGAACTTCCAAACAAAAGCGAAGTGCTCCATAAGAGATCATGATATTTGCAGCTTCACTTAAATGGTTGAAGAAAAGTATGTGCGTATGCATGCACACACATGCGTGTACATGTGTGTGTTAAAAATTGGTGAATCTAGGTAAAGTGTTGTTGAGAGTTCTCTATAGTGATCTCACAGCTTTTTTAAAATTTGGGAGTTGGGAGGCAGAAAACATTTAAGTAAGTCTTAAGTGCTATGATCACTTTTTGATTTTTACAACTACTTCATTATAAAAGTCTTAATGGCAATCAGTAACATTCGTTGTTTATAACCATTCTAGACTTGGCAGTGTCATAACAAAACAGCCAATGACTTTGTCTTCGTTAGTTCCTCATCTCTGATAGCAACAGCTGGCCTTTCAACTGATAATAGGTAAGAGTATAACTGAAGTTGAAGTATGCGTATGTATAGCTGAGCTTTATTTTTTAATTGTTTTAGCTCCTATGTCTCAAGGTTGTGTTTTTTTTTTCCATAATTATGTTCAGCACTTTTATATTAAAGATTTGTTTCTTAGGTAGTTTTTAGTGTTCTAAATATAAAATTAAGGAAATTGTGTGCCTCTAAAAAACAAAAATCAGCTTCTGTATTTTTCGTGACCTAATGTTAAGACTAATTATTAGGAAAAAGGAATTTGGTTGCTGGTAGAATATATTTTTTCCCATATCATTTATTATTGTGTATTAAGAGGGAAACAAAAAGAACAATTATGTGTTGGTGATGGTTTATTTAATCTTCATCATGTCCCTATTTGGTAGGTATTCCACATTAAGCAAACAGAAAACTCAGACTTACTAGTTGTCTAACTAGTAGCCTTTTCTTTCAAAAAACTTACATTTACTAGAAAATGTTTCTCCTGCCTCCATCTCCACACCCTCCCCCCTACTTTTGCTTTTTCTTACTCAGCTGAGTTCTGAGATCAAAGCTTGATGAGGTTGTTAAGCTTTTACATTTATTTGGATGGCTTCCTTTTCACTAGAGATTGGTATCTGGGAATATGGAGTCTTGAGGACACCTTCCATGAAAATCCTCACATATACTGGTGCTTTCTTTGCAACTCCTAGTATAAATAAATATTCTACTAAAATGCTCAAGGGAATTCATTGTATCTTGATATGAATGCAACTCAGAATACAGAATCATAGAATACAAAAAGCAGTTTCCACATTCAGTCTCTGGATAATATTCTTGGTAATACATATTAATCCAAAGTTATTCAATTTTATAAAAATATTAACTATACAAAAATATACCAGTTGTTTGTATTTGGTGCATTTATTAATGTATGAACTTTCAGTGAAAACAAGATTGAAATGTAGCTTTTTATGAGGCACTTTCTTTTTTATGTTCACTTTCTTTTTTCGTGTCATTTAAGAAGTAAATTTTTTTTTTTTTTTTTGCAGAAATGTATGTTTGTGGGATACTCTGGTAGCGCCTGCCAATAGTTTAGTCCATGGTAAGTTTTGAAAGCATTTTAGTAACTGGAAATCAAAACATTCATAAACATTATTTTTAAGTGACTATTTTTAATGCAGCCAACCTGTGAGATTTATATTGTAATATTATATGTATAACTTTGCTATACCTTGAGGAAGGCCAATAGAACATAGATAATATAAAAATCCTGTTTCTTTACTTTGGATCTGCTATCACAGATTATAATTGTGAACATCAGTTATTACATGCTATTTCTCCCATCTCACTATATCTATTGAGCATTGTACTGAAGTTTTAACAATAAGAGAAGAAAAGGAGTAAAAGTTACTGAAAGAGATGGGAAAATACTACCTTTTTTCACAGATGATATAATTTTTTTTAAAGACTAATTTATTTATTCATACAGCACTGGGGTACAGGACTGAGATGCAGATGGTTGGTGGTTGAGAGGATTCACCAGAGAAAGAGTGGGGAGCAGAACAGGCAGATATACTGAAATACACTGCTGAGGGGAGCAGCGGGCAGGTCAGGGGAGGTCTACTGTGCCATGTGACCAGGGAATCAAATTCATTCTACAGAGACTGTGGATAGTTTCATAGTGCTATACTGTAACCCACTGAGCCACCAGAGAGGGCCAGATGACATAATTATATGTATAGAAAATTCCAAAGATTTGTCAATAAATTAACTTCCTGGAACTACTATACAAGTGGAGCAAAATCACAAGATACAAAGTCATTATATTAAGTAGGTTCTTTCCTATATACCAGCAAGGAGCATTGGAATATGAAATTTGAAGAATTTCACTATTTATAATAGCAACCAAAATAATAAAATACCAACGCCTAAATCTAACAAAATATGTATAACATATGTTCAGGAAAGCTGTAAAAAAAATCAAAGTTCTAAATAAATGAAGTACTAATCAACATGCACCAATTGGAAAACTCAATATTGTTGAGGTGTCGGTTTCTCCCAACTTAAATCAATTCAGTGTGATCCTAGCAAAACCCCAGTTACTGGAATAGAATAAAGAGCCCAGTAATGGACCCAAATATATATAGAGGACATCTTTAAGAAAGGCACAAGGACATTGTTATTGTTAACAAATAGTGAGTTCAATCCCTGCTCCGGAGGTTATCCACATGGCACGGCAGACCTCTTCTGACCCACCCGCTGCTCCCCTCAGCAGTGTACTTCACTGATCTGCCTATTCTGCTCCCCACTCTGTCTCTTGTGAATCCTCTCACCGTCCCCACACCTCTGGCCTGTACCCCAGTTATGTATACATAAATAAATAAATCTTTAAAAAAAAATGTCCTCCTTCTCAATATCTGATTGTCCAAGAAGCATATGAAAGGTTGCTTAACATCAACTATCATTAGGGAAATGCAAGCTAAATATAATGCTACTCTGTATACTGAAATGACAAATTTTAAATTGGGGAATACCAGGTGTTGGTTAGGATGTGGAGAAACAGGAACTATTTTGTATTATTGATAGAAACATAAAGTGGTTCAACCACTTTGGAAAACTATATGGCAGTTTTTAATAAAATTAAACATGGCACCTAGCATGACTCAAATATATATTCTTAAGTCTGTACCTAAGAGAAATGAAAGTACATGTCCATAAAAAGACTTGCATAGGAATATTTTTAGCAGTTTTAATAGACCAAAAGTGGTAATAACACAGGAAACTGGGTTCTTCAGTGGTTTTGATGTGGTATTCTTTATGTAATAGAATCCTTTTACATAAAGCATGACCTAATAATACATTGTGTGACATGTATTAATCTCTAAAACATAGTGTTGAAGGAAAAGAAATCAGGAATAAAAATAGTTACACATAATTCATAGTGTAAAATTCCATTTACATGAGTTTTCAGAATAGGAAAAACTAATGAGATAGAAATTAGAGTAATGATTGCTTTTGTGGAAAAGAATTGACTGCAGAATGGGACAATTGATCTTTCTGGGATGCTGCAAACACTTTGTCTTCTTCTGAGTGATACTTAACACATGTATCCATTTGTCAGAATCTATAATTTCTACATTTTACCCTACATAAGTTATATCTCAAAAGTGCTGGTAAATATTTTATTTTTAAGAAACTCTTTTCTATAATCTGTTTTATTTAATTTATTACAGTAATAATCACTAAATTTTACTGAATACTTAATATTTGCCAGGTACATTAAATAATTAACCCCTCTTAAAACGCCTTTTAGGTGGGTGGTGTTATCTTCTCTTTCACAAATGATGTCTCTTTCACCAAAGATGAAACTGAGATGTAAGCTTAATTATGTCCCTGAGATACACATTCAAACCCAAATAGAGACCAGGATTTAAACTCTGGCAGCCTGATTGTTGAATCTTCACTCTTCATAATTATGCAGTATTGTCTTTGAGCTATATACAGATTTCCCCCCCCCCCGATATTTGTTTAGCTAGACTTTCTTTTTTTTTTTCCTTAAATGTTCAAGTTCATTAGTCTTTTTAATGTTTTTTTTTTTAACATTGCTTAATCTGCTCTTAATCTTATGGAGTGTTTTGTTGTTGTTTGTTTTTTCACTCAAATATTACAGTTTTTAACCCCAGGACTTTTGATTTGGGATTTTTTTAAATATATGTATTTACTAGCTACTCAATATGCTGTCTTTCACTTTTCAAACAGAAGATAGTGTTATGACTTGATTTATGTATACTAATTCTATCATTTATGTCATTGTAGTGAGATTTAGTTGATAGATTTTCTTCTACCTAAGGGTTGTATTTTTGTACTTCTTTGTATACCTGGTGACTTTATTAGGTGCCAGTCAGGAATTTTTTCATTGGATGCTGGTTTTGCTGGACTTAGTTACTTAGAATCAGATTGGAGGCGAGCGAGGGCAGAGGAGAGCTAGGGCAAAGAGGGCAGAGGAGTTATTTTGTTAAGCAAGACTAAAGCAGCATTTGGTCTAAGGGGACTGTGGCCTGTTACCATAGCAAAACCTTTCTGAATACCCACCTAGTGCCTTATGAATTATGAAGTTTTCTACTGACTGGTAGAAAAAGAATCCAGATCTACTTGGTTTCCCTTCTTGTTCCATGTTCAAAGACATTCTTAGACAGTTCTCTGGCTCCACATAAACAGTTTTTTCCCTCTCTCTCAGAGATCCTGCTTCACTTCCTGATACCCAAATGTCTCAAGTTACTGTTTTCTAAATATCATATGATTTTTTCAGTTGTTGCAGATAAAAAGGTAAATCTGATTTATTAATTCCCCTTAACCACAAACCAGAAGTTTGTTTCTTATACTGTTAAATGTTTTTGTTTGTTTGTTTTTGAATTTCAGCTTTTATCTGCCATGACAGTGGTGCCACCGTTTTAGCATATGCTCCAAAACATCAGCTGCTAATATCAGGTGGCAGAAAAGGCTTTACATGCATATTTGACCTCCGGCAACGACAACAGAGGCAACTTTTCCAGAGCCATGATTCTCCTGTGAAAGCCATTGCTATTGATCCAACTGAAGAGTACTTTGTAACAGGATCTGCTGAAGGCAACATAAAGGTAAATGTGTAAGATCCACAGTATCTACAAGGTGAAATCTCCAGAATCTTAGGTCTTTAATCATATTGGTGACATTAGTCTATTTAAATAATAGTAACAGTAACTCCTTTTGTGGTGAACAGTGTTAATAACTTATTTAATCTTTCCATGAATTAAATTATATTTGTCTTAAAAATTGAATATTTCAGTTTTCTCCAATATGTTTAATTAATGCATGAAAAGTATTAAATTTTCCATGCAGGCAAATTACTTCAGACATTAGAATTAGTCTTGACTCCATGTCCAGGAATCACTGATTCATTTTCAGTGCTATGAAATATATTAATATTTTTCCTTATCCCCATTTTTTTTCATCTATCACATCAGTATGTAACCATTCAGTGCTTGACGTAAGAATTCTTAATGTATTGGATAAACCCTTTTCCAGTCTTTCTCAAACTTTACTGTGTTTGAAACATAGAGGCTTAAAATATTAAGCAGCTTATTGAAAATGTGCCCTATCCCAGAAACACTCATGCCCCAGTAAGACTCAGATGGTAAAGCTCAAGAATGTGCACTTTCATAACACAATTCTAATGGTTTTGATAAAGGGATTTTTAGCCATACTTGGAAAGATCTACATAATAAATCAGTCTAAACTAATCCTTGGGTGATATTCATGGTCAGCAAGCCACTGGCAGAATCTATTTCCTTAGAAAACATTAAATTAATTGGTCATGAGGTTAGTAAAACAATGTTCTCAGTAATTCTCAACCAAAAAAAAAATTTAGAATTACAAAATTTTAAGAAAACTTTTTTTTTTTCTCTTGAGATAACATTGTTTACAATACTATCTCTATGATTTAGGGAAATTGGCCCACACCGCCTAGGTAAATGAAAAGATTCTCTTTAATCAAATATATATATCAACTTTCATACAGAATTATTTACCATCAGTTTGAAGCTAGTTAATTAGTTGGGCCTCTTTTAGTTTGGAATAAGTCTTACTATGTTTTAGATTACTTCTTTAGTTTGTACTCTGATTCTGGGACTTACTTAATTAAGCTTAAAAAAGATTTGAAAATTTACCGTTATTGTCACAAGTCAAAAATTAACAGGGTTGTCTAGAGTAGTATGACTTCATGGATTTCTTAGGGAAAATAGTTTTGTTGTTGTTGTGAACTTAAAAAAATCAAATAAATTGTTTTCTGTAACTTAAATGTCCCAACACTTTTAGGGCTCTCACATAAGTGAAGATGTTTATAAATTACATTTATTTAAACAAATATATTTATAAATTACCAGATACATTTATTTTGGTAAGCAAGAACTGAACACAGAAAATTGTACTAAGTTATATATACTGAAATTGGAACATGGTTTTGTCTAGTCTGAAGGTTTCCAGGTATTGAGTATTTGTCTCTTTTCAGATCTTCTGAAGTCTTATTAACATTCTATATTATAGAGAATATAATTCTGTATTATAGTAAACCTCCCATTATGCAGCAAAACTTCTGCTGAGAAATAGGAAACCTTGCTGGTGGCGGTTCCATTATTACTACAAATTTCTGTAGCATAATATTTAGCTTCTTTGCACCTGTTCTAGTCCAAGTCAGAGTTAAATTTGACCTTCCTCTCTTACTGAATGGATTTTGAAAAATATAATGTCAAAGTAATTTGGAAAATTATAACACCCTATCCAGAATCAAAATTTACAATTAGGCCTATGTAGGTTTGCTCCATCTTGGTTTTAGAAATTCCTGTTTGCACAGGAACATATTCTTAATTTTTTTATTTGAATTTTTAAGGTAATGATCTGCCCCAGTTTCATATTTTGTTCTTAATATTTTTCAGATTTGGAGTCTCTCTACATTTAGTCTTCTCCACACTTTTATCAATGAACATGCTCGGCAATCCATTTTCAGAAATATTGGAACAGGAGTGATGCAAATTGAGACAGGGCCAGCAAACCACATTTTTTCATGCGGAGCTGATGGAACAATGAAAATGAGAATACTGCCTGACCAGTTTAGCCCATTAAATGAAGTGTTGAAAAATGATGTGAAATTTATGCTATAACATTTTTGACAATAAGGTGTATAATTTCTTACCTGTTCCATGGAATTGACCAACACATATAATGTACAGTGCTCACTCTTTATGCCACAAATAAGCTAATGCTTTCTTGTTTTCATATTTATTTTATGGAGCTTTGCCCTTGATGCACTGATGCCTTAAAAAATAACAAGGTCATTCAGAATTAGACTATATTGCCTAAAGTAGAATGTATAAGTAGTACTATAATAATAGGTATTTATAATATGCTATAGTGAGTATTTATAGTGTTAAAGGAATTTGTTTTCATTGATAAACTCTCTGCAGATATCTCTGCATGAATTTCTTTCACAGCAAAAACACCCTTTATGTAAAGGCAGTTGAACATCAGATATCTTAATTCACCATGCTCTCATTTCTTTTATCAAACTGATATATCTCAAACTGTTCTCCTAAATAATAATAGGTCAGTATTTGAGTAACAGTTAAAAAATAAGAACATCTGTCCTCAGGACGTAAGTGATTAATAAGCTAACTGGCTTACTAAATGAAATTTTTGTTAGTTTCCCTTCTGGAATCCAAGTTGAGTGTATGTATACATGTGTGGTTGTGTGTATATATGTAATATATCTTACATATTTTATTTGAACATAGTTTGTGTGTATATGTATGTTTTGTGCCATAACGACTACTGCCACCAGAATAGCAACCTTTTTGCAAATGTTTATTTTCTATTTCCAATATTGATTTTCAAATAAACTTCGAGAGAGTTCTGTAATTATACTTTTAATGATTATATTAAGTCAGAAGAATCTTAGGCAATAATGATTCTGTGCTGTTATAATTGAGTGACTTAAAAACAAGTTTATGAATTTGTGAAAGGAATTTTCAGCACCAAACAAATTATCTTAATTCATTTTTATTTCTATTTCTTAGGTGCTTTTAGTCTCAAAGTTCTGAAAATGTTATAGCAGTGTTTTTAAAAACAAATGTGAAAACAGTCAAAGTAAACAAATAGTATTTACAATTGTAAAATACCCACCAGATCTACCTATAAGAGAAAGTAAACTAAAACTTATATTTTATTATTTTTGCCAAATATATTATTTTATTATAAAATAAGACCAAAATATTAAAAATGCACAATACTTTTAACTTTAATGTACTAAAACCCTGTTTCTGTGTTTCATGCTCTACCTTTTCTGATTCAGAATTGTAGAAAACTTGGTAAATACTTGACTTTATTAACCAATGAGACTGGAGGCAGATGAGACTAAGTATTAAATGGAATTACAGACTATTTAGCTTAAATATATTTTGTTAATAGCGACTATAAGAACATTTTTATGTAACAAAATATGGACAGCTACTCTCTTGGAAACTAAAGAGTCAAATAAAGCAAAGAAATGAAGGGCTGGTAAATGAATTTTGTAATATCCTCAGGATACTTTTATCTTAAAAGTATATTGTTAAAGATTTTGTAAATTGTATTCATAATTTTAAATGTGTCGAGCAAATTGCAGTGAAAACACTGTCATTATGTAGAGAGTTTATGTGCACATAATAACCTGTACCTATATATTGTGCAATAACAATATGTGACTATTTTGCCATGGAGAAATCTGTGGCAGCATTGCAAACAATACTGTTGTTTTATGTAATTAAGCTTAAGTTATTTTTAGTAATTTCTTCACAAATCAAGATTCAAAAGGCTTTAAACACTTTCAATGAGGAAATTTATTATGCTTATTAGAAAAAAGGCATTGTGGATAAACAAGAATTTTAATTGAGGGTTTTTATGAATAATAAATTATGTACACCCATATGTATTTACATCAGAGTCATAATATTTTAAATAAACAATTATGCAGTGAATTTTTAGCTATTGTTTTAAGTAATATTTATGCCATGTTAACTGACTTAAAAAATATGTGACACTTTAAGATGGAGAATTTCCGTATTTGTATTTGGTCAATGTAAGAAGAACTGAGTAATTTTAACAAATATCCTGTTCTTTCTATCTTTTTTACTTAATAGGTAAGCATCAGTCAAAAACAGTAAGAATAAGAGTCATATAAAATAATATACATATATGTAAAATTGCATCTAAATTATTGAACTGGGTATGTCAAGATATATTTTTTAACATCTGCATTTCTGAGAATGTGGCTTGATAATGAAAAAAGAATTTACAGCATTACAAGTCTCATTTTCTGAAATGTAGGACTTAAGCTTTATTCTTCTTTCTTGCCCTATGGTTGTTTTACACAAATTGATTATTTTCCTTTATTTAAAAAATTACTTATAAAAACATTGTGGAGATTTCTCACTTTGGTTTCAACAATCAAAATGCAATACCAGAGAAAATGCATATTTAGCGTTAGGGTGGGTTTGGATTGGAAACCCAGACCGATGTATTTTACTACATAAAAATTTAAATATCATGACAGTGATATTTAAATATCAGTGGCAGGAGGCCACTGTCAAAATTGAAAGAATAGGTAAACTAGAACAAATATCTGTATAGTAATAGGGAATAAGTATTAATAATTCTACATACAAAGAAAACTTTAAAATGATAGATTATTGGAGAAATCAGTAAACAATAGGCAATATGAATGAGACATTGAAAAAGTTAGAAATCATAGAAAGGGCATTCTCAATAATGATTGAAGGAATTCTAAAAAAAAATTTGACACTAGTTTTTATCTCTCAGATTGGCATAGTTTTCATCTCTCAGATGTTGTCAAACCAGTGACAACATCAATCTTGGTGCAAGGAAACAAGCACAATGAAACCCCTCTGGTAAAACAAATAACAAAGTTACCTAGATAAAAATATAACGTACTTTCTCTGAGCAGTCTTAGAGAAATTTTTCTATAAATATAAAATCACCCATGCACAAAAATATGTGTACACAGATACCTACTGTTGCAAACAAATTGCAAGTCCAGTGTTTAGTGGGAAGTAAGTGTTTGAATAAATTGTGGTACATCCATACAATGGAACATTCTTTGAACCCTAAAAAAATTAATACATTTGAACCCTCTCAATTGAAAAGTTGGTGAGAAAATATGCAAAGGTATTCCCTGTTTTTAAAAAGCTTTTACAAATACTTATGATTAGTATCTGTTGTCACTTATTGAAAGAATTATAAAGATTTTTATTTCTGTGAGAAAGGGAAATAGTGGTCAAAGTGTGTCTAGCAGTAATAACAACATCAAGAAGTAGCAGGATGACACCACCAAGTTCTTTCTGAACTACTTTATACAGCCTGTATAGCATATCATTCCTGCTTTTAATGTGAGTGTTATTTTAGATTGTGTTTCTTGATATGGTTTTGTAGATTATATTTTGGATCTGATAATGCTCAAAATTTTTTTTGAGTTATATATAAGTTAATTGTAATTGCTTCACTATACCCATAGGAAAGTTTTTCACTTATGAAAGTTTCCATAGAACTTTCTACTTTTAGATAGCAGGGGGATTCCTGTATCTCATATTGTTTTTGTTTTTTAAGCCCTCACCTGCACTGATTCTTTGTGGAAGAATATACAGAAAAATTTAACATGGGGAAAGGGGAGAAAGAGGTAATATTTTTCCAAATTCCTAAAACCCCATTCAGTAATGTAATACCAAAGATTGTGTGTGCACGTGTGAGAGAGAAGAGAGTAAGAAAGAGTACCTATGCACGTTCAAAAGAGAGATAAAAACTATTTTTATACCAAATACAACTGAATGACTTTGGGAGCAATTCTCTGTTGAGTCATGTGGTCTGTGTCAAGAATACTGTTTGAATTATTGAGATAATTTTGATACCTGATTGTATTTAAGAAGAAAGGTTATAAAATGTTACCCTTTAAAACACTTGAAAATACAACTTGTTCATAGATTACTTGTATATGCCTATCAGTCTTTTACAGATGTGGATGACTTTTTCTACAATATTTTCAAAGCTAAATCTGTTGAGTTTTTCATCCTCCCCTGCCCTTCATAGCCTCCTATATGTATATGCATATAATTCAGGAAGCTCTTCCAGAGTCAGTAAATCGCATTATTTCACAGGGCACCTGGAACAAGAATTTTTTTTTTCCACTGCAAATATAGGTGAATGATAGAACAATTATTGTGACTACCTTTTTTTTTTTAAACTCATGTTTAGTTTCATGAATCTGTACTCAATGTATCAGGTATTCTATGTACAGAATTTAAGCAATGCAGGCTATTAGCCCAGGATATGAGCTGAAATAAGTTTTTAAATCTACATTTTATCTGTGGAATCTACTCACCATCTTTGTTTCTGGAATTGTAACATATTTACATCTTGAAATACTTTCACTTTTTCCAGTTCTGCTGTAACTGAACAAGGCTAATTATCAAAATTATGCAGAAGAATTCTGGTGGTAATACATACCAACTTGGGTTCTTTGAATAATGAAACAGTAAGTAATTGTTAATTTATAGTTCTGGTAGTAAAGAAATGAAAGTAAGAGCTTAAAAGGTATACATAATAAGATGTAAAAATGTTGGGAAATTAGTTCTGGGAGATTTCACTTTGGAAGGAAAGTGATTTCCTTTGGATGCTTACTGATAAAGTGGGGTGGGGGAGGGAACAAACTGAGGTAAGGATTATATTTTGCAAATGAAATACTGTACTCCTGAACTGAAAAAAACAAAATTTTATCCGTGAAAGGAATTCACCTCCATACAAAATTACTCTCAGAAAATTTGGGAGAGGATATAAGAGCAATCTATAAAACAAGAAATTCAAGTGAGGAAAATGTAATTGCAAATTCCAACTTGAATTAAACATTAACAAGTGGCAGCTAAGTTCATGGAAGAACACAAGAACTGAGAATTTGTAGGCACAAATATCTTTTTTAATAATAATAAAGAATATCCAATGCTTAAGTGAGGGGAGAGCTATGCATCCTGAGAATGGAACTTGAGTCACAAAGGATTGTTCTCAGGTTTTAAAAACTGAACAAATGGCCTGATTGAATTTTGAAATTGTTTGGCACAATATCTGGCACTTAATCAAAAAACTTCTGGAACATTTATAGAATGATAAAATGTGATTATATCAGTTAATAGAAACAAATGGCAGACACGATAGAATTGGAAAACACTTTAAAACAGATATAATAAATACACATGGGTACTAAAGGAAAAGATAATGAAAAGAAGATAAGATTAAACTTACAGAGCTACTAAACAATACAAAATCTGAATTTAAAAGCTCATTAAGTGGGCATTAATACTGAGACACTTTTTGAAGAAAAGAGCAGAGAATTTTATTGTTGAACTTGCCACAGTAAAACGCTGAAAAAAAATTGGAAAATCCAACACAGAAAAGAACATATGATTTCAATAATAGGTGGCATGTATTTTTTTTTTAAATCCAAGAACATATTTGGAGAAAAATTCCCAAATTTGATGAAAACCATAAACACAGATAGAAGAAAGTCAACATGCCCCAAGCAAGGACACACTACACCACCAGCATACATCCTAATCATTGCTAAAAACTGGTGATGAGAAAATCTTGAGCACATTTTATGCCCAGAGAGAATATCAGACGCTTTCCTCAGTAACTATAATCCAATAGACAGTGGAATGATGAGTTTACTGAAGGAAAAAAATTTGAGTAAGAATTCTATTTCCAATAAAAATATTTTTCATAAATGGAGGCAAAGGAAACCTGTTTTTAGCAAAGGAAGGTGAGAGGATTTGTTGCCAGCACATTTGAGCTACAAGAGAAACACTAAAGGAAATTGTTAAGGCAGGACAACAGAAGTATCTGATGGAAATAGGTCTATATTAAGCAGTGACTTGAAAATAATAATTACTTTAAAAAATTCCTTCCATGTTTCAATAATGACAAAAGAGAAGTGTTTAAACAAAAATAACTATGGTTTGTAGAAGTATATGCATGTAGAAGTAAAATATATGACAATGATACAAAGGGTATATAGTTTCTAGTATCATTACAAAGGTTGTTCTCATAGGTGGAATTCTGTCTGCCCTCATATTTATGTACAGCCCCTAGCAATATGACTGTATTTAAGAAGGCAATTATGGGTAAATGAGATCTCAAGAATGAGGCCCCAGTCCAATATGGCAGGTGTCCTTATAAGAATAGAATACAGGATGGACACACACAGACAAGGGCCATGTGAGGCCTCTGAGTGAGTCATCTGCAAACTGGGAAGAGAGACCTCAGGAGAAACAACCTGTTATATCTTGGCTTTCTACTTCCAATGTCTAGAAGAAGATACATTTCTGTTATTTAAGTTGTCCACTTTGTGGTATTTTGTTATGACAAGCGGAACAAACACAGTGATTATATAATGTGTAGTGTCAGAACAAAAATTGTTACTGGTTAAGATTTGTAACAATTCAAGCTTCAAAAGTACTATTAATAGAATATCTTTTTTACTTTCTGGTTGTCTGTACTGGGTAGCCAATTGCAGCAAGTCCTTGAATAACATCCTTTCATTGAGATGAAATACCAGCCAAACTCCTTGATCAAAAAGAAATTATTCAATGACCTGTCCTCATTACACTGTCCATTCTTTTGATAAAGTCAGTTTTAAGAAACTATTATCTATTTTAGTTGAGAATTTACTGTACCTTCCTCAACTTAGTGACTTTCAATTACAACCATTTTTAATTAGTATTTCTTGGTTTTTGTTAGGCAGCCATTCAGAGTGGAGTCATCTGGACAATTCTGCTCCATGTGAATTCAGCAAAAATTGATCAGTAATACTTGTTTGGCAATGTATAGCAAGTTAAAAGGCCCAAAAATTCATTCACATGTGTTGAGGATGATCAGAAGGCTAGGGTTATCTTTATGAATAGTATCAGATTTCCCATGTGGTCTCTCCAGTAGAGTTCAAACTTCTTACATGATGGTTTAGGATTAGGATTTTAAGTGAATGTTCCAAGAAGTGGAAAATTGAAGAGGCTAATCTCTTAACCCTGGGTGTAGACACATGCAGAGTATCATTATATCATCTTTTACCAGTCAAAAATTTGCAGAGCCTATCCAGATTCAAGAGAAGGGGACATAAACTCATCTCTTAATAGGAAGAGTGTCAACAAACTTAATATTTGTTAAAAATCTGCCACAATTTGCCCTCTGCTCACTATGTTCTTTCTCCTCCCTAGAACTCCAAAATTTTTATCCTAATGCTCATCAAGGTCGGGCTTACACTCCAGAATTGCATCACCTAAGTAAGGTACAGGAATTTATGTGGCTCCTTGAATATGTTCCTTTTTAGTATAAAGACCTAGGAATAAATGAGGCAAATTATGTGCCTCCCACACATCAAATATGTAATGGGAGACAGAGATAAAAGACTTATGGCTTGTTCTGATAGGGGGAAATAAGAGTCACAATATAGTCCCGGGCCATTAAGATTACGAGATTTTGGCTGGGTACATGTCACCAGTTCCTTGAGTAATCCTATTACTTGAAAGTAATTAATAACTCTTGTCTCTACCATCTGGGCCTCAAGTTTCCACTTCCGAGTCATCCTTCCCCTCTCATAAAAGTAGACTGTATTTTTAACTGAGGAAATTTCACAGCCTGGCCAGATAAGTTAGAAGGTTCAAAGGACTCTAGTTTGTATTATTCCTGTTTCTTAAAGTTCAATCTAGTAAAATTGCTTTACAAACCTCTGGGTTTCTTATATTTAAACTATAATCCAGTCACTAGACAAAAGATATCCAAGTTTTTTCTAAGATAAGCCCATACCACTTATGAGTTTGCTGCGATAGATCCCCTTCAGATATTTCAGAGTCCATTGTAATACCAAAAGGATCTACAGCGCATAAATCTTCCTGAGATCTTTACAAAGGCCTTAAACCACACCGTTCATTGGGTCTTTACTCAGATAATTTGTAGTCCCTGTAAGGATAGATTTTTCTTTTCTTTCTTTTTTTTTCTTTTTCTTTTTTTAAAAACAGATTATTCATTTATACATACAGAACTTGGGTACAGGCCAGAGTGCTGCAGTGAGGGGACTCAGCAGAAACAAGAGTGAGGAGCAGATCAGGCAGATGGATGAAGTACACTGCTGAGGGGAGCAATGGGTGAGAGGAGAGGTTTGCTGTGCCATGTGGGTCAGCTCTGGGGCCAGGAATCAAACACACACTGAAGCAGTTTTGGCTCACTTGCAGTGCTGTGCTTTAACCCACTGATCTACCAGGGAGGGCCAGGATGGATTTTTCAAAAAAAAATTCCATGAGACCACTGAGAATGTAGGGCAAGACCCAGGTGTGTGTGAGTGTGAGAGAGATACAACAAATTTTCACACCAACTTTACCATGAAGATTGGTAACTAGCAGGAAAAGTGAGGCTATTGAAAGAGTCTTAACTAACTAGGTGAGGATGATGTATTTTTGAGAATTCCAGGGCAAGTGTGGGATCCTTTCTTGTTTAAAAGCAACTAAAGTATTGCCACCTTAGACTAGCATTTTGTGGATGTAAGTATGCAAAAGAAGTCTATCAATAAAATTTTAGAATTTTAGACTATATAGTAAAAGAGTTGAATTGTACAGTCAAAAACATGACAAAAAAATCTTTGGCCCTCCCTGGTGGTGCAGCACTATGAAGCTCTCCACAGCCACTGCAACCTGAGTTTGATCCCTGGCCAGGGAGGTGAACCACATAGCATGGCAGACCTCTCCTGTCCTGCCCACTGTTCCCCTCAGGAGTGTACTTCAGTCAATCTGCCTGTTCTGCTCCCCACTCTGTCTCTGGTGAATCCTCTTATCCCTTGCACTGGCTTGCACCCCAGTTGTTATATGCATAAATAAATATTTTAAAAAAAAAAACTGAACTTAAGCTCAAGTGAGATCTGAAAGGGTCAAAAAGGAGAAAACTTCAGAAGGATCTTACAGTGCAATCACAGAAATATAAGCATTCTAGCCAGGGACAGCATTATAACATCTACAGAAGAATGGCTTTGGGGTGAACATCTGAGAATGTGCAAAGAACTTGGCTTTCTGGGGAGGGTGGCTGACTCATTTGGCTGAAATTGGTCTATAACTACCATTTGATGGAGTTAATATTCTAGTAAGTATTCTAGTAAACACACCTTACAAAGAGGTGTGTCCTAGTGACATCGTAGGATATTAGTAATCATTAATAAAGAATGAAAAATACTGTATGGTAAAGTTAAAGTCACTAGTAATATGTATTAGCTATGAGAGGGGTGTGAGGTGTTTGAAAGTAATAGGACAAGATCATTTATCCCAAAATCTTCATTTTTTTTCTATCCCAGAGTTTCTAGTTTGCATAACATTGAACCTCTTCCCCTACTCAATCTGCACCTTGGCTTCTATTGGGCAAAATATCCTCTACCCTTACTGGTATAGTTATTTTAAAGACAAGATTGCAAGTTATGCTAATGCTCTGAAAAGAAATGGAATTGGAAGGAGAGTTCAATCACTGGACAATCAGTGATTTTTTAATGTTGGTGAAGTGATAGCCATGCTTTGAGGCATTATCACTGACCCAACCCATGAAAATATACTTAAAACACACTAGCTAGAGACAGCACTAAAACTTATGCAGAGGATAGGTGGGGTTGAATGTCTGGGAATTTCTGTGGTCTGTGTTCAAAGCATACATCTTTGCTTCAGTGCTTTTAGCCTGCCAGAAAATGTTAAATATCTTCTCTTTTCCTTCTGCCTGGCAAGTCTTTCTGCTTGGCAAACTCCAGGCAGATACGATTGCTGGAATCTCCTTTGAGAAATCCTCCACATTCTCCTAGCGAATGTGAGTCACTTCCACTCTCCTCCCCATAATTTTTTTGCATACATTTCTATTGCACATATCACAGTGTGGTTATTTCTTTACATTCAAAAAGAGAAGAATGATATGGAGTAAGTAGAGAAGAGGTTTAAAAAGAATGCAAGAGAAAACTGGGTTGGAAGATTCATTTAAAACTTTATAACTTTAACAAGTTAGTTCCTATATGTTCAGTAAGCAGAAACAAAAATAGAAGGTATGCACAGAGGTATTTTTGGCATGCAGCTGTAGTTAAAGCTATCTCAACTTCCTGTGATTTATGGGGTTGGTGTGTGTGTGTGTGTGTGTGTGTGTGTGTGTGTGTCTGAAAGGATTCATTAATGCAGCTACAACTACAATTATTTTAACATATTTTAACCATTGACTAGTTATTAGGAATTTCCTAGATCTTAATACATGTTTTATCACTCTAAATTGGAAGTATGTGAGTTAGCTTGAAAATGAAATCGCCCAAGCATCTATTGACCCAAGTAAGATAAAAAAAAACTTCATTATCAGTAATTTCTAAATATTATCACACTATCAATTGAGATGGACTCTTAGATCTTTACCTCAGTTGAAAAGAAGAAAGACTAGTAATTCTAATGGCAGTGATGCAAGTTTCCTGAGATTGTAAAGATGCCTTCTCTGACTCCTTCAAAAAAGTAGAAGTTGCTACTCTGCCCCATTTGTGCTAATTAGAAACAGGTCTAGATGGCCTTGTAAGAGGAGTGATGGTGAAAGAATGTGATAATGTCCAATGAGAATTTAAACTTTATATTACTTTTTTAATGTTATATTTATTTTTTAAGGAGAAAGTATAGAAATTGAAAGTTTGCCCTATAATTATAAGGGATGGCTTAGAAGGCTGAAAGAACTAGTGAATGGATTCGCTCTGATGCACTGAGATGAGAAGAAAGGAAATCAGGACAAGAATGGTGGCAGGTGGCATTTTTATTATCTGGAGCAGGAAGGTGAAAAAATTCTATTTGTGATCTGTATATTTTCTATAATATAGGAGGGGAGGTGGTATAACAAGAGTAATGATGTATTGAAAAAAGGGATAAAAACTGAACTTCTAGCCCTCCCTGGTGGCGCAGCGGGTTAAAGCACTGCACTAAGAAGCTAAAGCCACTTCCGCATGAGTTCGATTCCTGCCTGCCCCGGAGGAGATCCACATGGTGTGGCAGACCTCTCCTGACCCGCTCACTACTCCCCTCAGCAGTGTACTTCGTCGATCTGCCTGTTCTGCTTCCCACTCTGTCTCTGGTGAATCCTCTCACCCTCCGCATCTCTGGCCTGTACCCCAGTTCTATATAAATAAATAAATCTTTAAAAAAAATTGAACTTCCTTCCCATCCAGGCTACATGAAGCTTAAGCTGAGGTTAGAGGTTATGTATCTGTAGAGTATCAAGTATCACTTTGTTTGCTGCTTAAGTAGTTTATATGATAAATATGACTGGCAGGAAGAACTTGCCAATTGAATATAAGGGAATTGTGACAGGCTAAAGGAATAGGGAATACTGAGTGACTAACATATTAGTTCTTAGACTGGACTAGAGAGGGGAAAAAGTCAACTGGGAAAGATAAAATGAGAAAGTGAGGCAAAGGAAGAGTATTGGGACTAAGAATGAGAGACTGTACCCGGGTGTGGAATGTGGGACGTAAGGACTGTAGTCTCTTTATAGAGATGGGAATTGCTATTCCAGTGTGATGCTGTGGACAAGAAATACTGAAATAAAGCACCAGTGAAAGTTCCTGGGGTTGAGGCTGTAGACACCATGACATCCTGAGTGACTCTTTACATCAGTGAAGCAGATCAGGCTATTCCTCCTATCTCACCTGGTAAAAGTAGCCAAGTCCCCTGCAGGGCTTGTATTTGTTCTACCAGTTTACAGAGAGCAGAACTGTACTAGAACTCTTTATTGATGTTGATGAATTATCAGTACCTATGGACCACTTAAGCTAGTTTCAATTATTGGGAGGTTGGGGAGACTGGGGTGTACCAATGCTTTTAATCCTAATCTGAGTAATTCAAATGCAGATTTTTAAAAAGTGACTGCCTCTGTCCCTCCCTCTAGTGGGTGGCACTACCAAAGACTGAGTCCGCCAATGCAAAAATGCTATAAACAGAACTAAAACAATGTCTTCCCTCCCCCATCACATCCCATCAATTTATAGGACTTGTGTTAATCCTGAAACTACCCTTTTCATTCACTTAATTTAAATGTTCAACATCTATATTTGCTTCCTATCACTGCCACAACAAATTATCACAAGTTTAGAGATTTTTAACTATACCAATTACAGTTCTATAGTCCAGTGTGGGTCTTACCAGGGTAAAATCAAAGTGTCAGCAGTTTCTTTGTGGAGCCTCTAAGGGAAGATTATTCATTTCCTCGTTCATTCAGTTATTGGCAGAATTCAGTTCCTTGTGGTTGTAGAACTGAAAGTCCCCTTTTTTGTTATTGTTGACTAAGGTCCAGTCACTGCTTCTAGAGGCCACCCACATTCCTTACCTCTTGGCCTAAGTCTTTCTTATACTTTATATCTCTCTGACCCATACTTCCTCATGTGGTTAAATTGAATCCATCCTAATAGCCTAGGATAATGTCTCCAACTTAGTGTCTTTAACCTTAATGACATCTGCAAAACCCTTTTTGTTATGTAGGGTAACAGAGTCAACAGATTTGGGGATTAAGGAGTGGCCACCTTCCTTGGGGTATCATTATTCTGCCTCCTAGAGTATTCCACCTGGACATATTTCAATAGCTTCCCAAGTAAATTTCCGGGCACTGGCATTCTCTATCTACACTCTTTCCAGAGGAACACTTTACATGTCTCCTCCTTTGCTTTAAATTTGCCTGGCGTTCTACTAACCAAAGGTTAAATTAATGTTCTCTGGTACCTATGGAAGAAAACACATTTCTGTTTTTTTAGCTTCATTCTAATCTCCATTTCACTTCTTCCCTGAATATTTTTAATGCTCAAAAAAAAAAAATGTCTGCTGTGCCCTTTCTCCACCCATAACTGCTTGTAAAACTAACATTCTTTGTTCCAAACCCAGCCCAGACATTATAGCCTCTTCTTTTGAAGCTCCTGCATACTCCTGCTATCCCACACACTGGATCCTCTAAACAACCCTGAGCCTTGTGTATATTCATAATGTTGACACTGAACCCAATGTCTTGTGATTTTTGTCAATGTCACCTATGAAGTGTCTACTTCCCTGTCTCCCATACACTCTGGACAGACTATTTTACTTGATCATACCTCCCTTTCCTTTTGTAAGTTTGAGGTGGTTGTAGGAGCTATATTACAGAATGTTGTGACCTCTACATAATAAGTTTTGCTAGTATAACTATGCGAGTATTTCTAGCTTTCTGCACGGAGCCACCTTGTAGTAGGTGTTTAATGGATGTTTATGGTAGGATGGATTCCTCATATTTGAGTCCAACACTCTTACCCTTGAGAATGGCTATCTTGAATCAGGGCCTCTCAGCAGAAGGCAGGCTTGAATTCTGTACCATTCAGGGGGAGAGCTAGCCTTGGGGGATCCTCAGGCCCAGCAGTCAGAGGGAAATCTGCATGCGTTTCTTTCTGAAGAAAGTCATTCTTTCCAGGAGCCAAGGGGTCTGACTTGGAGAGAAGACACAGCAGGTCAGTAGAAACCAGGAGTCACAAGCACCTGAGACACATCTGGTAAGCTTGAGGGCCTTAGAAGCTGAAAAACAAAAGCAAAAACTCACAAAATAACAGGCCTTCCCTGGTGGTACAAGGCGTGAAAGCGCAGCACTATGAAGTTGCATCCCTGGCCAGG
The DNA here is from genome assembly GCF_000260355.1 of Condylura cristata. Lineage (NCBI taxonomy): Eukaryota > Metazoa > Chordata > Mammalia > Eulipotyphla > Talpidae > Condylura > Condylura cristata. Next base: position 14,553,129 of record NW_004567122.1, read on the forward strand.
GAGCTGACCCATATGGCACAGCAGACCTCTCTTAACTCACCTGCTGCTCCCCTCAGCAGTGTGTTTTAGTCAATCCACATGTTCTGCTCCCCACTCTGTCTCTTGTGAACCCGCTCACCCCCACACCTCAGGCCTGTACCCCAGTTCTTGTATGCACAAATAAATCAATCTTAAAAAAATAAATAGTATGGCCCTCCCTGGTAGCGCAGCCGGTTAAAGCAAAGCACTGAGAATCTAAAGCCGCCTTCTCATGAGTTCGATTCCCACCTGCCCCGGAGGTGATCACATGGCGTGGCAGACCTCTCCTCACCCGCCCGCTGCTCCCCTCAGCAGTGTACTTCCTCGATCTGCCTGTTCTGTTCCCCACTCTGTCTCTGGTGAAGCCTCTCGCCGCCCCTGAGCCTCTGGCCTGTACCCCAGTTCTGTATGCACAAATAAATAAATCTTTAAAAATAAATAAATAAATAGTAGGTGAAATATTGAGACTGTTCCATAATATCATCATCATCATTAATGTGACCACTGCTAATATTCAAGTGGACTTGTAACATACCAGGCACAGAGCAAACAGGCAGGAGCTTATTTAACCTTCTCCACACACTATGAGATTCCTATCTTTTTACAAGTGAACAAGGTGAGCGACCCGGGAGATAACTGTCTCCTGCTCACCTCTGTAGCCCCTGCCAGTCTCTCACCCTCAGGCCTTGCCTTCAGTCGTAGCCCAGTTAGCTGCCCAACCTTCCTTGGCGTTCTCCTCAGCACCGGTCACTCCTGAGGCATTAGGCGGGATGGGCCGGTTGCCTCGGCCGGGCTCCTCCTTATCGCCCCGCCCCGACCCCCCAGATCCTCCTCCTCGCGCCGCAGCTCCTCCCTTAGTGGAAGCCGCGCGGTTCTTGCCTCCGCCCCCAGCTTCGGTTTTCAGCCTTCAGGCTAGGAGCAGCCACGCCTATTCTGCCTCGACCACGCCCAATCCAACTCAAACCCCGCCCATTACGCCCAGGGCCCGCCTTTAGCCCCGCCCCGACGCCTGGATTATCCTGGCCCCGCCCTTAGGCCCCTCCCCTCCATCGGCCCGCCCCCTGCCCAAACTCCTTTTCTCCCGCCTGCAGCGGCCCGCGTTCCGCTGGTCACTCAGCCGGAGCCCGCGAGCGGTCTTACGACTGGAGAACTCGGCGCCTCCGAGCCTTCAGCTCGCCCCTCAGAGTCCCGGCGACACCGCGCCCCCTCTCCGAGTAAGTGCCTCCAGGGTGCGCCCCTGTCTCACACACCCTCGCGGGGCTCCCCGGGCTGCTGGGGTTTGTGGGCTGCTCCCTGGGGTTGCTTTCCGCTCCCCGAGAATTTCAGGAGTGAGTGAGTGGAGTAGGAGAGCGTGAACGACTGTGTGTGAAAGTGGGTGCAGGCGCGCACAGCCCGGAAACTCCCCGAAGTTTTGACGAGTTCCTGTGTCGCAGCGACGAGAACTCTGAGGTGTCCTTCCCGACCCGCGACCCCTTCACTTCCACCTCCTGCCCGGAACCCCCCTCGCAATTCCTTTCTTCAGTTGAACGCGGCCCCCTCTACGTGTCACGCCTTCCTGGTAACAGCTCGTCTAGGGGACGGGACTGCCCTGGTTATCAGGATGCCCCAGATTGCAGCCTGAGATGCTGGCCTGAGAAAGTAACCCAACCCTGCATTGTAAACCGGGCAGGGGCGAAAGTTGTGCCTTGAGATCTTTTGGTGGAGATTTTCTTGGAAGAACAAAGTGTGTGTGTGTGTGTGTGTGTGTGTGTGTCCATCCTTGCGCCCCGGGGCACCCTGGAGCCCTCAACACCCAATGCCAGAACACGTGATGAGTGCCCTCAGCTAGGAGCTGTGTCCCCTTTTAGACCAAGGTGACCAGCCACATTTGGGCGCCAATAGGATGCTGATAGTTTAGGGACGCCATGTTTCTAAAGCCAGTCCATTTCCCAAAACACAGCACCTCAGAAAAAGCAGTACCCGAAGGGAATCGTGAAAGGAAGTGACCATAATTGAGTGCCCAGTGCTCCTGAGACGAATCTCTGGGTGACTTATGACTGATACTTCCACCCTTCCATAAATTATTATTTTTTGAAGATCTATTTATTTTATGCATACAAGAACTGGGGTACTGGCCAGAGGTGTGGGTGTGGGGGTGAGAGGACTCACCAGAGACAGAGTGGGGAACAGAACAGGAAGCTCCACTGAAATACACTGCTGAGGGGAACAGTAGGTGAGACAGGAAAGGTCTGTGCCATCCCTCCCTGGCCAGGGATGGAATTTATGTTGCAGTGGATGTGGAGAATTTCTATATTCTCAAAAAAGTTAGCGCAGAGCTTCAATTGATAGAAGCACCATAGTTGAATCCATCGATAAAATGATTTTCTGGTTGCACTTCCAATTCTAATAGTCTGTGAATTCTTTCATGTCTCACTTTATTCTTACTGTGTTTTTATTGTAGAGATCCATACATCTCCCCACTTCCTTGACAAGAGTTCATTTAAGAGATGCTGATGGGCAAATGACATGTGGAGTAGAAATTATCTATGGAGGGCTAAGGATAAGAAAACTATAAGCTACCGGAAATAACCTGAGTAGAGCAGACTTCAAGTAGCCGTTGTGCGTTGGCATATGAAAGTTACAGTTGATAAATCATGTTAAGTGCTGCTTATCTCAGTAGATATTTTTATCCTGGTTTGAATCTGGTGTTACACAAACGTGTTTCTATAGTGTTTTAACTAAGGAAACATTATGCTTTGAAATGTAAACATATGACTCCATCTCTATAAGGAAAGAAATAATTATCACACTTAATTAAACACCTGGAAACATTTATTGCCTCTTTTTAACGAGATCTGTCATGGAGAGTTAAGTCAGCAAGTTATTGTTAATATTCAAGCTGGTAACATAATTAGCTTTTTTTTTTCTGTAGAGTTTTGGGGTGCCTTCATCGCCTCCCCTACCTCTTTGCCTGGCTTCTGGGTTTTTACCAGTAAATTGAATACATGATATTAATGAAAGTGTACAACTACAAGCCTCCATACAAAATATGATTACCTTAGATGTAGAATGCTTGGCATACGTTCTTTGTACTAACACATACAAGCTTTATAAAGCATTATATTTATTTAAGTAATCTGATAATTAAGAATCATTTATTATTGAATATAAGAGGGTTCCACCAAAAGTGTACTGAGCCTAAACAAATAAGCCTTTAATGTTTTTTCCTTAAGGGAGACGACTTAACTTCTTATTCCTTTTGTTCTAGCTTATTTCACTTTAATAAGAAAAGGGGTGGTGTTAGTGGGAAATATTCTCATCTTTATTGACTTTCAATTTTCTGACTCCGTACTGCTGGATGTGGTCTTCGTGTTCCTGCCGAGTTACTGTGAGGACAGGCCACCTGGGATCCAACGAATGGCAGAAACTGAGAGGGATCATGCTTACTGCAAGGACCAGGCCCTGAGAATTTTGAGTCCTGTTGTGTGCAATTCTTTATTCTGTTGAAATTGGAGGAAAGGGTGTGTAGAGAGAAATGATTGCATACAAACGGTACTCATTAGGAAATGCTGGGGGTGAGGGGGAAGCAAGAGGCAGATTTCTAGCTGGTTTATGACTTGGGATACTCCAAATAACTGATCCTTGAAGTTGCGTCTGCCACAATGGCAAGCACTACCGAGGGCTCAGAGCTAAGTGAGTGAATTAATCCTTTTGTGCTCAGAGGCCCTTGGAAGAAATGCTTTTACTTCTTGGAGAATCTTGCTACTGAATCACAATGTACTTTTGCTTTGCTTCTGCACCATACAGAAGAGTCCATTCTCCGTGGCTCTCCATTTTTGCTGGGCTGCAAATGTAAGGGATTAAGATGGGGTAACCTCCAGAAAGCAGGAGGAGGAGCAGTGATAAATAAGGACCATCTGTTTTCTCATGAGGTGGGTGTGGAATGGGAGTCTTGGTGCGAACCCAATACAGGGGCACTGACTTGGGCAATAAGGGCATGCACAGTGACCAACGTGGCTGGGCAAGTGTACTGATTTGGCCTTCTGACAGTGCTTAGAGATCCAGAAGTTAAGGGAAGTCCCTGTGTGGTGCCAGATTAACTTTTATCATAACCCCTCCTCATGCTGCCCACATCCTGCATTTACTATCAAATACACACTATAAGAACTCAAACACAGAAATGAAGCTTTTAACACCCCAACCCTTATGCTTCCCTATGACAAACAGTTTACATTCTACTCTCTGTGTCTGCTTTTGATGACTGTGGCCCTGGAATTTGGGTCAACTGTAGTTTTTAGACTTTCATCATTGGTGGTACTTCCCTAGGACTGAAAATGGAGAATTTGTTGAGGTTTACTTTTTTTTTCTCCCCCAGAGAAGCTGGGTGCAAAATGTAAATGAAATCAAATAGTAACTATTGGGTGTTTATTTGCATTCCATATTTTGACTCTAGGAGAGGAAATGAGCTGCAAGTGGAAGGTAGATAATTCTAGAATGTTAGTGGTCAGAGACATTTTAGAAACCATCTGATCCATGAGTCTTATACCTTAATGTTTGCTATTGTACTAGTTTGGAGGTGTCTCCCCTCTCTTCAGGAGACATTAATTGTCTAATATCTCTTTAGGAGACATTAATTGTCTAATGTCTCTTCCGGAGTCATTAATTGAACCCCACTGTGTGCATGAATACAGCCCTGTTATATTTTACATAGAGTCCTGAGATCTGAGAGGTGTGTTGACTTGTAAAAAAATGCTTGTTAGTGGGCCCTCCCCGTTGGCGCAGCGGGTTAAAGCACTGCACTAAGAAGCTTCAGCCACTTCCGCATGAGTTCGATCCCCACCTGCCCCGGAGGTGACCACATGGTGTGGCAGACCTCTCCTGACCCGCCTGCTGCTCCCCTCAGCAGTGTACTTTGTCCATCTGCCTGTTCTGCTCCTCACTCTGTCTCTGGTGAATCCTCTCACCCTCCACATCTCTGGCCTGTACCCCAGTTCTGTATGAATAAATAAATCTTAAAAAAAAATGTTAGTAAGAGCAGATCTCTGAGAATAAGGCGACACCCTCAAAATTGGTTTCTGAACTGTTTCACAAAGGGAACTATATGCATTCCCCTGGGACAGTAGGAGAACTATTCTAAGAATATTTTTATTGCTCAATAATAAACAACTGAAACACACACATTTCTCCTGAGATCCGTTTCATATAACTAGTGATGTATCTACAATAACCTGTTTTCCATAGAGTTTTGCTCTCTTGGTCTTTCATGTCAAACATAGAAGTTACCTGAGAAACTTGTTTTAAAATATCACAGATTCAGCAATAGTCAAGCAGTACCCATTCTTTTGGAGAGCAATTGATTTTTCTCTGGAAGCGAGTGTTTTTGATCCAGAAGGAAGAGGATAGAAGCTGGCAGGGCATCCATATGTTTGTGTCGACGTGCATTCTAGTGTTTGCTGTTTTCATAGAGAGTAATAGACCAACATGGCACTATTTCCCCGCTGGTAAGGGAGAACTCAGTATATGGCCATGAAAGAGATAAAAAAAAAAGGGGGGGGGGTAGGCTACACAGGAAGTAGTGCCACTGAAGTAGCCCACATTGACTTAAAAACACATCAGGGGGTGTTTCTTTAATACAGAGAATGCAGTCAAGTCAAAATTCTGAGCATCATTTCCTTAAACATTAAGAGTAAAGATGACTTTGAGGTTAGTCAAGAAATGGTTGGTTCACATGACTACTGAAATCAGTTGTTCCTGTCTCAGTCACCCCTGACTGTTCGACTGTGGTCAGTCTACTTAGTGTCTCTGCATTGTTTTCACCTGAAAGGTAGCGATCATGTTTACAGTACAGGATTGTGGTGTGGCTCAAACTAGAATATTCTCCTGTTGTCCAGTGTCCAGCAATCTCCCAGCAAGTAGCGGACCATTGGATTGGCCAGCTCTCATTTCAAGGGGATGATGTTTGTACTGGGTCATTGTGGAGCAGAGAGGGAGAGTGGTAACTGGTACCACATGTGCTTTTAGCATGAAATTTCCTTTTTTCCTATAATGATGTAAGAGGAGCCCAAAGCATGGGGTGAATATGGCACAATTTCAATGATTCCCAGCTGTAGAGTCACATGACTGCATAAGGTAAAGCTTGCTGCTGCTGCTGAGCTAGAAATGTGCCTGAGGAAGGCCTTTGGTTCAAATGTGTCAGTGAGGGAAGAAGAACCTCAGATCCACTGTGCCTCCTTGTGCCTTAAGGTGCTTTTGCAAGAAAAAATATTTTTCTTTAATTAGTTAACATTGTTCTACAACACTGTGTATGATTAGGAATTCAGGATTTCCTACGGTTCAGTTGTGAGAAGTGGACTGATCTTTCACTTCTTGAGGCCTGGGTAGAAAACAAGTAATGAATAAAAACAGATTATCCTAGACAAATGAGAAGATATGTGGGAGCTTCCGTGGATGTTGCAGAGGGACTTGGGAAGTTGGGAGAGTTTCTGGAGACAGAGGCAGGGATGCATTTTTAGGGTTGTTCTTTATGTTGTCAAACTCTTCTGGAATCTGACACTCTGTGTGGATACAATACATGCAAGAATATTTGAAAGGCACCCCAAAGTGAGAAATGGCCCACCTGGCCACTAGTTTCTGTGAATCTGGCACTTCCGTCAAACTAAATTCATTTAGTTCAAGGCTTCTCCGCTAGCTTCTGAGGAATAAAGCAGGCACAATGGTGGCAGCAGATTGCCAAGTTCTAAACAAACTTTGATGATTCAAACCCTTCCGAAAGAAATCCAGTAGCTGAGTCTCCCATTCTGTGATCAGGAAACGACTCCTTGGTTTTTCCCTCATTTCTCTTGAAAAAAAAATGAGGTCGTATTCTGGGAAATGGTTGAGTTTGCTTACGTTCTACTTTCACTCCCCTGGAAAGGCAGAGGAGTCTTGAGTTGTGATGGCATTCCTGCTGCGCTGGTGTGGAACTCGGGCTCTGTGACTCAGTGAATTGGGAGAGGTGAGTGAGCTCAGCCTTCTCCATCTGTTGAACCCTGTGGGTTGCTCACACTTAGCTATTTTGTCTTTTGCTTTTATGGCCTGTATGACTGATAGAGACTAGACGGCCTGCTGCCATCCCTTGGCAGGTAAGAGACGTGTCAATAGGGAGTCTCTCAAGGAAGCAGAGAGTTCCTGCTTGTGTGTTGCAGGTGGGGCACTTTGAGAACTTGATTATCTGGGCTGCTGTGGAGGTGATACACTGAATTAAACTTTGAACTTGTCCAATGTCCAGTTGTGTTGTAGGGCTCATCTGAGACTGCGACGTACAGCCTGACTCCAAGTCAGCGTTGTCTGAGAAGAATCACCTGTATTGCCAGAAGAAGAAGAATGACTCCTGGCCTCTGCAGGTCTTGGGTCTGGGAACCTGTGCCTAACACAGCCCCCGAGTGAGCAATGCACAGAAAACTGAGAAACTCATAACCTGTGAGGCCAGTTTTGAGGTCTTGTTCTATAATGACTGTTCAGACAGCAGATAAATGTAGGGGGGGTTTGTTTGTTTGTTTTTTAAGGCTGGGGGAGAAGAGGAAGGAAGGGAGTGTCAGCAGAAAAACCTTATTTCTTAAAAGTGCAGAGTGATTTTAAAGTTTAAAGAAGAGAAAATGAATATACCTGTATGCTCATGTTAAGAAACAACCAAATAGCTTTTCAAGTAGTTTCTCGCTGGGTTGACAAATGTTGACAATCAGATCAAGAACAAAAAATAACAATGATACCAATACCTGTGTTCCCCAGCTCCAGGAGTTGAAAGCCAGCAGAGCTGGGGGAATCTGCTTAGTGTTCATTAGCTAAAAGTCTAGATTTCAGCCCTGACGATGCTGTCATCATCAAGCCGTGCTGGTGACTTCAGAACACGTCATGTTTCCTTGCTCTCTTTGATATAGGATGGACATTCTGTTTCCAGGACTGACTCATTAGGGAGGAGTCATCTCTAGACTCTGGGTGCCCAGGTGGCCCGTTTCCCTATGTAGGTCTTCTGTCTGGGCCCCTGGCACTTCCGGGAATCTATTTTGTTCTCAGAGCACCCTTCTTACTTCAAAGCCATGGGCAGTGCAGAGACGGAGAACAGACTGTTTTTCCTTTGAAGCCAACTTTCTGTAACTTCCTTCTTTTTCGTTTTTGGCATTTTGAGTTGTGCCAGTGTTTGAGATTTTCTTCGCTGTTTCTGCATTTGGACAGTTTGCAATTTATCATTCTAATAGGGGCTGTGGAAAATATGAATACTCAAGGTCATCTGTGGATAAAATGGAACTCTAACTTAAGTAGAACTACTATTTTTTCCCTTTAGTTTTAAATATCTAACCAGAGAGCAACAAGTATGAGAGTGGACTAATTTGAGCCTGGCCTCAGCCTTTGTTTCTTGGCAGCCAGCCCCCAGAGTCCAGCCTTACAATTTGGGGAAAAGGGCAGATGGAGGAGTTTGGGCAGTGAATTCAAGGACAGATGGCAGGGACAGAATTCACCCACCCAGTTTTCCCAGTGCCTGCCTTATCTCTGTGTTCTCTAAACATCTGCACCCCTAATTTTACCCTTCAATATGGGTGCTCTTTATGTTTGTTTACTCGTGATAGTAGAGGGTATACCATATCACTGTATTAGTTTGTTTGGGCTGCTTTAACAAAGATGGCCCTTGGAATAAACAGAAATATATTATCTCAGTTTTGGAATCTGGAAGGTCAAGATCAAGATGTTAGCAGACTTGGCTTCTTCTGAGGCCTCTTTCTTTATCTGATAGATAGCCACCACTTCACTCTGTCCTCTCTGTGAATGAGTATCCCTGGTATGTGACTCCCTCTCTTCTTCTAAGGACACCAGTCATATCAGATTAGGTCCTATTCAAATGACCTGCTTAATTTCATTACCTCTTTAAAACCCCTGTCTTTAACTACAGTGACAGGGGACTTAGGGATTCAATTTAGAAATTGGAGGAGACACAATTCCATTCATAATCATTGCTTTTGTAAAGGGTATCACAAATAATGCCCTTTATGTTATTTATACTTTCATACAGTTTAAAGCTGTATGTATAATCCTCAGAAATCATGGTCATTATTTTTTTCTTTAAATAATTATCTTTCGAGGAGATTAAAATGAGAAAAAATTTTTAAAAAATTACTTACCCAAATATTTACTGTATTTTGGGATCTTCATATTTTCCTGTAAACCCAAATTTGCATTTAATATTTTTGTAGTCCTTCACTGAAGACCTTCCTTTAATGTTTCTTGTAGCTTAGGGCAGCTGGCAACAAATTCTCTCAGCTTTTATATGTCTCTGGTGTCTTTGTGGCTAAATCTCTTCTTATAAGGTCACCAGTCATATTGGATTAGGGCCTCATTTCAGGTGAATCGCCCCTTTAAAGATCCTATCTCCAAATATTGTCCCATTTTGAGGTATGGGGGCCAGGGGGTTAAGGGTTCATTTGTGGATTACACAGGTGGGCACTTTTGAGCCCTAACAATCAAGACATTTTAGGCTGCAGATAAGAGAACACCCAACTAGCAGTGATTTGAAGAGTGAAGACATTAAATTTTCTGATATGAAAGGTAGTCTGGGGTTGGCCCCATCCAGGATTGAATCAATGATTCAAACATTGTCATCATAGACCAGGTTCTTTCCATTCTTCTCCTCTCCCATCCATAGCAGTTGGTTTTTCAGTTTCCTACAGACCTACCACTTCATGGGCAGAACATGGTTTCCTTAACAATGAACACCCTCCCTCCAGCCTCATTCAAAGGCAGGAAGCACATGTGTCTCTGGGATGCAGAGAGGGTTGCTCTCCACTCCTTTTTAGTGTCCTTTCTTTTTCATCCTCATGAGAAGCCTCCTCAAGTCTCCTGTCCCAGAAGGCTTGAGTTGTGACAGAAACTGTGAAAGTGAGCCATGGATTCTCTGTGGGGGATGTTGGCTGTGCTGTAAGAAGAAGGGAGAGGGTCAGACTGATAACACCTGCACTAGCCCAAGGCACCCAAGCCTCCTCTTAGCCATAATAAGAAGCGAGACTTTATTAGAATTAAAACTAACCACTCCTGATGGGTAGTTGGAGAAAACCAAAGATGTGGAAGATATTGAAAATCATGTAGGGTTAATTATTACTAGACATGACTTTAATGGTGAGGATTGTAGATTTATACAAATTGCACTATGTATCTTGGATACAGCATCCTACGTTCAAACCTGGAAAATGTCCATCATATGGAGAGTCTTTTTGCCTCTGCTAATGTTCACGACCCCAGTAATAGTAATTGCAACAAACATTTATTGAGTACTTAGCATGAACCAGGCACTGTGCTCAGTGCTTCAAATACGTGATTTCAACTTAGTAAAAGGTCTCTGGAAAAAGTATGATTGTGAAGCCACATTTCCAGATGAGGAACTGAGATTTGGGAAAGTTAAATAACTGCCACACAGGCCTGGCTTGCCCAGAGAATCACACTGTGGGAGCTCAGCTGCTCCACACACTTGTGCACTGAGCTGCTGCAGGGTATTAATGCTCAGTCAAGCTCTTGCTTGAATGCTCCTTTTCTGTGAATGTCAAAGGCTGTTTCCTTTCCAGCCGAAACTTCAGGGTCTGCTTTGTATCTTGCATCTCAGTTTTATTTTTCACATTTTGTTGTTTTATGTGACAGAAAGATGAGCCATGGGTGTGTGCCCAGCTGTCATTTACCTGGTGAGTCCTCACCGAGTCACCAGTTTCCGTTGTGAGACATAGAGTGTTCTGGAATCTGTGGGGCTGCCTTCCAGCACTGGAGGTCTGCTATTCAGGGACCCAGTTCTAGCTTCAGATTGTACCCCAAACCTCTATTTGTTCCAGGTGACATTCACATTTCAAATTAGAAGGGTGGGAATTCAGGATTAATGGGCTCCCCAAATGAAGAAGATAACAACATTCTCTTTTATTTTGGGAAGAAGTTGGATAATTATAATCATCAGAGGAATGCGTCCTTTCTTATTGGCTCATGTAGGAGAGTATCAATCTGTGTGATGGCAAATTTGAGTTCAGGGTATGGAATCTTTGAGTCTTAGCATAGGGCAAAGTTAACAAAAGCTGGGATAACTTCTTGATGGCCATTACACAGGATGGCACTGTGCAGGGGGTGGGGGACAGCTGGGCCTTGACCTTAATAGATAACTTGCCGGGTGTGTCCTTGTCTTGTGGCTCTGGTGCCAGGCATGTAAGGAAGCTACTGTCCCCTTGCTCAGATCCAAGACCTGTTTTTCTTCCCTTAGTCCCTGAACCCATATTGCTAACGCTGTAACAATGCCATGGGCGTGGCAATTCACTTAGACTTTAGCTTCTTGAAATTTGGGGGAAATTATTTTGCTTACTCGTTTTTTTTTTAACATTCTGTTGCTAATAATTTGTATGGGAGTCTGACTCAGGGAGTTTCAGGGGATCTGAATAGGGAAGTAAGAGGTCTAAGTTCCATATCTAATTCTGGGAGCATGGATGTGTTAAATACTTCAACTTTGAGACAAGTAAGCCATGTCATGTCTTTGAGACCTAACACCTAACAGATTTGCGCAACACTAGGCATAAATTTTAAATTGAGATTGCCTTTGAGAAGTTTTGGAGCAATCTGCTGTATGCTAAAAAAGGAATTCAAAATGTTTTAAGGTAAATGTTAATAAAAACTGTATAGGTGAAATCCTTTACCGTAAGATGAGATGTTCATTGAAGCAGAATCCATCACGTCACTGGTTCCTGGCTGATTTGTGCTGGGTTCCCTTCGCTTCTCTATACCTTGCACAATCTTTCTAACTGTGTCTGATTGTGTCAAACCTTTATCTTTTAACACTTTTTAAAATCTTTTTGTTGTATGATAAAATCCCCAAAACTGCACAAAACAAACATACTTTATTGAATTACTTAAAGGCAATCACTCATAAAGCCATCCTTGAAGTCAAGGAAGGAATAGAACTTACCCAGCTATCCCCAAAGCACCGTCTCATAACCCCATCCCTTTCACATACTCCTCCTTCCGTCCAAAAGTAAACATCTCCCCCACTTTTATAGTTTGTACTTCTTTGCATCTTTTTATGGTTTTGTCACTCAAGTGAACTATCCACGATAGTTTAGTCTTGCCTATTATTTAAACACTTGATATGTCTTCTAAATTTCTTAAGTTACATTCCCTTAATATCCTCCTACAGTTAAAAAACAAAACAAAACAAAACAAACTGTTGCTGTTGAAGGACCTGGGCTACTTGATCTGCAGAGTTTCCCCCCAGTCTCCATACAGACGCTCATTTCTCTTGCCCTTCAACTTGTCCTCCTCCACCCCCACCCCTGCTGTTAAAAGAGTCTGGCTCCAGAAGCTTGGTTATACTCAGGTTTGATCCCCATGGCAAGATGACCGATGCTGTTTGTGTTTTTCCATTGAGGGCTCCTGGTGTCTAGTTTATCATTCTTTTCTGTTGTTAGCAGCAGTTGATCTCACACTATACACTATACACATAGCTGTTCATTGGGGGTTGCAGAGTTGTGATCTTCTACTTCCACCATTTTAATTTTACTTATTAGCTGGAAAAGTTTTATTTTTTTTTAAAATATCCATTTATTTATGCATATAGAACTGGGGTACAAGCCAAAGGTGCAGGGGCAGTAAGAGGATTCATCAGAGACAGAGTGGGCAGCAGAACAGGCTGATCGACTAAGTGCACTGCTGAGGGGAGCAGCGGGCAAGACAGGAGAGGTCTGCTGCACCATATTAGCTGGAAACGTTTTATAAAGACAGATTTCCCCCTCAGTCTACTACTGGATAACCCTGTGGTTTAATTCATACAGAAAAAAACATGATAAATGTTTCAGTTTCTTGTCATTCTTAGAAGATGACCAGTTAGGACTGTGGTTTTTTAATTACTATGATTGTGGAATTTATTTGATGAGTTTCAATATGTTGACATTTCCCATTAGGGTGGTATGACTTAATGGATTTTCATTTGATGGGTTCAATTTAAACAAATTGTCCTACCTTTGACCTGACAAGCTTATCTTTGGTATTCCAGGATGTCTGGTATGTTAAGGTACTCGAGGCTCGTCTTGTACTTTTCCTTCCTAGATACAGAATCAGTCATTTCTCAAAAATTTCTGCTTTCTTTTGATGAGTTTTGTAGTTCCGGACAATAATCTAGGTACTAGGTTCAGGACAATAATCCAGGTACCAGGAATGTTCATTCACTGGAATAGCCATGATTTCTACACATTTTCACTGTTCAGAGCTAGACACACATACACACACCTATATACAAACATATATATACATATACAGGTAAAATACTTTGTGGATTTGTAATAATATTTGCAAGACAAGTTCAAGAGTACAGAGTGTTTGCTTAACCTTTTTATGCTACACTTGTATTTATTTTCTTCCACACTTAGAATTTTGGTTTTCTAGCACAGGGAAAATAGAATATCTTATAATTAACCCATCTGGCTATCTTGTATTACACATAGTAAGTCTTTTTACTTCTATAAGTAACTATTTATGAACTCCTTAATATGAGTCCTCATATCAGTGTCTCTAGACATTTTGATTAAGCCTACTCTAATAGATTCCTCAAGTGGGGCTCATGGAAGCAATGCTTCCTTGATAATATACTGCCTGACTTTTCATTAAAGGTCAGTTTTGCTGGATAGAATATCATTGGCTTTTTTTTTTTTTTTACTTGAGCATCCTAAATATTTTACTTCATTTTCTTCTCAAAGTCCTGTTAAATTGTCTGAAGATGATAATACATTTTCTTTCCCTCCTTTTAACACTTTGGAGAATATCTATCTGTAATTTCAGTAGAGTGATTAGTGAACTATTATTATCAAGTACTAATTTATGATTTGGCCAGCCCTATGCTGAATAATCTCTTTCTCCTGTTACCCCAGAATAAACCACTCAATCCCAGTAACTTTACCGTTTTTATCTCTGTAACCTCAGCTGTACTTTGCACTAAATATGTACTTGTTTATGAAATGAATTAAGTGGAGGGTTGGGGGTGGGGTTGCCTTTCATTTTCAGTCAGTCAAGAAACACCCCATCCCTTTGCCTCCTTCCTTTCAAAGGGTGTGGCTTTGCTTCAGTCCTTGCTCATCACGCAGGCTGTTCTCCGAGAGAAGGCCTGTAAACCTCCATCCTTCCTGCCAGGTGTCCCGGGGCTTCCTGTCACGTCAGACCTTGTGCTCAAGTTATTACCTTGTCAGGATTAGCACACCCAGACCACCTGGTGACCAGAACATCTGTTTCCACACCAGACACCACTGTGGTCTCTTTGCCCCAGCACCCTCCTGCAGTATGTCCTAAACCTTGACCCTTCTTGTGGATTTTATGGCTCAGGCCCCTGGCATGTGGTGCCTGAAGTTTCCTTTCTGACGGTTTTGGGGTTTCTGCCTACCATTTCCTTTCTTGGCTGACCTTTTTCTCTGCACTTCTTGCTCGCCAGAACCCCTGGCAGAACGTCAAAATGGGAGCCCTCCGCCCTGATGTAACCCCAGATGCGCTTTTGTTTAGCTTATACACTATTACACTATGCTTACTTGTTTTTTTTAAATTTATGAATGGAAGAACTAGGGTGTAGGCCAGAGATGTGGGGGTGAGAGGATTCACCAGAGACAGAGTGGGGAACAGAACAGGCAGCTCTGTGAAATATACTGCTTAGGGAAGCTGCTGGTAGACAGGAGAGGCCTGCTGTGCCATGTGGGTTACATTCCCTGGCCAGGGATCGAACTCAAGCCACAGTGCCTGGTGATAGCTTCATAGTAAAGAGACTTAACCCCTTGTGCCACCAGGGAGGCCCCTATGTATGCATGCTAATTGGGTTAGTCTCTTCTCCTTGCTGCTACGATCCCCAGTCATCCCACTTTTAATTTATCTGCCTGCCTTCTACACACAGTTGAGTTTGTGACCTCTAACCTTTGGCATCTTCAGCTTTTCAAAACACCTGCCATTTGGTGATGACCTTGAGTTGCCTGATTTTATGTATGGTCTGTACAAGTCCAGCCACTTCCCTGTTCTAGCTTTCCTGGCATGTGGGACAGGCAAAGCTTGTTTTGTTTTTCCTTTCCCTTGAAAGCCTCAGTGCTTTATAACTAGAAGAAAAAGAATGTCCGTAACTGTTGCAACACCTACCCAGCTTATAGCCACATCATCCTGAGCATGTCTAATTCATCTGAAAACACCCTACAACAGCAATGATGAGAATAATCGGAAAGTAAGGGAACAGCGCGTCTTCCCTGATGGATCTCTTATTTCAGGTGTGAAGAAAGAGAGAGACCCCATTCCTGTGTGTCCACACTAGGTGTGATCACTAAACAGAGAGTTGATGATAAAAAAAAAAAAAAAAAAAAAACAAAACTGCTCTCGTCATCCCCCATCTCTGTTCTTGGTCAGCACACCTGAGATGAAGAACAATAGAAGGTACCTCTCCATCCTGTATCTGGTTCCTTGGAAGACAGCTCACCAGACTAAATACCACCCCCATAACCGCCACCTCCCCCCAAACACCACCAAGTGAGTTCTCTCTGACCCCACCTTCCAAGGCTCAATTGAAACCAGGCCTGGGAATGTCTCTGCAGCTAGTAATCCCCACTGAAAACATGGATTTATGTAATTAAAAGTGTAACCATTGTCTATTCTGCTGTTACTACTTCTGCTGATTGATGCTGAAAACTTTTTCTTCTATTCCTGTTTGCAGCTGTCTGCCTATTTCGCATTTCACTCTGGCTGACCCGAGTGTGAGCCAGCTCATGTGTGGCCAGTGTGTTGACAATGGCTCAATATTTCTTGAGCTATTACCATGTGCAGGAGGTGCACTAAACTCTTTATGTACATTGCCAAGTCCTAGGTTCTTCCCTCATTTCCCCACTTCAAAATGAGACCAGGAAAGTTTAAGTCCTTACCCACAATTCAAAAGCAAAGTCAATATTCAAATTCATCACTTCTTAACCATATCACTGTGTTTCCTCTTGTGGAATCAGAGGCTTCACTTGCCAGCCTGCAGATGCTGGCTGTAGGTTAGTAACAGAGCTGGCCTCTAGAAGTTGGGGTGTGCAGCTGTGACAGACTTCTTTCAGTGCTATTCCAGACTCCCAATTTAGACTCTGCTGCCTGAATGGAAGGAAGTAGGGTGTCCTACCAACAGCTTCAGAGTCTCACAGCCTTGAGTTGCCCCAGCTTTGAAAATCTGTTCTCAGGGCTTCTGTCAACTTAGAACTGACTGCAGTGCTGATAGCAAGTCAGCAGTGTCACCAGCGTTTGCACCTCAACAAAGGACAAAAGCGAGTTGAAACTTAAATGTGTCAGTGATGAAACTTGTTAGACAATCTGGTAGTGAATGTGGTGGAGAAAGAACTATGTTATCTATGTGTTATCTACAAATAAGCTTTTGGAATTTCTTACTACCTGGACTGTGTCTACAGATGTTCTCCGAATGGTCTTTTGTTATTTTTTTAAGCATCATTATTTCTACCCAGAGGGCTATTCTAGCCAAATTTTTGTCTACTTGGGCTTTTTGAAATAATTAAACAGAGACTATAGATGTTATTTAGAACTGTGTCCTGAAGAAACACTGGAAGTGCTGTAACTAACCAGAGATCACTGAGATAGATATGCAGCCCTTTGGGTTGACATTGCCACTTGGAAGAAATGTTAGTGGTAACAGCATTCTCTACCCTCCCCGCTCTGGGAGCCAATAATTCTGATTGTGGATCATCTATGCTTTCCATTGTCATTTTAAGCATGGAAGCTAGGGGAGGCTGAAGCCATTGGCGGAGCCTTGGTTGCTCTGGAAAAAATGTTCGGCTGCCCTGGTGTGGAAGAAGACACCTGCACAAGGGCCTTTTGAAAAGGAGCCAGAACTAAGTCTTTCCATTAGGTTTCAGGACTACCAACTGAGATCCTCTTCCTAGTAAATTTGTTTTTAGTTTTCTTTGATTTTCTCTTCATTGCTAAGATAACTGACTATTAACAATATGAACATAGGAGGAAATTTGCTAAATTATGTCTTCCACAAGAGAGGCCATCTGTGACAGTCCAACAAGCAGGCACAAGTAACTACAAGCGAATTTACTTTGAGACCAAAGATTTCATTGCAGCATTGTTTTTAAGAATAACAAATAAAACCAAAAACTTTAGACAAGTTACATTTGCATTCACTGCTGTTATGATGGTATTTCCTTGACAAGAAACGTTCTGCAGCTTTAGAACAAGCTTGTTCTGTATGGGCTGAGATGGAAAGATCTCCACAGGAGATTAAATAAAAAGAGAAAAACAATGATCTCATTATGTAAAGAAGAAACACATTATATGTTTACAAGGGTATAAGCGTTTTGTAAAGAAGATTGAATAATATACAATTAATAGTGGAACTGTAGTTTGGAAGAGGGGAAAGAAGATAATTTTTCACTTTATACCTTCTATAATGCTTATATTTCATAATAGAAATACATTTGATAAAGAAGAGTATTTAGAGTTCAGTTGAGTTTTTGAGGTATTCTAATATTTCCCTAGAAAAATCTGTATGAATAAAACATGCTGAGCAAAGCAAGATGTTGTAAACACTTTAGACTCCCACATTAGGTAATCCTTCAACTCCACTACACAGCCTTTACTGTGCTCTTCTTAACACACAACTCTCCAGTTAGTTTTCCCCTCTAACCCTAAAATATCAGTGTCCCCCAGTGCCTATCAAAAACAAATCTAGAAAAGAATATTGCAAGAAGCAGAGCATGGGCCTGTTAGTCTGTCCACCTTGCATTTGTACTTATTTGTGGAGGACCTGACAGGAACCAGGGACACTACTAGCTGGGGATTCCTAGGTGAAGGACATATATTTTAGTAAGTGTAGTGACTTATTTTTAAAACAAAAGAAGTTGTCAGGATTAAATACAAGAGCTAAGGCAAGGTTCTTCAGCCAGGCCCCATAGGGCAATATTTGTTCACTTGCTCCACCTTCCTTTATGTTCAAGGCCAGGTGTTAAGTCCACCACTCCTCTGCATCTTTCCTGTGCATTGCTGAGCTGTGTGTTGTTCTATAGCACACCCTATTCTTCCTTCCATTTGTCTTTGCTGGTTAGATCCCCTTTCCTGCAATGCCCATCACTTTTCTTCCTGGATAAAATTACGCTATCCTTTTGCATTTGATGGTCCAGTTTTCCCAGCACCATTTATTGAACAAACTGTACTTGTTCCACTGCATATTCCTTGCTTCTTTGTCAAAGATTAGTTGTCCTGATATGCATGGGCTTTATTTCTGAGTTTTCTATTTGATTCCATTGTTCTTTGTGTCTGTCTTTGTTCTAGTTCTTACTGTTTTAACTATTATGACTTTGTAGTATAGTTTGAAGTATGGAGTATAATACCTCCATCAGAGACTGCTGTAGGGAAGAGAGAGGGAGAGGGATCAAAACAGGGGAGTGTGGTAATAGCACAGTAGTGAATTGATGGTGGAAATTTTATGGTGACTACACATGAGAGGAGAAAGCAAATATTGCACAAAAATGAACAATATTGGAATATACACACACACAAACATATATCAATTAATTAAAAAAAATTAGGCTCCCCTTTAGGTTCCAGTTTAAATGTCCCCATCTCCCTAAAACCTCTTCTGATTCTTTTCTTAACCAGGAAAAATAGTCCTGAAGTAATATATTCTTCTTAAAAGTCAGAACAACACATTCTGGATCCATTTATACAGCAAGCATAGCATTCCAACTTAGTAAGCAGCACTATCTGCTCTTCCATATTACTTGCTTGAGGGCAGTGACTATGTCTTGTTCTTCTAGAACTCATCTCTGTACTCATGTTCTCACTAAACTTGTATTATTAAACAAATGACTTCATGTTTACAGTTTGCCCAAGTACCATTTTTACTTTCAATTAAATAATTATTTTAGTTTGAAGCTAAAAATGACATTTCCTTGAAATCCATTATGATTAACAGATTAGATAGTTTCTTTCCCCTTAGAGGGATTAAACTTGGAAATCCTGGAATTGCTATTCCCCAAAGAATTTTTAGGAAGGGACAAAGCTGGGCTCAATTTTGGGTGGTCTAGGCTGTCCCTGCCCTTTATACAAGTTACGGTCCTGATGAGGTGTGATCTTATGCTGATAATTTTAAAAAGAAACAAACTACACCCACTATTAAGGCAACTCCCAACAAAAATAAAGAAAAATTGGAAAGAGAAAGATGTAGAAATGTTATAAGCTTGTGTGTGTGAAAACAATTTGTTTCATTTATTATATTCCTTTTCACTCATATCTACAGTTACTTATTACAGCTGTGACCTTAACATCTACATAGTTTTAATATTCTACTTTTCTTTTCGCATTATTTCCTAACCCTGTTTTCTATGCTTTTGTAGACATTTAACTCTGTTTCTCCAAGACACCAATTGGCATTCAGTTGATTGTTGCTTTTCTTAAGGAAGAATTGGAGACAGTAAAAGATGTACCCTAAGGGAGTGTCAACATGATTGCACTTCTAAAAGGTGATCTGATTGTAACATTGCTGAGTTGTCCCAGAGAAAAGTATTAACAAATAACTTGATTGAGCTTCGTGGCACAATAAATGAGCTGAAGATCGCAAACTACTTTTAAACATTTATTAAATGAAATACACATTTTTAAGAGATTAGACAAAATCTTGCCCAGCCAGATTGCAAAAGTCTGTTGGGGATAGCTAAAAGGCACCCTCCCCTTATCTGCTGCTTCCTGTAGCTAGCCCCAGTTGTTTGCTAATGAATTTCAGCTCTTCAGCAGTAATAGGATGGAATAATTTTTACAGAGAACAATCAATCTCTA
Source organism: Condylura cristata (assembly GCF_000260355.1). Taxonomy (NCBI): domain Eukaryota; kingdom Metazoa; phylum Chordata; class Mammalia; order Eulipotyphla; family Talpidae; genus Condylura; species Condylura cristata. The sequence goes on from NW_004567122.1 coordinate 14,572,950, forward strand.
GTCTCTTTTTCAGAACAAAATTAGCTAGCTGGTGCCTATAGGCAATGAGGTGTGTTTAACATATGGAAGTCATTAGGGTAAATTCCAGAATCTCTTTGAGGTCTGCGAAAGAGAGGGGAACATTTAAAATTTAGCTGCACAGAATTATACCAAACACTATGTATTCTTTCTTGGGACTAATCTTGCTTTAGCCCTAATGGACCAAATTTGTACTCTGTTGACTTGAAAACTTATTCCTGATTTTAACAACAAAAACAGCTGTCTTCTCACTTTGTAGTTTTCCTGTATGGAAAGTCTTAATTATTTTTTCTGTTTCTTTCATTGGTGAGTCATTAATACGAATTTTGATTCAAGGTAAAGTTACCACTTTGGACAACTTACCTGGACTTAGTCTATTTCATAATCATCTCGCTTTATTCTACTTACTGAGTATAATCTCCTATTATTTATCATAGGATGATGTTCAAATTTCTTGAACTTCCCAGAAAAAGGCATCTTTTTGTGCTATCTATAGCTTGGTCTGTAAAAGAACTCATAAAAGAGTGGTTCTAATTTTTCTGGCTTTATTTATGGCTTAAAGAGAGGCATTCAGTATTAAACGTCTCACTAGTTACTCAGACTAGCTACCGTGAGTCCCAAGCAAACATACAAGAAAGACTTTGTTAAACTGTAACTTAGTCCTGACATCAAGAGAGGACTTCCCTGCTTTGGACTAGGGCCTTCTTTAAAATACTGGATGAGTCAGAAGAAATCTTGTCAGTTTGAAACTGATGAAATGCCTTGGATTCCCGGATTAGGGTGAAGGGGTTTGGGATGGGGATCTACCAGGTTCAGACTCTTTAGCCTTGTCTGGCTGGTAGCAAACCCTGTATGTGACTGGTTCATTATTCCAGTCTCCTCCCTATTTTGCCTTCACTGACTCTTGCCCTACTCCACTGACTGTTTGTCTCCTATGATACTGCAAAGCTGCTCTTGTCAGGAATAAGTTAGGAATGTCACAGGAGGAGGCAAGTACTGAGGCAGAAGTGGGGGGGGGGGGTTCCACTGTGTTCCTGGGAGTGTTTCCTCAAAGCTGGGATCGGAATCCAGACTGCCAGCTGCAATGACCTCCACACTACCAAGCCCTGACAACTAAACATATAAACTATAGAATCATCCAAAACCAAAAGGAAGTCAGTCCAAAGTCCAATTCATTAATGATTTCATTCTTTTATCATTCAGCTAATTAAATGATGATCACTAAGTGTCTTGCTAACATGCACAGAACTGAAAAATGAAAAAGAAAGTCCTGGCCTCCAGGAAATATTCCTCTAGTTCTATAATAGGAAAAAAAGAAAAAGGTTAGGATGTAAATAATTGTAGTGCAGTGACAAATATCTAACAGGTATGTTAATTATCTATTGCTACAATGTAAACAAATTTTCCTAAAACTTAGCAGCTAAAAATGATAGCATTTATTATTATAAAAAAAATTTAAAATGTATTTTTTTTAAAGATTTATTTATTTGTGCATACAGAACTGGGGTACAGGCCAGAGGCTCAGGGGCGGCGAGAGGCTTCACCAGAGACAGAGTGGGGAGCAGAACAGGCAGATCGACGAAGTACACTGCTGAGGGGAGCAGCGGGCTGGTCAGGAGAGGTCTGCCACGCCATGTGGTCTCCTCCGGGGCAGGCGGGAATCGAACTCATGCGCTTAAGCTTCTTAGTGCAGTGCTTTAACCCGCTGTGCCACCAGGGAGGGCCTGTATTTGTTTTTAATTGCAGTAATGTTAGTATAACCCCATCAGGTATTATGCAGAATTTTGGTGGGTCAGGAATTTGGAAGCAGTCTAGCTAAGTGATTCTGCATTGGCTTTTCTCACAAGGTTAAGGGAACTGGCTGAATCTTCAGGCATCTGAAGGATTTCCTGCAGCTGAAGGACCCAATTGCAAGTCAGCTCACTTATGCAGTTGGCAGGTTGGTGGTAGCTTTCAGGGAATGTTCCTTATGAGGTCGACCTCTCCACAGAGATTGCTATATTTCATAACACATGGGTGCCTCCCTCCAGAATGAACGATCCTGGAGACCACCCAGTGGGAACCTCCGGTGCCTTTTGTGATCAACCTTTGAAAGTCCTATAACATCATTTCTGTGATATCCTACTGCTTATGCAGGTCATACCTGTTCAGTGAGGAGGAGACCACGCAAGGAAGTGAATGTCTGGAGGTGAGACTCCCTGGGACCCCCTTGAAGACTGGCCATCTCAGGATGCAAAGATCTTGTGGAGCAGTGAAAAAAAAAAACAGTGTTGGGAGTTCCAGGAAACAGGTGGAGGTGAAATGGGTGAATTTTCTGTGACTAAGATTGAGGGAAAGGGTATAAGGAAGGATCGGGCATCAGAAGCAAATAGCATTGGCCAATAACAGGTTAAGGAATATGTGACTGGAGCCAAACCTGGTAAAGTGAAAGGAACCAGGCCTGAGAGGTCTTGAAGTCCAAGGTAGGGAGTGGGCACTTTCTTTGTTTGTTAGTGTTGAGTCATTAAATGTTTTTAAGTAGGCAAGTGACATAATTACTGGGATATTTAAGCATTCGGCTGTGTGTGAACCTTAGGATTTTGTGCTCTTACTTCCTTTTTTACCTAGGTAGTCAATTATCTAATTTCTAAGATTCTGCAACACTTCAGCCCATACCCCCGGATCACATACTACCATATACTGTCTAACTTTTCATGTTTCTGTGTTAGCAGAAGTATTTTGCAAGGGTCAGAAGGGCCATTTCTTTATCCATTTCTATTTCCCTTGCTGTGCCTCACTCACTGGGCGCCAACAAATATTTGCTAACTGATTGGATAATGGCAGTCAATTACTCTATGTGTGTGCAGCCACTGTTTCCGGCCTCCTGTGCCTGATTTACAGTTAAATATTTTCAAAAAGGACAGAGCAGTTGCCGTGGATTTGATTTATGGAGGTGGAAAAAGTTGTTCAGAAAAAGTTGTGTTTGGCATTTGCCAAAGAATTTATAGGAAACTTGAAATAATTTTATTTTTGAAAGCCCACAGATTATTTTCAGCTTCAAAGAAAGATCTTATTTCATCTAAATTAGGCAAATGGAATAATAGCCAACCACAGAGTGAAGTAAGGTTTGTTTTCCTGTGTGAATAGTATACATGTACATAGAAGACCTTCTTTGTGGATTCAAAGTCTCAGTTAGAATTTGGAGTCTTCAGTTAGGGGTTTTCTCTCCTTCCCTCTTCCTTAGTTTGAATGAAATGATCACTATTCATGTATTTTAATTGACCAAGTATGTTGGACTCTTCTGGTTTCAAGCTACCAGAGACAGTTTTTGCTCTCTTCGTTTGAAGTTCCCATCAAATAAAAACAACAACAACAACAAAAAAAACAGCTAGGAATGTAGATTATATCTTCAGAAATCACAAACCTAGGAGACATCTGTCACACTGAGGCACTTAGAATTGAAGAGAGAAAGCAGATGAGGTGATGGCACTTGAGTTTGCAGAGAGAAGGGTCAAGAATAAAATGTCTGTGGGGGCCGTGGGGTGGGGAGAGGACCAGCAGCAATGGATTCATTCACAGAATCTCAGGAAGATTCAGAAATGACAGTTCACACTTTCTAAAGAAATGAGCCTTAAGATGGGATTGTGGGTGTGATGGGGGCAGGGCATGAAGGGGATTCCCAGAATGGTCAAATTGGGTTTTACCTCTGAGAAAGACTAGCCTGTCAGGAATCTAGTGAGTCTGGAGAATAGTGGTGCAGGAGGGATGTTTCTGGGACAAACAACAAAATGGATTAAAAAAAAGTAAGTCTGCAAGTTCTGGATTTGACTCTAATGTCTGTCACAAATCAACTGTGTATATTAGCAAATTAATTGACATCTTTGGACTTCCATTTCTTCATTTTTTAAAGAAAAGTTTGGAACATATGTTTCATATCTGTTCAAAATCTATCCTTTCATGATTCTATTGAATAACAGGCAATATAAAAAACCAGTAATTCCACTCAAATACTTTTGGGCAGTATTCATAGAAACATTATATGTAAGAACCCCAAACCGGAAACAACCGAGATAATCCCTCAGTTGGTGAATGAATAACAAGTCACGATCTGTTTTCCCAATGGAATACTATTTAGTGATGAAAAATTATAAAGTACTATATAGGTTACAATGTAGAAGAATCACAAAGCACTGGTATATGAAAGATATCAGACATAAATAACTATATTTCATATGATTCCCTTTATATGCAATATCCAAAAAAAAAAAAAAACAAAAAACAAACAGGCACTTCTATGGAAGATGAAATAACTTTCATGGTGATGGTTGTGCAGCTGTTTAAATTTACCAAAAATCATTGCATCATGTGATACAACTATACGTTATACTCCAAGAAAGCTCTAAAAAGGAAAAGGTTAAAAAGAAAAAAAAAAGACAAGGGTTAAGAGCTAAAGAGGAATAAATAAAACAAGCTTGGCAATATGTAGATTATTGCTGGAGGTGGGTGATGGATAGGGAGTGCTCATCATATTCTTTTTTCTATTTTTGTGTATGTCTGACATGTCACATAATATTTTTTGTCACATAATTTTTTAAAAATGAAAAAATATAGGGGTAAAGAAAAGAACATCACAAACTCATTACGGAGTACAGGGCAGGTCGCACTTACAGCATGTGCTCTACCTTTTAAAGAGAGGCGAATGTTCTAGACACTTCAGGGATATAATTTAATGCCTATTAACACCAAATTCACAATATATCAAGTCACCTTTAATGTGTTATCTCTTCCTGATACTTCAGCAGACACTTGAGAAAATTATGGTGATCACATCATCAGAAAGAAGGTTAAATTTTGATCAGCATGTTCTGTTTAAGTGTGATACATTTTAGAAAGGAGCAAGTTAAAATAAGCTTTTGTGCTTTACAGAGGGACCCTCAATCTTAGAAAAGTAGACCATCTATAAAAAGGACATCTTTGGTAACCATTCTGAATAGCTAATTGTTTTCCCCTTCAGGACTTAGAAGCTCTAGTCTAGTCAGATACAGTCTAATATCAAAATTGAGCCTGAGAGTGATCATTTTCTTTGCTTACTGTGTCCTTATCTAAGGAACTGTTTTCACAGTTCTTACCAACCTTCTGCAGAGGGAGGTTTTGTCCCATTTTACCATGAGGGAAGTTGAGGTACAAAGAAGCTGAGTAGCTTGCCTGAGATCAAGGGTGTGGTAAATGTTAGTGCTGGGGTTGTCTGTGCCTCTTCAGGCTGTGCTCTTAACAGTTTTACTCTTTTGGCTGCCCTGAAGCATATGTCCTAAGGCCATTCATCCACAGTCCTTGATCTAACTTAGGTGACATGCTGCCTTTTTTGAATCCATATGAGGTCTATGAGAAAGGGGATGTAATGTTTTGGGAAGCGTTAACTGTGATTAGAAATTCCAAATAAAGGCAGTGACTGTCTCCAAGGCAAGTTGTAGGGTGTGTCATGCTAGAAACATTAAAAATGGGCTCCATGTTTACTGCTGCTCTATTAACAATAGGGAATATGTGGAATCAGCCCAAATGCCCAAAGAATAGATGACTGGATCAAGAAAATGTGGTACATAAACACTGTGGAATATTACTTAGCAATCAAAAAGATAAACTCATGCCATTTGCAGCAACATGGATGGAGCTGGAAAAGATCATGCTTAGTGAAATGAGTCAGAAAGAAAAGAAAACTACCGGATGGTTTCACTCATAGCAGGAGTGTAAGGGATCAGAAAAAAAATATATATGTGTAGTAATTGTAATAAAGTAAAAATGAACATCAACTAACAACTATAAACCAGAGACATTCTAAAGGGGAAGAAAAAGGAACAGGATCAAAACTGGGGCAGGAAGAGCACATGGGACTGTGGTGATAGCACATGGGTGAAGTGATGGTGGGAAGTCCATGGGGGTTACAACTGAGATGAAAAAAAATGTACAAAATGAAGAAGACATAATATATATATATATAATTAAAAAGAAAGTTAAAAAAAAAATGGATCCCAAGCTTTTGTTCCCAGGTGATGGAGACAGTTGTTTGGAATTGAGAATTCAGATCTTTTAAGTCTTCTCCCTAGTCTTCCACCTTCCTGTCCATTCTTAGACTTGCCATTGAGTTGTACTCATTCTGTGTATAAAAACCCCAGTGGTCCTGCATTGCCTACAAATTGAAATCTGAATTCTCTAATTTGGTGTTCAGAGTACCATGTCTGCTTCACCATGTTTTTCTAGCCTCCTTCTCACTCATACCTTTTCGTGTACCCTGTGCTCAAGCAAGGTAGAATACCCTGCACTTGTAACCTCATAATATTCCTAGTGACTATAATTCCCTGTCTGCTTTCTCTCCAGGGTCAGCTCCTATTCAGTGTTTAAAGTCCTATCAGATGTCATCTCCTAGAGGAAGGTGGTGTGAGAACATGAGATTCCAAGGACTGGAGATGTGTCAGATAGCTGCTCCTGGGAATTTTCCAGTTTATCTTTAGGACAGAGAATACCACTTAGATTACATACTTTCTCAGGTCCCATCAGGCTCTGCAATATTTTTAGTTGAACCAGTCCTCATTTTTAGCAAATACAAGAAAGGAGAATGAGTTATTCACTCACTGGGTAGCTTGAATCCTAGGACCAAATTTGGTGAATTATTTGGGGTCAAACCACCAGTTCACTGAAAATGAACTTGACTCTACCTGGAAGTTAAGATTTCATTCTAAAATGTATTGTTCCTGTAATTGTTCACTGATATTTTATGGTTATCCAGAGAGATGGGCATCGTTTTAGTGTGTTTCTTCTTAGTCATTGTGTAAAAGTTAGAAATTAAAACTTACCTGTCTTTGGGAAGGGCAGGCTGAAAACCACACGTCTTTTGAGAATTCATTCTGGTGAACTGTCAGATTATTTACTGATAGTAGCAGGGATGGCATCTGGCTTTCCATCTTTCCCCTGTCTTTTTTCCCAGACTTTTAATGGATTTTTTTATGAGCTCATCGGAGGGTGTTGCACACCTGACTCATCTTTTCATCAGGGTTAGCTGGGTCAGTGCATTAATTTCCATTCTTAATTAACACTTAAAGCTTATGATTTAAGATGGTTCACTTGCAAGAACAAATGAAAGCCCAAAAGAGAAAAAACAAACAAACAAAAACTCTTCTGTCACATGCTTAGGGGAAAAAAAAGTTTGAAAATAATGCTAAAATTTCCTCCCTGCCCTAATTTTGCATCCACTTTCACGGAGAGATCCATCCTTGTTGAGATTTCTCACTTTTGGATGGAGATACTGCAAATTGTGACTTTATGACTTTGAAACTACAATCCCTGCCTTCATTCCTTTGATTTTGTGTCTTAGAAATTTTCTGGAAAGACCCACTTGTTGTGCTTGCTGAATGTTCCTTGACTTCTTTGCTCTAAGAAAAATTCTTCCTCTGCCCTCAAACCCTACAGAACAGAAACCACAAACGAAGAAATTGGGAAACGTGATCTAGTTTCCCAGTGGATTCCTTTAGAGGAACAACTCTACAGCCAGTGTAAACATTCCAATTTGGTTAGAGATAACTTTTTGGTTTTCCATTACCCATGCCAGTGAGGTCATAAAGAATACGTTCATTTGAATGAGCATCATGTTTTGTTTCAGCGCGTGTGTTGTCTAATAGGAAATGTTCAGCATTCAAAAGTCAAGGTATTGGTTTCCAGTTAATGTTTTACTTCTGACAACATAGGCTGCAGAAAACAACTCAGTGCCTTTTCCCTCCTGCTGATCCTCCCTACCCTGTACTGGATGATGCCTTAGTTGGGGATACCTGTGGCTCTTGCGGATCAATATTTGGATCTCAGAACTCTCAAATGTTGAAGAAGGGCTTTTTCTTCCCCCATCACATGGGCGGAGGTGGGTGAAGTCAGTCCAGAGTCAGGTGTAATGGCAGAGAAACCAGATGGTTGAATTCTTGCTTCAGGCCAATATAATAGAAAGGACAAACATGTCGAACTCATATGGCAGTTTCATGGAGCAAGTGTTTAAAAAGAGTGACACAGGCAATAACAGGAAATGGTGGGGGGTGGAGGGAGAGCACCTTTCTCATCTGTGGCACACTCATTCATGATGTGGTCCTGCTTCCCAAAAGTTCTGGCCAGTCACATTGTTTAAGTGAACTGAGACATAAATTCCAGTCACATTTCATTTCTAGTAGTTGGTGCAACCATTTCCCTCCATTGTTAGGGGATGAAATATTTCACCTAAGTAAATTTAACAGGTGAGTGGCTTCCCAGTGTCAACATTTCAGACAGTTTGAATGGAAAGTTCTTAACATTTCCTCCTCTAATTTAGTCTAAATAGAAGACTGCACTCCTGTCTTCCTCCCAAGGCCTCTGGCTCAAGTGAACTTTCTAAGAGACAAAATCCATACTGTCAGTCCCCAGCTTGAAATTCTCATCAGGGCTTTTTCTGCTTTCAGGATCAAGTTCAAACTCCTTCACCTACCATACTAAAGGCCTTGTTATCTGCTTCTGGTCCAACTTTCCAATCTCATTTCCTTCCCGTCTTGCAAGGCACTCAATGCTCAAGCCATGCTAAACTATTTCTTACAGTTAATTGAATCTAAATGTTTGGACATAATTGTTCCTTCTGCCTAGAAGCACTTTATCGCCTCATTTGACTGATTCCTCTGGATTCATGCTTTGAGATGCTTCCAAGTGTGCCCTTCTCCTCTATAAATCCCTGTCGGCCCCCAATACATTAGATAGTATTTTTTCAGATCCCCACAGGGCCTCTGTAACAGAACCTTTGAGACTGTACTGTAATTGTGGGTCTCTTGGTCTGCCTCCTCCAATAAAAGCTATTAAGATTAGTAGCTTTTATTGAACAGTTACTAAGTAATAGGGTCTTCTCTACATGTTTTATTTGTAGTAGCTCATTTAATCTTCACATACTTTACAATGGATGTGTTCTTGAAGGATATTCCTGAAGGATAAGTAAAATGAGTCACCCAATGTCTTTTTGCTCCTAGGACTGGCTCCCTAGTTCAGGCACAGAGTGGGCATGCTGTACTTAACTCAGTGAATGTAGGGCTGTACTGTGAATTTGCAGAGGCTGTTTGGTCCAAAAAGAGATATATCAGGTGCGCACCAAGTTCTGTTTAACTTGGCTACTTCCTCATAGTTGACTGTCAGTTTGGGTTGTATACTAAAGATATGCCCTTTCTTTGATTGTATTGAAGGACCTTATTGTTTTCTTGTTTAAACACAGACTGAACAACTGAGGGAAACAAGCCATGGGAGGAGTGGAGAGTGTTGACTGCAGTGCTCTAAAAGAGTTAGTGATGGCCTTTTGGAAACTTCCAGCTCTCAGACACCCATAAGGAAACTCGAGCCCCTTCCCTGCTATGATTCATGGTGAAGTCCTAGGTACAAGTCCTTAAAGCCTGTGCTTCAGAAACCTTATGTGAATATGAAGTTACTTTCTTACTGGGAATGCTGACAAATCAGACTTGTTTTTACATAAACTCACTTCTGTCAGTAAAGATAGTACAACTATCCCTGTTTTTATTCAGGAGATAATTTTCTTTCAGTGAAATGGATAGTATCCTTTTAGAATTCTTTACAATTACTGAAAATTATCTTCTAAAATAAATAAATAAAATTATCTTCTATATAAGTAGAAACACAGGAACAAATTCTTGTAGCATAGAAAGCAAATCAACACATCTCTATTTCACACAAGTTGATTTAAGCCATATATTTTCCTAAATTCTAACTCTGGGCTTGAAGCTGCATTGTGCCAAGACAGAGATGTCCCAAAGGGATGGATAAGCAGAAATTATATTTGAAAAATAGCATATAACTATGTCATTTATCAATAAGTTAGTCAATCTAATATGCCCCTTATTGTGACATAAAAAGGGAAAAAAATACCATAATTTGTAGTAGTGGGAGCCCCAGAAACAGACTCACCCAAAGAGCATAGCCCAAATCAACTAATTTGCAAAAGAACATTGAAGGACTGAGAAAATACAGTATATTAAGTAATGCAACTTTTATATAGTCATTTCATTAGTTCCTTTTCTCAAAAATGAACTGATATTTTCAAGTAGCCATTTCTTAGTTGAGTATTTCATGGGAGGGTTCTAATTTCTAGTGGTCAGGAAGGAGATGAGAATTCCATGTATATGTTTCCATTTTAAACAATGATTAATATAATAATTGGCTTAATCTCAGAAGACCTACATTCCATTTGAGGAGTAGTATCAGTTCTAGCCAGAAGTCATTTGGAAATGAATTTATTCAACTTTTTTGTCTTACAACTTTTTGTTAACATGTTATAAAAGTTATCCACCTAATGTGGCAAAATACCCAAATCATAATAGCTCAGGCCACTTGTAGACTATTTTGGAACTTACTTTGCCTCAGAGAAACCTGCATGTTAACAAGCCTGCTTTGATGATTCTGAAACTGGAGGCCTGTGAGTTTCTACCTTCTAAGGGCTTCAGTGGCCCAACTTACCTGAGCTCAGGACCTGGTCTTGTACTGTAGCCCACCTTACTTGCTCTCCCCCATCTCTTTCCTGAATTCCCAGCTCTCTCCAGCCCCAGCAGAGAGACCAGGAGGCAGCTTTTAGCAGAATGGTCAGGAAACAGAAAGGAAGCCCAACTCTGTCTTGCAACTTTTAGCAAGACTTACAGAATGGTCAGGAAACAGAAAGGAAGCCCAACTCTGTCAGGTGTAGAAATTTCCCTTTCTTTGGTCTTTGCTTTGCATTGTGTCAAAATGAAACATCTCATGGGGGTAACTTTCCAAAAAGAAAAAGCTTATCCCAACGTTTGCTGGAGCCATGGCCTGTTAGGAACCTACTTGTCTTTGTTTTGTTTTCTTTTTATTTACAAAGAAAGTGTGTTCAAGGAAACATTTTAAATCTTAAAAAAGAATACAAGAAGAAGTAAAATGAAGTATCTTTCTCTTCCCTCGGTTTACAGCTAGCAATAGCTTTCCAGAAATTACAGCAACAAGTATAATTAAAAAGAAAAAAAAAAGGAGAAGTGAAATAACTTGACTGTTCAGACCTTCACACCTGGGAAGCAGTAGTGCTGAAATTCAGGGAACAGTCTTCCCTCAGTAACTCGGGCCCACACTTAATAACCCCCATCAAGCCCAGGGGCAGAATGGTTCACCCTGGGGACCAAGACCCCTTACAACCCCTGAGTGAGCTTTGAGGGAGTCACTTTGGAGACGGTCACTTAAAATGGTCCTCTCCTGTCTGATATGGACACCTCAATCATGTGAACAACTCCCTGTCCTTGGTCTTACCCGGTTTTCTTTGCAGTTATTGTTTCTTTGAAGAGCCATCTTGTTAACTAATTTAACAATGGAAAGGGGATCACTTTCAGAGATTTTACCAGAGGGAACTCGCCTTTCCAGAGGCTGTCCTTTGTTGCCAAGTCCTAACTCACTAGAGTTTCTACCAGATTCTCAAGAAGGATCATCACTGGAAAAAAAGCAAGGAAGAAAACTAGTGGAAAAGACCTCTTTCAAGTCTTTCCTTTAAGTGAAAACAAAATATGCTTCTAAAGAAGACCTCTAAGTGTTTTGTAAGGTTGCCCATTCAGAGGTACAAAGGCACCCACAGATGAAGTGGCCACGTTTCATCTTGGTCTAATATCATTCTTACTTGCCGTTCAGGGTGAGAAAGGAAAATACTAATGCAGGTTGCAGAAGCTTTTAAAACAGAGGAAGGAAGTTGTGGTTTTAGTAGAAGAGGAAATGACAAAAAAGGTCTTTGATCTTTATATTTCACAAAAAGTAACGGAAATGCAAATAACTGTCCCTTCAATAGCAGTTGACAGTTAACAAAAACAGCTTAACAATTTTATCACATGTGTGTACAAATGCTTTGGCTTGACTAAACATATGAATAAAAGTGAGTCTGCATTTAAGGACAGCAGGAGACTCTGGCTCATGTACCTTGCTAGTGCAATGTTAAAGTAGGCTGATGAAAGACCAAAAAGGCCTAACACAGCCGAGGACCTTCATTAAATGCCATCTTTTAGAACCCACTCCCAAGGCTAGCCCCTGCTATCGTGGAAGATTCTGGTCCCAAGGCATAGGAGAATGGAGCTTACAGAATGCACTGCATAGCAGCTAGTAAACTCTAAGGAGAGGTAGAGGAAGGGTAGTGGAGAGAAAATGTAGGTGGTTTCCAAGCAAATTTCACAGCCAGCGAGAAACAGATGAGTAGAAAGACTTGCAAACACCAATGAAGTCCCTGGCAAGTGGCAAAGCATTTCTTCCTCTGGTTTCTGTCATGTCCTGAAGGAACCACGATTCCCCTCTTGAAAGTGTTTTTCTTCTGTGTTCTTTCATTTCTGTCTGTGCTCTTTTTGTTGTGCTTGCACAAAATAGACGTAGCATCACGATACGGACTATTAAGCATAACGCCGACTGATAACCTTAGAATTATAACTCAGAATCAGTGCACATGGAACTCTTATCTAGATCATTTTCAGTGGGAATCCAGGTATTATGTTTATCTGATGGAAAATATTGAGCATCTACATGGCAGAACTTGGTCTGTGTGCTTTGGGATATCATTACCTGATAGGCAGCCTTTGATAAGACCCAGGGTTGGAGGAAAGTAAGCAAACAGGAGCACTCTTAATCTCAAGCACCATGGATAAGATTGCAGATTGGTTCTTTTTCTGGGGAGCAATCTGATTGTATACATAAAATGTAAAATAGGTGTGTGTTTTGACCCAGCCCTTCCACTTGCAGGAACTCATTCTTAGGGAATAATTGGACGGACACATGTTCACAAGTATATTATGTTCAAATGTGTTCTTAGGATAGCCACTGCAGTTTATATAGTCTCAATGTCATGAAATTCACCAGTTCTCATTTAACGAAGGTAACATTAATTATGGTTCTGCCATAGGATGATGCAGGGTTAAACCACGATAGAAAGAAAAAAAAAAGATATGTACTTTGAAAGATATCCATAATATATAATTAAATTCCAAGCCAGTGTGTATAATATGATCTTGTTTAAGTCTGAGGGAAGACACTGGGTTGAGGGGTAGGTATACTGATTTGGTATTTAGGTTTAGGAAAAGTATATAAAAATTGAGTAAGTTGATGAGTAAGATGAGTAAGTTCTGGGGGTGTAATTTCCAATGCAGTGTCTAGAGTTAATAGTACTATATTATAGATTTGATTGCTAAGAGGGTAGATCTTTAAAGTTCTCACCAGCATTAAAAAGAGATTTGTAACTCTGAAAGGAGATACCTACTTACCTCATTGTGGTAATTATTTTTCACAAGTAGAAAATCACTACATTGTACACCTTAACCTTAACACCGTGCTTTGTGTTAACAACATTTTAATCAAACTTGAGAGGAAGCATTGGAAGAGAAATCCAAGTGTTATTGGTGATTCTAACTGGGCAAAGATTAGGAAGGATTGTATGGCTGAACATAGTGAATGATTTGTAAAGAGAGATTTAGATTCAAATTTTGAACTAGTTCCTTTTAGCATTGTGACCATGGCAACTTGTCGAATCCCTCTTCCTCTGTACAGTGGAACTCATCATAGCCCTGAGCTTTTATTGTGAAGATTTAAACAAGAGGAAAAAATAAAACACGCAGCCTAACACCTGGCACATTGTAAATTGTGTTTGGCAATTTTAATTTCTGTAGCGAGCATTAGGAAAAAAAACAGAGTAAAGTTCTTTCAGTGGGAGTGGTGGTCCAGCATGATGTCCTTCCATCACCTTTCATAGTTACAAGTTATTCCCCTGTGGTGAGCACTTTTAAGAACTCCTCTCTTATCAACTTCCTTTTTTTGTTTTAAAGATTTATTTATTTATGCATACAGAACTGGGGTACCGGCCAGTGCAGGGATAGCGAAAGGATTCACCAAAGACAGAGTGGGGAGCAGAACAGGCAGATCAGTGAAGTACACTGCTGAGGGGAGCAGCCAGTGAGACAGGAGAGGTCTGCTGTGTCATGTGGGTCACCTCCGGGGCTTGGGATCGAACCTACACTGAAGCATCTGCTGCTCTCTTGCAGTGCTGCACTTTTACCTACTGCACCACCAGGGAGGGCCTCTCTTACCAACTTTCAAATATACAAAATATTATTGTCACTTATAGTCACCAGGCTGCACATTATATCTCCAGGATTAACTTGTTTTATAGCTGGAGGTTTATACCCCTGGACACCAACATCTACTCTCTCCCTTGTTTCCCACTACAGACAATTATCAGTCTGCAACCTGATTCTATAATTTGGGTTTTCTGGACTTTAAATTTAAGTGACATTAGCAGATTGCTTTTTTTTTTTTTTTTTGCTGACCTTTTCACTTAGTATGATGCCCTTCCATCTATATTGTTGCAAATGGCAGAATTTCCTTCTTTCTCATGACTGAATAACATTCCATTGTATGTTCATTCAGCTATCCCTCATCTGTGTATCTGTGTATCTGCCAGTCTGCCTATCTATCTATCTATCTATCTATCTATCTATCTATCTATCTATCTATCTATCTATCTATCTATCTACCTACCTACCTAGCCACCCACCCATCTATCTATCATCTATCTCATTTTCTTTATCCGTTCATCCATCAATAGACGTTAGGCTGTTTCCATATTTTTGCTATTGTAGATAGTGCTACTGTGAATATGGGGTGCACATAATGGACTTCAGTTAGGGATTTCATTTTTTTTTTTTTAATTTTTAGCAGCACTGATAGTGCACAAGCGTCCCCTTTATCCTTTATCTCAACAGTTTGTTAGCAAACTTTTGTGCAAACTCTTGTGTTTTGAATGGTAGTCATTTTGACAAGTGATAATGTATCACTGGTTTTGATTTGCATTTCACTAATGGCTAATCATGTTGAGCACCTTTTCATGTGTCTGTTGGCCATTTAAATATCTTCTTTGGACAAATGTCTACCTATTTCTTTACCCGTTTTTAAGAGGTTACTTTTCTTTTGAGTTGTGTGAATATCTTATGTGTTTTGGATATCAACCCTCTCTCAGATATATGGTTTTAAAATACTTCCTCTTATTCTGTAGATTACTTTTTCATCTTTTTGTTAATTTTTTTATGCACAGAAGCTTTTTAATTTATTGTAGACCCAGTTCTTCCTTTTTGCTTTTGTTGCTTACACTTTTAGTCTCTCATGCATGAGATCACAGCAAAGATCAAAAACAAGGAGATTTTTTTCCCCTATGTTTTCTTCTAGGAGTTGTATGATTTCAAGGCCTACATTTAAGTTTTTAACTGCTTTTGATTTAATTACTGTGAGCAGTGTAAGTAGGGATTCAGTTCATTCTTTGTATGTAAATATCCAGTGTCCCTATCACTATAAATTAAAGAGACTGTTTCTTTTCCCCCATTGAATATTTGGCTCCTTTGTCAAATATTAGTAGACTCATATGCATGGGTTTGTTACTGGGTTTCAATGCTGTTGATCTCTCTGTTTTAACAGTTTTTTAGTGAAGTCTCTGGGATTCTCTATGCTTAAGATAATGTCATTGGCAAACAGAGACATGCATAGTTCTTTGGAATTCTGTAATTGTGTGTTATGAAGCAGGCTTAAGTGGGGTGGTGGTTTTAGTTGGCACATAAATACAGAAGATCTTGTGCTTAAGAAGTTTGTTCTAGCTGGGGAGACAATGATCAAGTACATGAAATATTTTTCACAAATCTATCTGTGGTTTGTCTTATAAGTTAAGTGCTAAATTGTTAGGCTTTGACAGATTTATTTTTCTACAAATATTTAAAATTTATGTGTTAGATTCTGGAGTTAAAGTTAGTTACAAATTCAAGTTGGTTTTTCACACCAGAGACAATGATTTGTTCCACTGCAATTAACATACAATGTGGGAAAGTATTGTAGCCTAGTGGTTCAGAGTGGGTGTGTCTGAAGGTGTCTGTACTGTTCACCCATCAATCTCCCATAAGTGGAACAGTTTTTATCCGTACTGTCCACTTAGTGATAGCTCTGGACCGAGTCAGTGCTGATAGATATAGTTCACTTAAGCCTACACACTTATAAATTAGTGATAAAGCCAACTTTCCCCATCAGATATGTCCTTTCAGGTCATTTCTCTCTCTGTCTCTTTCTTGGACATAAACAGGGCTTCTTTGACACATGCTAAATTAAGTCAAGAAAAGTGGCACATTGTTCTGAAGAATTTTTCATTTTGATTCCTCAAGAGGGGTGCTAGATTTAGCATGTTGAATTTACTGAACTCACTTGAACATTAATACATATAAGCTTGGTGTCTTTGGAAAGCTGGCCATAAAAAGTCTTATGAAAATCTGGCAGAAGGAAGACTCCAGGAGCACAGGGAGCTTTGCTTTTTTACTCACTTGGTTTATCTCTAACACTTAAACCAATAGTTGATGCTGTTTAAAAAAACTTTTAATGTGGAGAGTATCCCAGATCCAAAAATCAAAATATTTAGTAGGGTAGCTCTGGCTTAGAAGTGTGTATGTGTGTGTGTGCATGTGTGCGTGTGCGTGTGTTTGTTTGTGTGTGCATGTGTGTGTGTGTGTGAGTAAGCACAATATAGGATTCAAAGTGAAGAAGGTAGGACTTGATTTAGACTTTGATGTGGGACATTCACAGAGGTTGGTGTGAATGGATATGTGTGAGAAACAGTAGAGAGGCTTCACCAGAGACAGAGTGGGGAGCAGAACAGGCAGAGTGACTGAAATACACTGCTGAGGGGAGCAGCGGGCGGGTCAGGAGAGGTCTGCCTCGCCATGTGGTCTCCTCCGGGGCAGGCGGGAATCGAACTCATGCGAAAGTGGCTTTAGCTTCTCAGTGCTGTGCTTTAACCCGCTGCGCCACCAGGGAGGGCCGAGTTTGGAGGGTTTTTAAAGGAGAAATAGTAAGGAGAACACTGGATTGTTTCTATAGGATTTGAACCAAGGAACCTTCAGAGCAGTGCAGAAGAGTTGGGGCCATCAAAAATAGGGAGAGCTTGAAAGTGACACAGAAAGATTTGACATCTAGGTGCAAGATGGATTGCAGTTATGAGAGCTGAACTGAGCCAAGTCTGGGGTCCTTACAAACCCAAGAGTGAGAAATGAGTCATACCAAGGAAAACAGCTTTAGGGAGAGACTTAAAAGCACAAGTGTGAGTGTGAGAAGTCAAAGCTGAACCCCAGGGTTAACACAAGGCAGGCTCAGAGACACACAGGGTCCTGTGGATGCCTGTGGATAAAGCCTGGAACAAAATTTATGTATCTTATGTCCCCCCAAGATCGGAGGTTTACTCTTAACCTAGCATTTCTGAACCCAGTCAATCAGAACTTTTTGAAGTGTTCACAATTGCTGGAGTTCAATTCAATGATTAGGGTTCTTTTTGAGAACCAGCAGAGGCAGCGTTGAGTGGTGGTTGAGAACATGGGATTTGGTGCAAGCGAGAGATGGTTACAAGTCCTGGCTTTGCCTTGGGTGATTTTCTTAAAGCGCATGAGTCTCAGTTACCTTCTCTGTCAAGTAGGGACTTTGATGGCATTTCCTTTTCAAATCTGTCAGGAGACAGGAGCAGAGTAGGATGCTTAGGGTCCATGGGAGGTATCATAAGCTCTCAATCCAAGTTACTGCTTTTAGTTGCTCTGAAATTGAATATTCCTGCTTCTGTGTGTATGTGTGTGCGTTTTACCTAATTAAATGAATGACAGTCAATCTGCTAGCGTGATCAGTAGCCTGGCACATGGTTGATGGGTAACCCATAGCCAGAAGCTAGCTCTTCAGGGAGTAATATACCCTGGTGCAAAGCACTACTCTCTGCAAATATTGGCACTAAGCCATGTTATTGAGTAGACTAAGGACCCTGACAGAGGGCATCAAGGTAGTGGGGCTTTCATGGCCATGGAGTTTTTCCCCAGGAGTCAAGCTTTGCTGTGGACTCTAGGCTGTCTCTGTCACCTACAGCAGGATGCAACCCAAGCAGGAGTTGTGTGCAATTCCTATGTGGATTTTCTGAATGTCTTTCCAGTCCACAGATTGTTTGTTTGTTATTTTTATGAGCTCAGTGTTTCTCCAAGGCCAATTTAGTGGCGCTCGTGAATGAAAAGGCAGCTCCAGAGTTGTCTGCTTTGTAGGATCAGTGTTTCCACCCTCTGAGGAAAGCTGTTGTTTTTGTCCTACTCATGAAAGTTGGCTTCTCAACTGCCAATCATGGAGTGTTTTCAGATGCAGTGTTCAGATTCAAGTAAATCTTGATTTTTTTTTAAAAAAAAGATTTATTTATTATGCATACAGAGTGGGGAGCAGAACACATAGATGAAGTACACTGCTGAGGGGAGCAGTGGGCAAGACAGGAGAGGTCTGCTGTGCCATGTGGGCCACCTCCGGGGCTGGGGATTGAACTTGCACTGAAGTGGCTGTGGCTAGCTTGCAGTGCTGTGCTTTTAACCCACTCTGCCACCAGGGAGGGCCCAAATCTTAACGTTCTAATTCCTGTCCAAATAAAAGGGAAAAGAAGTTAGCAGGTCAGGGTTACAAGGTTACAGCTAAACTTTTCCTATTTCCTTTTTTTTTTTTGGCATTCACTATAATCATGTAGATTCTCATACCACGGTAAGGAAGATTCTAATGCATTTTTAGTTGCATTACATTGTTTCAGTGAATTACTTGCAGCCATTCATCTACAGCTATGATTCTCACTTTTGGCTGCATTTTAGAGTCTCCTGGTTTAAAAAAAAAAAATGAGTGCTCAGGACATGGTCCATAAGAATTAAATTGAAATTTCTGGGGGTGAGACTAGGAATCAGTATCAACATTTCTCAAGATTCCTTGGCCATTTCCAATTTGCAACTAACAACCACCTCTCAAAAACAGCGACCTTTTTAGGCAGTTTTGTCAATATCTGGAGATATTTTTGATTGTCACAACTCAGAGAGGGATAGAAGTGACCAGAATGTAACTTTCAGGCTCCATATAACTACCAGGCTCCACAGCACTGCGGCTGAAAGACAATGTTCTTAAATAGGAATGAGGTAGCCAGAGCAATGTGGGTGCCCACTGTGAAGGAATTATAACTTACTGAGCTGACACGAGTGGCCTTCCACTTCCCTGGGAAGGAAGTGGCTTGGAAAATGCTTCTCCGCCCTAAGTCTGCTCTGGGCCTGCTCTCATGGTGGTCTGATGACTTGTTCCTGCTCTGTCCTTAATTGCTGGTGCACCCCTTGGCCCCAATTTTTTTGGCAGTATCTCTTCCGTGGCTCCATAAGTTCATGGCACTTGAATGGCTTGGAAGAACACTAAAGTTAGCAAAATGAAACGCATTGAAATTAGCCAAGGTAAATAACGTTTTAAAAACATTTTAAATTGCTTTCTAGAACGTTTTCAGAAATGAAGGAGTGAATCATTTGAAAGTAATTATACTGGGCTCTAGGAAATTTGATGTTGTGTGCTTTTTCTTTTCTTGCCTTTTTAAAGATTTGTTTAGTTAGTTATGCATACAGAACTGGGGTACAGGCCAGAGGTGCAGGGGAAGTAAGAGGATTCACCAGAGACAGAGCGGGGCACAGAACAGGCAGACTGACGAAGTACACTGCTGAGGGGAGCAGCAGGGGGGTCAGGAGAGGTCTGCTTGCCATGTGTGTCACCTCCCAGCTGGGGATTGAGCTTGAGCTGAAGCGGCTGTTTGCAACACTGCACCTTAACTCATTGCACCATCAGGGAGGGCCCTCTTCTTGCCTTTTGATAGGAAAATGGGAAGCTAGAAAAAGCATTTTTAAATTCTTGCTCAGTACACTTTTCTTTCATTTTGACACACTCAGAAGTAGCAGGTTCTTTTTAAGCTATATATATATATATATATATATATATATTTTAAAGATTTATTTATTTATTTGTGCATACAGAACTGGGGTACAGGCCAGAGGTGCAGGGGAAGTAAGAGGATTCACCAGAGACAGAGCGGGGCACAGAACAGGCAGACTGACGAAGTACACTGCTGAGGGGAGCAGCAGGCGGGTCAGGAGAGGTCTGCCTCGCCATGTGGTCGCCTCCGGGGCAGGCGGGGATCGAACTCATGCGTAAGTGGCTTTAGTTTCTTAGTGCAGTGCTTTAACCCGCTGCGCCACCAGGGAGGGCCCTAAGCTATATATTTTTAATTATATAATTAGTCTCACGAACTCTGTCTCCTTTTGGACTAACACACTTTAAAGATTTCTGTCATAAGTTGTATTTTTCTTGTGTATACTTGTCAAATTTTTAAGTGTTAAATTAAGGTGGTAAAATTTATTTTTAGATATTAATACAGCATATTAAATATACTCAAAACTGATGAAAATGGGTGGTATCAACTCTTTCAGCTGTTCTTAATTTATTGATTGCCATTTCATTTTCTTTTAAACTTTTTCCTTTGAAGGAATTTCAAGTGATTCCTTTAGTGTTCTAAACTCATCATGTGCATGAATCTAAGATTATGTCTGTAATTGTTTTTCAACTTCTCTCTCTCTCTTTTTTTTTTTTTGCTATTTCCCAAACCCTTTGATTCCAGTGTAAGTCAGTTTATTCATTCAATAAACATTCCAGGACCTACTGTGTGCATTTTGCACTGATTACTATAATGGCTTTAAAACTTGTTTTAGTCTACGTTAGTATGGTTTGAAGCACTAAACCAATACTCTTATGTGCTGAGTCCCTTTTAAACTTAGTAGTTGGAGTATTTCACATGAAGACTGGAAGAATAACAGCTCATGTCATATTTGGCATGAATACTCCAAACTGCAGTGTTGGAATAACATATTCTGTTTCCTCATGGAATTCTGGATTTCTAACATTGACTCAATAATCCTGGGGATACTTTTATTTTAATCTAAGTCTGGTTTTTGTAGCTGTGCTTTTAAACTTAATTTATCATTGCATTAAAGAGTACTCTTTGCACATGTAAACTTTCAGGTTTTTCTTCAGACTTTGGAATTTTATTTTATGAAGATTGTAGGAAATAAATCCAAGTTTATGGTAGGGAGACTCCTAAAAACTTGACTGTCATGCTAACCATTATAGGTGTACTTAATAACAGGTGTGCTTCATAATAAATGGCCTAATATTCTCCTAGTTGAGAGTCTAAGCATTTGTGTATACATGGGGTGGGAGGTGGTAGTTTTGAGTTTTGGGGAATTGTTTTGCTGAGATTGGGGGACAGAATGGTGGGATGAGAATTAAATTCCTGCATAGGAGTTGAGTGAATCAAGCCCAAAGCTTGAATTAGAAATAACTTAGGGCCCTCCCTGGTGGCGCAGTGGGTTAAAGCACAGCACTAAGAAACTAAAGCAACTTCCACATGAGTTCAATCCCCGCCTGCCCCGGAGGAGACCACATGGCGCAGCAGACCTCTCCTGACCCACCTGCTGCTCCCCTCAGCAGTGGACTTCCTCCATCTGCCTGTTCTGCTTCCCACTCTGTCTCTGGTGAATCCTCTCACCCTCCGCATCTCTGGCTTGTACTCCAGTTCTGTATGAATGAATAAATAAATCTTAAAAAAAAAAAAAAAAGAACTTGGAACCTTTCTTTTTTCTTGGAAATCATGATTATTATGGGTTATTGATAATGAATTGCTATAATGTTCATTCTAATGTATTTGTCTACACCTTCATTATGTTAAAAACCCATTCAACAGATTGTTACTAACAACTCTGATCTTGGCATTTCCTAGAATTGGGATCTGTTTGTCCATACCTGTGGAAAGAACTGGTTTGGTTTGGGGAGTGTGAGATTAAGCGGGTGGGATAAGAATTAATAGTTTCCAAAGGTTGGCAAGACCTGGAGAAGGGATTAGACATGCTTTGTGTGTCCTTAAGGCACAAAACCAGAGCCAATAGATTGAAGTACAGAAAAACAGAGACTGACTCAGTTCAAGGATTGTTGTGAACCATAGCTAAGTGGAGATTAGAGGAGGGACGATTTAGGAATTCCCTTACGATTCTCAGGAATACCAAATGAATCAAACTCAGGTGATTCCAGCAGTGCCAGGAGTAGTCATTGGACTAGATGATCTTTCAGTTCCATTCACTAGCATTCTATGATATTTAGACCCTGTACAAAATGAAGGCATCTATCATTTGAAAGGGAAGTTCAGATTATTGATTCAGGATCCTCCCTTAAATGTTAGTATTTCTCAGAGCTCTCTTTGGGTTCTCGACTCTTATTCTACTCGCTCCTCAATGATCCTGTCCGTTCCTCCAGCTTCTGATTCTTTCCATGGCAATAATTTCCAAATCTGTCCTTCAAGCCCAGCTTCTTGTTCTTGAGTTCTCTAAAAGACATCTCCGACCAGCTGTACACAGTCCATCAGTTCATGACTATCTCCCATGCATCTCAAATTCAATGTGGAGTAAGTCAGACTTACCTTCTCATCCAATTTCCTCCTTAGTAAATGTTCCACTTGAGTGTCCAGAAACCTGGAAGGCATCTTCCTCTACCTCATTCCCATTCTCAATCAATTCTAGCTATTGCCAGTTCTCCCTTGCTTATCATTTATCTGAGGGGCTACCATGGGGCACGGTAAGCCGCAATACAAAATATGTGTTGAGTAACCGTGGGAAGAAGTGGCCCTTATAATTATCAGTGTCCTCAAATTCTGACTTAATTTACTTAAAAATGGAAAGATTTCCAAGTTAAAATTTCAGTTTGCTTGTATACGGTCCTGTGTATCTGTTTCCTCAGCTGTGTGGTTTCCAGGGGATTATTAAAAACAGAACTAATAAGAGTATGTAGACTTATGCTAGCAAATCACTTTCAGTTGTACTTTTGAATGGTGTTGAGTGTTGAACTTCAGAGGCCCCAAACAGGACACAGAACCACACCACCTTTGTGAGCAGAGGCCAACAGGAAGGCTTATTGGCTGAATGAGCCTCTGTGGTGAACTTTTTTGAAAAACACTTAGGCTTGTGTAAGCTGGAATCAGAATACCTGAGACATGTTGTGACTTGTCGGGATTGTTTATTAATTTTTCAAACCTGTTTGGGAAGAACACAACTGTGTGTTTGGGTCTCGTGCACTAAGTCTTATTTAAAGAAGTCGTGAACTTGATCATGTTTAACCTGTAATAATATAAGGGGGACTGTTGGTCTCAATTGTGATGAATTGAAAGGACATGGAAAGCTTTTTTTGTTTGTTTGTTTTTTTTCCAGGTGGGCATTTTAAACTTTACCCTCAGGGTGGGGTGAGGTTTTACTCTCCAGCTCTTAGAACTCCTGTATCCAACCTCTTCTTTATAATAAGGATCCGTGGGGCCTCAAAGTCATTGCTGAGTCAGAGGAATAATCAAGAAAGGAATGACACACTTCCTGCTCTAAGTTCTAGGGAGATTTTATGGTTTGTTTTTCTGTTTGGTTTTGAAAATTCCCTGAAAAGAGAGAGTATGGTCTTGGCCAGCTCTGATGGGCAAATTTTGTCTTTGTGACCTTATAAGACATCTAGTCTGCTATACTTTTTCATTATATGCAGGTTTTATTTAAGACTTGTTTCCTTATTACAAAAGTCCACTTAGTATATTTATCAACTCCAATTTGACCAGAAGAGAAAACTGAAAAAGAGCTTACCCCCTTTTTTTATTAAAAAAATGTATTTACAAATATATAAATACATTATAAAAATACATTTAGTGTATTTATCAACTCTAATTTGATCCCAAAAAATAAATTTTGTACCCACAAAAATATATCAGTTAATTATCATTCTAAGCCTTTTTTCTGTATACCTAGAATTCTTCTCTACAAAAATTAATTTACTAGGTAACGCAGCTTTTTGTTTTTTGTTTTTGTTTTGGTGCATAGCTTTGTAGCGTTTGTCATGAGTTCTGATGCAATTAATTGTAAGATCATTTTTAATTACACGCCATTAGACAGAAGTCCCCTAGTCATGTCCCTGCTCCACACATGGCTGGCTGGATTATTTTCTGTCTTATCGTCGTCAGAACAACCCTGCACTACAGTTGTCCACACTTGTCTCAGTTTCATTGCAAATATTCCTGGAAGTGGTTCAAAGGACTGTGGACTTTTAAGGTTTTGATCTTTGTTGCCACTTTGCCTTCCAGTCACTGTCCTGGTTTGCATCCCCACTCCAGAATACACCCTCCTTCCCACGTCCTCCAGGGCCTACCTGGTCTGAAGTTGGTCTGACTCCCACCTGCTTCTCACACTTTTCTTCCCCGTGCTTCCCACACTGCAGCCACACTGATTCCCTGGCTCCCTCCCTGGGTGTGCAAGCTTGTCCTGTCTCAGGCTGCATGACAGATATGCATTACACCCCACACCTCCACCTGTGCACCCACATGCCTCTGCCAGAGACCCCTGGGCCCTCTACCTCCTACACTGCTGCTGTTCGGCCTGCTCTTCCCCAGTCTCTTCAGCCAGAGTGGTCTCTACTCAAAGCCCTCCTTTGTTCAATCCACCCTAGTCCTCTCATAATCTGCCTTTGAGCTGTGGGTCTGCCGCCTGCCATCTCTTCCTCCCATTGAACGGCAGTCAGTTTTGTAGGACAGATGACCTCATGTGTTTGATTTCCCACCTTGTCCAGAGAGTCTCAGGCTGTCCCTATCAATGCAGGAAGTATCCGATCAATGCAGGGTGATTTTGCTGCATGAATGAAGAAAGCTGTCTGTCACCTGGGAATGTACAGAGAAGCTGAGGTGATGACATGTGTGTGTCAGTAACAATCCTCCTAAGGCTACTCCTTCTAGGCACACAAGAGACATGGGCGCTGGTGTCAGGCTGCTGGTGTCATGACAGGAGTTCAGCTGCACCTTGGGGGACAAGTAGTGCTTTGTAGCTGATGATGGTCAGTGGTGGAAAGAACCCCAAGGTGGAGGAGATCACGTGATCAGAGGCCCAGAAGTGGAGCATCGCTAACCAAGTTGGGGGCAGGACTGGCAAACGCATTGTATATTGTGCCAACAGCTTGGGCTCTGATCCATGAGCAATTAGGAGGGGTTGCAAATTCCTCATCAGAGAGGGGTACAGAACACTTTTACTCATTCATCCATTTACTTTATATATTTAATTGAGGCAATGTCGGCTTATAACAACGTGTATGATCACATCTCCTTTGATGCATATTATCACACCACATTCACCACCCTAGTCCATTCAGCCTCTCGCCTCTTGAATTCCCTTTTGGTAGCCTCAGTTCTACAGTCAGATTTTGAGGATTTGTTTTGGTTTAGTTTTGCTTGTTCCACATTGCTTTTTTTCGTTATTTTCTACATGTGTATGAAATCAGTATTTGTCTTTGCCCCCCTGACTCTTTATGTGGAAGCATGTTTAAAACTCACCTCTCAGTACAGATGTTGATGTTAAGGTAACTGAACTGTGCCATGAGGACATGTATCAGGAGGCAGCCAGGTTAAAGGGGCAGAACATTCGGGTGGGAGAAGATGACCATCCAAACTGACAGAGTTATTAGCTGAGATCTGGTGAGGGAATTGTGAGAGGTGAAAACAGAGACAATGATCAGTTTGGTGATGGAGGAGGGTGAGGAAGTCAGCCTGGGAGATAGCGTGTGTCTCTGTGAACTAGAACTTGTAGAAGTTTATAGAGAAATTTACTCTACAACTGGAGAGTTTGTCTTGGCAGATTAAGAGTCTAATTATTTTAGTGTTGTACTCTGGACCATGTTTGGTTTTCCATGAAGGCTTCCAAGGGACAAATGCTATAAAATGTCAGGACTCTGTTTACATTCAGCTCAGTAGAAAATAAGCCACATTCAGTGCCAGCATATTGATGGCAGTAGGCCCTCCGAGTTTCTTGGCTGTGTTAGTGCTGATTTCATGTTTTCACCGGTGGTGCCAGTGTGAGGAGAGAGTTGAGCCTGCATCATAGGAAAACAGACATAAATTCTCAAACGCTCATCCTGGAGGCCCGCACCACAACTGCACAGTTCACCAGAGAGCAGTGTGGTTTTTTCGGTCATGCTTCTCAGCTTCCTCGGACTGCCTCTTTTTCCTTGCTTATGAAGTGAGGTTACATGACATCGGGGTCTTGCTAACACGGCAGTTATGTGATTCTAAGCGAGAAAAGAGTTTTTTTATTTTTTTCTCTCTCTCGCTTCTGAATTATATGGTATGAAATTTATATTTAAAATGTAGAAGCTCACACTGTGTGACAGAAAGGTCTGCTTCCCCACACTCACTTGTGCAGCCAACTTGAGGGAAAGACCTATGAATGACAGCTGACATGATGACAGCGGTGAGCCATGTGTCATATACCAGGCTGGCCTCCAGGAACCTGTTCTCACGGATTCACTCACTGCTCTGCCTTCCCTGGAAAGGTGGGTGATCAGGGGGTCTTTTTATTTACTGACAGTCCCCAACTGGTGCTTTCTGGCTGGTGAACCAATGATACTTTTTTAAATAAGTATATAAAAGGATCTTGGTAAGATATGAAAAGGAAAAAGCCTGCATGCTTGGAAGGGTTGTGACTTGCTGTCCTCTCTGTCACATGGGGTAACCAGGGTTGCCACGAGGATGAGTGACCAGAGAGGAAGCATCAGGCACCTGGCATCTAGAGCGTCCTCAGCAAGGAGGTTTCTCACCATTGTGTATGCCTGAACAGTGATTATTCTGCTGGCACAGGTCTCCCTGAGTGGGGAATGAGGGACCTCTGACTAGACAACCCTATGTCTATGGTAACAACTGGAAAGTGCTTCTGGAAAACCTTGCCAACATAGTCATTGAGTGTCCTGGAATAATTTCCTCTCAACCTGTCTCTTTCCCCACTTCCTCGATGACTCCTTCCTTCTTGAAGAAGAGAGGAAAAGGGAAGCAAGTGAATTGAAGAGGCGGTGGCTCTCATTAGGGCTATCATGGTAGGGGGAGCTTTGCAAGAGCTTGAAAATAAGGAGGGTCTGGAGAGACTGTCATCTGTGGTGGCCACAGGACAAGTGAGTGTCTTGGCAAGGCCAAAGCATAAATGTCAAGGTGTTTTTTTTTTTTTTAATTTTTAAAAAATATTTATTTATGCATACAGAACTGGGGTACAGGCCAGAGGTGCAGAAGCTGTAAGAGGCTTCACTAGAGACAGAGTGGGGAGCAGAAAAGGCAGAGTGACGAAGTACACTGCTGAGGGGAACAATAGGCAGGTCAGGAGAGATCTTCTGTGCCATGTGGGTCACCTCCGGGGCTGGGATAGAACTCATGCTGAAGTGGCTTTAGCTTCTTTGTGCTACGCTTTAACCAGCTGTGCCACCAGGGAGGGCCCAGGTCAAGGTGCTTTAAAACTCTTTCCAATTCTGTCCATAAGGGTATAAAGCCAGATGAAAGAAATTAAAGTATCTTTATCATGCAGGCACACATTTCATCATTCTTGTGGTGATTTTGTCCTCTGTGCTGCTGATAAGGATGTGGGTGGCTGGAAAGGAAATATTTTTCTTGGGGTGTAACAGTTGATGAAACTAGGCCAGAGAGAGTATGTGTTAGGGAGATTGTTCTGGGAGGGTAGGGCTTATTCTCGAGGCTTTTCTTCTGGAACCTGCCTCATCTGGCAAGGTGCTGCTGAACATGCAGATTAATCTCTTTTCCTCTGTCTTTGGAAATCGGAATTGCCACCCACTTTCTCTGGGTGTGGGACAGTGAAATGGTTCAAGTGATAGTGCTGTGCCCTTGAGATGCCTAGATAGTGAAGTGAGTGCTCACAGAAGCAGAGAAGCTGGTTTCTAATGGCCACTGGCATGCGGTTGCAGATAGGTGGAGAAAAAATATCCGATAAAACCTGATAAGACAGACCCAGACTTCCCTAACCACAGCTTCTTTAGTATCAGTGTGAAGCTCTGGAAACCTTCCCACATCAGCAATTGCACTAGGGGCTGGGAAGCGTTGGAGTCTTGGAGTGTTAAGCAAGCACATTGCTTCAACTGAAAAACTGGGTTCAGCAGCAGAAGAGAAAAAGCCATGTGCATCTTTAAGTGAAAGCAGCCTGAACTAAACCAGTCTGTACTGATTTCTCCCCCACTGCCTGCCCCACCCCCACCTCTACCCGCCCCCACCTCCAGGTTTCACCTGCGGGTGCTCGCTCCTCATTGCCTCTGAGCTTGCAAGATGCTTCTGCACTGGGTGGTCATCTCAATGGTTGGTTTTTGAGTCTACTGAGAATGTCCTGATTTGAATTCCAAGAGAAGCATAAAAGAACTGCATTCATATCTACAAAGGGAACTGAAAAGAGTTATGTATCTTTTTCATATAAAGGCTCTTCTGTGACTTTTAAATAATACACAACTAACTACCTGATCTTCAGGTTCTCTCTGTGCTTCTTCTCTCTTCCCAAATGAAGTCACATGAAAGGAATAGTTCCATTTGTTGGGAATGCTTTAAGCAGTAAACTTTGAGTAGGTCTGGACATGGAAGACATGGGCATTTTGGCTCAAGTAAGAGATGGGGTAGAGATGTCAGAAAGGAGTGAGCACCGATGTAGTGTTTGGAGTCAGTGGGTTTGAAGAGTGGGGTCCTTGGGTTCACCCTGAGAAAGGTTTCTGCAAAGTTCCCCTTCAGTGGCACACGGCGAGTTCCCCAGGTGTTTCTCCATGACACGGAGGCATTAGTTATATTTAACTAGCAGGCTTATTAGGAAAAGGGACAGAAGAATAAAGGACACCTGCATAGACACAAGCGGGCAGGAAGAGCTGCCCTGAAAGGGACAGGATTGCTGGGAGAGGCCTGCATGGTTACAGGTGGGCGGCCCTGAAGAGACCTATCTCTGCCGAGGGAGGTCAGTGCAGAGAAGCCCCTGCAGGTACAGGTTACGGGCAGGCAGGAAGCTGATGCCCTGTGAAGGGAGAGAGTGGGTGGAAAGAAGCTCCTGTGTTCGCACAGGTGGGCAGAAGGGCTGCTACCCCTTTGTGGGGCAGATTAGGTTTTATCATCTTCTTTCAGTAGGAGAGGCTCCTCTATGTGGGTGGACGTTTGTTCCTTAATCCCCATATCTTCACCTTCAAGTCTGTGCTATTTAGGTCTGACACTCCCTACAGAAGATCAGATAGTTTTTACAGCTGGATGAATGGCATGTCAATCCCTTCTACCCCAACTCCTTGTGTGAAACAGGTTCCTGTCCAGTTTTTCTATTCTTATCCTCCATCAACCACCTTCCTCATCTGTAATACATACAAATCTGTTGCATCTTATTCTTATTTTGTTGGGGCACTGTCTCTAAAGTTAGGGACGTCCTGCAAGGCATGGAGGTGCCCACAGAGTTGATGGTGCTTGCAGGATGCTTTGCTCTTGCCTGGTGTCAGGACCTGACTGTGCCTCCTTGATGGTGGTGGAACATGCCAGGCCACTGCTGCCATTGTGGTGTTATTTCAGTGATGTGATGCTACGGGACTCTTTGTCCAGCATCCCCCATGTCCATCTGCCATCCCACCTGGATCCAGCGTAGTCAGCAGGAATCACCTCTTCTTGCAGCCCCCCTCCACGGCCGTATTTTGAGGACCTGGGAAGAAAACAGTTACTTTGACATTTGTCATTTACCTGTTGGAATTGCCAGTGAATCAGGGAAATCCCTGCGATTTGGAATCACACGCTCCCAGGAGTTTTGTCATGGCATCTTCTTTGACCCGTAGTCCTTAATGAAACTGCCATAGCATTAGAGGCTAGTCAGAATTTGGAATTTCACAGAAGAGTTGCTAAGGTGTAATCTTCAAAACATGATGCATTCGTCACTAATGTAGGCTAAAGAAAACAAGAATGTGTTTTTGTAAACGGGTGTTGGTTTGTAGTCTTGAGCCTCCTCCCGGAATTTCTAGTAGGCATTTGGTTTTAGTTCAGGTCAATAATAATTCTGTGCTCACTGTGCATAAGGCAACATGTTGTTGGCTTTACACGAGTCTCTTTCCATCCTGATAACAATTCTTGAAGGTAGGTGATGTTATTCTCACTTGACAGAAAACAAAATTGCTCAGAGAGGTGAGGTCACTCGCAAGACTACTAACTAGAAAGTGGCTCGTCTGGAATTTGGACCACACCCAGCACACTCCTGTGCCCTTGCCCTTTGTATTCCATTGGGTATCTTCTTGGCTGGTAGATTCAAGGTCTAGTGCTATTGATACACATGATAAACATAAAATCAAGAATGTATCTTAGCCCCCTGGAGCGGGACGGGGCAGGGGCGGGGGGTAAGGTAGGTGAACCACCAAAGATAACATAGGGACAGTTGTGACAGGTGCTCAGAAAATGTTATTATAGATGCTTGAATGAGAAGCTGTGGGGCTGAAAGGAGGAGACTGAGATCATCATGTCGCCCCCCCCCCCCGTCCACCCCCAGTGATACTGCAGGTTTATCTCCAGACACTGCGATAGAGTGAATATCACAGTAAAGTAAGTCATACACAATTTTTGGTTTCCCAGAGCTTATAAAAGTTATGTTCACCCTACACTGTCATCTATTAGATGTGCAATAGCATTACGTTTCAAAGGTTGTGCCTACCTTAATTAAAAGAAAATAATGAATGAATGAAAAAGGCTCACCATCATCTTAGCTGTTGGGAGAAATGACTCTGATGAATTTGCTCAACTCTGGGCTGCCACAAATCCAAAGTTTGTAAAACTCACAAATCCAAAGTTTGTATTGTGCTATGAAGCACAATAAAGCTAAGGGCAATAAAATGAGGTATGCATCAACTGGATGGGATCCTCAGGGGAAGGTTTCCTCAGGGGAAGGTTTCCCAGAGGTGGTGCACATGAGGGGGCTTTCTAGGACTGGCTGGATCTCCCCTGGTGGAGATGGGGAAGGGAAACACTAGATGGTGATGATCGTCAAGTTCTACCTCCATGTAGCAGCTGCTATGGAGACAGAGTGGATATGCACGTATATGCACGTGCTGTGTGCACAGAGAGAGCTACACCCATGTTCTTTATCAAACCTGTGCCAGACATTGCCACTGCCATTTTCTCCAACAGCCAATAAGCAAAAAACTAGTGATTTTAAGGAGCAGCATTGCCTAAACTACGTTCTGTGAGAACAAGAACATCTCAAAGCAGCGTTTACTATTAATAGACATTCGTGTTTATACTGGCCAGGTAAGAATGAGGTGTTTTTGTGATTTCTCCCCACCCCCCCAAGGAATCTGTGTTTGGGCTGCACCCTTTTTTGTGTGTGTCTGTTCCTCTTTCCGAGCCTGTTGAAACATTAGACTTCCTGTTTCTGCTTGATTTTGAAAATCCCTCCTGAACGCCTATCACAGGTAATCCCTGTGTTCAGCGTAGCCATCTTTACAGGTAGCAAGTGCAGGCAGCACCCAGGCCACCCCCACTGTGGCCCTGGAGACCTCTCTGCTTTACAATTAAAGGCTCCAGCTTGCATTCCACTACAGGTGACGAAACCCAGCTCCCAGAATAACAAGCAAGACAACTTTTAAAGTGTCTGCTGTTGACCGGTGTCTCTTGTGCATTTGGTTGGGAAGCTCGTGGTGAAGTTTTCAAAAAGTTATTATTCAGAAAGTAATTTGGAGCTATCCTCTGAGAGACTGACTCTTCCTGAAGGTGATGCAGATGCTATAGGATAAATATCAGGAGGGTGGCTGTGTGTCTCGCCCCGTCTGTGAGAGTCTGCTGAGACGCTGAAGAGCTGCCCCTCTGGCTGAGTGCAGGGAAAATGCTGAAACTAGGTGAGTGAAAAGCCTTCGGACCTGCTGGGATATATCATTTGGGTGGAATCTGGAGGAATGTTCTGGTGACTAAATAACACGGTGTTGCTGTCTACTAAGGGATACCATTTTGTCCTGGCTTTAAAGGGGTTGTGTTTGACAAATCGCAGAGACTCTGGGTGTGAACACCTTGTGTTCAGCTGAGGGTTTTGTGGGTGGGACATGATATATGAGATTTGCAGGAGGCAGTTCTAGTTGTGAACAAGTGTAGGATCTGAAGGATGTGAATATCAGAAATGTGCCTCTGAAAACATGGGGTAGCTTTTCCACTTCAGTTCTCTCCTTTTATTACCCCTGAAGTATCTGTGGTTCCCAATCATCTGGTGGGGGGCCTGCAAACCCCGGGGAGTTTATTTCTGCTACTTCTTGTCTGGATGTTTGTCAGAATATCACTGCTGTCAGTTCTCTAACAAGCAACCTTCTGGGAAGGCATTCTGTACTTTAAAATAACTCTTGAACTTTTTTTCAGTTATACTTTGTACTACCAATAGATTTAATTTTGTTTTTAGGTAAATTGGAAATGTTTTGGAGGACTGACATAAAAAGCTTTAAAAAACTTTTAAAGTCATCTTGATACTTCTTTCTCGTAGCATCTGTGCATAATGTTTATTGAAGTTTATCTAAAATTTTTCTCAAAAGGCTTTCTAGAGCCTAAATTGAATTCTAGGAAGGAACCAGAAATTGTAAAACCTAGGTGGCTGTTAGTACATCTAGTTTCTTGGCTCATCTGATAATTAAAGGCTTGGCACCCACGCCTGTTTCCTAGAGGCCTGACTTCTGTTATATGGAAAGGGTCACCCGCACACTATATATTTAAGTGTACATTTGCCTACCAGATGCCCAGAGCTGTGCTTGTGATTCTCTGGCTTTCTTCTTTATATACGTTTATATGCACATCCTATCCAGCATATAAAAATGGCTGCGTGTCTGTAACTGTATATCATGGCGCACATACATCTGGGATCAGAGCCACACTTGGTTGGGAAGGTTTTATGGAAGAAGTGAGTTTTGGGTAGAGTTCCAAAGGGAGGGTAAGTAACGTACTTTGGCAGAAAGAAAAAGTATACAGAAAGCTCCTGAGGCTGGGGTGATTAAATTGGATGGATTCGGTGAGTGAACATGAGCCACTGGAGAGCAGGTTATAAATTACAGATTGAAAATAGCCAGGTTCAAAGTGAAGAGGAGGCAAGGGCAGCAGTGTGGAAGAGAACAGAGGCACGTGTGGGGAGCTTCTCTGTTCCCTATTGCTGCTAAACTTCTTCCCCACAACGAGCACCCCCTAACCATGTTGCCATCTAGTGGAATGGACCAAAATGCAAGTGGACACATCCCCACCTCTCCTTCTGTCAGGGTGAATTAGTAGTGTGGTAGGGAAATGCTCTTCTCTTTTCATTGAAGTGAAGAATTCCAGACAGGTGATAGATGGAACTGTGCTCCCTCCTCCCCCATAATAACACTAATTTTGACACGGGAGATGGTGCTGAATATCAACGAAAAGCTTTTGGGTACTGCCGAGTGTAGGTACCCTTCAGCTTGGGGCGTGCATCCTGAGGGAAGCCCCACTTGAGAAGTTCTGTGGAACAGGGAGAGCATATCACGTCTGGCCAGGGTGGCTTGTTTCATGTGGCTCCAGAGTCCACTCTGGTACAGTGGTGCCAGCAGAGAGCCCTCTGGAGCATAGGCACTACAGCCCAAAGACATTAGAGCTGGGAGAGCCAGGAAGGGCCCCTCCTCCTAGCTTCCCCCATCCACACATGCATCCATTCAGCAAAACTTTCTGAATTCCTGTTGTATGCCAGGCATTCTTCAAGGTCCTGGGGGTGTACCAGTGAACAAGCAGCTAGGCACCCTTGCCCCTGGACAATCAACGCCCTGGTGGGAGAGACAGATAATAAATAAAATCAGGCCCTCCCTGGTCGCGCAGCGGGTTAAAGCACAGCACTAAGAAGCTAACGCCACTTCAGCATGAGTTCTATTCCCGCCCCCGGAGGTGATCCACATGGCGTGGCAGACCTCTCCCGACCCGCCCGCTGCTCTCCTCAGCAGTGTACTTCGTAGATCTGCCTGTTCTGCTCCCCACTCTGTCTCTGGTGAAGCCTCTCACCGCCCCCGCACCTCAGCTCTGTATGCACAAATAAATAAATCTTAAAAAAAATAAGTAAATAAATAAAATCAGTTAACATACTGATTTTTAGTACTGATTGCAAATACTAAGGAGAAAAGAAGGGGAAAAGAAAACTTAACTGTAAGGGGAGGGGGTAAGAATTGTTGTCTTAGTATATGTGTGTATAGGATTTGCAATTGTACATCCTCACTGAGATTGTGATACTGAACTCACTGGAGGAGGTGAGGGAAATAGACATGTGACTCTCTTGTGGAAGAACATTCCAGGTGGAGGTTGGGCCTGGTATGTTCCAGAAAGCTAGGGAGATGGTAAGAGGAAGGGAGATGAGCTACAGAAGCGCTGAGGACTTGATCAGTTGGAACTTTGTGAGTAATTATGAACTTGGCTTTTACTGGACATGGGATAAGAAGCCCATGATCCAGTTTAACCTTCTCATTTTGTGTTTTTATTTTTATGACCCCTTTGTCCCTTCTTTTTCTTAACCTTAGAAACCTCTCTTTGTTTTTAAGTGTCTGCTCGTTTTTACAGGTATTTTGCTTTCTCCAGACTCTCTACCCGAGTCTGATGTCTACTTTTGTCCTTCTCACTTGCTTTACTACACATAGTTCCTTTGCTGACACTTTGCTGTCAGTGCTAACATCTCTTTCCTCACGCTTGATGGTATTCCATTGTGACACATATTCTTGACCCCATCCTCTATCCGTGGGTAACAACATGGTTTCCCTTCTCATTTTACCAATGAACCTTAGGACCAATAAGTCAAGTCAGCATAAATCTGAAGCATCCAGAGGGGAACAAGGAGGGGTAAGGGGGGGTGGTGGTGGCAGGGCACACAGTGGTCTGTGGTGGAGGACTATGGGTAGTGGCAGAGCAATGGTGACCACACGTGAAGGGAGAAATCTTATACCATCAAAATAGTAACAAGGATGTAAAACAAGGGTTCTTCATCACATTTTTAAATATTAAAATTTTAAAAAAGGAAAATAAAACAGGCCATGGTGATTTAGGTTCGTTGAACCAGACCTGGGGGAGAACCTGCCTTCTCATCTCAGTGTTCTCCAGTACCCTGCTGCCCTGGGGGCAGGAAGTGTGTGTAGTCCTCCACCACAGTCGAGGAGTAAGGTGGTTAAAAGGAGGTTGAGGGCTGGCCCAGACTTCCAGGTGCAGAGTCAAAGACAAAGCCAAGAGCTCTGGGCTCCTGACTGCCAGCTCAGCTCTGTTCACCGCTTGTTCCCTGAACATGGAGGCCCGAGGCGAGGCCCGAGGTGAAGACCGGAAAGGGTCAGGCCTGTTCTCTCAGAGGACGTCTTGCCTAGTAATCTCTTCCTTTGGTTTTTGTAGAGATAAATCCTTCGGATTTGCCCTCTGTGATTAAGCTTAGGAAGTTATAATCTTAGAAAGCCCCCCCCCCAAATATCATTTTTAAGTTCCTTGGATATAAATATGAGGGTGCTGGGTAGTCCTAAGGTGCTGGGTCACTGTAATTGGCATCACAGCTCACCTTTGGATTGAGTAAGACTGAATATGAAATGTTATTCAAAATGAACTGGAAAACTGGTTGTTACCAAATATAGCTTCACCCAGACAATTTTTATGTCCCATTTTTTGCCTTCTTGTGTTAGAGTAAGACAGCCCCAGCTGTCTTTTTTATTCTTTCATTTCCTTTAGCTCTTATGACCATTGTCCTCGGGACACAGGCCAAATGTCCTAACCTCACTCTCTGAGGAAGGTCAGACTTGTGCTCAGTGTAGAGGACAGTGACTTTCCTCTGTCTCCGCATCATCTCCCGTGGCTTGTGTGGACAAAGCAGTATGAGGTACAAGCACAAGGTCGTCCCATATGTGAAAGGAATTAACTCCTCCCTCGCTCCCTTTTCTCTTCTTTCCCTCCCCTCTGAAGCAAAACTTACATTGTAGAAAATAAGAGATTTACAAGATTCATCTTATTTTGCATTTGCATGTGATTACCATTTTTTTTTAAGTACTTGTTTAGTACTTTCTTTTTCCATAGCAGAGGCATTTGGGGGGGTCACCTTTGTGACTCATCTATCAGTGGACTCTGAAAACCCACTACCTCAGACAATCTAGGTGAGCACACACGTGCCTCCTTAGGAATCCACCCTCCTTTCAGTAGGTCAGTTCTCTCCTTATCCCTGGAAGCTGGGGCCTGTGGTTTCTGTCCATAGGAAACTGTGCTCCTGGGGGAGCTCTCGAGCTGGGTTTGGTGAGAAACCGACAAGGAGTGGCTGCTGCAGGAAATCAAGTCTCCAAACTCGGTAAAACAAAGTGAGTCAGAAATGCAGGTATTTATGTGGGGGCTGCTATGGATGGTGAGTTAGGCCTTAAGAAAACTCTGCATTTCTGTTTGCTGCATGTGGGTGATGGATAAAGAGGCCTGCCAGAGGCAAGCTAGTGAAAACTCTAACTGTTCCTCAGCTTCCACAAAGTCCTTCTGCTGAAATTCATTGTTTGAGCTTTAGGGTGCAGAGTGCAAATGCAGCAATGCAGTTAGCCATATGCTGCGTGCCTGGCTAAAAGCAGCCCTGAGGGGACTGTGTAAAAGGCAAAAACCAGAGGCGAAAATCTGGCCTGACCTTAATAAAGCAGTGCTGCTTTTGCGGGTTTGCTGCTTCTGTGCTGACCACTTAATAACTTCCTACCCTTCACCAATATGTCCCTGAGCAACTCACCACATTCTCAGCTCCTGGGAGAAATTCCAGAGGTAGCCTGACCTGACTTCTAGCTCCTGGTTGAGATCTGAGCTGCTATTCACACGCATTCCCTGTACCTAATCCCGCCTCACAAGTCTCACCCATTCTTCGCTCCACCAGAAAGTCAGCCACCCTCCACGGCAAGGCCATTGTCTACCAGAAAGCTCCAGAATGTTGGGGGAGTACCCCACTGGAATGTGTAGGGGACAAGAAATAAGATTGAATATTAAATCTTATTTAGGGTCAGGGAGCAAGGACAGACCTCTTGTGTTCTCCTGTCTGAGCCCCTAAGCTTTCTCAGTTTCCTACATCTTCTTTGCATCTCTGCTCTCTGCTGCTGCTGTCATCAGACAGGCAAGACTTGGCCCTGCAAGAGAGGGGGTTTCAGGGTGTGCCTTGGCCTCGGTTAGGCAGTAGACTTGAGGAAAGGGGGTGGGGAGAGGGTTGAAAAGCTGTGCATACTTCACTCGTGTCCTTCGGAAGCTGGGTATGTGGTAAAAAGCTGAGCAGTAAGATAGACATCCTCAAATTCTGCTCCTCATTAGCTGTCCAGGACATTATGTTCATTATGACTTTTATTGTGTAAGAACAGAGAAGCCCCAGTTTGACTGGCACATACAAGACTTTTTATTAGTTTACATAACTGCAGTGAGATTTATTTAGCAGTGCAGTGATGTCAAGAACTTCTTTTTTCTCAATCTGCTTTGTATGGTTGAGTTTTTATCTTTAGCTAGTTTTCCTTATGGTGGTCAGATGTCTGTAGTAATTCTAGACGTTCTATCCTCAACACATTGTGGAGAGAAAGAATGACTTCCCATGTTAGAGAATTGAACAGCCTTTTCCAGAAGTCCCCGATAAACTCACATGTCCCATTGGCCCAAATTAGGCCATGTGTACAGTCTTAAATCAATGTGGCTATGGAATCTGATTGGCTATGGAATCTGATTGGCTTTGGCTTGGATTGCCTAAACTAGTCATTTGATAGCAAAGGGTCTGGGTTAGATGTGTATTTTGAGATGATAGGTGTGGAAGTGGCTAAGCCTGAGAGCTGGGGTGGTTGCGGTAGACTAGGTTTCTCTTCAAATAGCACCCTGCTAACCAAGGAGGGGGGATGGAAGTGATGTGGTGTTGGCCTTTAAGTCTATTCAGACCTCCTTTCATTGTAGATTTCCCCCTCTTGCTTCTTATTTGGGGATCAGCTGTGACATGCTAGTGAGTGGGGCTCTGTGTAGGGATCGCCCACACTCCCCCGTGACCAATGACACATGTGATCCAGGAGGAAAAGGACACAAACTCTGGCCCCACAACAACACTGCAGATCAGAAGAGGAAATTCTTAAAGGTTCATAAAACACCCCCTGGTCGGGAGAACATTGACCAAAGGCAGTAAGACGTAGAGAAAATTAATTACAGACAGCCCTCAGTCTCTGGTAATTATACGTGCCTATAAAACTCTGAAGTCCACTGTGTTTTTTTATTTTTCTTTCAGTGTAATAAGGCCATATGTTCCTGTAAAGAATATCCTTACGTTTTATAGGTATGAGCATGATTGCCATATTTGATTACTTAATCTCTTTTAATTGATATAACTGGGCTCTGACTAATATAAAGACTTTGGAACTGTACACAAATAGATGGAATCAGGCAACCAGTCATATGGAGTTTTATTTAGTTTATTGTGCATGAAACCTTCAGGAAAGTGGTCAGCCAAGGCAGAGGAGAGGGCTGGAACAACAGTTACAAGGTTCTTGGGAGAGAGGATGGTGATATAAAGAAAACGAAACACCCCTTTTGTGAAGAGTAAGTTGGAGCAGAGAGATGCAAGCTTATCTTGGGAGGAGAGATCCATGACAGAAGTACAGAGCCTGTCCCTGGTCAGTCAATATTTCCTTCTGGTTATTCACATAAGATATCTGAATGTTCACTTCTTTCCTAGTTCTTGTAGACATGTGAAGTTAGTAACATTCCCATCATATCCGTGTACCGAAGGATATACCTGTACCCAGCAGTGCCTGGGATAGTGGGGCCCTTTATTCTCAGTGGGCTTTGATCCATGACTTTGGGTGAAGCTTGACTGTCCATGTGGATCACATGAATCAAGTGCAGTAGTGTTGGGT
The DNA here is from genome assembly GCF_000260355.1 of Condylura cristata. NCBI lineage: Eukaryota > Metazoa > Chordata > Mammalia > Eulipotyphla > Talpidae > Condylura > Condylura cristata. The sequence goes on from NW_004567122.1 coordinate 14,611,566, forward strand.
TCAACTTCAGACAGATCATGGGGGCCTAAAGGCATGCTCTGTCTGCGGTGAGGCTTTGAGGGGCTGGCCACAGAGAGAACTGCTCCACGGTGGAGGTCTCAGAGATTCAGCTTCTTGTCCCCATTAAGATGACTCTGTGATGAATCTTTTGACAAGGTGTATCAACTTGTTGGGTCCAACTTCTTGTTCCTGAACAAAATCAAGGAATGAAGGTATTGAATGAGATTCCCCCCTCTTAAGCTTCCTTGGAGTCCTAGCTTTCCAGGGTTTAGGTTCTCTGACAGGTGTGATAGGAAGTGAGGACTTGCATCCTGTGTGCCAGATCAGACAGAACTGTACCAGGATGGCACAGTCTCTGTGTTGCCGGTTACAAATGCTGGTGGCTAAAATTGGCTGGGCTGGCTGAGAGCCAAGTGTGAATTACTAGGTGGGTTCGACAGACACTGCAGTCTAGCCACAGATCTCTTAAGACAGGCCTTGTGTCCTTTGCCAAGCCCGGCTTGATGTTGGCTTCCAGGTTTGTGTTCTGTGACATCCAGATGTTAAGCTTCTTGCTGGAGCAACCTATGTGAGCCAACATCAGACAGCGACTAGTTGTAGATTCTCTTGTAGACTTGCTGTGGTTTCTCTTTAAGAGTGGTTTCTGAGCTATGGTCACATGGCTTCCAAGGACTGGTGA
>NW_004567122.1:14612344-14613160 GCF_000260355.1 Condylura cristata
CTCCATTCTTCAGCAGCAATGCAAGTTTTCTTTGCTGCCTATGAAGATAGTGAGTATTTATGTGTATAGTTCCTTATAATATACTTTTCAGGTAGCAGCGACTAGTTGTAGATTCTCTTGTAGACTTGCTGTGGTTTCTCTTTAAGAGTGGTTTCTGAGCTATGGTCACATGGCTTCCAAGGACTGGTGAGCTCTGGTCCTATTTGTGCAGACTTTGATGAGTAGAATTGCGTGTGCTTTCCTATAGCATAGGGGTCATGCTGCTCATCCCGTGTGTGTGCTCCACTGTGACTCTGAAGAGTTCTGCCTTTGTCGGAGGCACATTTGCTTGTCATACACTCTGCTTAAAGACGTTTTGCTAAGTTCACATGCCTACAAGAACTAGGAGAGAAGTGAACATTCAAATACTTTATGTGAATAAGCAGAAGGCCTGTGGCAAACTTGCAGTGACCAGGTCCCACCTGCAGGCATTCAAATTCAGATGAAGTAAAAAATGTCCTGGTGCCCAAATCTCCATGAGCTCAATTCAGATCTAAGGCTACCAGTCTGTGATTCCTGGGCTCTGAACCATCTAATTTCAGCTCTCGTGGGTGTGTTGGTTCAGCTTCAGAGAGGCCAGATTTTATGGACAGGAGTCTTCCATCATTTTATTTTGGTAATAGATTCAAGCATCTGAGCTTAAATGAGAAGACAATTGCTGGGATAAGTGGTCCACTGTGATTTTTCCTGAAAAATTATCATTATATATATATAATATATATATATATATATATCCTCAAAAATTTATTAGTTTACATAACTGCAGTGAGATTTATT
>NW_004567122.1:14613260-14694979 GCF_000260355.1 Condylura cristata
TATATATATATATATACACACACACACACATATCCTCAAAAAGTCATTTTCTTGGCTAAGGAGTCAGAGCTTCTGATCGGCTTTGCTCTCTAACATATATATATATATATATACACACACACACACATATCCTCAAAAAGTCATTTTCTTGGCTAAGGAGTCAGAGCTTCTGATCGGCTTTGCTCTCTAACCCCCTACTGTTCTGTATCCCTGTTTTGTTTTGTTTTGTTTGGAGCAGAATTATCTGTGCTCTGCTCAACCATATACACAAGAGACTAGAGAAAAGTAGCATGGGCTGAGGTCGGGGGACCCACAGTCTAGTCTGCTCACACTCAATCCTGATTGGCTGACCTTGGGTTAGCCTTTTAATTTCTCTGAGGACCTATATTCTCATAAGAGACAAATGAAACCAGTAATACCCAAGATTCTTTCATTCTAGGGTGGTTGGGAAATCAGTGGCCATGTTTGTAAAAAATACGTAGTGAACTAGAAAATACTCAGAGATGTAGTAAGAGTAGAAATATGTTCTGTAATGTACCAACATATAGCTAGCACATAGTAGGTGTTTTTAGGTGAGTTTACACTCACTATTGCTTACAGTGTTGAGACACTTACTGTAAGAATAGGAATCATTTGATTCTAAACCTTATCACTCGTTCAGAATTTGGGGCTATAAACAAGTGGGAGACTTCTCCCTTTCGTCCAGATAAGAAGGCTTTTGGGGCAGCCAACATGCTACCTTGTACAGTCACCGATATAATTTCATCCACTAACATAACAGCTGACAAAATGAATTATGCATTGTGCAATGATGGACCCAAAATTGGCTTTAGAAATAGCATATTGTAAAAGCAAACAGCTTTTACATCAAAACTCCCTCCTAAGAGAATTGCTAATAGAATGTTTACGGTCTAGAGTAAAGGGGTGTCTGGAATTCCCATCTGGGATTTGTTAGTATGTATGTATGTACAGGTGGCCCAGTGCCGGAAGTTAATTCTTAACCTACGGGAAACATAGCTCCCACCCTGGGGATGCAGCGCTTGCTGCTCTTTTCAAGTGGGCAGCTGCCACTGGCACCTTGCTGGTCTGGGAAGCTCCATCAATAGAAATGAGATTTTTGTTCCACCCACCTTTTTTTGATAGTTCTTAGGGCACCTGTGGTGGGTTTGGTAGGCAGTTAGCAAGGGCACCTCTGGGAAGATAACACAGTCCATTCGCTGAATCTGAGATTCCAGGGCCCTTTTACTAGGGCCTTTGCATCTGCTCAGTGCTCTATGTTTATGAGGATGTTCAAGGAAGTGCGTCTACTTTGTGCATGTTGTAAAATAGAAGATTTGCAGCTGTCAGAATTATTTTGTTCTTGGCTCTTTATCTGGTAGACTTTTTTAGTAACCTTGAAAGAATTGCTAGTGGGCCTTACTTGCCTCCATTCTTCAGCAGCAATGCAAGTTTTCTTTGCTGCCTATGAAGATAGTGAGTATTTATGTGTATAGTTCCTTATAATATACTTTTCAGGTAGAAGAAAATAAACTTATTCTTATTCTCATACATCATCATGATTCCACATTATACAGTGATCAAATAATTATTTTACTAATTACAGAGTGCCCTCAAACTGTCCAGCAAGTATTGAACCCTCTAGAAAAGAAGAGGAAAAATACCCTAATTCTTGAGGTATGATCTTACACCTTAGATAGCTTACCACATGCCTCAGAAGGCAGCTAACATCAAGATGATGCTCTACAAATAAGTAGACCTTCTCTGTGGGAATATAAGCTCAATCTGAAGCTGTAGTAGGGTTTATGAAGGGGAGTGGAGCTCACTGCAAAGCTTTGGGAGATGTAAAACAAACAAACAAACAAAAAAAAGATGTAACAGCAAAAGAAACACACCAGCAGAGGGCTCCTCCCACAATGCAGTTGCACAAGGTGTCAGATTCTTTGTGAAGGCTTATTTCAAGTAATTTCCACTTAATGAAAACAAATGTCACCATTTCTGAGTGATTGCTTAGTTTTGAATCATCCCTGTCTTCGTGTGCAGGGGTGAACATTCATGGCAGTTCCCTTCACACACTCACTGGCCTTGCCAGCAAGAGGCCAGTGTTCTAATGGCAACCTGGTTCCATTCCCACAGCCTGCTTCTCTTTCCTGCCTTGCAGAGTGGAGGGACTGAGGCAGCCAGTACTTGCAGTAGGTATGAAGTGTTGAATTTCTACCCACAGAGAGCACTGGGATTTTCAGACCATGGTCTCATTCAAGGGAGATCCACTTAAAATCTGGCAGATAATGTTACCTTGAGAAGATGGTTTGACTACAACTGGGTGGGGGGGGGGGAATAGGAATATCCAGAAAGCATGTTGATGGTGGGACTTAGTGAGGTGAGAAATAAGGGAAGAACTCTATGTGAGAAAAAATGTTAATATTACGAAGGAAACCAACATGCTCTGTTTCTGAGGGGATTGGCAGAGCTTCTGTTTTGTCAAGAATCAGAATTCTCCCAGACAGGATAGGTCTAAGGAACCACGCAAACAGACAGGTCCTAATGGCAGCTAGAACTATATAGACTGAAGCAAAAGTTCTTGAATACTCTTGACTCATGGCGCCATAGTGTCTGTTTCTTTCATGTCCCTTCTAGGACACAGATACCTCTTCGTTTCATTTACTAAATGCTTAGGTACAGATAGTAGACTAATTGGTGCCTTGTGAAAAAGTAATGCATGCAAATTGAAAGATAAGAAATAATATCCTTGTTTCATTCTTTTCTTCTTCTTCTTTTTTTTTTTTAGATTTTATTTATTTATACATACAGAACTGAGGTACAGGCCAGAGGCACAAGGGCAGTGAGAGGCTTCACCAGAGACAGAGTGGGGAGCAGAACAGACAGATCAACAAAGTACACTGCTGAGGGGAACAGCAGGCGGGTCAGGAGAGGTCTGCTGTGCCATGTGGGTCACCTCCGGGACTGGTGATCCAACTTACACTAAAGTGGCAGTGGCCAGCTTGCAGTTTTGTGTTCCAACCTGCTACGCCATCAGGGAGGGCCTGAGTTTTTTTTTTTTTTTCTTTTTTTTTAAAACTAATTTAATATGTGCGCCTAGAGGGCCTTGTCCACTTAAGCAGGACACAACCAGGAGACAAAACATATGAACAGGAAACTTTAATATAAATAAATATTAAGGCCATATGTATTAGTATAAATAGTAAGGCCATATGGTGATTCCTGAAGCAAATTAAAAATAGAATTACCAGCGGATCTAGTAATCCCACATCTGAGTGTGTCCCCTGAAGAACTGATAGTAGGAATTTAAACAGGTATTTGTATCCATGTTTCTAGAAGCATTATTTACAATAGCCAAAAGGTGAAAGCCACTCAAGGTCCATTAATGGCAAATGGATAGACAAAATACCGGTACACATACAATAAAATATGACTCAACCTTAACATGGAAGGAAATCCTGACACATACTATAACATGGATGAACTTTGAGGACACGTTGCTGAGTGAAATGAAACAGTGACACAAAATGACAAATACTCTGTAATTTCGTTTGTGTGAGGTATCTACAGTAGTCACAATCAAAGACAAAAATATGTTAGTTCCTAGGGACTAAGTGGGAGGGAGAATGGGAAGTTAGTATTTAATGGAGCCAAGTTTTAGTTTGCAAGATAAAAGAAGCCTTGAATATGGCTGGTTGCACAACAGAACACTTAATATCCTTCAACTGTTATACACACTCAAAAATGATGCAAATTCTATATCATGTGCAGTTTACCACAATTAATAACAATAAAAAGAAAGCAAACCTTAGAAAACTATTAACTATGATGGGGACTGGCTGTTAGGAAGTGAAGAGATTTGGAAAGAATGGAGGAATAGTAAATAAAAGGAACAGCTGTCTTCCCTGGGTCTCAGATAGGGCAGAGTATGAGTTCCCCTTTCTTCCACTGGAGACCTGTTGGACAGGGGTCGGTGGCTGTGGCTCCTAGATGGCAGTGGTGCATGCTCGTGGAACTTGCTGGAAAGCTACTTCTAGGATATGGAGGGAATCTGGTCATGGGAAGCTTTCTCAAAGGAAGCACTCTGCTACAAAACCACCTGAGGGGGATGCGAGCAGGAGTTGTTAGAAGTTGGGCATGCCAACATTAGGTACAGCAAGTGTCAATTGCTGAAGAAGATGTATGTGCTATAGATAGGAGCTGGGGATGGCAGAGGCCTGCCATGTTGGTGGGAGTTTGCAACAAGAGCATACCAGAGCCAGAAAGGTAAAATTCATCTTCCTGTAATATCTCCACAGTGCACTCCACTGACCCAGCTTAGAATTCTACCAGCTAGCAAAGGACAAAAAAAAAAAAAAAAAAAAAGCAAAGGTCCATGTTTTACTTTTTCACAGCACATAATGATGAGTAAATTTAGGTCTGTGAGGCAGTTAAGTTAGGTATTAAGTTGATCTCCTGGCAGGCTCAAAAATTCTCAGACCTTGGACTCAGATACAATCCCACTACCCCCCCCCCTTTTTTTTTTCATTATACACACACACACACACACACATTTACATCTTTATTAATTTTGTACATTTTGTTCATTTTTCTTGTTCCATATTACTTTTCACATTAATACTTGGTTTTTGTCACAGTGATCACCAATAGCCTAGCTTTGCCAAGAAATGATGTCATCAAAAGAAGTATAACACAGTCTAATGTTATATGATAAACTGATAGTTCTTGCAGTATCTGATATGGAAATATGCTTTGTTGTCCTCAAACATTTCAAATAGCTTGCAGCACTCCAGTGAGTTTGCTGCCATGCCCCAAAGCACTTCAGCTCACGATCTGGGGATTGCAGGCCTAAGATCATGAGTTTATTCCAGCAACTCTGGTCAAACCATTCTGAGAACCTAAGGTGCTGATTTTCTTAGAGTACAGAAGAGTCACGGGCACATTGAATGTGCTTGGGTCCATACTATTAAACAAACAAACAAAACCTTTCAGGAAGTTACCTGGAAAACAATATACCACCTTCGATTCAGTTTAAAACTTATTATGTAACCATGTCCTTGAACATTAGAACAGGTTGTTTCACCTTTGGAGACAGATGAAGTTGTTGCTGTTTTGTTAGAGGCACTTCCATATGACGAACTCCATAGCCTCAAATTCAGTGTTCACGTCAGTGAGAGTTTGTGCAGATCTGGGGGGAGGGACTGAAAAAGGTCTAGCCCTATCTTATGCTTACTCTGGACCATAAAATCAGTAAGGGGAGAGGTGGCTGGTGTACATCTGGATGGTTCTGTCTCTCTTTCAGGCCGACTATACATACTTGCAACTGAGAACATTCCACAGCATGGGAAGGAGTTGCTGGGTTCAGCAGCAAAATATTCCTCTGAACTAGATTTCAGATGAAGAAAGCTAGCAAGTTTTAGCTTTCTTCTGTTTCTCTTAGACAATATGTGGACTTAATAAGATCTTTGTAAGCTGGGTAGGCTGATTGCTCATATTTCTTTCTCAGAAAATATATGCTTTATGATGTTGTCTACAAGTTGGTGGATCATAACTACAACACATTTCAAAAGTTCTACTTTAAGCCGTGGTTGAATAACTTAAGTTTTATAACCTGACCTTTTCAAATGAAAAAAAAAAAAAAAAAAACTTTTGATTTATGCCTTTCTGAGTTCAGGGCTACCTTCAAAACAGCCTTCCTTGTTTGGGTGAGTTCTGCTTTGGTTCCCATTTTTGCCACCTGCTGAGTTTGTCTGTTGTTTCAGCTAATTTTCATTGGCAAGCCTTTCCCCTGTCTTGTAGCTTGGCTTCCCAGCTTTTTTTGTCTCTTAAACAGTGACTACTTGGCACTAAAGTTAACTTAATAGGGACTCTACCCATGTTAGAAACGCAGCATAGAAATTAAACTGCAGCAACCTGGAGTGGACTAGACTTTGAGATCTTGGGCCAGGAGTGAATGATCCAAATTTTGCACATGGAGCCCTGCTTTTGTTTTCTTGCGGGTTTCAAGTGTTGTTCCAAAATCTGAATAAAAAGCTCTTGACTGCTCAGATGCAATGCAGTAGGACGCATTGCTCAACCTGTCCTGGCACCGTTTTCTACCCCTGAGAGTGAACACAAGGCAGAGAAAAGAGACTGTCACTGCTGCCGTCTCTGCCAGGGCTGCTTGCTTCTGAATTCTTCATAATAATAAAGAACAGATGTGTGGCCTGCTCTGGAAAGTTGCATAACTGTCTCACATTGCATTCGAATGTGATCGACTCACCAAGCCAAGGGGTCTCCATTAGGTTGCTGAAAAAGAAAATTCAGTTCAAAGCCCTACATTTATCTGGTCACAAGATTATTGCTGTAGGCTATTGCTAGAAGGGAAATAATGTGACAGTTACTGCCTTCAAACTTTAATTTCAGTTCATGATAAGGAGGGACTTAATGATGAGAAAGGAGAGGGGGCTGTGTCAGAAAGGTGTCTCATTAATAGAGGTGATCAGAGAGATTGAGGGTGACCGCTGGTGGCCTTGCTATGTCTCCATTGCTTCAACAGCCCAGGTAAGGGATGAGTTTTGATGGCCCGTAAGGCTATTTCAAAGCCTTAGTTTCTGTGTCTGTGATTCATCCTCACTTTTTCTTCCTTCTGCTTTTCTGAAGGAAGTCCAGGAATTTGTCAGTCAAAAGGGACACTACTTTCCAGGCTCAGTGTCAGCAAGGTCCACTTTATTCCTGGCAAATCCTTTGCAGCTGTTCTCATGCTGCCGCCATGTTGATACCTTGAACTTGGGCACAGTCAGGAAGGTCAGCCTGGAGATTTTCACTTTCTATCACTGGACCACACATTAAGTTGTCGTGCTTATCTGTATCTTAATCCTTAGGGCCTCCAGATATATAGCCCACTACCTAAAATAATCTGGTCTTATTCACTACATTATTTGGAAAAGCGATGAAAGGAAATGTCATAGTTTTCAGCGCTTCATTGCGTTCTAGACATCTCGTTGTTACTATTGTTATACACTTATCATTACCCCCCATTTTACAGAGGCGCTCACAGAAGCTCAGCAAGGTTGCCTGTTTTTAGAAGAAAAGTGAGATAATGAATTGGGAAAAGTCACACTAATGCAAAATGAACCAGCAAATTGTAATCAGGCCCAGGTCCTTCAACTTGAAACTGGTGTTCTTTTTTTTTAAGATTTATTTATTTATTTATGCATACAGACCTGTGGTGCAGGCCAGAGGTACGGGGCGGTGAGAGGATTCACCCGAGAAAGAGTGAGGAGCAGAACAGGCTGACTGACGAAGTACACTGCTGCGGGAAGCAGCAGACAGCTGAGGAGAGGTCTGCTGTGCCATGTGGTCACCTCCAGGGCGGGATCGAACTCATGCTAAAGTGGCTTTAGCTTCTCAGTGCTGTGCTTTAACCTGCTGCATCACCAGGGAGGGCCCTGAAGCTGGTGCTTTTTACCCTGCTTGTTCCTATCAGCCCCATATTAGAGGAAGGTTAGTTAAGGTACTGACCGAAGATTTAATTAAAAAAAAAAAAAGATTTGTAGTTTCATGTTGTTGAATAAATAAATTAATATTGAATTTATAGCTTATTTAAAGCATTGTATATCAGGAATGGGATAACTTTAATTTGAAGCTTTCATCCAAGTATTCAAACATAGTGATTTGAACAGTTTGTACTGAAAGCCATGTTCAACCTCAAATTCATTGAGTCTTTCCCAATATAACTACCTTTGCATTACTCTTCTACAACAGAAGGGATGTTTTACTTAAGTATTTTATTAGAGTGAGAAAGTTGGTATAGTAGACAAGAGGTCCAGACTGCATTGACTGTAGTCTACGGAATGTTATTACTTAATTTTGTGACTTTCAGCATCAAAGACCTTCCCTCTCTTTAATATCTGTAAAATGGGTATGATGGCCCATGGTTGCTAATTTGGAACCAAAATAAAAACTCTATAAATGCAAGTCATTGTGAGAAAAAGGTCCTGGGTTGTAGATGATTCAGATGATATTTTCAGACCTGATTTTGAGAGTTTGTGATTATGTTTACTCATGTGTCAAAAGATTTTTAACAAGAAAGATTGCTGAAAAGCGACAGAAAAGCACACAATGAAAGCTTGGAAAACAAGTGTTTCCCTGATACCTTGTTTCTCCCTGTGCTGTCTCACCTCAGATAGCAGCGTATCTTCCCATTGCCTCCAAATTTTCCACTCATACACAGAGTGTGTGTGATCCTTCAGGATACACTAAAGATATCTGGGGACACTAAGAGAAGGTTACCCCAAATTTTAAGCTCCCAGGCAGGGCTTGATCCCCAGTATTTCTTCCCTGATGCCATTCTGCTCTCCTCTTCAGCATTCTTGCTTGATTCACAGCAGGTCTGGCCCCCAACACCCCCTTACTCCTCAGCTTCTTCCCAGTGCCCAGCAATGCATACATATAAGCCCTTGGAGGCACAGAGCTCCTGAAAGGTGCCTGAGGCCTAAGTGATTTCCACTGTCACTTGAGTGTCCTCTTATCCATTTCTGGTAAGTAAAATTCTTTGCAGGAAGAATACCCATTGAGCCATTGAGCCCCTCCCTACCTCTCTTTTGGAAGGTTAAATGCAGGAAACGTCTAAGGAAGATCAGAAGGATGTAAAGCCTGCAACTCCAGCCAGATAAGACCAAGAACACAGATCTTTTCCATGTATAAGAGAGAAAGAAATTGAAGACCAATTATGTGTTTGTGTGTGTGTGTGTGTATATATATATATGCTATACATATATATATATATGCACACTACACACACTATATAAGCTATATATGTACACTATATATATACACAGCATATAAATATATATGCACACACACTACAAATAGATAAGTAGGTAGGTAGGTAGATAGATAGGTAGATCATGGATGTTTTCAAAGATTTTCTAGAGAATAGATATTAGTAATATAAGAAAAGTTGAAAAAATCCTCAAAGTTAAATAGAAGAAAACACCTTTTTAAATATTATTTTATTCTTTCATCTAAGTGTTGTATGTACAGATCCAGCCTCTTGTTTGTAGGGTAGAAATAAAAATATGGGTGAAATGACCATTTTTTGTGATCTGTGGTCCTGGTAACCTAGAACCTCTTGGTATGTAACTGGTTTATAGAGAAGGGAGCTTAATTAACATGTGGGAAGGTAAGCAGCATATGTGATACCTCCTGAGTAAGCTGAATAAACTTCTCTCCCACTTTTGCTATTCTCATTTGTGTGAATCAGAAATTATGCTGACCCCCCCCCAACATCTGGACAGTTGTGAGAAAAAGACCAGGAAGCCCAGACTATATATATATATTTTTTTTTTTAACAGTTCTACTGAAATATCACAGGGTTTTTCTGCTGCTCTATGATAAAGGCCAGTTGAGAGCTGGTGTTAAGATATCTTCCTTAGAGCCAACTGAAGTGACTGGGAAGGTAGAAATCTTTAGGTCTATGGTTACAGTTAACAAAATTATAACAGTCATCTCCAGGTGAGCAGGGGCCATATCCATGTGACTCATGTATATATTTGATAATGCCTGAGGAATGAAAAACCATCAGAATCTTAGCCAACATTTTAACTCTTCATCTCTGTAGAGAAGGCGGAGAGTCCATTAGCAGACACCTGCAGGAATTCAGTATCATATTTAAATGTGTTTAAATGAATTAATGCTATTTAATTGCTATTTTGTATTAACTAGTCTATAAAAGATAGTTGGTGTGACTTCCAGGCATACTGTCAGAATAAAAGATGTGGAGTGTGTCTCAGACATACAAAGAGTAAGGAGATTCCACCTATAGGAGATGACAAATCATTATTTGGCTGAAAAGTAACTAATCCTCTTTGAAGGAGAAAAAAAGCAAAGGGAAGTGAAAGACTAATTCTGTGTATCTTAAAGCTGCAGAAAATCACTGCCCTTTGATGATATTTGCAGGGTGGAGGTTGGAAGGGTAGTTTGCCCTGGGTAGCTCTTTTTGAGGTTATTCAGGACTGAGGAGAATCCTTATGCATCTGCATCCTTATAAAATTACTCGACCTACATCATGGCATTCTTTCGCAAGGTGACTGCTGGATATATTTAAATACAAAAGAAGTCACTTCTGGTTTCCTGATGGTGATGAATGTGCAAAGATCAACTGAGCTGCTAAAATGACTGTAAATGAAATTAAAAGGCTCTGCGCTTGAACTGTTCATTCAGCAGTTGTTCTCCTTGGCTTAACCTGAGAGGGCAGCTGAAGGCCTTTTGTGAACCCAGTGTAAAAATAAGATTAGTAAGGATGTATGTTTTAACATAGTGTCTATGGCTTGTGCATAATCTGACTTGCAAAAGGACATTTAATAAACAATTCTTTGGGAGACACTTTTGGAAAGGAGAGGGTGAAAGTGAGTTCTTGCTTGTTGTTGACATCTGGAAGGTCACTTGTCTGAGTTTGCATCATTGTCACCTTGAAAAGGTGTTGCATCTTACTCCAATAATAGATGAGTGAGAGCCATCTTATCTGTGGAACTCTCATCTGCGGAGATCCCGTAGGATTCCAAGTGGACATCTGTGGACATCTGGACTACGGAGGGAGGGCTAAAACAGATGGTGGTGGCAGGCAGGCTGAGAAGGTGGCTCCTGGTAGATTGCTTGGGCAGGGCTGCAAAGCTTCTGACTGACAAAGGAGTATTTTGGGGGGTTCTATATTGTCTTTTACTTAAAAAAAAAAAGATTTATTTATTTATGCATACAGAACTGGGGCACAGGCCTAAGGTGAAGAGTTGATAAGCCGATTCACAAGAGACAGAGTGGGGAGAAAAATCTACTAAAATGTGTACTTCTAAGAGGAGCAGTGGGCAGATCAGGAGAGGTCTGTGGGTCAGGAGAGGTCTGCTGCACCATGCAGGTCACCTCCTTGCTGGGGATCGAACTTCTGCTGCAGTGGCTACCGCTAGCTTCATAGTGCTGCTCTTTAACCCACTGTGCCACCAGGGAGGGTCCTTGGGATTCCAAATTATTCTCATTTCTGGTAGGACCAAATCTCAGTGAGGTTACTCTGTGGTGACTCATCCTGGCAGCACTTACCCCAGATGTGTGGCACAGGGGACCACATAGGTCAGTGTGACTTCCGTAGGGGTGCAGCTTGCTACCCTCTTGGTGGTGAGGTCAGTTTCCTGAAGGACCCGCGACATTGATACTTTCCAGATGTTTCTTCTCTCTCTCTGACTATGTCTTCCTCCCATCGTCCTATCCATCCAGTAAAATTGAGATAAAATTCTGCTTAGCGTTGTAGGCATGTTAGAATCACTCAGCACTGAGAAGTGATTTATTATTTAGGCCTTATAGTAATATTTATAATAGCCTCTGCTGCTGGTGTATAACATAAACACTTTTTTTTCCCTGTTCAAACCCAAATATTGAAATAACATCCAGGAGTAGCTTTTTTAAAAAGTTCCTTCTAGTGGCTCAATAGTTTGTAGTAATCTCTGTGTTACTTTATTGTTTTTCAAATCTCATTTTGATTCTAGTACCTTATTTAATACCAACCATAAATCTGTGAGGAAAATACTATTTTTACCCTTATTTTACAGATGAAGAATAATTTGCTCAAGGTCATACAAATAATAATTGCAAGAACTAAGTTTTAGTTCAGACCCTTTAAATTCACATATTTGATATGTTCTTTTCACAAATTTTATTACAGTGCCTCTTTTCTTAGGTTTTGCCCATACATAAATGGGAATGAAGAAAAAATAAGCAGCTGGAAAATAAATTCGTTGAAAGAACATACTTTTCCCGCATTTTCCTAATAGATCTTTCAGATACGCAGTTTGAGGACTTCTTCTTGCCTTACATCGGTTATGAAATCAGTGCCCTGGAAATACTTAGGTAAAACAAGGTCTCATCCCCACTTCTCAGATGGGAAAACTTAGGCTTCCCAAAGCTAAGCGCCTTCCTCTCAATCAGTTGTGGGAGCTGCCCTGGGGAGGAAGAGGGGCAGAATGGAGTACTATCCTTTTAGGATCTTGAGCCTCTTTATTCTGTCAGAATTTCAAAAACCTGAATAGTATCCTTCTTGGCAGTTGTTGGGAGGAACTAAGCGGAGAAAACTGCTTTGGCTCAATGTGCTGTGGTCCTTTGGGGTAACTTCAGATCAGTGAGTGTGCTGGGCTGGAGCTGGAGTTAAGAGTGGGTTATAAAGAATGAGTAAGCCGCCTTGTCTGCTCTTCTCTTGCTCAGGTAAGGGGTGGAGGCCGCCCCACTTTTTTCAAAAGGCCCTGATCTTGGGTTTGTGAAACCTCCGTGCGATGTGGAAGCTGGACATTCCAGCCACGTGGACCAACACCGCGTTATTTCACATACACAATCGAGCAGTTAACAACCCTCTATCTGGGACTTACAAGAACCCCAAATAAGGATAGTTAAATGGACGTCGAAAAAATGTAACCCAAACATTCAGAAACGTTTCTTTGCGAATGCAGCTATTATTTATATCAAACTGCGGCGCGCGCTGCGACGAGACGTTTTTCATTATTGCGCAAGTATTTCACAGGCATAGCCTGTCTGGGTTACGTTTGCTGTCGGCAACCCTGAGCCCTGCCTCTTCCGAGAGCCAGGCTGCCATCGGGGGCCGCCGCCCCACCTGCGTGCGCTCGGATAGAGCCAGCCCCGCCAGGTCGCCTCCGCCCTGCGACGGGTCGGGGCGCGCGGCCCCGGGGGCGGCTCCCGCCGCCCAGCTGAGACGCGATTCGTCACTCTTGCAGAACTTACCCCCTGAAAATCCCTGCAGCAGAACCAACCCTCGCTCCAGCCCCGGGGAGGTTTTGATTTTTGTGACTTTTCCTCCCTTTTATTTTCCGTCGTGTGCGGGTTTGGCCGCGGAGCAAACTCGCAGCTGGTCCGAGTACATGTCAGCGGTAATCGCCCCCGTAGCCACCATGAACTCCGAAGCAGAAGAATCCAAGGAAGGTATGATTTTAATTTCTCCGCTCAAGTTCTGCGGAGAAATGTGGAGGAAGGGCATAGTAGGAGCGCAGCTGCGAGTTGGAAAGCGAGCTGTGTGTAGTTAGTTCGCCTTGCTTGCGCTTCGGGGGGCTGAGCGCTGAACGTGGGCAGCCCTGAACCCTGAACCCCTGAGCACAGCGGTTCAAAGCCGAGGTGGGGAAGTTGGGACCAAGCTCAGGCAAATCACTCAAGGTTGCTTTTTAGATTTTTTGGGAAACGAAACGTCTCCAGTATTGACTCCAAGAATGCAAAGTGTAGTTGGAAAGGCGCTGCCTGCCGGCTTCAGGACAGCTGAAATCCAGTGCGCTGGAAGAGCCTTAGGAATCCAGGGAACCTCGAAACCCCCTTGTTTCCGGCTGAAAGGGGAAGTTGAGTAAGAGAGAGGAGAGAAAGATATTTCTTTGGGAGGAATGGGTTATTATTATTTTTCTTTTCTTGTGCCTTTCAGAAATGAGTTCGTTTGGGGGGGGGGGTGTCTGAAGAACCTGAGAGATTTGACTGGGGGGCCTTGGGTAGCTTGAAACCAAGGAGAATTTGTCTGTTTCTTACTTTGCCAAAGCAAAAGGTTTCATTTACTCCTAACAGAGAACGGGTGACAGAGCTGGAAGAGCTCCAAGCAAAACACAATTATACTCTGGTGTTAGCTCCACGAGTATATTTGTGTGTGAGTGTTTGTGTGTTTTGTTTGCTGAAACTTTATGTATACAAAAGTCCTCTTGTAAATGGGGGTCCAAGGGAGGGATAGTTGGAGAAAATTAGAGAATACGAGAGGAGGCTATTCAAGATTGTGAAATTCCTTTTCTTTTCAAGTAGCGTCTTGGGAAGCTGGTAAATTTCAAGTCAATCACGATGATTCTGGGAGCCTGAGAGCAGAAAGGAGTCCTCTTCACTTAGTACGTGCTAGTGAGGAACAGCCCTTGAAACTTGTCCTCTTCTTTCTTTCTATCTTTCTTTTTTTTTGATTCTGCTTCCACCTTATTATGTGTAATAATCAGGGCTGACGTTTACTTTATTATGTTGTGTGAGAAAAGTAGTCAGTAAAACAAGCCATTGAATAGTCATGTAGGACTGAGGTGGATGAAAAACTGACAAGCAGTAGCATTGTTTTTTGAGCGGGATGTGGAGCTTAGGGATGAATATTTCCTTGCTGTACCTGCGGAAGGATACTTTTCATCTGTCATTCTAATGGCAATGTATGCAGTTCAGTCAAAAGTAGTAGGAAGAAAATAGGTGATAGAGAAAATCTATTGGCCAGCTTGTATGTGAATTGAACTACAAGTAATATTTAAACTGGTATTATCTACCAAGCATCATTTTCCTTTGTTTTGAGAAGGCAGAAGTGAGAGCTAAGTGGGAAAACAGTGTTCCCAAGTATGTCACACATTCTTCTAAGCATATCCATATTCTCTCCTCTTTGTCCAGCCCTCTGGTTGTCATCCTGACAACGGGGCTGTGAGAAGACCGCTACAATCTCCCCTCCTACTTGTTCCTCACCTTACCTCCACCTGCCTACTTACAATCTGCAGATCTGCACAGATTATCTGACCTTGTGCTTTTTACAGAAAGCTCCAAAAATATCTTTTACGATAACATGAAATACTAGAGTTTTAAATTGGTGACAATTGGGGAGGATATTGAAAAGTGTGTGTGAGTGTTTGTGTGTATGTCTGTTTGTGTCCTGTGCATTTCTTGCAAGGCGCTGGTTATTGACTGTGATCTAGAACCCTCTGTTGAACTACTGAGATGCCCATGAAAGGAGCGATGCTATGTAAATAACTCAGTTATTTGCTGCCCTCTCCTTACTAAAAAATCCCGCCTCCACGCCCCTTCCTCCACCCCAACGTATGTGTCCCATTTAGTGTGAGATCACCACAAGCCTCTCACAATGTCTGCATTGCAAGAAAATTGCCTTCGGATGCTTCATGCTTGATTTGCTGTAATGGGAATTACTTTAAAGTCATTATTTTGAACTGCAGTAAGAGACTAGTATATTTTGTTTGGGGTCAGATCTGAAAAAAATATCAAGTTGAATTCAGAAATCCTTGGGGGCCAAGATATTTGTGTATGTGAATGAATGCAGAAGCAATGACTGGGGATATTGTTAAACTCTCACAGCTTAGGACGTTCGGGATTCCGTGCCAGAGTACTGGACCTCCAGTCTCATTCTATAGCGACCTCCTAAAGAACTGATTTCATTTTGCCAGCTTACAAATGAATAAGGTGATTGTGCCTGAATATTAAACACAGAAAACTAATCCTGGCCTCGCTTTCATATAAAAACTGAGTAAATTTAAGATATGCAAGCTATCCATGGTCATGAATATGAACATGCGGGGAAATGAAGGAAGACACCCACTTTCTCAAAAAGTGGAAGGCCCTAAAAGGAGCCGATGGACTGTTTTCAGCAGATGAACCCACCTTAAGGGGTGGGTTGATGGTCATATTTTTTGGCATCTAGCTGTTCCCTGGTAAGTGGATTACTTACTTATGGCATAGTAAAGTGAGTGGCAGTTCCCATCTCTGAGGACCTTTCTAGTGCTAAACATGAATGGGCCGAAGCCCCTTTGCGCTGGTCATTATAGCTTTGGTATCAGAGATGGAGAAAACCATTGTTCAGGAGGTTCGCTCAGTGAAGGCTTGGAACAGAGTCCAGGGTGAGCTGGCATGTGTGCTCGGCCCCTCCTCCCTATACCAGCATTCCCTGCTGCCTCCTCCCTTTCTCCATGGAGAAAACAGTAGTAGCCAATTGACAACAACCTCACTTTCCACTCTCAGACTGCCAGACTCACCCAAGATCTGTGGGTGTCACTCCTGCTGCAGGTGTCTGCTTATCCTCCCTTGGGCTCCTCACCGCCCCAGTGGGCTCCCTGCCTCACCTGGCACCTTCCCTTCCGGTTCAGATGTGCTCAAACCCTCCCCTTACCCCTGCTTGAGCATGTCGGTACCTGTAGCCTGTTCTCCCTGAAATATCCTTCTCCACACTGCAACCCCTTCCTGGCCTGCTCCTTAGACTTTTTTTAAATTCGAGTCTAAACCAGAATCCTGATCCCTCTCTCAGAATGCCTGTTCTTCCCCTCACTGGCATAGCCACTTTGTTTCTCATCTCTGCTCTAGACCCCAACCTGTTGAGGGATAACTGGGTCTGATTTATTTCCCCAAGATATCTCTAAGACCCTCCACAGCAAGAGGGGGTTATTCATATTAAAATTTTGTAGAAGGAACGAATGATTTCCACTCTTTAAGAGAAACCCATAATTCTTTGTTTAGTTTTAGGCACTTATCTCTCCTTGAAAATGAATGTTTAAGGCCCTCCCTTGTGGCACAGAAGGCTAAAGCACAGTACTAAGAAGCTAAAGCCTCTTCAGCATGAGTTCAGACCCCGCTCTGAAGGTGATCCACATGGGTTGGTAGACCTCTCCTGACCCGCCCGCTGCTCCCTTCAGCAGTGTACTTCATCAATCTGCCTGTTCTGCTCTCCACTCTGTCTCTCACTGCCAGTGCACCTCTGGCCTGTACCCCGGTTCTGTATGCAAAAAAAAAATAAATGTTAGGGGAGAAAAAAAAGAATGAACTAGACTTATCCATTGTGGAAATAAATGTCATTATTGCTTCTGAATGGAAGAATGGAAATTGATTGCTGTTACCATAAGCAGAATTTATTGGAAGTTTATTGAGTAGTTCACACAGACACAGAAAGGCTGAAAAATTTGCTTCTGAAAATCAACCTAGGAGACGCCTGATTAGGACTTCCCTGCTGCTTCATCTCCATAATTTTGATTTTTGTCACTGAGGGGATTCTGATTGTAGGTGAAGATTTGCTCACCCTTATCATTCAGAAATTTTAAAAGTAAGCCATCTGATTGCTCAGGCTGCCTTGTGTCTTTTGCAGTTTGTGGGAGAGGGACTTTCGGACTCCAGCTTTTGTGATGGGGACTGATTCCTTACCACCACTTGCAAAATGAGGTTTTCTCCAGAAAGAGGAAGGGAGTTCTGCTGTGGGTCACCACAATAACAGCAGTTATGTAGGACTCCACCAGACTTGTTCTTCAAGTCCTATATTGCCCTGTTTATTTACTTTCTTGTTCCCTCCGCCAAATACTGTTTCCTTTATTTGGTCACTCTCTGTTGCTTTCTCGAGTGGGTAAACTCTCCCACCAGACTCAGTTTAGTATAGATGCTCTCCGAGGATATTCCAGAATGCTCAGTCCTCCCTAAGTTGCCCTGTTTTCACTGTATATTATTATTAGAGATTTATGTTATGGTATTATATTCTCACTTGTCCCCACTTTTTTAAAAAAATATTTATTTATTTATGCATACTGAACAGGGTACAGGCCAGAGGGACAGGTGCAGTGAGAGGATTCACCAGAGACAGAGTGGGGAGCAGAACAGGCAGATATACTGAAATACACTGCTGAAAGGAACAGCGGGTGGGCCAGAAGAGGCCTGCCACACCATGTGGGTCACCTTCGGGGCAGGGATAGAACTCATGCTGAAGTGGCTTTAGCTTCTTAGTGCTGTGCTTTAACCCGCTGCGCCACCAGGGAGGGATTGACTCCACTTTTTTATTTGAATTCTGTGCTACACCTTGGGTTTCCTCTCAGAAGGATCTAATTAAGCTTTGCCAAATTCATTAATCAATTGAAAGTGACGCTACATGGTATGATGAAACCTTTTAAGGACTGCTTAGAAACGGTCTAGCCTCACGTTTTAGGAGCAGTGCCTTCCAAACCCAAAGGACAAACCTCTCCAGGATTTCTTAAAGCCACCACTAAAATACTGTTAATGGCAGCGGGAAAGCAAGCATATACCTTTGCTCACTGGGGTCAGGCCCACACTGCCCTGGTAGCACCTCAGATTTCCTTGAAGATGATTTTGAAACTATAATATATTGAGCACTTCCATGTGCCAGATGTACTACTAAGCATCTGATTGTGTATATCATCTCATTTCATACTTGTAGATCACACTTTGTGTTAATGCCACAGAACAATGAAGAAACTGGGGTTCAGAGCGTGAAAACTGCCTAAAACCATAAAGCTAGATAAGGTGACATCTACATTGCATGGAGGCCAGCTAGCTAGAGGCCTGCCACACCATGTGCTTGTGCTGTGTGAGATGTGGTACTTCCAGGAGTGTTCCCAAAGTTGCCCCCACCCCTTCCACAAGGAAGCCCTCACTCAGGAGCCTGCTCTCTGGGACCTGTGTCCACACATATCCCAGTTTGAAATGCTCAGAGGGGAGCGAACAGATGTGGAGTAGAAGGAGCAGATTGTAAGCCTCTTCTCTGACACTAGGGGAGAGGTAGTGAGTTTCAGTTGCAACCTTCTTCAGTGCACGAGATCTAAAAGCCCAGTGGCGAGTGTAGAAAGTGCTGGAAGCCCAATGCCTTTCCTTTAGGGTCCCCTGGAGGGACCCTAGTGCTTATAGACAACGGAAGGACTTCACTTCCTGGGGTATAGGTCGACTGGAAAACAGAAAACATGGACTTGATCCCCTGGTCACTGATGTGAAGCAAGTTTCTTATATGTTTGTGCTATATTGTCACAATTGGGCATTGACAGCCTCACAAGGACAAAGTTACTTTTTTTTTTTAAGGATTATTTATGCATAAGAACTGGGGTACAGGTCAGAGGTGCAGAGGCAGTGAGAGGATTCACCAGAGACAGAGTAGGAAGCAGAATTGGCAGATTGACAATGTACACTTCTGAGGGGAGCAGCAGGCAGGTCAGGAGAGGTCTGCTGTGCCAGGTGGGTCACCTCCAGGGCTGGGGGTGGAACTCGCACTGCAGTGGCTGCGGCCAGCTTGCAGTACTGCATCCTAACCCATTATGCCACTGGGGAGGGCCCAGACAAAGTTATTTAAGGGAGCATTTCTCAGCAGGGATCCCCAACCTTAATGATACACAATTGTGCTTTGTTTCGATCTACACAAGCATTTGTGTAGCCTTGGGTTTAAATATCATTTCACAGGCACCGAGCCTTAGCTCAGAGCTTCTGCAGTGCTTTCTCAGGCTCCAGGTTACATGGAGTTCATCTTGTCATAATCTGCCATAGCTGGGTCCCTGTGTCCTTGAGGGGCTCACTTGTCAGGTAAGCTGAGGTCAGTCAGTTGCCAGCAGGAGCCCAACAGAGCCTCTAGGGAGCATGCGCACTGCATTGCTCCACCCCTAGTGATGATAGAGGAGACCGAAAGTAGGGACCTCTAGCAGCAAGCAGGGACCTAATACTGGCAGGAGTGTATATCACAGAGTGGAGAAGTTTAGTTGCTTCAGAGGAATGACTTGTTCATATTCTCTTACAGCATGTTAATATAATAGTGTGATGATGTGTACACCAGGATATTGGATTCTACATGCTATTAAATACCACAATATGATATGTATGCACCATATATGTGATATTACATGTTATGCCACACCAGATAGTGCCCTCCCTGTTTGAACCTCATATGGCATGGCAGCTAATCTAATAGATTCCCTGCTAGACATTCCCTATATCAGTTGTCTCCTGCCTTGCCCAGCTCTCAGTTTGCCCAGGGTGTGAAGGGACAGTGGCAAAGCCGTGTTCAGCTCTGATGGAATGCAGGGAACTTGGTGCGGCTGACCTTGATGACCTTGATGTCATATATAATGTAAAACCACAGCCCAGGCTCTCAGACCCAGGCTTTGATGTGATTGTTTTCCTTTCATGTAGTCGTTGGTCTTGGAGCACAGTGTGCTGATGGGAAAAAAAGTGGAAAATATACTTGGAGATCTGTGCCCCCTTGTCTCCTCTAAGTGGGCATCACTGAGTCTCTGGCATTGCCTGATCCCCCTAGCTCTGTGAACTTGGAAACATTTGGGTTTTTTCCTTCTTCACTGCTGCCATTTTCCTTAGACACTTTCCTTGTCCCTGAATCATGATGTCCTTCACTGGTCAGAATTTCATGATGCTGGGCCCTCCCTGGTGGGGCAGCAGGTTAAAGCACAGCACTATGAAGCTATCCTGGATTCCCAGCCAGGGGAGTGACCCACATGGCGTGGCAGGCCTCTCCTGGCCCTCCTGCTGCTACCCTCAAGTCTATCTCAGTCAATCTGCCTGTTCTGCTCCTCACTCTGTCTCTGGTGAATCCTCGCACCTCCTGCAACTCTGGCCTATACCCCAGTTCTTGTATGTATATATAAATAAATCTTAAAAAAAAAAAGTATTATGATACTTAAATTATCTGCTGCTCATGGCTCTTGGCAATTTAGGAAGTGGCTAAAAGTGGGTGATTGGAATGTAAGTAGGGCTGGAAAATCCCAGACTCTACAATTTCATTTCAGAATAATACAGTCACTAAATTTGCCAATACCTTTTATTTATCATTATTTCCATCTGAAAAGCAAGATGCTGGCAACTTGGAGAACAGTGAGATGAACATGACTATAGACCACCTCTCAAGGAGTGCACTGTACCTAAAGAAACAGTATAAGTTGAATATCAAAAAGTATCCGTAATATTTTTTTTTTAAAGATTTATTTATTTGTGCATACAGAACTGGGGTATAGGCCAGAGGCTCAGGGGCGGTGAGAGGCTTCACCAGAGACAGAGCGGGGAGCAGAACAGGCAGATCGACGAAGTACACTGCTGAGGGGAGCAGCGGGCGGGTCAGGAGAGGTCTGCCACGCCATGTGGTCACCTCCGGGGCAGGCGGGGATCGAACTCATGCGGAAGCGGCTTTAGATTCTCAGTGCTGTGCTTTAACCCGCTGCGCCACCAGGGAGGGCCCAGTATCCGTAATATTTAAGGAAAATATGCTGTAAGAAGGCTTTTGTAATTAATACAATCTCCCAACAAATACAATCAAAGATCACCTTTAGTTAGGAAATCAACCTTTGCAAAACATCTTCACAGATAAGATAAGCATCTGAGGCCACATGGGTGATAACCAGTTGCTTTATCCCTCTTTAATGTCTGTCTGGTTAACATTAAGTTTAGCAGACAAGATCTTAACATTCTGCCTTTTTATACCAATTCTCCTTGACCACCCTCATTTCTCTGTGTAGATGTCATTCACTGCCACTCAGGGGAATTTACACATCCCAATACATCGGTGGAACATGGGGTGATTTCCTATTTCTACTTCCCCTATTGCTCAGAAGAGTAAAAGAAATAAAGCTCTGTGAATAAATCCTATTAGACCTATAGTTTTGACAGTGGTAGAACTGGTAAGAGGCACTTAACGGTGAGATCACTTACCTTCATCCCTTTGAGTGCTCCATTCAGGAAAATTAGCTCTTGAGGGTGCTGGCTGGGGTGATCTTCCTTGTAGGGTGATCTGCTCCTTGGGGAGCAGATCTGCTTGTGTGGGTGGGAAGGAGTCATCTTCAGAGCCAAACAAGCCCTTGCAGGAGTGGGTGGGCACCCCCAGCTCCATTTTTCCCAGAACCCTATAGGCTTGGTGCTTTGGGGGAGTCAGAACATGTTTTCATTTCTTGGAAATGGCTGTGGGGTTCGAACCTACTGCTCCCCTCAACAGAAGACTAAGAGACTTAAAATAACAATTGCTTGGACCTTGTTTTAAGGGTTTAAGACCCTTGAAGAGCTAGACCAAGAGCTTCAGGAGCCCCAAGTGACTCACTGCTGAGGGCGCCTGTGTTATTAGGCTGCTGCCTGATGATATTTATGGTGTAAAGCTGTACGGGGGGTTGTGTTTATGTACATGATGTTCATGGTACACTTATGCGGAAATATGCTCTCCAGCTTTGTGGTGGCAAACACGATTTAATCTAATAAATAACCAGGAACAGAGTTTCTTCTAAGGAGATGGGGAAGCACAGAGGCTACTAAGTACACAGTGACAACAGCTTTAGACTCCTGTTGTGGTCACTTCATTTGTCCAAGTCAGGCTGGACAGTTGAGAAGAGAATAAACTGGGAACTGCTCTTCCAGTTTGACAGGCTACCTAAGCTTGTTGCCAGCCCACCTGGGCCAGGTGTGTGTTTTCATGTGGCCCATTCAATTAGGCTGAGGTACTGTGCTCCAGAAGGGTCCCTAGGAGTTCAGGCTGTTTTGCCAGCATGGACTGGTGTTTCCTGGATGTGGCCTCTCTTGTACATCCCCTGCTGACTTCCCTGGGCCTCAGAGACTAAGTGGCAAGTGTTGGTTGAGTCAGTACTGCCTCTACAGGGTCTCAGAAAGCAGAGGGTGTATGTGTGTGTGTTTGTGTTGAGAGAGAGAGAGAGCAGGCCCTGCCGTCCAAGTCTTGTGGTTCAGATCCTCATACTTAGCATGTGTGCATTCACAGCACAGGATCTAGGCTGCTGAACTTAAGATGAAGACAGCTCCTAGTATGAAGCAGTGGACTGAGAATCTAGAGGAAGAAGTCCCCACCAAATGTCATACTGGGCAGTGGTTATGTCACAGCAGTGACGAAACTTGCTGAAACTTCAACCAGGCACTCTGGCAAGAGGAGAGGAGAGCATATGACAGACTGGGAACCTGCCTGTGCAGTTACAATGATCAGTTAGGATGTTTGCAGCAGCGTGGAGCAGAGGACTCACCGAGCACAGGGGGGCGAGGCTTCCCTCGGTGAGCTGAGAAGCCAGGCTGCCCAGAAGGGCCTTTGTGGATCACAGACAAGGCACTGTGAATCAGGAGACCAGCTCTATCTGAGACTTCACCGTTGGTCATCTATCTGTGCACCTTTGCTCATTGATGAGTCTCTCTGAAGTTCAGTTTCCTCACTGGAAAAATGCAGGCATTAAGGATAGACTAAAACAGGCCCAGATGCTTTCTAGAGAGAGACCACTGTTGTAAGGAAATGGGGGGGTGAGACAATCTGCTGAAAGAGGGAAGATGCAATGTAGGGTTTTAGGAATATCAAGTTAGAAAGATACATGGGTTGGTCTGGAGGGCAATTCGGAGCTTGGAAGGAATCTGGGTAGGAATTGTGACTATCCAGTTATAAGAGCAACGTTGTTCCTTTTATGCCATGTGTGAGGGTAAGGCTGAAGAGAGGGGCGGGCCAAGGTGTGGCTTTAGCCTCTGAGAACACCCACTTTCACAAGGGAAAGAGGTAGATGCAGCTGGTCAAGGACACAGAGATGGGGTCACTCAAGAGGCAAGAGAAGAAGACTTTAGAAACAGGGTCAGAGCAACCTGGGGAAGCGGCCAGTATGTCTAAAGAGGTTCTGTCGTCAGTGGCTGGACCACCTCATTGGGCCTCAATCAGAACTGAGTTTGAAGAGCCTGAGAACACACCGGGGACATTTGGTCAGTAGGTAGCATGAGGGAAGGCCTGTGGGGCCAGGAGGTGACTGTCTCTTCTGTGAGCAATGCCCAGTGTTGAGGAAGGGAGGCTTCCATCACCTCCGTTGGTGTCACCACGCCCGTCACCTCCACCCTCTGCCTCAGGAAAAAGCGCTGAAGCACGAGGGTGGCAAGTGGATGTAGGTAGGAAATCCAGCTCTTCATGTTGGGAAAAGCTTTGGCCAGTCTGAGAATTAGGGGATTTTTCTCTCCTCCCTTTTACCTGGAGCTCTTTGCATTTTAGTCTTATACCCATTAAATAGGATTTGGGCCACACTACTAAGTTGAGCCATTCTGAGAAATGTTTCATTTCTTCTGAAGTGGTAAGCAGTTGTCACACCAATAGAAATATGCTAGATGCTGTCTCTTGTGACAATCAGTGAGCTAATGCTCGTGTCACTGTGTCTGTGATAGCTTCACTTTACTCAGAGGTGCTGTGCAAATAGGGTGCAATCATTCATCTCACCCCGAGGCAGAGCTCACCCGTCCTGACAGTTTTCATCTGGCTAAGAAGTCTTCATGTCATATTCTATGAAAACCAAGGAAGTGCCTGTTCCCCTTTCCTCCCCTGTAGAATGTTCTGGTTTATAGTTGTTAGTTGCCCCGGTTTTGATCTTGTTCCCCTCTCACCTGGGGCAGGAAGAGCACAAGGGACTATGGTGATGGCACATGGGTGAAGTGGTGGGGAGAAGTCCATGGGGATTATAACTGAGCTGAAAACATGTACAAAATGAAGCATGATTATGTATATGTACATATAAGTATATCTAAAGAAATGATCCTCAATAAAAAATTGGGGAAGGACAAATTTGTCTCAGTATCTCTTTCTTTCTGTGAAGTTATAGAAGTAAACTATTAGTACACTGACTTTTTCCTCATTGTGAAGCACTGTAAAATCACTAGTACCTCTCAAGTGTCAAAATTTGAGTGAAGTCAGTTATGAACTAACTAAAATAAAAATGTTCCTTTCTCTTTGCATGGTCTCGAGTTCTGCAGGGAAAAAGAGATACAGCATCTCAAGAGAGTTGTCAAGGAAGTAGAGATCAGGGCCAGTAAAACCCACTGAAAGGGAAGTAGAGCTTTTGGGAAACTAGAAAAGAGAAGGATGTTGAAGGAGTGGCTGTTGAGCAGTTTTCAAAATTTTAAGGGGACAAAAAAGAAGAAATAGTGAGTGGAAGCCATGGGGCGGGGAGGAAGTAGGAGACGCAGCGGGATTCAGGCCTGGTGGAGCATCTCCAAGGGAAGGGGGTAGGCGTGTGGAGAAGAAATAAATCTAAAATGAAAAGCTAGAAAGGTAAGCAGTAGGAAGCTAGGAAGAGAAGTTTAAATATAGTGTAGTTTGCTAAACTAGACCTTACCTCAAAAAATTCCGAGTTTTATTCTAGTATGTGCCAGTATCTTCCAAAACAGGGTGCTGTTCAGAGACAGTTCTCATCAGATGGCGCAGAGAAATTTCTGGACTATGCACATTAGAAGATCCCTTATTCAAAAATGTCTGACTCAAATCGAACTTAAAGCAGCAGCATTCTTTCTTCCTTTTCATTATGTAGTGCTCACTAGCTTAGAGGCAAAGAAAATACTTCAGTTAGTTGTTTAAAAAAAGACATTTAGGCTGTTTGTTTATTTTTTCTGCTAACCAGGGCGCTGATGAGGTGTTGCCTCCAAAGAACAATTCAGAGTTGGAGCTGATGAAATCGTGGTGTTGGAAGTGGGGCACAAAAACTCTCTAGTTTTTCCCAGACAGGATGAATTGGGGCCCCCTAATCAAGGAGGTGACGCCAGGAATGCTGTTACTTTTCCAGCTGCAAAACTGGGACTGGTCAGAGCCAGGCCTGTGTTGTGTTGGCTTGGATTTCTAATGACTTTCTTTCTGGCTTATAAAAATAATTCCAAAAAGCTTCCAAATGGCAGCTGATGAATTAGAAAAGTCATGCCAGCCTGTTGGAGTAATTTCTAAGCTCTTAGCCCAGTGTGCCATCATTTTCTGGAAGGCCAGTGGCACCTTTTGGGTGAGAAACTGTTGGAAGAATAGGGAGTCATGAAGTCAGGGAGCCCCTTCTGAGGCTGTACTGACTTCTGGGTGGTTGGGGAGTCCCTCATTAAGACGTCTGATGGTAAGCAGGCTCGCTAAAGAATTTCAGGTGAAGGGTTTTTATGGGTAGAACTGGTTTACATTATTGGGCCCACTCGACCATAACTCTGACTTGACGATCAAGCTGATAACTGTGGAAGTACTGCTGGAGGATTGGACATTCCTGCCCTTGCCAGCTATCCCGGCGTGCCTTGGGATGGCCCCCTCCCTGGCTGTGGTTGGGGCCCCGAGGGTGGGGGTGGGGGGGAGGCGTTCCTATGTTCTCAGCTCTGAAACTGGCTTGTTTTGACATGTGTAAGGGTTACTCAGGTAAATTGTAATTGCTGCTGGGAGAGGCAGCCTAGCCCAAGCCTGACACAGCCTCCAGGCTTGCTGGGGAAAGGGTCATTCTCACAACCATTAATTGTTTTCCTCTTCCCCAAAGAGGGTTTTTTTGGTGTCACATTATGGTGTTAGACCATTGGGTAAAGTTAATAATCCTGATCCACAGTCTAGTCCTTGGCTTTCTTGTTTCTTTAAAATTCTTCCTGGAATTATAACTGTCCCAAATTAAGAGAAAAAAGGGCATATATTGGTTTTGTTGTCCTGCTTCATGAATCCTTACAGGCCTTAACAGTCTTCAAGGTATGTCTGTAAAGTTAGACGGGGACTATCAATGGGACAATTTAATGGGAGAGAGTGGGAGTTGGGAGAACAGTTGTATTGGTGAAAGTGCTAGAATATTGTGGAAAGTCTTTTGGGAGCATGTTTTCTGATCTCTTTTTAACACATCATCTATCCATTTTCTGAGAAATGTCAAAGCCGTTTACATTGTATATAGTTTAAAGCTTCACTTAGCCAGATTTTTTTTTTAAATGTTTGATGCTGTTTTTTATCCCATGAATACCTCAATTGACTAATGTAGGCAGCTACTAAACTTGGCAGTTGGTGCCATCATCGCGGCCCTGGACAGGAAGTGTTCAGTATAGAGATGACTAACCAGTTTCCAGGCTTAAAAATAAAGCGGGGATTTCTGGACAGAATAGGCCTTTGTCACTTATTTTCAACAGGCTTGATAAGTGGAAAAGTCAAAGCTAACCACTTTGCTTTTTCATTTTTTCCAGGCATTACTTCACCTGACATTTTCTCATATGCAGATTGAAACTTATTTTATGGGGTCGGTGTTTTTTGGTTTTACATGAAATCAGGGGATATTTGAGGAGTTGTAGGACCAGCCAGAACAGTTAATTCTCTCCTGGTTGCTGCTTTTATTTTGAGTTCTTATTAAATCCTCACCCTCATGAAGTAGGTAATGAGGAAATCATTTTCAATACCAATGTAACAGCTTAAATGAAAAGTGAGCCAAATGTGCTTGGACAGTTCTACATACTTTGTGACTTGTTTTCTGGAAGTTACTGCCTGTTTGAAAGTAGCATTTACCTCAGCCCCCAAGGTTATGTCCACTCAGCCTAGCGATTCTTACATTTCTTTTGCGAGGTAGCCCCTTAGCAACACAAGAAACATTACACTTTTCCATAGCTACCAAAAGGTTTTTCAGTATCTTGCCCCCTATAGCTATTTTTTTCAGCACTTTAAAAGGTAACTTTATTGTGTTTTATTTTTTTCTTGACTTACCCCTCAGTAGATTAATTTCCAACCTTTATAAAAAATGTTTTTTCTCTCCTTTCTTATTCTAAGCATCTTTTCTTATTCTAAGCAGCATTTTTGTGGTGTCCCCAGGGATTTATGAAATTTCAACCCTACATTATGGGAAAACACTAAAATAGACACAGTATTTATTAGATGAGAGTGTCTCTAACAACCTTCCCTCCAAAGTGTTCCTCTTTCTGAATCTTTAACTCCTGGAAAATGTTAGTGTTTGAACTTGTATTTGTTTTTCAAATAGGATGTTTTACCAGGGCTTGATCATTTAAAATACAAAATGTATGCAAACACATCTAGGTTAGGGTAGTGTAAAATACAGGCAGTACTGATTCTTTGGAATCACTAAGCTTCATTTAGCACTGTTAGAAATAAGCCAGAAGTCTTCAAAGAGTGGGCTTGTGGTTTCTATACTTATTCCCCATATGCTGGTGATGGTGAAGTACTTGTTCACTCGTGTTCCTGCGTTTTCCTGTTTCCAAAGCCAGAAAGATAGAGTAGGGTGCCCCCTGCTATGTGTTGAATGAGAGTGTGAAGAGATTTGGTCCTTTGCAAGTTCAAGAAACACTCAAAAAAAAAAAAAAAAAAGGAATATGTTTCTTTCCAATTTAGCTTAGACAGGCTTTACTGTCAAAATACTTTGAGTACATCTTGTGGCACCATTGGAAAAGGAAGCGTTTTAGGCCACCTTTGTGTTTGAAATGTTCCCTTTCTCCTCCCTCAAACCTCCCTGCCTCCAGCATTTGTCTTTAGTTTACTTCAAGAGTCTTCATTTTGCCTTGTCAATTCCTTAGGATTGTACATATTTGGAGTACCCCTTGGGTTCCAGCCACTGGGACATGAATCAACCTGTAAAAGCTTAAGTCTAGTTTAAAATAAAAAGCAAATTTTAGGGAAAAGAGAAGAGAAAGCTATTGCTTCATTGTGGGCGGAGAAATCATTGGGTCAATCTAGAAGGAAAATTCCTTGCACTGAGTAAGAGAGATGTTTAAACCTGATTTAATGCTTTTAACAATTCAAATCCCGGATTTCACTTGTTGGTTTATATTTAGAAGATGAGAAATAGATTTTATCAGACTTTGAGAGTAAATGAAAGGCCTCAGCTCTCTTTACCCAAATAACATACATGTCCCCAAGGTGATCAGATAGTAGATGATAAAGGCAAGCTACTAGTGAAGTTTTCTGAATGGTGCCTGAAAAGAAACTCTTGCCTCCAAGACCAGAGAAACCCAGAGTGCTGTTTTTTTCTAGGTTTGGGCCACCAGGCACACAAGGATCGCTATTAATGAGAGTTCTCCTGATTAATGCCAGCCTTCAGCCAGAGTTCTAGGCGTCATCCCCTAACAATTAAGAAAATATATTAAAATCTTTTAGACTCTTCATTCATCAGAAAGCTATGAACCATAAGTCAGCTCAAGAAAAGATCACCCACCCCTTGACCCCTGGAAACTTTATTGTGAAATTAAATCCCTGGAACTTGGAATTTTGATCCAAGAATTATGTGACTACCACTTTTTTTTTTTAAGTGTTGAAGTACAAATGTTATACTTTCCTGTGAAGAAGTAAAAGTAAAAAGAAAAGAAAAGGGGGGAAACATTTTGCTTACAGAAAGTAGAGAATTGGGGCCTAAAATGAATTTACTTGCACAAAAAAATATTTCCTGTGTAGAGGGAAGCACTATGTATTTTTCCTCACCTCTATCTAAAATTGCTATTTTATCATAGCACTAATTTAATGGAAGAAAAATACTCATAAACACTAGACACTTACTAGTCAAAAAAAAAGTCTTGGTCATGTTAGCTAGAGACTCATTTTGAACATGGCTTCTGAAGTTCTGTGGAGACAGCAGGATCTGTTGTTATATTTTATTTTGTAGACTATAGACAGAAAAGATTGTGTTTTGATTCATCAACAGGGAACATATGACTAAATTCATTTTGGGGGTTTACTATAGAATGTGCCCTGCATTGGAATGTGGGTGGAGTTCTGACATTTGTGTATGTAGTTGTATGTTTCAGGGAAATAAAGGTACAGAGAAGCACTTGTTCATTGCCTATATAAAGACTAACTATACAGCTGACAGCTTAAAAATACTGTATGGGGCAACATTTCATTGGCAATCGTAGCATCTGTTTCCTTCATTCCAAGATCAACAAATGGCATTCAAGATAGTTGCTGAAAATGAAAGAGAAAAAGCCCTTCTTTTTGGCAAATCCACCAACTCCCTCTCAGCCTTTCAAAGCTGGAGTAGCCTGCGTGGCATATATCAAAAATTAATAGAGTTTAGTTCAAGGTTAGGTAGATTAGTTTTTAGGTTTAGAAATTGACTCAAATACTACATCTAAAGACTTAAATCATCTTTTTCCTAAACAGGCACTTGCAGATAAATTCAGTATTATTTTTCTAAGATATCTTCTGCCTTTTATAGCAATAGAAACATGAAAAATCAAAGGAAGAAGAAAATTTTTAATAAAGTGAGTTGTCTTTCTCCAGAGAAATAATGTTTTAATTGGAGGTTCTGTTATTTACCAAGAACTTAATTTGAAATAATCACTATATAAAAGCAGTAATATTTCCGAAGAGCAAAGATTTGCTATAAACATTGCTAATCACTTCACTCGGTAAAATTATATACCTAGCACTATAGAATAAACATCAATATACTTTGTGTATAGATCTTATAAGAGTCTGATCTCTTAGAAACTTAATCTAGATACCATGAAAGTACAAACTGACCATCATAAATTATCTCTAATTAAGTTTAGGTTACTTGGCATTGCTTGCATTTGCTCCTGGTGATCTATCTTATTTCTCTGCCTATTTATGTCAACTGCTTCTTCTTGGACATGCATATCATCTGGAATCATCACAGAAGGTTCTCAGCCCCTTTGTGTACCCCAGAAACACAGTCTAGGCATCTCTCCCTATTTTCCAGCCTGCTGGGTACCTACTTTCCTCCCCTGAATAGGATAGTACTTCCTTAGCGCATAGAAGTTGTTTCTCAGAAATAATTAGATTCAATGCTTTATAATACCCCCAACTTTCAGAAAGAGCAAAGAGATGCAGGTATTTACCCCTGAACCTGTCATCAGGTTCATGTTTCAGTTCACTTAAAAAGGGAGACTATTGAATGGGTGGATGACAGTACTCATGTCGATATATAACTCTATACTTGTATAGAAACTGATAAGATGTTGTAAACCAGTGCTGTTTTGATAAAATTTAATAAAGATGAAAAGTAAGAAGACCTCCCCCGGGAGGTCATGTCAGGCAGACCCCAGGAATCTGATCATGTGTAAATGGACACCAACCTTCAGAGAACATGTGACATGCAAGATTTGTTTGCATCCCAGAAGAATTTTCAGTCTGGAAGAGATACCAGATGTGCACAAAAAAGAAAAAAAAAAGAGAGAGAGAGAGAATGTCACATCTGGGTTAGAGAGGTTCAGCCAGGGTTCTCGCTGGCTGTTGGGATGGATGGCATTGTCCGCAGGCTCTGGAAGGAAGGGCCAGGAACTTGCTTCCCCGGGATGGTGCTGGGACCGGAAATGGAGATACAGTAACTGGATTTAGGAGTCTCTAGGCATAGCATTGAATCATCTTCAGCAGCACCGCAGAAATACCAGCCCTTGCTACTCTTGGCCTCATCTAAGGAGAGTGACTGTATTTGCAGCCACTTTATAGTGACTCACTTTCTTCTAACCACACGGGTAGACTTGGACGCCTTAGGCAGGTAACTATCTGGGGAGACACAAGTAGTATTGGGCTTGGAATTCTTTTCCCATTTTGAATTGTTTTTTTATGACTTAAAAGTATTTTATAGTGATTTTTATGATTATGATATTTGTAGGGAAGCCTCGCTCAACTAGGGGAATGGAAGGCTGTGAGTCCTTTGGAACCACTACTGGAAACTCTACCCAAAGCTCCCCAAAGGGTGATTCAGAGTGGTTTGAACCCCTGGTCTCTTTGAACAAAGGAGCCAAATTCATTTGCTGGTTAATTCCTGGTTCCTGTAGCCATGTGGTCAGGGGTGAGTTGGAAAGAAACTGTCTCTCCCTCCTGGTGTCCCTTATGTCTACCCCCATACTGATACAGAAATCAGATTTTTCTTAAGCTGGTGAATATGAATTTTGGTGTCAGTGTTCCCGAATGTACATATTTCTTTAAAAACATAGTACTGAAACTATATAGAAAGCATTATGAGACTCCATTTTGGGGGGGAGTAATGAAAATGTTCTGGAATGAGAGTAGTGATGGGTACCCAGCATTGTGAATATGATTAAGTGCACTGAGTTGTATACTTGTGAGGTGCTTACGGAAGTTACTCTTATATTGCATGAATTTTATCTGCACTTCGTATGGGCTCGAAGCCCAAAGTGTTACCAGCCCGAAGACTCTATGCTCTGTTTTATAATTTTTTTAAAGATTTATTTATTGATACAGATGGAAGAGGGGTACAGGCCAGAGGTGTAGGGGCAGTGAGGGGATTCACCAGAGACAGAATGGGGAGCAGAACAGGCAGTTTGACAAAGTACACTGCTGAGGGGAGCAGCGGACATGGCAGAAGAGGTCTGCCGCACCATTTGGGTCAGTTCCAGGGCTGGTAATCGAACTCACACTGAGGCGGCTGGGGTTCACTTGCAGTGCTGCGCTTTAACCCACTGTGCCACCAGGGAGGGCCATCTACGCTCAGTTTTAAATGAAAGAATTGCTGTTTTTTTCCTTTAGATAAACCCAACTTAATGCACCTTCCGGCCAGGGAGCCAATGACCAACACTGTTCATGGGTCAGTGTTGACCCTGCATTAACCTCAGGGCCTGTTTCTCCCTGTGGTCTCCAAGGCCAGTGAGAGAGGTGGTGGGGGTGGAACTGGGCCCGTCCCTTGGAGCCCTGAATGAACAAACATGGGTAGACAACGCTTCCCAGAGGTGAGGGTTGCCAAGGCATTTTAGAGAAGTGATTTATTTTGTTGTTTTTTGGCAACTAGTTGTAAGATTGATTGGTTATGTTATTTGCCAAAGTTTATTTTACCGAAATATCTAACATTAGGGAAGTAATCCATCTCCAAGACAGCAGTTAATATAGTTAGGGAAATGTGTTTTAGTTTTTACAAGAGAAGGCCTGTGATGGGCTTTTTAGTTATTTTCTGTAACTGAAAAATGAGTTTAAGATACCAAGTGTGTGCATTAGTGTCAAAGGATCATAGTTAAAACTCCATTGTTTGTCTTTATTTTTTTCATTGAAAATATCATTTTAAGTTATCCAGTTTCAGTAAGGGCAACATATAAAACTTAAGATTTCTCATTGCATCCTAACATAACCTTCAATTTTTCTTTCTTAGTAAGTCAGCAAAGAAAGGTAGTATTATAAGTTTTTCCATTTCTGGTTGCTTAATAATTATTATTAAAAAATGCCTTTTTATCTTAAAAAAGCAACACCTTTTCTAAAACTGAAATTATCTCATTGTTACTGCAGAGGTTGTTTTCTTAGTTAGAAAAAGACTCGTTTACGAAACAGTTTTCCCCAGACATTACATTGGAATCTCCCTTCTTGGATAAGAGGATAAAAGCAGTGATATCTAATTAGTAGTAATATAACTTATTTATAGTCTCTTATTTTGCCTGTGTCTTACAAAACACAGTAGTCATTCCCCATTCTTCCCTATCTTCCTGCTCCCCCCACCTCAAAGTTACTTGGATTTTTTTTTTATTTTATTAAAAAGTTTATTTTTACATCATTTTGCACATTTTTTTTTTTCATCTCAATTGTAATCCCCACGGGTTTCCCATCACCATATCACCCCTGTGCCACCACCATAGTCCCTTGCATTTCCCTCCCGTTACTTGGATTTTTTTAATCCAGCAGATACATTTTCAAGATTATTTGATCAACTATTCTCAAGGATTTTGCTTTCAGAAAAGATGGAAACAAATAAACATTCAAATAGAGTTAGAAACAGACTAAAACATTAATGACTGATTAATTCAATGAAAGCTTCACAGAAGAAGCAATATTTGGAAAGGACTACAGAGTGATGGATGGGGCTTCCCAACAGAAGTTTCCTTCTTGCTTCCTTCACATCTCTGCTCAAATGTCAGCTTTTCAGAAAGGCCTTCCCCAACTCCCCTGGATAAAATAGTATATCTCTCCTCTCCAAACCCCTTTATATCTCTCCCCAATAAACACACATGCAAGCATACCTTATTTTTCTTGTACTCTCTACCAGTATTCAAATAGTTATACACATTTGTTTGTTTCATCACAATGTGTCTCCTGGAATCTATGCTTCTTGAGAGCAGGTGTTTTTTCCAGCCCAAAGTAGATGCTCAATAAAAATATATGGCATGACATGAAGAATAAATGAATGACTGGAGGACATCTTTTCTGTTATAAATTTCTTTATCCTGTAGCTCTCCAAATTGATATGAAAAATTCCAAATTCAGCTTTCTCCCAAAATCTTTATAAACTTAGCAAATTTATCACCTCTCTGTGACCCATTTAACACATCTTCTAGAATAAGAGGGAGATTTTTGGTAGCCGGATGTAGCTTCCTGAAGGCTGTGACTAAATAACAAGTGTAATGAAAACAAATCATTATTAGTGTTAACTTTCCACCACTTCACCCAGCGAAGCCTCCTTAGAATCTCACTGGCTATATATATATAAGAACTATTTAAGTAATTTCTAAAACCTGATGGTTGGGTTCTGACACACAGGTATACTGCTGGGCAGAATTTCTAATTCCTAATGCACCAGTAGGAATTCTGTGGGTTAGCTCTGAAATTCTGTCATGTTTATTTCTGTCAGGGAGGAATCACTCGGGGAAATGCCTGAAAGTGACCAGGGAGTGCTAGGGTCAACTGGAAAGTGTAGTCTCCTTCTAGACGGGACAGCCACCCTTTATCTCAAAATCTTTGTTGTCATGTGCCGATATGGACCTGTTTTGGTCAGCTTGTATGATGAGTGAAAGAAAATAAGGAAAAAATATTTTTAGGTTAATTTTCTCAATTTTTAGCTTACATCACTAACTCTAAAGATAGTACAGCACTGTACAGGCAAATAAAGGTGTTTCCAGCTTATTTTTTTTGTTTGTTTTTTAAAGATTTATTTTTTCAGAACTGGGGTACAAGCCAGAGGTCAGGGGTGGTGAGAGGACTCACCAGAGGCAGAATGGGGAGCAGAACAGGCAGACTGATGAAGTATGCTGTTAAAGGGAATAGTGGGTGGGTCGGGAGAGGTCTGCCGCGCCATGTGGGTCACTTCTGGGGCCAGGGATGGAACTCGTACTGAAGCAGCTGCGGCTAGCTTGCAGTGCTGCGCTCTAACCCACTGCACCACCAGGGAGGCCCTTCTCATCTTTTTTAAGGCATTCAGATCTCAACAGAGTTGGTGGGGTTACCCGACCTTGGGAATCTGGGGGGACAGGGGGAAAGCTAAGGAACTGTAGCAGAAATCATTTCATACAGAAACTAAGTGTGCTGCTGAGGCCTACCTCCCCTCCTCCCCCCACTGGCAAGCACTGCTGCTTCTCTAAACCTTGGGGTTTCAGGGGACTTAATCCTAGATTTTCAGAACATGTATTTTGAGACTTGGAATGAGATTGTTCACTTTAAGACCAAGCAAATCCCATCTCACCATTGCTCTCCTTCAACGGACTCATCATAGGACTTCAAATGGCTGTGAAACACTCAGCTTACTTAATTCTTTAGTACTGTTATCGGGGAAGGGTTTTGACAAGAATGTTGGGAGGTAATGCCAAAATGCACACTGGAGAGATGCCCAAGCTGAGGCCAAGAGGTTGCTGCCCCTAAAATATTCTACAAATGGGCTTGGGATATTTTCATGGAAGATTCCAGAACATTTGCTGTAGGGATTGAGTTAGCTAAATATGGTCACTTCTCTAAACAAAAGTGGCTGGTTATTCTGTATGTTTTGGCAAAGGGAAGGGGAGGAAAGCTGTAGACAAAAAAAAAAAAAAAAAGTTTATCTTTTTATAGAGATGCCTCTGCTTTAAAACAGGAAGGACTTTAGATCCTGCATGTAGGGATGGTTCTGTCCTTGGAGTACAAGTACATTCATCCGTTAAACTCTTAATAGATGGAATTGCATTGATTTCCTGATGTATTTTCATCAGTTGCTGTAAAAGGTATTGATGGAGTCCATGGAGGCAGGTTAGAGCATTAAGGTTTATTTAGTTCATGCCATTTAGCTGGAGGGCATATGTTAAAATACATTGAAGAGAATAGAGATGAATACACATAGTACAATAGCTGTCAAGAATCATAAGCAAGTAAAATAAGATAGGAACTGAGCTCTTCCAGAAGGCAGAAAAGCACATTAGAAGAAATTTATTCTGTCCATTACATTTAGAGATTATTCCATCATTGGCTTTGGAAAAGCTTCTTGGAAGCTTTTATGTTAAAGATGAACAGTACTTTTTCAGGAAGGGATGGAGTGAGAGGATAAGGGTAGATACATAGCTTTAATTTTTTCCCCTAAATATTTATTTATTTGTGTATGCAGAAATGAGGTATAGGCCAGAGGTGCAAGGGCGGTGAGAGGATTCATCAGACAGAGCAGGGTGCAGAACCGGCAGATCGACGAAGTACACTGCTGAGGGGAGCAGCAGGCAGGTCAGGAGATGTCTGCCACGCCATGCCACCTCTCTGGCGGGCATCAAACTTGTGAAGTGGCTGTGGCTAGCTTCGTAGTGCTGTGCTTTAATCTCTTGTGCCACCAGGGAGGGCCCGATACATAGCTTTTCTTTAGCAAAAAAATAAATAAAAATGTTCTTTGATGTGGGAGACCTGCACTCCTCTCTTACTTGATTCTGGGAGTCACTTTATCTTGGGGAGCGGACAAGCTCTGAGAAGAAGGATTCTGTAACTGGCTTAGCAACACTATGGGAAATTCATCCACAGGGAACACTATCTTAAGTTCTCTTATACAATGACCACGTACTGGACAGTCATGCACCACTGAGTGATGGGACAAGTTCTGAGACACACACTATTAGGCAATTCCATCTGTGCGTGAATGTCATAGAGGGTAATTACCCCGATCTAATGATATACCTACTACACACCTAGGTCATGTTGTATAACCTGTCGGACTACTAGCATACATGAAGTTCATTGTTGACCTAAATATTGTTAAACAACCCATGGCAATAGTATAGGTTGGATGAACTCAGTAGTATCCAACTATGCACAGAATCACTGGCTAGTATAAATAGATCTTGTAGATTTTTTTATTATTATTAGTGAAGTTCCATTGCTTTGTATCTTTGTTAATATTTTGACAACATAGGATTGCTCCCCTTAGGTGTGGTCTGCCATCATGAGAATACCCATAGTCCACTGGACTCTCCCCTCTACACCCTATTCTCACCCCTTCCCATCTCTCCTTCTCCCCTGTACTTTTGGGATGCCTTGCAGCCCTTAAAGAAGCTTGAAATTCAGGCATGCTGCTGATAACTCCATGATAGTAGGAAACAGTGTCCCTCAGCTCTGCCACTGATGACATGTCCTTGGTCCTTCTGAACCTTAGGTCTCTCCTCTAGCTCCCTCAGGATCAAATAATGAAAGGACCAAGCCAGAAAAAGCCTGTGAAAAGATTAGAGTGAAACTATTTTGCAGACTGTGGCGTGCCGCTTAAATGTCAGCTGTGGTTTTGTTGTCTGATTGTCCTTCTGAGACTGGGAACAACCTGATGAGACCAGGGTGAGACCGTGGAGGTCAGAGGCTGGTTCATTATCTACTGGATGTGCTGGATGTTAAAATCTGTTGCTGCCTTTCTGAGCACATGAGCTTATATAAATATTCATCAGGAGCTGGGCCTCTGGCAGGCTGGAGGACTTGAGGGTGGAAAAATGTTGAGAATCATGGAAATTCTTTAGAGGATTTTCCTCTACATTCTGGTGGAAGTTTAGATTATATCAACAGTAGAAAGGCTTCAAGTCCTCAGGAAAATATGTAAATAAACCCAGCTTAATTGAAAAGTGTAAAAATAGCATAATGTGTCCTAAGCCAACCTAACAAATAAGGAAGGATTCCTTTGATTTATAAAGAAAAAGAATAGTTCACTTAAGTGAGTTTTGTGTAAATGACTGTGGGTGCTTTTAATTTAATTTGAAACTAACATGGGATCTATTGATAAGGTTAAGCCCTGTGCAAATTTTGGTTAAAGTATTATGTTCTAGAGGCTTTTCTAGTCTCTTGGGTGCGTTATTAACATCCCTTGAAGTTTTAGTATAATAACCTTTACCCTGAAAGTGTTTTCTCTGGATTTTGTGCACAAACATATCTATTATTTTGGTGAAAATTATTTGAGAGGAACAGATTAAGATACATTCATAATCTATTCACACTGTCCTCAGGGGCAAAGTCTATTGTCAAATTTAATTACAATAATAATAACAATAGTTTGCATAAATGAACCTATTTTTTTTTAATCCGCCACAGTTCTAAGTCATTTATACAGATTATTCTCATGTAATCCTCATAAGTAACCTCTTTTGCCAGTGAAGAAACTGAGGCATAGAAAGGGCAGGTAATTTGCCAAAGGAAGGGACATAGGCACCAAGTAACAGAGCGGGACTTTTGACCCAGAGAGTGTGATTCTAAACTCTGTTCTTAGTCATCATATTGCCTGTGTTGACTGAAATGAAAGTGTGAACGATACACAAGAGTTTATTAGACAATCCAAGGGAGGATTTGAACCCCGAAGTAGTCCAACAGAGTTTTCTCTGTGGGAACTGTTCCAATAATGACACATTTGAGTGCAGTTTATATAGATAGGAACAGTGAGTCATTGATATTAAAAATGTAATTATTCTTGACCAGGGGGCTTCCGGTCCTAAGTTATTTTGACCTAATGATATGTTGATGCTATCTGTGTGCAGAGGAGAGCAAATGCCAGGATTTAGTCACTTCCCTGATTTCTAAAGAATGAACTCTGGACATGCAAAGGCTGGGCGCTGCTATTCAAATCTTCTTTATCCGGTTCCTTGGTCATCAGTAAGGCTTGAAAGACTAGACTTCTCCTGCAGACAGCAGGTTTTTGCCTAGCCTCTCACAGAACAGGGCCAGTTCTGACCTTTAAAGTCTGTACAGGTGGCTCTGCTCTCTTGACTGCTGGAGCAGCATGGGGGGCTTCCCTGAATATTTGCTGTATGTTCACACCTGGCCCTGCCTGACGGCCTGTTTTGCCCTCTGTTTGCATGAGATAATTGTGAGTCCATTCCAGAGGCTTCAAAAGAACCCAAGACAATTTGTTAGCCAACAATTTTCACTGACCTTAGCCTACAAATTTGTTAATGGGTGCTCTGTGAAATTAGTTTGCAGTACTTGGGGAAACAAAAGAAAGCTATGCATTTACTGCCTTAATCCTCAAAACCTTTCAGATATATTTTGTAAAGATTTATTTATTTCTGCATACAGAACTGGGGTACAGGCCAGAGGTGCAGGGGGTGATGAGAGGATTCACCAGTGACGGAGTAGGGAGCAGAACAGGCTGGCTGACAAAGTACACTGCTGAGGGGAGCAGTGGGCAGGGCTGGAGAGGTCTGCCCACCATGTGGATCACCTCCAGGGTGGGGATTGAACTTATGCTGAAGTGGCTTTAGCTTCTTAGTGCTGTGCTTTTACCTTCTGTGCCACCAGGGAGGGCCAGCTTTCATATTTTTAATGCATTTTGCCCCTCTCAACAGAGATTTGAGAGTTCTGTTTCCCAGGGAAGCTTATTTGACAAGAGAGAATTTTTCCCTCTCTGAACTTCTTGAAGAACTAGATTGTTGCTGTTTATTTGAAATGTAATTTGGAGGAAAAGCTTGCTAGTGCTCTTAGAGGATCCCGATAAATTTCTCAGGTTCTAAGTAGTTGGTACTCTGTCCTTCTGACCCTTTCTTAGTTCGTCTTAGGCGTCTTTAGTGCATAAGTACTTGAGTAATGTTTAGTGACTACTCACACTTCTGGGGGCTGGCCGCACATCTATTGTCACGGTGTAATTACTGATAGTGCCCTTTTCAAAGCTATCCCATTTGGATGATAAAGTCTGTGGTGCCTCCAAACATAGTAATTACTTGCTCCTGTTAAGCAAAGACCTGCGTTTCACACTCACTACCTTCTCACCACAGGACTCTTGCAGCTCTTGTATTTTGGGGAACAGACAAAAATAACAACCGTGGTTTTCCGAGGTCTTATCAAGTGATGTCAGAGTCTTGCATGGAATCTGCACAGTGATCACCCAAAAGTGGTATTTCTTAGAAGCTACAAACCTTTTAGACTTCTTCTCTCTCTTCAGTATCCATTTCTTTGCTTATGTCTGCAGGAACATAGCTGACTGTGAAAGGAAATCAGAGCTTTAAGAATGGTCATTGCCTCTGGGGGCCAGGGGTGGGTGGCAAAGCTGAGAAGGAAGCTTTTCATTGTATCGGTTTACAGTGAAAGCATATTACTTGTTTTTAGTTAATGAAATTTTAAAATGTTTCGAAATTGCACAGGGTTTCCTATGAACATATCAGTTATTTCTAGTCAAACTTGTGGAATCCATTTCCTTCCACCAGGTAGACTTCTCTCTCTCCTCTCTCCTCTCTCCTCTCCCCTCTCTCCTCTCCCCTCTCTCCTCTCTCCTCTCTCCTCTCACTTTACTTAGCTGAATATTACCAGGTCTTTCCATACCTTCAAGGGAAAGGGTTTTTGTTGTTGTTTTTAAGTTCGTATAATACATTATAATTCTTAAGAGAACAACGTGGAGGGGATCATATCTGAGTTCAGTTTCATTTCTTTCTCTAACTGACTCCGTAGTCTTGATGTCTCTGGGCATCCATTACCTTATGTGTAATGTGGAGATAATGTCAATCTCCCCTGGGTGGTTGTGAAGCTTCAAGAAGAGACTGAATTCTGGGCAGTTCTGGGGCTAACATGGTAGAAGTCAGCAATATGTGGCTGACAGTCAGCTTCCTAAATCTTATTATTTATTTTATTTTTCAAATGTTAATCTTAACTTGACAGCTGTTTTCACCTCTACTTGGGGGTACAGTTTCACACCTCATTCATGCATGTGCTTTGCTCACCTCCACCAGTCCTCCCCTGCCAGTGACCTCCTCTGTTCCTTTCCTTGTCACCTCCTGCCACACCCCTATTCCCTGTAGTGAGCCTTATCCACAGCGACCAAGTCAGGAAACCATCTGCCTGACGACAGATGGATAGATAAAGAAATTGGGGGAGAATACTCAATGGAATGAGTATTCCATTAAACTTCTCTCTCTGACACGGGAGTCACAGGATGCATTTCCCTTTCTGTAACCTCTGTCCTGATATTTATGAGATTCATTCTGTGGGGCCCAATTCATGGAACTATTATCAAACTTCCGTCTGATTCTCCTGTTAGTGATTGTTGAGACAGCAGGGATATCTTGCAGTGTACATCACACACAAAGCAAACACAGCATCATTTGGTTGCTGCAGCAAATTGACAAAGAGCATAGATGGTGTCTAATGAACTTAAAGGAGTTAAGCTCCGGAAATGAATTTTCAGTGTCACAAGCATCACAAGACTAAAGCGACAAGACTAAGGACACCCACTTGCACTCTAGGTATTGATGGAATGATTGCAGAATTAAAGCAATAAAACAGCCTGAGCTCACACAGGGACAACTTCAGTGTTTTCTTTACGGTGTAGTTTCTCCTGTCTGCACATTTGGAAAAATAAGGGCTTATGGAGAAATGAATCAAAAGATCATGCCATGTGCAAATATTGGCTTTGAATCCCTGCTCCTTCATGTCAAGTGATTTCAAATAAGGGAGAAAAACTAAGTGTGCAGTGTGTCTCCAGCCTGGCACAAGGCTAGGATGCTCAGTTTTTGTAATTAAGCCATAGCAGCATGAAATGATGCCCCACTTAGCAAATGAGAAAACCAAGCATCACAGCCTTCTGTTCCATCCATACTGTTTGCCTTGACGGCCTGCTTGCCCTCCCTCTGAGTCTGTGGTTCTCTGGGAAGCTTCAGAAACTATCAGACATGCTGTGACTCCTTGGAGTGATCTCGTTGGCCTTGTGGGTTTTCATTTGAATTTAATTTTGGCTCATCCTGTCTTCCCTATTCCACATGTTGCGTGTTTGCTGACACCGTTCTTCTTGACTTTCTGCGGTAGGATTTGATATCAGTTCTGTGTGGGCCAATTTCCTCTGAACAAAATACAACTGCCTATCAAAGACAGGATCGTACTGAAGTTATCGCTACCAAGAGATTTAGTACCTTAAACAAAGAGGACTTCCCTCATAAAGTTCTAATAGATGCTAGATTTTTTAGAATGTCATCATGGAAAAGAACATAAACCAGCTGAACCTTGTGAGGTCTGTTTTCACACAACCATCTGGCATTTTGCTTTTTCTCAACTCCATATTGCTTCCAGAAGGAGTCGATTAATTTTGACCAAATGTGTCAGTACTCAGAATGCATTTATAGTTCAATTTGCGTGATTCTTTACACAAATTGAGATGAAGGCAGTTCTGTGTGAGGCTTACGATGAGTTCTCTGCTATGTGATCCATGCCCATTTATCTGTGGGACAACTCCAAGAGTTGGGGATCATTATTTTTGTCTAAATTAGGGAAACTGGGTCCAATGATAGCCCTGATCGTTTGACAGGAACCCGTGTATAGTGAATCTTTGGATTTCATGTGTCCACCTTTCTTGTCCAGAATCCTGAGGGGATAGTGACCACAGGAAATGTGTACTATTTCCACTAGCATACCGCAGGCTTATATTGCAACTTTATTTTTTAAAGCTTTAAAGAGTTTGATTTTTTAAAAGATGAATATGTGTTTAAAAGAAATGTTTTTAAGAAGATAATCTCATGACTGATATAAACACTAAGTGGTCTTGTCAGCAATTTTACATAACTTATTAATTCATGAGGAATCAGGAAATGCTTTATTGTCTGTTCAAAGGAGACTCTCGATTAAGACAAACACGGCCAACACAAGGGGACTCGAGGGATCAGTTGCTTCTCCACCAGACATATTTTTTGTGTATCTCTATGGATGAGAGCTATCTGCAGTGCTGTCAGTTTTATATGACTTCTAGAATCGCCCAATGGCTTAGTGAAGAACAGTGAAAATGAAGAAGAATAAAAGGTATCTTGACCTGGTGCTGCGCAAGTCCGAGTACTCTACTGAAAAGCCACCTAATGCTTTTTGGCCCATGTCAGTTACCATTTTCCATGACATGTGTCACCTGTGTTTGCTTTCAAAATAAGCTTGTGCCTTTCTGGAGATGGTAGGAAACACAGTCAGGATGAGGTAGTTTTTTGTGGGTACGGTAATGTTGCATACCATTCATTTTTGAACCTCTTGGGTCAGGATGCAAGCACACCAAGATTTGCTCTCAATACCAGGTTAAACACCCCAGAAGTATAGATTCTCTCAGGATCATATTCTTTTGTGTCAGAGTCTCCATCACCATGCCCTAGGTGCTGGCCCTTGTCTTCTCTTTGGAATGCCTCCAGTTCACTGCCATGGTCATTGCTTCTGACCTTCCTGGGGGCAGCCCCGCTTCTGTGCTTCTCCATCCCTCCCTGTCTTCCTGTCCTCCCTCTCACCACCCTCCCACCCTTCCTTTCTTTATTATTTCTTTTTTACCCTGTTGAATTTCCCACTTTGGGAATTTTTGACTGTATATGCTGATGTTACCACCCATTTGACAACTGCTTACCTTTTCTTATTCTCCACCCAGAGCTCTTCCAAATGCCGATGTACAGAACTCATTTCTCAGTATGTCATTTTCTTATGGCAGTGTTTATGGTAGGTGATGGTCACTTTCTCATTCCTGACACTACCTTTTTACTCCTTTCCATCTACATTTGGAGTTACTCAGATGC
Organism: Condylura cristata; assembly: GCF_000260355.1. Taxonomy (NCBI): domain Eukaryota; kingdom Metazoa; phylum Chordata; class Mammalia; order Eulipotyphla; family Talpidae; genus Condylura; species Condylura cristata. Next base: position 14,656,143 of record NW_004567122.1, read on the forward strand.
TAAAAGAGCTAAGTTTTATATATTTATTTAAAGAATTTTATTAATAGACCACAACTGCCAGACATGCCCTCCAAATTGTTTTCTTTTCCATCCCTCCTAACACTGGGTCCACTGGATCAAATTTTAACTAGGCAAGAATTAGCAAAGGACATATGTGTGCCCCTGTAGGCGCCGTTTAAAAGTTCCAAGTACAACAAATTTGATGGGTGAAGAAATGATATATTTAATGGTAAGGTTGTAGTGAAAGAAACTTGTGGCCTTCGCTGTGTTAGCATTACATTTTGTAGTTGGGCTAACGGTATGGGAAATTTTTGTTAAATTCGGAACACTAAAGCTATTTAAGAATGCCATTAAAACTCAGGGTTTATTTTTGGCCCGCTGAGCAAGTTATTTTGGCATAGACAGGGGTTCCTATATATTTTTTTGCTATCGATGTTGATCTTCACATTATAATTGTTGATGCTAAAAGTAGAATTGCCTGAATATTGCAGAAATGGAGTGTTTGAGTAAATCAAGAAAGGAGATTGAGAGACAGAGAGGGAGGGCAATAAGTTAGTGCACAATAGCATTTATTCCTATTTCTATAAAGCAATCAAAATTGTTCTAACACTGTGGTAATCCTTTGTATGTTTTGATACATGACATCATTTTTCATTGTCAGCAACACACATGTATATTTTCAGACACATGTGAATTCATCTTAATAGGTAAATCATTGAGTCAGTACTTTCAACACTTTCTTTTTTGAGAATGTCTCCTAGTTGCTTCCCAGGAAAGACTTTTTAAGTCCATCCATCTGTTAGACATTTAAGCATAGATCAGCCAGAGTGGAGGTGGGCATGAGTTTAATCTTCCACTGTAGCTTAAATCAGAACCACTGCATCATGCTATTAGGATCATCATTTGTACTATTATCACACAATGTTTCTTTTTGTGCCCAACAAATCTTTCTCTTTAAAAGAGCTGATGGATGAAAATGAGAGAACCAACCATCAAGCACACATGGAAAGAGAAGCAAACTACACACTGAGTTAGGTAAAGCAAACATGATTTTCTTAAGCTTTTAAAGCAAACAGAAACACCCATAAATGTGTTTAAAAACTCTTATTGCACAAGCCAGTATGTTTTCATAGATAAGTATTTCAGCACAGTGAAAAGAAAGGAGAGGTAATTTACACATCTGTCCTGGTGTGTATCAGGCACCTTGCTAGGCTCTGGGGATGGCAGAGTTAACAAGGAACATACATAGTCTCTGTTCTGAAAGAGATTAGATCCTCCTAAGGAGAGAGAGACAAGAAAACACTTAGGCAAATAATGAGGATTTCAGGAACAAAAGAGTGTGATGATTAGCAAAGAATTTCAGACAAGCCTCATTTTCTAATTTACATTTTTAAAAACTTTGCTAAGCAGGTGGGACTTGGAAAAGACTGCTCACCATAGAGATGGAGGTGGAGGAGGAATGGGGTGTAGAAAATTGGGGGAAGGTAGAATGCAGAGTACTTGGAAGTGGATTGGGTAGGGGAGAGGCAATGAATGAAAGGGATGCTATTGACTAAGTCAGTGAAGAATGCAGGAGGAGCACTTGGGGCCAGAAGAAATCTAGGGTTCAGTTAGGACCATGATGCATATGAGATGTCTGCAAATAGCCAAGAGAAACCTCGAATGCATTTGCCAAATGAGTTTGGAAAAGAGGTCAGAGTTGAATTATAATCGTGGGAGTTGTTGGCACATGGGTGGGGTCTGAAGCTGCAGGACAGGATTAGATCACCCAGGGGTGAGCATAGAATGAGGGAAAAAAGTTTTGTCTGAGACTAGCTCTGACACTTAACAGGCCTTCAAGGGATCTCTGTAAAGGATGTGGATCCGACAGATGAGTCTGAGGATGTGGAATTGACAGATGAGTCTGAGCAGGAATAGCGTAGAGCTAGCTGCTAATTTGTAAGAAAAAGAAGTCCTATTTCATGAACACAGACCACACCATCCTGGCATTCAGCTCTCCGCCACAAACCCCCAGCTGACTCCAAAGCAGCCTTCACTAGAAAAGAAATTCACTGCGTGAGTGTCTTCCCTCTAGAGGGGGAAGAACAGCATTTATGTATGAGGTTCCTGCTGTGTTTTTCGAGCTGGGGGGTGAACTTCCTTGGGGAAAATAAATGTGAAAGTCTCAAAGATCAACTTCTCTGTCCCCGTTCAGACTTGGTTACCAATAAATAGGACAGGAACTTGGTCTTTTATGATTTCTCTTGTGGGAAGTTAACGTGCAGCACCATAGAGTTTTGTTTTGTCTTTGTGTTTGAAATTAAATGTGGCATTTAGATTCCACCAGAGAAGTAGCTTATAGGGGTACCAATTTGCAAGTCTAATCTTAGATAAAGGGGCACAAAGAAATCTTTCGATCCCCTCTTCCCATGATTTCAACTATTTCCCAAGTAGAGTATGTCCTTCTAATAGATGTTGCAGTGGGGTCCAGTTGGAATGCTGTACACTGTGCCATATTCTAATAGATTAAAAAAAAAGTAATAACCTTTCAACTGTATCAGTAATTTCCTGATAGCCTGGTTTGCTGTGTTTCTGAAAATTTGAGGGTATTCCTGCCTACATAAAAGCAGATTTATTTGTTGAGGTCTGCATCATATATTCTGTAATGAAAAAATGGTACCTGCTCTTCCTATGGTAACACAGACTACACATCCGCATTTCTTTTGATGCAAACTCCTTGGTGTGATTTAATCCATAGACACACTTTGTTTTGCAAATGAGACTGATGGATAGGAATAGACTGTTGGATTATTGCTTCAGTGATGAAAACAAAGAGTTTGGAAATCCTCTTTATAAAATTGGCTGTTTCTCATGCCTTTTCACTTTCCTTTTCTTTTCTTCAAATATATTTCAGTTCTCATAATGCAGTTTCAATTCATGTTTCACAAGTTTAAATATGGACATTGCGAGGGGACCAAGTCACGTTCTATCAAGACTTCTCCTTAGGTGGTATGACCCTATGCATTTAGGAATAACATTCTGGTCACTAAAAACCACATTGTAGCTGCCTCTACTATGTACCCTGAGTTACTCTGACCCAAATCTCACATCTAATTTGGCTCTTCTTGGCCCAATTTCATATCTACATAGTGGTTCTTCATTGAGTGAATCACTCTTGTACTTCCCCCCAGCCTGGATTTGGGAGCACCTGCTTTATTGCTTTCTGATGATGCTGAACACCCTAAAATAGCTTTATATCACTGATGCTATCACTAAATCATTCCTAAAAATCTGTATTTCTAACCCTTTTGCCTTACATTACTGAATGACTGCTGTCCGACATCCAGATCTAGTCTCATACACTGGCATGTTAGAGAGAACAGCTGCTTCTGGGTTCATATGAGCACCTCCTGGGTAATCATCATCTTGTTGTCAAAATCCATGCTTACATTTAAGTGGGTTTCTTGGATTAAGTCTCAGTACACTCACCTCTAAGGCCTGAGTTCGATCCCTGGTCACAGAGCTAACTCATATTTGGCTCAACAGACCTCTCATGTCTTGTGTCCCCCCCCCCCATCCACTCAGGACTGTATTTCAGGAAATTTGCCTATTCTGCTCCCCACTGTCTCTGAAGTCCTCTCACCCTCTGCACCTCATGCTTACAGTCCTGTTCTTCTATGCAAAAAAATAAATAAATAAAATAACAAACAACTGACTAAATAAATGGGTTTCTTTAAATTGTTCTTGGAGATTGTTATCAAGAGAACAGTTGTGTAGTTGAGTTTTTATTTGTGATGTATTTCTTATCAAATTAAGCTAGGGGAAAATTGCACACAAACTCACTGACTTGTGAGATGTACTAGTTTTGTCATCAAGAATGGCTATTATTTAAAAAGCTCATCACCTTTAGCTTCTAAATAAAGTATTGAGTACAAGACAACAAAATAAAACACTTGTATCGCCAAAGACCATAAATATCATGCATGTTAACCTAGTGAATTTCACATATAATAACCTAAGGCCCAGATACACAGGAGACATTCTTTTAGTTGTTTACTAAACAGAAGCTAATGGCAATAGATGGGAGACAAGCTACACAATGAGAAAATGAGAACAGAACTCCTTAGTACCTGTTTTTAAATTTGCTTCACTTGGGCCCTCCCTGGTGGTGCAGGAGGTTGAAGCACAGCACTAAGAAGCTAAAGCCACTTCAGCATGAGTTCGATCCCCGCCCCAGAGGTGACCCACATGGTGTGGTAGACCTCTCCAGGCCGGCCCGCTGCTCTCCTAAGCAATGTACTTTGTCTATCTGCCTGTTCTGCTCCCCACTCTGTCTCTGTTGAATCCTCTCACTGCCACTGCACCTCTGGCCTGTACCCCAGTTCTGTATGCAGAAGTAAATAAATAAATCTTAAAAAAAATGCTTCACTTGCTGATCAGTACTGACCCTTTTCCCCTTGTTTTTTTAGTGGCCACAGATGTCTTCAATTCCAAAAACCTGGCTGTTCAGGCACAGAAGAAGATATTGGGTAAAATGGTGTCCAAATCCATTGCGACCACCTTAATAGATGACACCAGCAGTGAAGTGCTGGATGAGCTGTACAGAGTGACCAAGGAGTACACCCAAAACAAGAAGGAGGCAGAGAAGATCATTAAAAACCTCATCAAAACAGTCATCAAGCTGGCCATTCTTTACAGAAATAATCAGTTCAATCAAGATGAGCTCGCACTGATGGAGAAATTTAAGAAGAAAGTCCACCAACTCGCTATGACGGTGGTCAGCTTCCATCAGGTGGATTATACTTTTGACCGGAATGTGTTGTCCAGGCTGCTGAATGAATGCAGAGAGCTACTCCACCACATCATTCAGCGTCACCTCACCGCTAAGTCACACGGACGGATTAATAATGTCTTTGATCACTTTTCAGATTGTGATTTTTTGGCTGCCTTGTATAATCCCTTTGGAAATTTTAAACCCCACTTGCAGAAACTTTGTGATGGTATCAACAAAATGTTGGATGAAGAGAACATATGAGCTTGTGAATTGAGATGGTGACTGCTCGTAATTTGTTTGAAGATGGAGCACTGCTGATTTATGAAGGAAAAAAAGAATTTTTAACGATTATGCCTTTTCCAGAAAGACTGCCCAATTTGATTGTCAGACACGAATGGTCATGTTTTATGAGGCTTGTTTATTTGAAGAAAAGCAGGTTGCAAAAAAAAAAAAATTCTAGTTAGACGCTTCTTAACAGTTACAGAGCATGGGAAAGATGTATCCATGCATAATGTAAACATGGAGTTATACTAAGAGAAATGCAATGACTCAAAACCTCAAGACATCTTGTTTAGGGTGATTGGTGTGTCAGTGGCACAGTGAATATTTCTGATATGTACAGAGTTGTGTATTTTGATTTACTTGTATTCCTTACTGTGGATATGTACCTCTTTTAAAAAGCCAAAACCTTTCTCTTGCTGCCATTGCTTCTTTTGCAGCAATTCCATTTTCAAGTCAACCTTCATTAAGGATTTTGTCATCGGCATTCCGGAATTAAGTCTTAACTTAGTCTGAAGACACTCAAGATTTGAGGCAGTCAAGTGAAACTCAGAAAAATAAAAAAAAACTGCTCTGCAGTCTATGTTGTAGAAACAGGCTGTACTTGGCATTATGAATAATGTCTAATGTAAGAATATGCTTCTGGTATCGAGTTTATTGTTTTTATTTTAGTACCAAGAGTGATACTTCCCCAAAATGTGATATTTCCCCATAACATATTGGTGTGTCATTGCCTTGAAATACTTGCTGAGAGCTTCACTTTCATCTTATCTAGAACACGTACTGATGGAATCTTCATTTTTATATCCATTTCAAATGTAAAAGTGAAAGAATGGATTGCTCTTGATATTGGAACAACAAAAAGTAACTAGTACCAAGATAAATAAAGCAACCGTTTTGAGAAGACGCCATCAAAACAATTTAGGGGATCAGGAGCAAAAGAGAAGAATGGATATTTCTACCTGACATGAGAGTGAAAATGAATGCATTTCAATGTTTGATAAACGTTTGATAGGTAAATAAAGAATGTCACTTTTTTATTTAACTGATAAGATTTTTGCTATTTTGTTATTTGCTACTTTGATGAGTAAACCAAAGAAAATTTGCATTCTAAGCAGTTTGTGTGTTACTTTTACATAATGTATAGGTCTGAATAACAAAGTAAGCATTTGCATATTTTGTAAAAAAGGAAATGGAACCATGCAGGCCAGCTATTGCACCTAGGAAATAACAGATCAACCACAGGCATTAAATGTTTGCATTTGTGTCAGATTCGATAAGCTCTTGTGCCTTGGATTTGCTACCGCTCAGAATACTGACATTAAAATAATAGCTCACCAGAAAAGCCTCACTAAAACTGCCAGAGCTTAATTAAGATCTGCTTTAACTTTGCATCCTAGAGGAGGTGGTCAGATTTATAGAACCTTCATGTGCTTGTCTAATACAAGGAACAGAAGCAGAGAGTATTTCCTATGTGATGTAAATCCTAACACCAAGATTTGAACTGCAAGTACAACTCGCACCTCCTAGAGCCCTATGGCCTAACTGTATGTAGTACAGAAACCACTGCACCTCCTCTCCCCGGCTTCCTAGCTTGCTAAGGAGCTTACTAATTTTCATCGTTGGCAGCCTCCCTTCAGCAGCTCTGCTTTGCCCTTGTGGGAAAGCTGAGAGCGATCGGATGTCAGCAACTTACTTGGTCCATTCCATTCTCCACCGGATCTCCTTCTGCAGAGGTATGGGAAAAACCTCTGCATTTTCTGGGCAGTGGGTAGTACTTCTTGCTCATCTCTAGTTTTGGATAGGACCAGCCAGAGGGGGAGGACCTGATGATAAATTTAGACTAGTCTGGGCCCATCTAGATCATAGAGCTGCATCTGTGGGTTAGTAGTCAAATGTACAGGGCAGAGAGGGAAACCAAGCTTTAACACAGAAGGAAGGCAGTGCAGAGTGTCCTTCGGGAGGGGATCCTTGCATGACCTTCTGGAGGGAAGCCACTTCTCCTTACCAGTCCTTTGCTGGAAGGACTGCCTTAGATACATCTGTTACAAAGTCATCATTAGCAGGTTCATTTCTGATGCAACAGAACTCCCCTTATGCATGAACTTAGGGGAGGGGAAGAGCTGGAAAGAATCCAGGGAGAGATCATTTTGAGCCAAGTTAAAAGTCACTTGGGGGTCTTTCTAATTGCGTCTTGATATTATGGAAAGCAATCATGAGTTGTTTTACAATGGCTTTATTAACTTTGTACGACCTTTTTGCAAACATTATGAGTTAGTAGATGAGTGATAATGCTAATATTAACAATTGACTCTAATTCGTTTATCCCTCCAATAACATTTTCCATTTTACAGATGTGGAAAGTGAGGCAGGGGAAATAAGGAATTTACCTGAGGTCATATAACTTAGGCATTAAAGCCAGGATATTAAAAAAAAAATACTTTCACTTAAAAATAATATGGCTAGAGGCACTCACCATGGGTGAGTGTGCTTCTGAGGTAGTATTTCACTTCGTGACATTTTAGCTGGTATGTAAATCATACAGGTCTGACCAAGTCACTGATGATCTGGGTTTGATTTTATACAAAGACACTTTAGAAAATTTGAACACGCCTCCTAATTTGAGGACATCTTATGGTTCAGATTTCTTTTCCCCTGAAGGAGATAATCAATTCGAGGTGCACAATTAGGGATGACTTTGAACATTGGCAGGAGGCTCAGCTCCTCTCCTGCCCTCCCTCAGGACTTTCCACAGACATAGGAGGCGCCCTGTGTAAACCCAGCCAAGAAGACAGAAGCCACAGTTGATCATTGTTTCCCTAGGAAAGGTATGGCATCAATTGGAAACTTCATCTTTTTCCAGGTTTAGAGGCTGGAAATATCTGTGTGAGTAAGTTTAAAAATAGTCTTGTGGTTTTTTGATTAGACCTTTTTACATATAGCTTAAATTAAGTTTAGAAAAAAAAGAAAGAGCATGTGTTAGGAACTTTCATGGTACAGAAATAATGCTTTTATTGTCTTATATAACAGTATCTTATTCATAATTATCTGGAAAGTTTTTCTCTTACCATGTCAATACTTGAAAACTCACAGCTTAAATTTTCTGATAGATTTCCTCCCAGGACTAAAATAACAGTATTTATGGTCTGTACATGTTAAATCAATTGGAATTTTACCAAGCATTTTTATTTTTCCGTATAATTGATGAGAGCACAAAACTGAGTATTAATATAATACTCAGATAACAAGTAAAAAAATGAATAGATCTATTCATATAATAAAATATCTGTAGTAAAAAAATTAAGTGTTATTTAATTGCTAGGAAATTAAAGTACTCTAATAAAACACACTTTATGAGCATATGTATAAGACTTGTGATATTTAAAATTTTTCAACCGGTCTTGCTTTTCCAAACTGCATTTTCTAAATTAGTTGAACTTCGTAAAATCTGAAAAATCAATTTTTCTTGATATGTTGCATTCCTAGTCATAAGATTTTTATATAATTTGTTAAACTCAATGCAGGTTTTTAGTTCTCAGCGCTGTTTATCAGATAACATTTGTCCTAGCTTTGAAATATTTTTTTTCTATTGTGAATCAGATAAAGTCTTTATAGCAACACCCTAAGAAAACTCTGAGACACCAGCTAGAAAAAGAAGTTACTTTTTGTTTATATAATGAGAGAACAGGAAAATCTCTTAAGCGTTTATAATCACATCTCACTATCATAGCAAACTATTGAAAATCTATTTTGTCTTTTCCTGAGGTGGCCTCCTGGTTACTTATGTGTGCCCAGAGCCAGAAAGACGCTTGCATCTAAGGGAATTTCCCAAAATGGAAATTTTTTTGGTGTAATATCGATTTATGTCTGTCTAGCCCAAGATGTGTTTTCCAGCTAGCAATGAATGTCAGCCCCCAGTTACAGGGGAGAAGCCCTCAAGAATGACCCCATCTACAGAGCCCTGTCTAAAAACATGGTCAAACCAGCTAGTGTTCACAGTTACGAGAAAAACATGTGTGCTTTGGAAAATGTTTTTCAAATATAGAGAATTAGGCTGTGTCTCCGCCCCTCCCCCATTTCCATGAGCTTTATGAGATTAGCCAGCCCATGATTAAGACCCCTCATTTTCCTTCTTGGGTGGTTGATCAAGCATTTGGGATTTGTTCTTCACATAAGGAAGGAATATTTGATTTTAACACAACATGCCTCTCTGTAGTGTGGTGTTTCCATTTGAAAGTTTACAGATAGTTAATTAAATCATCTCAACTGCTGGATGTGAGGTATGTACACAGGGCACTGAAGTGAAAACTGCACACATAAATCTCAGGTTGCTGCCATTATCTGGGATGAGCGATATTTTCTATGGAGTTCAGGTTCCATTTCCTGGGAAATGAACTTTTCTAAGCACAGTAGGAGACTCCCCTTAGGAATTTCCTGGTGGCCTAAGGGTTACGTCTTAGCACTGTCACCTCTGTGGCCTGAGTTCCATCCCCAGCCAGGAAGCTGACCCACATCTAGTGCAGCAGACCTCTCTTGTCTTCCCCACTACCAGCCTCAGCAGTGTAGTTCAGTCACTGGGCCTGTTCTGCTCCCCGCTTTGTCTGGGTGAAACTTCTCACCCCCTACATCTCTGGCCTACACCTCAATTCTTCTACGAAAAAAAAAATTGAAAAAACAAAAAAGGAGCTTTCACTTAGTCTAGTGAGTCGGCACTAGCTTCTTATATGCTCTTCTAAGACCACCTGTTTTCACTAAAGGATAAATACCAGGCAAATTATAAATTTTTATAAGACGAGGCCCACTCTGGTGGCACCCACAGCACTGCAAAGCTGGCCACAGACACTTTCATACAAGTTCCGTCCCCGCCCAGGAGGTGACCCACATGGCGCAGCAGATCCCTCCTGACCCACCTGCTGCTCCCTTCAGCAGTGTCCTTCATCAATCTGCTTGTCTGTTCTGGTGACTCTGGTGAATCTGACTCTGGTGAATCTTCTCACCGCCTCTGGCCTATCCCAGTTTTGTATGCATGAATAAATCTTAAAAACATATTTTTTGTAATAGCTTTAATGTCTTGCAAAAGGAACTGCTAACAATAAGATAAAGGTGCTAGAGGTATGGTTGCTTCTTAATCACTTGGTCTGTGTTCTTATGGCCGAAGAGTCCCATTTTTTTTTTAAAGATTTATTCATACAGAACTGGGGTACAGGCCAGAGATGCGGAGGGTGAGAGGCTTCACCAGGGACAGAGTGGGGAGCAGAACAGGCAGATCGACAAAGTACACTGCTGAGGGGAGCAGCGGGCAGGTCAGAAGAGGTCTGCCATGCCATGTGGATCTCCCCCGGGGCAGGCGGGGATCGAACTCATGCGGAAGTGGCTTGAGCTTCTTAGTGCAGTGCTTTAACCCGCTGAGCCACCCAGGGAGGGCCCAAAGAGTGCCATTTTTAGCTGGCACTGGAGGACCTGCTGTCAAATCCTTGTATGGAAACATTCCATAGCACGTGTGTCAGGAGTCTGGCTATACGTCCTCCCAGCGACTCCCTGGAGGGTGGCAAGGTAGGTAAGGCACCACAGCATCACAGGGTATGGTGTTGGGGCCATTTCAAACTTGCTTGTCAGGGGGTCCTCTCACCTCCGCTGTCCAATTTGGATGAAACCAACCTCCTGAGATTTTCATCTCAAGGGAAATTTTAAACGAAACATGGTGGGAGGATTTGAAACCTGTAGGCCATACTTGTGTAGAGTATGGTTTTATTTCAATATTTCCATATAAGCAATGAAAATAAGTCTAAAACAAATTAAGCAAATGACTTCTGCTGCTGGAGAGAATTTTGTTAAATCCCAACCTTCTTAAAAAATTGTCTTTTGCTTTCAATTTAGGAAAATTAGTTTGAGTTGCGTTGTAGAAAATGACTGCAGTATCGATGTATGTATGCATGATCTCTTGGCTAATTAAGTTCTCTATCTCTTTAATTATTTTATCATTGCTGCTGATTATCTATTGTCACATAATGAGTCACTCCACAACGTAGGGGTTTAAAACAACAACCATTTTATTATCACTCATAATTCTGTGGGTTGAGTGGGCCCAACTGGGCAGTTTACCTCTTGGGGTCTCATGTGATTATAGTCAGACGGTGTCTAGGACTGCAGCTTTGGAGATCTGAGTAGATGGCTGGGTTTACTGGGCCCCATGTAGGCTTTCTGACTTTAAAACATTCAAGCTTTTTTTTTTTTATTTCAAATTCTTGCCTTAAAAGAAATAAGCTCAAAGTAGTGCAAGACTTCTTTTTCAAAGTCAATGTGTGTGTGTGAGAGAGAGAGAAAAGACAGAGAGAAAGAAATGTTTACAGGTCTTTTTTTTTACTCATAATAACAAAGATTATAAATGAGTTCATGGCAAAATATTGACAAATTCGACTGAGTGGAAGAATCTAATTAAAAATTAAGCAGTAACATTTAAAAAATATTTATTTATTAATGTATACAAGAACTGGGGTACAGGCCAGAGGTAGGGGGATTCACCAGAGACAGAGTGGGGAGCAGAACAGGCAGGTGGAGTGAAGTACACTGCTGAGGGGAACTAAGCAGTAACATTTTAATGAACATTGAATCAATATTTTAATTCTTGGCAACAGCTGAAAAAAGGCAACATGAAGGAATTTTTAAAAATCATGAATTGCAAAAATACATCTCAACCCTGCCTGCAGGGCTGGATAAAATCTGGCTTCTAACCTTGTGGTCAGCAAGTCTCCTGTGACTCCAGAGGCCTCACGCCAGGATACGAAAGTACATGGTTGAATGGGGCCAGCTGGGATGGCCCTTTTAGGCTCCTCACCAGTCAGCCACTGAGACACCATTTGATTCTGTCTTCTCAGTATTGCTAATCATTGAGTGAGCCCCTGGGTGTCAGAGAGGAAAGAACTATTAAGAGCATGTCCTCTTGTTAGCCAAAGGTTAGAGATTAGGCCCAGGAAGTCAGCCTGGAGACAAAGCCAAAGGTAAGATTAAGAGACTGTTTTATCCCAATGTTCTAGACAAGCTTTTATTTTTTAAGAGTAACGTTCAGAGAGTTGGTATCCAAAGTCCTCTTTACTTCCTGATATGTGGTCATTCCTGATAGGATTGTTTATTTCCCCTGGTCACTAGAAGATGGACTTTTGAAGCTTTGGTTTTAGTCTATTGGTTTTATTATCTGTTGCCTAATGTTATTTCAGTGAGTAATGTTAATACAAATATGGCTGGTGGCTGAAAACCCTGTCTTCTTTTCTGAGCCAGTATGGTCTCCTTCAGCAGGCCAGGGAAGAAGACACCCTCTCAAATCTGCATTTAAGTCATGTTTGCCTCCTCTCGTCTTCCAAATGTTGAAAGAAGCAAAATCTCCCTGGTAGGACACTGGAGTCCTATTCCTTAAAAAAGGAAAATCTGCTAGGCTTTGATTTCCTGATTGCTGTCAGCAAGAACAGAGTTCAGAATTTAAGACAATCTAAGCTTTTCAATCCTTTTCTAGTACTATTTCAATACAGATGTTTTTGTTATCTTACCTTTAATTCTTCTGTTCACTATTTAAGAAAACCTTCCCACACATATGTGAAGATTTCACTTTTGGGTAAAGAAACTTAAATTCTAAATGAATGTGTAAGAGTATGCAAATCATATAAGTCACAGGAGCAGGTGAGATGAACTAGTGGTCTAAGGACTATCATCTCTTACCCTCATCATGAGGGAGTTCTCTCTGCACATCTGCACAGAGATCATTGGTTTTATCTGATAGTGCTTGACACTCAGAGGAGTTTCCTGCCTGAGGAAAGAAAGTAGAATTTGTAATCGTGTATGAGGCAAATCGAAAATGGATGGGTTGAAGAGGTTTTTGTTCCTTTTAAACTTTCCATTTAAAAATAATTACAGACTCCTAAGAAGTTGTAAAAAAAAAAAAAAGAGTACAAAGAGTTTTATATATCCTCCATTCAGCTTTCTCCAAATAGGGATCTGTTATATAGGTATACAATATAACAAGCAGAAATCTACATTGGATTATTGGTGATAGTATGTAGATTTTATTTAGTTCTCACTAAGTAGCGTTTATTTTTTAGCCTGCAATCATGTGTGTGTCTGTCTTTTTGTTTATAGTTCTTTATAATTGTATCCCATGTAGAAACTCATGTGATCACCACCATTATAAATATACTGTTTCATTAGCAAAGAAGAACTCTCTCAGGCTACCTGCTTCTCTGTACTCATGCCCTCTCCCCTCTTTTGCCTAGTAATCAGTAGTTATTCCTCCATTTCTACAGTTTTATATCTTTGATAATGTTATGTAACTGGAACCATATTGTATGAAATCTTTTGAGACCAATATTTTTTATTAAACTCCTGAAAGCCATATAAGTTACAGCATGTATGAATTATTTATCCCTTTTCAGTGCTGAGTAGTAGTCCATTGTATGACTCTTCAACCACTGAAGGGCACCGAATTAATTCTAATACTTTCCTTCTAGGGAACAACGCTTCCATGAATATTCATATTTATTTATGTGCAGGCTTTTCTGTGAAATAAGTTTTTATTTCTCTGCGATAAACACCCAGGAATGTTATTACTGAAACCATACGGTAACTACTGCTAGCTCTAATTTCAAAACTCTTATATACAATGAGAGAGTAGACCAAGGGAAACTTTGATGGAAGTTGTTACAGATGATAAAACTGGCTGTTGTTTCAGGAAAGAAGAAGTGACCCATTGGGGTTATTTTAGTCAAGATTTGTTCTTACAGAGATTACTGTATATCTCTTCATTTAGTCCTGTCTTCTGCATATCCTTTTTTTAAGAAAAGTTTTACAACTTTCCTGGGTCCTTTTAGAATCCCCAGATTTCCCCATCCTAAATATCATGCTATCAACATAGAACACTACTCTGGACTGAAATGAGGCTGTTAGCTCTTTTTTCATCTACTCTCTGACTCAGATATGTACTGTAACTCTTTATTGAGAAGAACCCAGCACTGAGAAGATAAGGAATTTTCCCCAGTGACTCAACAGGTAAGTGATGGAGCCAGGGCTTGAACCCAGGAATGACATCAAGTAAACCACTCCCAGAATGTGTGGGCCTCTGAGGTGAAACCTTAGTACTGACTTTCTCTGGTTCCAGATGTCCCACTGCAGAATGTTCTGTGATGGATCAAAGATAATTTTTTTTTTTAATTATCTAAGTTACCTTAGTCAAGTCCTTACCTGTGTGAGGCTTGTTGGTGCATGTCCAAGGTGGATAGCTGACAATTTTTAGAGGTAAAAATGATTTTGTTGCTGAAAGTGAGGAAATTAAGATCTTGACTAAAGAGCAGATAATTGTGTTCAGTAAGTGAGAGCCACTTACTGGCTTTGACCTCTTGCAAGTGATTTATTTTCTCCACCTCTTGTTATTTTATTCTGTTAAGTGGAGATAATCAAGTACTACGGTGTAATTCATGTAAAACATTTAGAAAGAATGCCTAGCATATAGTAAGTGCTCGATTCCTGCTAACCACCATAACTGTCACCACTTTCCTATGTCTCCACCATCATTATGGCCTGAGGAAAATGGACAGTGGTGCAGAGGTTCTAGGTTAAAGCTAAGCATGGCCTGGGGTCTTGCCTGGAGATGCCTCTTTAGTTAGCAGTTGCCTTTCCTAAGAAAATGTTGGTTGTTGAATTTTTGATTTGAAACACACTTTAGCTTCATCAGGCTGTTTTGTGAAGAAGGAATCTGATGAATAGAGAGTTGATTTCTTAATCTTGGGATATTTTAAATGTATAGTTTATATCTGAGGAATAATGGTTACGTTAATCTTCATTGTGGATATGATCACTGTTACAATGTTGTACCTTTCTTTTGCTTTTGGAATGTTAGAACATCCTCACCTAAAGGTACCAGTGTTGCATTTCCAGCTTCATCCAACCAAAACTGAATTCCTTCTTACCAGTCTCCTGGCTCCTGCCAACAATTACCCCTCTCATTCCCAGTGACTGGCTGAGATCATGTTCTCAGTGGATTCTACCTCTAAGAAAGGTGATTGGTTGGTTTATTGGGCATCACCCTTGTCCCTGGATTTAGAATTGACATAAATTCCATGTCTACAATATGTAAACCATATGGTCACCATCTGAGAGAAGTCTTTCTTCTCTGTTAGCTCTTTAGAACACACTGGAAACTTCTGAGCCTGCTTGCCTCTGGCTCCGTTAGTCTCTGTTATGGCTTCTTTGTTTTAAATCCTGGAATTGTCAGGATTATAGCATAGTGAATGTGGGGGAAGAAGGATGATTGACATTTATTACTTTGCTCTGGAGTCACAGTTATTGACTGATATAACTTAATTGCTGAGTGGGGGATCCTTTATTTTAACTGATTATTTCCTTCCTTTGCTAGAGCATCAAACCTCTCTGTACATGATGGCCATGATTATTTTCGCCTGGATTTAGAATCGTTCTGATTTCTAGCATTATGTCTTATTGTCATTCTGTGTGCTGGAGTTAAGAATAGATATAGTCGAAACTTATAAGCAATTGCACCTATAAGCCTTTGCTTCGTGGTCATTACCATTTACTGCTCCAGATCCATTCTCATTCTACAAAATGTTCTGTGGTGGGTCAAAAAAAGTTACTTTCAAATGTTGGCCAAATCACCTTAGTCCTGTCCTTACCTGTGTGAGGCTTGTCAGTGCATATCCAAAGTAGAGAGCTGACAATTTTTAGAGGTTAACATCCTGGTTGTTCTGGAGAGGTGCTATCTATCTCCAGCTCTATCCAGGGATTGATGTTACCTCTGATAACAGTTGGGCACATGACCTGGGTCTTGGCCAATCAGAGCATTTTATTGCCTTTGAGTCCCTGGAAGGTTGGGGAGGTGAATGTATAATACAACCAGGTGACCAGACACTCCAGGGCTGAGATACAGGCAAGGATCCCCTTTCTCACTAGAATTTTAACTGTGAGGCTATGTGTCTGAAGCCCTTTGTGGTGGATGTGCTTCTGTGATGAGGGAGCCAGCTCAAGAGAGAAACAAACCTGGAAAGTAGAGTCCAGAAATGTGGAGAAAGTGAATTATCTGAGGTGATGCTTTTAGCCAAGTCTGCAGCTAGAAAAAATCCTGGACTTTTTCAGTTTCAAGAGCAAATGCATTTGATTTTCTTTTCGGCTGAGGTCTGTTTGAGTTATGTTTTCTTCCTTATGACTGAAAATTGATACAAGACAATTGTAGAGTTCATTTTGCATTTCCTGTGGGACATTCTTTCCCTTTTAGACAGAGAAAAGAGACTCAGAAACCTTTAGTCTTAGGAGATGTCGCTGTAAGGCAGACTAACAGGCACACTAATGGTAGTGTGGTGCCAGGTGGAGACCAATGGGCTAGAACTCACCATTGATGTCTGCCCTGCACTTAGCGTGAGACTATATTGCTTCAAAGTAAGGTTTATTTTTTTTTTAAAGATTTATTTATTTATTCATACAGAACTGGGGCACAGGCCAGATTTGCGGAGGGTGAGAGGATTCACCAGGGACAGAGTGGGGAGCAGAACAGGCAGATCCACGAAGTACACTGCTGAGGGGAGCAGCGGGCGGGTCAGGAGAGGTCTGCCACGCCATGTGGATTTCCTCCGGGGCAGGCGGGGATCGAACTCATGTGGAAGTGGCTTAAGCTTCTTAGTGCAGCACTTCAACCCGCTGCGCCACCAGGGAGGGCCAGGTTTATTGTTTTTAAGTATGTATGATCCTTTATTCAAACTATTTTTTGGAAGGCTGCAAAGTATCATCAGGATAAGAAAACAAGCTTTGGGGGCCTCCCTGATGGTGCAAGGGATTAAGATGTAGCACTGTGAAGCTATCTGCAGCTACTGCAGCACAAGTTTGATCCTTGGTCACGGAGCTGACCCACATGGCACAGCAGACCTCTCCTGTCTCACCCACTGCTCTCCTCAGCAGTGTATTTCAATCAGTCAACCTGTTCTGCTCCCCACTCTGTCTCTGGTGAATCTTCTCACCCCCCCACACCTCTGACCTGCACCCAAGTTCATGTATGGGATAAGATTTACTTATAAATCTTATCTTAATGCTTTTAAACTATCTTATTTTAAAAAGAAAGAAAAAAAGCTTTGTAGTTCAAGCCAGAGAAAGCGATTTCATTTCTTAGTGCCTTTATTTCCTCATCTGTAAAATGGACATAATCCAGAGTACCTACTGAACTAAGCAGATACTCAGAAACAGAATGTCCAGTACATCTAAATAAATAGAACATATTGCTTTAATAATGCTTTGAATTTTGTATTTTTGGACTGTGTGGTTGATGGGTCATATTACACCCCTAAGTCAGAATTAAAGAGACAAAATAAATTAGATGTACAACTCTTCAAAGAAGATTTGTTTCCTGGCTCTTGCAAGTCAGTGGTGAAGGGATGTTTCAGTACTGTTGTTTTGTATGTTTTTCATAAAAGATTGAGCTAGCCAACATTCCTCTTGGAAGACTACTATAAATTATTAAAGACAGTCCTTTTCCTGAGAGAATAAGAGTTTAGGCCAAGCTTTACCTCCAGGGCACTTAAGTAAAGTAAAAAGGAATAGAATAATACAAATCAAAAGAGCCAGTCTGAACTCATCATTTGTCAGTAATAACCTAACCTCTCTTGGAGGACTCTCTTGTCTGACATCCCTCTAGAAGGTAGGTCATATTATCACCATTTTATCAATGTGAAAACTGAGGCTCAGGAAGAAAATATCCTCAAAGGACAAAAAAGTTGTGGAGTTCAGCAAATAAGTTGTGGAGTTCAAATGAGCAGCCAGCTCCCCAACTCCAGTCTTTAGCCTACAACAAAAGCCCCTTGCACATCTGCCCTCAACTCCAACAGCACTGGGGCCCTCAGCCTCTCCTCCAGTGCCCATGCCTATATATATTTTTCAAGATTTTATTTATTTATTTATGCCTGTAAGAACTGGAGTATAGGCCAGAGGTGTGGAGAACGAGGGGTGAGAGGATTCATGAGAGACAGATGAGGTAGGGTGAGAGGATTCACAAGAGAAAGATGGGGAGCAGAACAGGCAGATATCCTGGAATCACCTGCCAAGGGGAGCAGCAGGCAAGGCAGGAGAGGTCTGCTGCACCATGTGGGTCAGGGATCTGGATGGAACTCAGGTTGTCATGGTGGTTTGGTCATCGCGGTGATAGAGCTGAGACTTAACTCCTATGCCACCAGGGAGGCCCCTGCATTTGTTTTTTCTAGGACTGAGTACGTAAGGAGACCTCATTCTCGACCTATTACTTCCAGACACACAACACCCACAGACACACAACACCCACAGAGTTGATGGTGGGATTTCCAGGATAAGCTAAACTACAAGGGTAGAACTGAATCACGCTGGGAGAAAAAAAATGTTTTTAATGGAAAGAACAGTTATAGCCCTCATTATATCTGTTTTTAGTTGTGTGTGTGTGTGTGTTTTTGTTTTTTTTTGCTCTGTTTGGAGATATCTCATTGTGGAAGACAATCCTTCCTTCCTAAAATGAGCCAATAATTGAAGTAATTGTGGTTCACATGGAAACCACATATGTGCTTAAAAAGTATCTACTTTTTTTTTATTACAAAAGTTTATTTTTACATCATTTTGTACATTTTTTTTCCATCTCAATTGAAATCCCCGCGGGTTTCCCATCACCAAGTCACCCATGTGCCATCACCATAATCCCGTGCATTTCCCTCCCCCCACCCCGTTTTTGATCCCATTCCCCACTCCACCCCCACAAAATGTCTCTGGTATATGGTTGTTCATTATTTTTGTTATTTTCCACCTAGTCCATTATACTCCTGCTATGAGTGAAACCATCCGGTATTTTTCTTTCTCTTTCTGGCTTATCTCACTAAGCATGATCTTTTCCAGCTCCATCCAAGTTGCTGCAAAAGACATGTGTTTCTCTTTTTTGGTTGCTGAGTAATATTCCATTGTATATATGTACCACATCTTTTTTATCCAGTCATCTAAAAAAGTATCTACTTTTTAAAAAAATTGTAAAAAAGAAATGCAGTGTGAAGGGAAAATAGGAATGTTTGCTTGAAACAAATGATTTACTTTATGTGGACTTTGCATTGTTGGTGTGCCTGGTTCTAAGATGAGTTTAAAGCAGTGTTCATGAATATCATCTACCACCCTGACCCACTTGGAAATCTCTATAAACCTGATGGCCATTCCCTGAGATCTTGGTTGTTGTTGGCAAGAGTTGTTATTTGTTTGCCATATTTCTCTATTGTGTGTGTCTGTGCATGCGTGCATGACAGAGGAAACTTGGTTACACAGAATGAAGGAAAGATATGAGCAGAGAGTGGAACTACACTGAGCAAACTATCCCTTCATGTCCTTCTTCACACAGCAGTGACTAGTGCATGGTAGCAGATACACAGGCCACACACTACACAATACTGGGCTTCAAAATGGCCAAAAGGATTATGAGAAAATGCTCAACATTACTAATTGTCAAGGAAATGCACATCTAAACCACAATGAGATACCACCTCACACTAGCGAGAATGGCCCACATTAAAAAAAAAAAAAACTGGACACAAGTGCTGGAGAGGTCGTGGAGAAAAAAATAATATTCTTAGACTACTGGTATGAATGAAACTGGTCCAGCCACTATGGGAAACAATGTGGAGTTTCTTCAGAATACTATAGGTGGATCTACTGTATGATTTAGTGCATTTACTCCTGGGAATCTATCCAAAAACACTAGGTCCAAAGTAAACATGCACTGCTATGTTTATTAATGCACTATTTACAATAGCCAAGATATGGGAACAAACCAAATGCCTCAAAACAGCTCAATGGGTCAAAAAGCCATGGTACATTTATGCAATAGAATATTACAAGGTGATCAAAAAAGACAAATCATGTCATTTGCGACAACATGAATGGAACTGGAATATGCTCCGTGAAATAAGCTAGAAGGAAAGAGATACATGTCAGTTGGTTTCACTTACAGGCTGAATATAGAGGAACCAAAGAAAAAGTCAAGAAGAAGTCAAAACCGGCAAGATGACCATAGAGCTGCAGCATACAGCAGGGAATGTGGAGGGAGGGTTCAAAACAAGGGAGGGAAGAACCCAAGGGACTATGGTGAGGAGTCACAGGCGCTGTGGTAGAGCGAGAATGATGGGGTCTACACCTGAGGGGAGAAACCAATTACTGTACAAAAATGAACAACCATGAAAGAAAAAAAAATGCACTGGACCTGTTTTCAAACAGCCAAGTTCCCCTGGAAGTCAGGTGACTGGACAAGGAAGTGCTGGAACACGGTTGGGTGGACTTTTTGCTTCAGGCTGCCAGAACTCTACTGATTGCCTCCAACATCCCCATGGGAACCCATGCTTCCACTTGCTGTACAGGTAGAGCTGATTCCATGCCAGATCTAAAGGTGGCTTGTGACCCAGCCTGGCCAATCAAAGCATCATACTCCCCTGGCTGCAGATTGAGCATGACCAACCCACTGGACGCCACATTCCTTTGTTGAGATCTTGACATAGTGACAGCTGCTGGCTCAAGGCTGGGGTGCTTCTCAGAAGTTCCTTTGCTCTTGGAGCCTGATTGTAAACTCATATTGACTCAAAGCAGCTCTAACGCTGGGAAGGAATACTGATGCATGGCAGGAATGTCAGTCGTATTTCTTCGTAATAAATGGGCATTGTACGAGGGGCCAGCATCAATAACAAAAACGTGTTGGAGAGAGGCGTTGGGGGAATTACATCATGAAATGCTCTGGATATGCTGGAGGATTCCAAGATTCAAGATGTGATGAACCTCCCAAGTAGCGATGAGCTCCCCCAGACTTTCAAAGTTGCTATAGTTGAGGACCTTGGCTGTGTTCTTCCTTTGCCTGCAGGGTGTCTGTGTCAAAGACTTAGCCATCACTTGTTGCCTAATCCTTTCTTTAAGGCATCTTAGGTTTTTGTGTGTTTTTTTTTTTTTAACTCCTACACTTGATCTTAGCCAACAGGCTGAGAAGCGATTGGTTTTTTTCTCCTATCTTTTCCCCACCTCCTGACTTGACTAGACCTTGTCTCTGGCAGTGTTTAAAAGAAGTTTGCATTTCCATTCAGTACACTTTGAACTCTGAGGATTTATCACAGAAATCTAGTCAAAGAAAAACTCCCTGGCAGACACTAGGTCATTTATTTTCAATGTTCTTCTGGCAAGGTTTGGAAACTTCTGTTAACTCATGTGTGTGTTAGTAAGCTTCAGGCAAGATCAAGCCATCCTATTTCTCTTGCCACAACCATGTCCTCCCTGCAGGCAGCTGTGACTAACTGTGCTGAAGGAAAGCTATCTTACTCAAGCTTGGATCACCATTGTCTCCAGACACTGATAACAATGAAAACAAAACAAAACCCACAACCACATGACCTGTGTGTTCATTAGGTGTCACCATTTGCAAGGCTCAGGAGTTTAAAAACTCCTGCGGGTGCAAAGGACTCAGAGGTGACTGTGGACTTTAATTGGGGATTCCTATTTATGTCATTCCAAGAAAGGCGTGCTTTCCCACGCTCTAACTCTGACCTTTCTCTGCGTGATGAGGGCTTACTGCAGACTGTCACAAGTTGCTCAGTGGCCTCTGTGCTACCTACTTGCTTTAGCGCCATGATGATTATTACAAGAAGTACTTGACTCGCTGCACATAGCAATTAATCAAATTATTTTTGCTCTGTTGGCAAATCAGAGAGCAGACCATCACTGGAGGGCGCCTGGAGACAGGGACCCGTTTTTATGTGAAACGGAGTTGGGGAGCATTCTTCCTAGGCCAGCAGCAAGAGAAAAATGCTGTCCCCAACTACAGTTTTGTTATCTTTACAGGCACCTCTGCGGATAGGAACCTGTTTTTCACCAGAAAAAGTTTCGGGATTACTGGAAAAGGAGAGTGGAATCATAAAAGCTGAGCGTTCGGTTGACTCTTCTTGGCTCTGTACGCCCCCTGGTGGTTATATGGTGCATTGTTTTTTTTAATCATAGACACCCTGCTTCGACTTTAGGCAGGTATCAGGTAATCACACATTAACTAGGTTGCAGGTAAAAACCCACTAAGTAACCAAGAAGAAGGTTTACGTTGCATCCAGGCGCATTTCTTAAAGAGATAAGATTTCACTTGTGAAAAGTGGTGAATAAGCATGTGGGTCCACAGTTATCACAGGAGACATGTTTCCATCAAATGTTGGGGTCAATAGGATGGATCTTTGGGTATATTGAGAGGAAGAAAGCACCAACAACATTTTAACCCATCCATTCCAGCTGAGGTTAACTTTTTAATTTTCCCTCCAAAACAATGATATAGGACCTGAATTCATATGAACATTCCAGTACTATAATACACATAGTGATAGAATACATGAAATACTAGTGGAATTAGTTTTATTTATTGTATATCTTATCCTCTGTTATATGCTCCACTCTCTAGCATAAAGAGGGGAGGAACAAGGGATACAGTCTAATTAGGAAGTCCTCTTTGAAAAAGAGGATGGGTAATTGTCCAAGAAAATGTGCCATTATCCATTTTTTTTAAGGATGTAGGATTTTATTTTATTTTTTTTAAGCTTTAGGATTGCTCTCCATAGGTCCAGTGCATCTATAGTGTGGCTCCATAGCTTTCAGTATTTTGGTAAATTATGCTACATCAAAACAAGAATAGACTCTTGTCTTTTATAAGGTGTTTTTTTTTTTTTTTAAACTGCCTGGCTGCTTGGTCATAATCAAGGTAGTTGTACATCTTTGCCTTTGCTGTGATGTACAGTCTCTGAGAGGATCTACTCCCATCCTCCTCCTCTTGTTACTCAAGACAAGCCCTTGTGTCATCTCTCCTCTGATTGTGGACTAGACTTACTGCCACTCCCAATGCATCAAGTGCTGCAGAAGTGATGCAATGGTTTCTTCCACCCTAACCAAGATTAGGTTACAGGAAGACTGGTTTGTCTTTCAGTAGTAGGCGAATACCCGTCAGTAGGTGAATAGATGAGTAAACTCATATCCAAACAATAGAATGTTATTCAGTGCTAAAAAGGAGTGAGCTAGGAAGTCATGAAAAGACACGGAAGGACTTGAGTGAAAGAAGCCCATTCGAAAAGGCCACATACTCCACTACATTCCAGAAAAGGACAAAATTATAGAGATAGCAAAAAAAAAAAAAAGTGGTTGCCAAGAGTAAGGGGTGGGAGGAATGAATAAGAGTTTGAAGAAGGCAATAAAATTGTTCAGTCTGATACATGGTGGATACATGTGATTATACATTCATCAGCTGTTTATAAAATGTATAGGCTTATCAGTTGCTTCCCACTTAGAGAAACCAGCCAAGTTCTTATTCTTTGATTAGTGAGTTTTCTTAACCTCATGAAGCTACTTTACTTAGCATGCTTTGATTTGCTCACCTGCTTATTTTGCAGTAAGCAGGACTGCTTGTGATCTCGCTAAGAAAGAGACACATCCTGTAAGTTAGGTTTGTGTCTAAAGCAGGTTTCACAAGCTGCACAAAAAAAAAGTGTTTTCTTTAGTATGTTCCAACTGCTTGTGATTGAATGGGATTTAAATTATATTGTTCATGAGTTTTTGTGGAGTTGAACTTTTGTTTAAAAAAGTTATGTGTATAGCTACTCAAGTCTACTTCTCTAGTGAAGTAACACTGCATTATAATACTACATTAGTTTCAGCTGTGCATCACTAAAAATTAACGTGTACATATGATGCATGAAGTTCATGCTAGATATCCCATTCTACCTTTCAACACATCATTGTCCTCTTCTTTCTGATTGACCCATTCTCATTCACTTTTCCTTCTGGTAACCCCTGATTGGTCTTACAGTCCACACAAGTACATTCTGATGGAAAATTACAGATAAATCAAAAGTTCCCTTCATCATTGTCATGATTCCGACGCCACAAGCAGAACTAACCATGAGTGCTATAATCCTCCTAGGATTTTCTCTGTGCATTTATCTTCTTATAACTATACATGTATATTCTTGTAACAGCAGTTATGCATATCAGATAATTTTATTCTGCTTTTCAAGAACTTTCCACTATAAGTAGTATTTTCCACACTTCCAACTATGGGCTACAAGACTCCACACACTCTGGCCCTTGCCTGTCTCTTTCACCTTCTCACTTATCAAAAGGTGCAAAAGTATTTCTCCCACAACTTTCTGTATGTGTTTTTATTCTACTTTAAACATTCCACTTCTTCTCAACATAGAAGTCTAAGTTGAAAATTCACCTCCTTCTCAGCCTAGAGAATACTCTGGATGCCTTCTCTAAAATGGTATATCCCACCACTATCTCCACTTCTACTCTCTTTCCAATCCCATTCCCTTGTTTCAGGCAAGAATTGCACCCTGGTGCATTCCATTTTGCCTAAGCTATTAAATCTTTCTGAGCATTGGATTTGTCATCTGAAAATAAGGATACGTAAAGCACCTACTTTCGAGGTGTTTATAAAATCAAAGCTGTGAATATTTGTAAAGCACTAAACATAATGAAGCCTAATAAGTTGATAAAGCTTTTCTTTAGCCTGTGTCATAAGGGGGCGTCATTTATTTGTGTATTTATCATCTCTCTTCCCTAGAATGTGGGATCTCTAAGTGCAGGAGGCTGCATCTGTTTTGTTTAAAGTACCAGAAATGGCACCTGACTCACAGCACCCTCAAAAAGTAAAAGTTGGACTAATTAATGCTCAAGTCTCCTTCATAGGCCTCTGTGTGCACATGAAAGAAATTAAAAATGGGGCCCTCCCTGGTGACACAGTGGGTTAAAGCACAGCACTAAGAAGCTAAAGCCACTCCGGCATGAGTTTGATCCCCGTCTGCCCTGGAGGTGACCACATGGCGCGGCAGACCTCTCCTGACCCGCCCGCTGCTCCCCTCAGCAGTGTACTTGTCAGTCGGCCTGCTCTGCTCCCCACTCTGTCTCTGGTGAAGCCTCTCATCGCCCTGCACCCCTGACTTGTACCCCAGTTCTGTATGAATAAATTAATAAATTTCAAACAAAAAAGAAAAGAAATGAGGCATGGGTCCTGATTATAGGAAGTATCCTTTAAAAAAATAAATTAAAAATTGAAAACACTGTCCCGCTTTTATGAAAAGCTTTTTAAACTTTTATACGCTGGCCACCACTAGCTGCTAGGATGTGTCTTGTGTGGTTATGCTAAAATGGATGCACCTGCCCTAGTACCTCCAAAGTAGGATTTGGCCCAACTACAATTATCTCGGGTGTCTTGTTCATACAACAGCCATATAAGACGAAGAGGACACAGCCATATACCCTAGATATTTAGAAAGGCGCTAGCAGCCGTTATGCTGCAAAAATGACATTCACCTTCCAGGCATTCATCAGCCGGTTGATTTGGGATTATGTAAGGGATGGAGAAAGGGAAAAGCTTCCAGTCTGACTTTGTCAGATCAGCAGTCCTAGTGAGCAAGTGCTCAGGACCTGTGAACCTCAGTTCAATTTGGAAAACTCTCCTTAAAGAGGTTAATTGTATTTTCTGCAGAAACCCAAGGTTTCTCCAGTAGTGCTGAAGTAGTCAGTACCAGCAGGAGGCTTCACTAAGGAAACCCTGGCATGCATTCTGCCACTCTGCAAAGACGCATAAAAATTTATTTCTTCAAACATTTTCTTACTGCATCAGGTCTAACTGGTTTACCTCCCCAAAATGAAGAAGGAAACGAAAAACAAAAAAAAAAAGCAAAAAATCCAGTAGATTTCTACTTCCCAAGCTGAACTTGTGAAAAAGACGGGTTTTTATTGCTTTATTCGTAGCGCCTGTAATGGGTCTGAAATTCACCCAAGGAAAGAAATTTCTATCTCTGTCCAAGACTTGACCCTGATGTATGCACGATGAGTCCCCGGAAAAGTCTGTTGATGCACAGATGAGTCGGTTTTCTTAATCATCTCAGTTACTGAGGGCGCAAGGTGGCAAAGCGGCGTCTCGCCCACCACACAGGTGCCGCATCTCCCAAAGCTGCCAGCAGCAGGAACCGGCCTATAACGCTGAACCTCGGGACAGGTTCTCTCCGCGATTGGAGGCTCGCTGGACTACATTTCCCAGAATTCGCAGGGACGTCCGGCGCAGGCGCACTTGGAAAACTACGGCGTCCGTCTCCTTCCCAGAACCTGGCAGGTCACTCCCATCCCGCTGCAAGCTCCTCCTGTTGTCTGCAGTCTGTGCTCCAGCGGTGTCGCTGGTGGAGTGTCTCAGCGGGCAGGACTCATGGCCTCAACGCTGAGGTTCGACGGGCGGGTGGTACTGGTCACCGGCGCGGGGGGAGGTGAGCACGCCGAGGCTGGAGGGCGGGTTTGCTTGGCTGGCTCTGGGTGGCTAGTCTCCCCCTTCAGGCCGGGGTGACGCGCGCAGCCGCAGCAGCTGTCCTGGCGTGGGGGCGGTGGGCGGCGGTGGAGGGGCGGCTTGAGGACCTGGTGGAACGAGGTGGGAAGCCCGCGAGCTGCTGTTTTCGGCACCCCGACTCTGCTGAAGAGGCGGGAGGTGGGAGTGGTAGGCCCTCAGCGGGGACCTAGACACTCCTGGTGACACAGGTGCAACCTCTGCACCCCTTTTACTCTTCACCCACCTCTTGTCCCCCCACTTCCCGGTGGGAACTTCCCAGGGTCTCAGGCTTGGCGTGGGGAGACAGGCGGGAGCTGGCCTGCGTGTTGCAGAACTGGGTGAAAGTTCTTTCTGACTTTGGCCAGTGCTCACTGATTGCGACTCACTCTTTCAGGAAAGCCTTTTAAAGGTTCCAGAAAAACCTTCAAGGCTGGAATTCCCCTCCCCCTCCCCACCCCCACATCTCCTGTAGAGTTGTCAGCCCCTTGCCTTTGACGGGAAGGTCAGTGTTTCTCTCCATTTGTCGAGTTTTTTAGTTGAGAGGCCTTCTTTCAGTTGGCATTTGAGTGCTTAGCAAGACAAGCACTCTACTCAAAGTTCACCCGAGTTTTGGCAAGGGTTGTGAACTCAAATGTCTCCAAGAGTACAGCGAGTGTTAGAGGAGTAAATGGGAATCCGGTGGGACAGTAAGGACTGGAGAGCAGAAATATTTCAGAAGTGGCCCAAATCTTAATATTTTAGGAGAAGCAAAAATGCAGATTTACGATGTGACATAGTCTAATTTTTTAAAGGACAAAAGGTTTAATTAAACCAGTCACAGCCACACTGATACCGGCAGTGGCGTTTTTTACACTTTTTCCCACTGTTTCAGTGCTGGGGTAACTTCGGACTGCAGGAATCTTGATCTTTCCCCACTGATTGTTCCTTAGACCTAGAATGCACTGTTAATTTGAATGATATATTAATAAGTACTTTCTAAATTGTTCATGTTTTGGGGAAAACATTTTGTTTACCCCGCTTTTGAGGGAAATAATTAAGTCAATGCACATATATTGCTTAATTGCATATGTATGCATTGACTTAATGATTTATATGGCAGTCAGGTTTACAAACCTCCTCTGACAGTGAGCTGTTCACAGTATAAGATGCATTTGGCTCCAGACCCCCAGTATAAACACACAGTCTATATTTGAATCAGTCATGATTTGGCACATACTAAGTGCGGTAAATATTGAAGTTTCTATTCTGTTTCACTAAGTAAATGCTGATTGCAACCCAATATATTGATTTCTTGAAGCATTAATGAGTTATGAGTAGGAAATTATAAACATAGCCCCCTCCTGTTCATAAACTGGTCCATGTTTCAAAGGGATCTGCTGATTTTCATTGCCTGGATTATGATATGATCACTAGCCATGGATTTGAATGCTGATCTGGGGAAGAAACTTAATTTTGTAGTTGAGACTGTTACAGCCATGGTTGAGGGAGAGAGATAACGATCTGATCTAATTCCAATCTTGTCATGGAAAATGATTATCCTTGAACCTTGGAATTCTAAGTCCTATCTGTCAAATTGAGGCTGGCTTGGACAGACTAGGAAGGTATCCATGAATGACTGTTGAGCCTGTCTGGAATTTAGTCTGACTTCAACCTACTTGTATTCTACAGATGAGTAGAAATATCTGCACTGTTCAGGTGTTGTTGTTAAGCTTGGAATATAGTTCAATGAAGAGAGGAAGGAAAGGATTAGAATTGTTGAGGTTTGAGGTAAACAATTTCACCATGACTGGTGGTTTAACAGGGTGATTTGTATTTACCACAGTTTCTTGCAGATTTAACTGTGTGAGAGTGGTTGAGTTGAGCAATGGAAGAAAGTAAGTCTAGCCATTTTGAATTTCTGGTTATACAGTAAAACATTGTTACCTGTGAGAAATCTGAGGAGGTGTAGATTCCTAAGTCATCAAAGAGTTTGAAGTCATTTGAATTCCTTTAGTAAAGTAGAAAGTGAGATAGTCGAAGCTGTCCTCAGTTGCTCTGTTAGCTTGAAGTAGATAAGAGTCTTAACCATAGAAGAGAATACTAAAGAAATTGTTTTAGAAAAAAGACTCAACCAGAATTTGAAATGGAGATGAGAGGATGACTGACAGTAACTGTAGTTGTGAGATTTAAGGCAGGATTTTTTTTTAAAAATTGATTTGTTGGCCCTCCCTGGTGGCGCAGCGGGTTAAAGCACTGCGCTGAGAAGCTAAAGCCACTTCCGCATGAGTTCAAATCCGCCTGCCCCGGAGGAGACCACATGGCGTGGCAGACCTCTCCTGACCCGCCCGCTGCTCCCCTCAGCAGTGTACTTCGTCGATCTGCCTGTTCTGCTCCCCGCTCTGTCTCTGGTGAAGCCTCTCACCGCCCCTGAGCCTCTGGCCTGTACCCCAGTTCTGTATGTACAAATAAATAAATCTTTAAAAAAAAAAATTGATTTGTTTATGCATATGGAAATGGGGTACAGGCCAGAGGAGCAGGGGCAGTGAGAAAATTCACCAGAGAGACAGAGTGGGGAGCAGAACAGGCAGATCCACGAAGTACACTGCTGAAGGGAGCAGTGGGCGGGACAGGAGAGGTCTGCAGGCGCCATGTGGTCAATTCTCTGGCTAGGGATCGAACTTGTCCTGAAATGGCTGTCTCTCACTTGCAGTGCTGCACTTTAACCCACTGCACCACCAGGGAGGGCTATAAGGCAGGATTTAATAGCGGAGTAATACAAAATAGAGACTCTTGAATTTCACATTTTTGTGCAGTTTGCTCAGTTGTAAAGCTGTGCTGGGCTTTGTGAGCAGTGCAAAAAGACTGACATGCACTGTCCCTTCTGAGGCCTTCAAGAACCTTCTAGTTTAATTGATGAGTCTTAACTTCTACATAATGTTTACACATGCACAGGTACAAAACATGGAGGGGCCTTTACTAATCTGTTAATATGAAATCTGGACAACTTGTGCTGTTGCAGGGAAGTAGGGTGCTGACTCATACTTTTTACTTTGTATACATATTTGAGTCGTTTGTATGAACTTTCATGATAAAGGTAGATCGCTTAGCAATCTTTTGAGAGAATTGTATAGTTTGGTTTTAAGCTGAGATAATTCTGGTTAATTAGGCTAGTACTTATAGAAACCTATCCCTTTATTTTTAGCTGATGCCTTTCAGCTGTATTACCATAAACACACACACATACACATTCATATTGCATTGTGGTCATGAGTATCTGAAATCTTACAAACGCTCTATTTAGAACAAATACTTCAACTTTGGTCTGAAAAAATATGAAAAGACATAAATTACTGTTTGCTATAGTTTTCTTTGTCCACTTAGAATGGATTAAATTTTAAAATGAATTATTTGGTGATACCTTTTATTTAAAAAAAATCTTATGTTGCATTTTACATTGTTTTTAGAAAAGTCCTATAACTTACACATCCCAGTTTTTTTATTTGCATACTTATTTACCAGTTAATTTAATTACCAATTAAGTCAATTTGTTATCTTAAATTTTAAAAAAACTGTGCATGTTGAAGCAACAAATAATATCAAAGTCAGCTTACACCACTGGTTGCTAGTCACACAGTTCTCTTACCCAGAGGTACACACTAATTGCGCATCTCTTATACATTCTTACATATATATTCTTATATATTTCTTATAATACCTGAAGTATTGTATCCCTATAAAATGTACATAGGTTTTTTAAAACCTACTAGGATGTATGCATTTGCTTTGAATTGGAACTAAGGTGTTTTTGTATTTAGTGATAGTGTTGTCAAGGTTCAGTGCAGAATATAGAAATCACTAGATACTGGAGACAATTATTGTTCACTAGGGGAGTGACTTCCTCTGATGCCGCAGTTAGACCAGTTAGCCTAGGTAGTCACGGGACACCAGAGATCTAGAGAATGGCAGCTGCTGCTATCCGGAGACTGGAAGCTAGATCAAGAAGTTGCCACTACATTCATTCTTTTTTTTTTTTTAAAGATTTATTTATTTTTACGGAACTGGGGTACAAACCAGAGATACAGGGGCAGTGAGAGGATTCACCAGAGACAGAGTGGGGAGCAGAACAGGCTGACTGACAAAGTACACTGCTGAGGGGAGCAGTGAGCGGGTCAGGAGAGGTCTTCTGGGCCATGTGGGTCACCTCTGGGGCTGGTGGGGATAGAACTAGCCCTAGAGGTGCGGAAGTGGCTTTAGCTTGTTAGTGCTGTGCTTTAACCCGCTGTACCACCAGGGAGGGCCCACCACATTCATTCTTTATTGATACCTAGGAAGCTTCTAGAAATCAACTTCGTAACAAACAGCCACAGCTTTGTGACTACTGCCCTATTGCCAGATTTCACACCAGATCTTTTAGTGGTGGAACCCAGGTTACATACAGCCTCCTAGCAGCTAGATGGAATGATTGGAAATGGTGTGTAGAGTATGTGGAAAATACAGTTTAAAATTTTCCAAACTTGCAAATGGAAGAAGGTGAAGTAGAGGTTGATTTTATAGCAGTGGAGAGTCTACTACTGTAACACAATTAATTTCTCACCAGTTACTTTAAAATAGTGATTGAATTGCTTGTACCCACTCTTTCCCCCTGCCAAATTTACCCAGCTCAACTTTGTGATCTTTGTTTTTCATTAGGACTGGGCCGAGCCTATGCCCTGGCTTTTGCAGACAGAGGTGCATCAGTAGTGGGTAAGTTGATCTATTTTGGTAACTGAAGTACAGATCTCACAGTCTTTTTTCTTTATATCAAATAATTTATCAGGGTCAAATTTTATCTCTGATTTTTTTCTTTTGCCAACAGCTTTCTCCCCAAGGCTCACTTTATTTTTTAAAGATTTATTTATTTATGCATACAGAACTAGGGTACAGACCAGAGAAATGTTCTGGCCCAGTGCTGATTAGCTCTTTCCTGGAAAAAAAGAAAATGACCCACAATGTCTGCTTAATCCAGTTGTGTCTGCATCTTTTTAGGGACTACAGAGACTAATTTTTTACCAATTTAACTATGGAGATATTTGTAGCAGAAGAGCTACATTGGTAGGGGTGGTATTGCAAAGTGATGGGGGTCGTGTAAGAAGGCAGAAGGTGTGTATTTGGAAGAGTATTTATTTGTCAGACTTAGCTAGAGAGCCAGGTTTATGTTAGTTTAGGGAAGTCAGTCTGCTTGAATTGCAGAACTTTCACTGATACTTACTGCTGCTTTTCAGTGTGTGACCTACCTGTGAACATTCCAGACTGCCAGTGTGTTAGGTTCTTCTGCTCACCACTGCTTTCCATTTGCTTTTTTTAAACATGGATACCTGGCTTCCAGGTTGCGTCACATGCACAACCATTTGCCCTGTGTTATTTTTGTTCTGCTCAGCATATTTTTTTACTTGAGTAAGCAAAAAATAGTAAAGAGAAATAAACAAACGTCAGGTGTTACGATGCAGAGTATCTTGTTTGTAGAAAAGTAAGTTACCAAATTATTCTCTATCTCAGAGACCAGTGGAAGGAGCCCTATAGAAATACAGTCACTTCAGTCTTACACCTGTCAACTTTTGCCTCGATTAGGCTAGGTTAATATATCTCAGTGGCTTATAGTATTGGAATGTTTCATGTTTGTGTGAATTTTCAACTCCTAGTTTGCTGTGTCTACTCCATAATTTTTCCAATTTCAGGATCCCAGCTGAAGGAATAGCTGTTTGCAGGGCAAAGGGAAAAATAATAATTGAGCCTCTTCTATTCAGAAGTGGCATGTACATTTCACAGACCAACGTACATCATCTGGCCAAGCCCAAACTGAAGGGTATCACAAGATATTCTCTAATTTCATGTTAAAATTATGTTTTATGTTCATCATTATAATTCATTATCGAAATTTTAAATCTGGAGATAGGAACTGCTAAACCTTTGGCTGATAAAGTTTAGCAATTGACTTTTGGTTTTCTATAAATTGCATCTTTCAGGAAATGTTTGCACATATCTGAAGTACATGTTGGGAATGGAATACTTTTGAGATGAGCCATATCTAGTTTTCTGAATATTACTAGGTTTTATCTTGAGAGCATGAACATAACTAAGATTGGCACTGAAGTGTTCCGTAAGAATAACCTTTTCTTTGGCAGTAAGAAAGGCAGAACATTTTCTATTTTTGAACTGGGGGAGTGACATCTTTGGGTAAATGAAATTATAATCTTTTAAAGTAAGATTGACAGGATTTCTTCTCTGTGCTGCATTACTGAATAGCTGCTAAAACTTAGTGTTACTTTCATGTGGTCTGATACTGGACCCTATGTTTGTAACCATTTGTGATTCTACAGCCAAAATATAAAATGTAAATGAGTTGTCCTTGAAGGTCAAGCTTCCAATCTTGACTCAGCTATCTCATTACATGACTTTTCTGAATATTAGTGGCCACCTTACTCAGTTTCCAGGCCTTTGGTGGGGGGTAAGTGACACAAAACTAAATCCCTGTGTTAAAGGGAAAGAAAGGAGCCACACACTGTGCTCAAGGACCAGATGTATGGAAGTGAACTTGAGGTCTTACTCAGGGGGCATCCCAACCCCCTAATGTAAAACATGTTTCTCTTACAGATACTTAGAGAGAAGGGCACACTGATACATTCTTCCCAAGGATTGGCACAGTGCTTTGCTTAGTAGTCAAGCAGGAAAACAGGAGGGACTACCTATAATAATCGAAGCAGTGTAGTAAGCCAGAATACAAGGGATCCTGACAGTAGGGGAGAGCAGTAGGTTCCAGCACAGATTCTGAGCAAGGGAATGACTCAGCGTAAGGGCTGCCTGTGTGCCACCTCCCAGCAACAGAATGCTGGTAGCCTGGAAAAGTGAAGACCTGAGGAACAAATGACCTGGAAGGCGCCTGCAGTAACCTGGGCCTGAAGTGACAGAATGGGGAAGAATGGGTAGACATTTCTTAGCAGTAGAAATTGCTCAGTGCCAAAGCTCTCTACCTTAAGGTCTAAATCATCCTGCAGAGTGGTGTATACAGTAGACACACGGTGAACACAGTGAACACTGAAGTGGGAACACAGTGACATTGGGAAGCATCATAAAGTCAGTAAGACCTCATGACTCAGTGACTTTTGTGGTTCAGAAGTGGGACAAGGGACAGTGCCAGCAGAGAAGTGACACAGAGACGGTGAGAATTTGAGGAAGATGGTTATCTGTTTGCTGTCAAGATGAGATATAGTCCCTCAGCTGGGGTAGCAGCCCTGGTATCAGGAGACCCAAAGCATCTTTCTTATAGTCATTGGAGCCACTAGTCACAGAAGGCTGGGGTAAAGGACAGAGAAAGAACAAGCAAACAGCTTCCAAGAGCAAAGACCAGTACAGCAAATAGAGTCACTAATGGCCAATCCAGATTTCTCAATCTGACTTACCCAACAAGACATCTAGAAATGCTGTACATAATACTTATGCTCAGATGGTGCCTCTGTTTCAGCATTTCAGTAGAGGAATTTATGGTCTGTAACATGACAACAAATTAAAAAATCTTTTACTTAGTAAAAGATACCTAAAAGCTTGTAAGAAAGAGAAATGTTCCAAATGATGATTAAACGATAATACAAGTAATAGGTCCATAAAATAAAATGTTACTTTACTAGTACTCAAAGAGATATAAATTCTCATTATTTTCCATTGAATAGTGACATTGCTTTATAACAAGCTATAGATTTCAGATGTACAGATACATAGCGGTATCTGTATCTGTTACATTATCCTCATCACCAGGAGTCTAATTTCTGCCCCTCACCATGCGGTTGATCCCTTTCACCCAGTTTCTCTACCTCCCCACCCCCTTAACTCTTGCCTCTGGTCACCAATATTTGTTCTTTTAGTCTAAAAATCTGGTTTTCTGTTTGTTTATCTTCCAATGAGTGAAGTCATGTTACTTGTTTTTCTACCTGACTTTCTTTATCTAAGTGTTCTCCCTTCTAGGACCATCCATGCAGTTACAAATAGCAGGATTTTAACATTTTGTGGTGCTTTTTTTGAGTAGTTTTCCAGTGTCAGATCCAAACCCTGTCTGTATCCACCCACTGTGGATGGGTTGTTTCCAACTCCTGGCTGCTGTGAGCAGTGCTGAATGAGCATGGGAATGTGCAAGTCTGATCAGATTAGTGTTTTCCTTCTGTCAGTACCTAGAAGTGACATAATTAGATCATGTGACAGTTCTAGTCTTAGTTGTTTGCGGGCTCTCCGTACCACTTTCAGCAGTATCTGCACCAATTTACATTTCCACCATTCCACCTTCTCTTCAACACTTGTTTCTTGTCTTTTTGACAATAGCCATTCTCACAACTGTGGGGTGATAACTCGCAGTCCTTTGGATTTGCATTTCCCTGATGCTAAGAGATGTTGAGCATCTTTTCATATGTCTGTTATCCATCTGTACTCCTTCTTTGGAGAAGTATCTATTCAGATCTGCCCATTTTTTAATTGGGTTGGGTTTTTTTTTGTTGTTGCTGTTTGTTGTTGGTCTTGCTTTATGAGTTCTTTATGAAATTGGATATTTACTGTTTTATGATTTATTTATCTATATTTACTCTCATACATGATTTGAAAATATCTTTTCCTACTTGTAGATTTCCTTTTTTCTTTTTAATAATGGTTTCTGTACAGATGCCTTTTAATTCATTGTAGGCCAGTTTTGAAGAACTTGCCATTATATTTTCTCCTATGTATTTTATAGTTTCAGGTATTACATTCAAGTCTTTAGTTCATTTTGTATATGGTGTGAGAGAGTGAATTAGTGCACTGTCACATGGGGCTGTCCAGTTTTCCCAGCACCAGTTATTGAAGAAACTTTCCTTATTCCATTTTATAAGAAATATAAATGAAAAATACAAAATAAAATAATGAGCTATACTTTGTTTAAATGTCAGATAAAAATACTATCAAATATTGTGACTCTAGGATCTATTAAACAGATTTTCTCACAAATACCTGGCCCTATTTTTAGGCCACCTGTACCTGATAATATATTTAAGTATTTCCCTTTGTATCAGTTCTAAATGTACAGTTCCCTGGATCCTTATATCCCCTCTCATCATTTTTGGCCCTTCGCATGTATTTAATAAAATCATGAGATTCAATTTTTAGGAAAAATTGTACTTTTTAATAGAATGTTCAAGTCATTGATTTGTTTAATACGCTAGAAATAGGCAGAATACTTTAAGTCTTAAACCCTTCAGAGTTATAAACTGGAGTTGTATGGAAGATTGATGAATATAAAACATTTTGGGATATTTTCATGGTTTCAGACTCCTTGTCATATATTTACCATTTTACCTACCTATTTTAAAGTTTCAATGGAATGACAGTCTCTGTTGTTTTCTCCACACCCTCCTCTAAAAAATGATTTTTAAACGTTTTTAGTGGTAGTTATTACATTCATTTTAGGAAAAAGAAACTTGCTCAAAGCATTCGAAGAGCTGAATAGCATTGTAGCAGGTCCAACTTCTAATATAGGTCTTCCATTTCATAAGACCTCTTCTTGCCTCAGAGCCTGGGGCAAGTTATCTAACTTTTCTCAAGCTGTTTCTTCATCTGTAAAAGTAGGAAAATTGTTTCCTGCCAACATTCTAAAAATGTGCAGAGGTCACAGGTAGCAGTGCACAACATTGGAAATGTAAGGTATACACAGTACCAGTATAAGGTAATGATGCCATGTAAAAAGATTTTGCTTCTTTTCTTCCTTCTTACTTACTGTATTATATAATTGAAGCCATACAGTTAAACAGTAACTGTCACTAGTGTGGATACATTTTTCTGTGTACAACTGCAAAGAATCTTTTAATACTTACAAAAGCCTTTATTCTTTTCTAGTCAAGGTTGTGATCCCTGTGATTGAACTCTGTGATAGTGGGATGAATGAATGGGGTCAATGTTTATTTAGTTCTTTCTAATGCAGAGATTTATCTTGAATAAGTCTGTTCTGATACTGTTGCACTGAATGTCACTGATCTCAATCAATAAACTACTTATCTCCACTTCAGTGTTTATCTGCTTGCACTTTGAACAGCTTCCACTTGAGGGTAGTGTTTCATTGCACAAGTGTACAATTGAACTGTTCTTTCATTACTTAAGTACAGGTTTTGCCAATTTGCTTTTAAACGGTTCTTTGCTAAATTAAAGAGTCTTACAAGACTGCATGTCTTAAAATCTTGATTCCCACCCCTCCCCCCACTGGTTGCTTATGTCATTTGATAAATTATGTAGAAATAAACAATAGGAACTCAGTCTTTGAGAATCTTACCATTTCTTTCATCTCTTGAGGGTTAATGCTAACCTATGGTCATTATTTTCTGTGCAACATTTCTTATTTGCAGTAAGTCTGATAAGACTATATTGCTAGGAAAGCTGTCTCAAAAACTCATTGCTTTCAAAGCAGTTAAGTTATTTTTGACTTAGCTGATTTTAAGCATGGTGAGGCTCTGGCTTTTCTCAACATCATTCTTTTATCTCCTTTATCACTCAGCCTCATTACTTGCAGCTCTCAACCCAATCCAAAAAAAGTGGACTTTTCTTCAGAAAACAAACCTTGTTTTCTTTTCAAATGTGGTGTATCATCAATTTGGTAATCTTAAAAGGCTTTAAAATCCAGTACATGCTGCAACGCTTCTTGTTAATTTGTAATTCTCTTTTACGTTAATATTCTACAAAGTCAATGCAGTAACCCTATAAAATGATCATTTCATAATACAAATTAATTTACTTTAATCCCAGGTATTTTCTTAGTTATTTGGTATTGTATATTATTTTGTAAGTTTTTTGCATATTTTGTAAATTTTACCTTAAATTGTGTAATTTCGTTTTGTTGCTACTACTTCTCTTGGCCTTCAGTTACTTTATGCTGTTGTTTTACATCACTGTAGTCAGTACATACTGAACTTTAAATAAACTGTAAATTCATTTCAGACAGGTGCTAATCTTAGATTTCTTTGTAAATAGTTAACACTCAAAGTTTGCATCTACATAATTTGACATGGAGGATGTTATTTGGGGAGGTCATTTGTTAAACAGATAAAGATGGAGCAATTGTATAAATTAGTGGCTAAATATATGTTCTTTCTGTATATAACTTTTGACCTCCTACTAGACAGTTTTTAATATCTTTCATCATAGACCACTACACCGAATGTCGTCTGAAAATTTAGAGAAAAAGAAAAAAAGATTCTTTACTTGGAGAAGATAATGTTAGATGCTAATTTTTTTTGTTTGTTTTTTCTTTTTTTATTGTGGTAAGAACATGTAATAGGAGAACTACCCTTTTAACAAACTGTTAAATGTGTATTATAGTATTATCAATCCTAGGGCCTGTGCTATACAGCACGTCTCTAGAATTGACTCATCTTCCATTATTAAAACTTTGTATATATTGATTAGCAGGCCTCCCTTTGTCTCCCCTAGCAACTGCCATTCTACTCTGATTGCATGAGTTTGACTATTTTAGAAATACAAGTGGAATCCTGCAGTATTTGTTCATCTGTGGCTAGATTATTTCACTTATCATAATGTTTTCAAGGTTCATGGATTCTGCACAATTTCTTTACTTTTAAAGGCTGGGTAATATCCTGCTGTGGGAGTATACCACCTTTTCTTTATCCATTCCTCCACCAATGGACATTGAGATTTTTTGCATCTGGGCTATTGCGAATAGTGCTGCAATGACATGTGATAAATATGTCTTTAAGATCCTGATTTCAATACTTTTGAATAAAGATCTCAGAGGGGACTGGCCAATGTCACACTGTCATTATATTTTTAATTTTTTGAGAAGCCTCTATACTGTTTTCTTATGTATTTAATCTTAAAAATGGATTTTCATGTTTTTTTTTGTCTCTAAAAGTAGATTGAGTAACATTTAAAAAAAAAGATGAAGTATTGCAATGTTTAATATTTTATGATGTGAAGCCCTATTTCAGTATTTTTTTCACTTTCATATATATATTTAAACAAAGAAGCATGTTTTGAAAGTGTGTATCTCCTGGTGTGTCTGGGTAATGGGGTTAGAATAAAAGCGAATTGGAGAGATGGCTGAAAAAAACACACTAGTAATACAATTTCATTTCAGCTCATATTTTTGAGATTTAAGAAATGAATTTTTGTTTGTTTTTGCTTTGCAGTGAATGATTTAGGCGGGGACTTCAAGGGAGTTGGAAAAGGCTCATTAGCTGCGGATAAAGTTGTTGAAGAAATCAGAAGGAGAGGCGGAAAAGCAGTGGCCAACTATGGTATGATATTTGAGAGAATGATACTATTTCTTTTATTTTCTTTCAGCCAGTGTTGTTGCTACATTAGCCGTTGAACAGATATCTCGGTGTTTCTGTGTATCTATGAAATTAGATTTTACTTCAGTTTGTCAAAGTTCTTGGCTATATATTTTGTCAGAATATTTTTTTT
>NW_004567122.1:14695079-14706926 GCF_000260355.1 Condylura cristata
GGGGCAGGCGGGAATCGAACTCATGCGGAAGGAGCTTCTGATTCTTAGTACAGTGCTTTAACCCACTGCGCCACCATGGAGGGCCCTGTCAGAATATTTTTTTTAAAGATTCATTTATGCACATAGAAATGGGATACAGGCCAGAGTTGGGGGGGGGGTGAAAGGGTTCACCAGAGACAGTGGGGAGCAGAACAGATTGATGAAGTACATTCCTGAGGGGAGCCGCAGGCATGTCAGGAGAGGTCTGCTGTGCCATGTCGGTCACCTCCCTGGGCAGTGATCGAACTCGTGCTGCAGTGGTTGCGGGTAGCTTCGTAGTGCTGCGTTTTATTCCATTTCGCCAACAGAGAGGGCCCTTTGTCAGAATTTTTAAACTTTTGATCTAGATTATTTCTTGAGCCTAACTTTTACTCTGCTATTCAGTATATATTTTTAGTAATGAGCAAATGATATGACCAGCAGATTGTACATGTAAATAAAACTATGTTTCTACAATGACATTAAATTCTTCTTGTAAAATTCTTTCCAGAAATTCTTAAAGTTAAATAGTAGAAGTGAAAATGTCCCTTTTTTGTACCTAACTTTTATGTTCTATCTGACACATAATTATTGCTATATGCAACATTCATATCTTTATGGACACTCATGTGTCAAAGTTAGCCATTGAAATATAGCCCTGTGGAAAATAGCAAATACAATCTTTACATTTGATGCACTGATTTTGGTAATTTGTAAGACACCTTCTTGAATAGAAAATCTAGTGTTTACTGCAAATTTGATTGTTTTTATAGGTCTACTTAGTATAAAATTATATTTTTAGTGATTTAATTTTGAAAATTTAGAAGAGAATAGGGTATATTTATTTATGTGTTTGAGAAAAACGAGACAGACATTTTAGTTTATTCTTTCCACATTGAGGGTTGTTTTGTTTGTTTGTTTTTTTAAGTCTGGGGTGATAAAAACAAGTTTGCTATAGATAAAATTTCCAGAATTCCCATCCCTGCCACAGTTTTGATATGCAACCTGTATTAGTTGAGGATTCTGTTATGAAAAACGAAGCCCTGGTGGTTTTCCCAAGTGTGAAGGGCTTTAATGCAGGGAATTAAATAACCTGTGCCATTAGGCTACATAGCTGTTGGGAAGTCTGTACGTACACGTTGGGCAAACTGTCGGTGACCTTGGCAGCTGGGTGCTTCTGAGGAGCTGCCCTGGAAGTGCTGCCAGTCTTATATTTGCAGTCTGCTACAAGGTTGCTTCCTTCTTCAGGTTTCTGTTTTTCTTTTCTTTAAGATTTATTTATTTATGCATACAGAACTGGGGTACAAGCCAGACGAAGTACACACCTGAGGGGAGCAGTGGGCGGGTCAGGAGAGGTCTGCCGCGCCATGTGGTTCACCCCTGGGGCAGGGAATCGAACTCACACTGAAGCAGCTGCACTAGCTTGCAGTGTTGCGTCCGAACCCATTGCTCCACCAGGGAGGGCCCCGGGCATCTGTTTTTCCATTCCCCAAGGCAAGTGTCTCCCTTTGGGATATCTGATTCAGGACTGTGTGCAGTCCAGGGAAGAGACTTTGTCTAAGGCTCCTCTTCTATAACTGCAGAGACTGTAGTGCTGAGGTTTGAGTGACAACTGCCACAGTTCTGAGGATAGGAGTGCTTCTCCTTTCCCTGGACTGATAAGCAGAAAATAATAAAGCCATAATATTTTATTGAGATTTACTTTTTAAAAATTATTGTCAATCATTTACTTATTACAAAAATGTTGGTACTTGTTTAGTATTGAACATGCTTCTTCAAGTGCACTCACCCCCAAATTCTCATTTGTACCCTTAAGGTGAAGTGTCTATGTAGCTATTTAAAATTAAATTTAAATTAAATGAGTTGAATATTCAGCTTGTTTGTTGTATAGTCACATTTCAAGTGTTCCATAACCACATCTGTATACAGGCTGGTGTCTTAGTGTTGAAATAGGATATTTTCATTTAAACAAGAAGTGTTGTTATTGTTGTTTTACATAGTATTTGTCAGCTATATCTTATTCATCCCACTCCTTTTTTGTGTGTGTTGAAGATCTTCTGAAGTGCTACATTTCTTTTGTAATAATAGATTGTGTATATTTTTATGTGTTCTGTGATTGCAGTATAAATATATTTTTCTTGGAAGTGAGTTTTTTTGAGTGAATAGTATCGGTCATGTGCCCCAACCCACACAATTTAGAAGTTGTTTGTGATGATATTACTGAAATTTTATAATCATTTCCTTAGACTCGGTGGAAGCAGGAGAAAAGGTTGTGAAGACAGCACTGGATGCTTATGGAAGAATAGGTGATTTTTCTCTTATTTATGGTACTAACAGAGCTGCTTCAATCTTCCTAATAAATTTTTTTGATTTTAATTTTATTAAAAACTCCCTTGTGATAATCAGAGTGTTAGATTTGTTAAATGAATAAATTTGCATATCCTTCCTGTTCCTCAAAGGGATTGAGGTAACCATTTCTATGTATATGTGGGTTGAGCTTCTTTCATTCATTCAAATAACTTTTAAGCAAATTATAAGCACTCTCTTAAGTCCCTGTTAAGTCCCTGTTTGTAAGAGCTAAATTGTATTGTAAATATGTATAAAAACAAATATTAAAAAAAATTATTTCAGTGGTGAAGACCCTGTGGAACAATTTAGATAGTTACACTGATTCAGATTAAAATGATTCAGTGTTTTGCAAATTCATTATGTTAAGCTATTTGTAATAAAAATATATTTAGTCTTTCCTCCTTAGCTAAACTTCTGGTTCAGTTCCACATATCTTAGTAGAAGATTATTGAATTACTAAGGAAACATTATAGCAGCTAAGCCCAACATGAAAAACATTTCTCATAATTTGCATGTACTTCACTCCCCTTTTTGGGTGTTTATCATATTTATTTTTCTAATTATGTTTGGTTTTGCTCCTAAGAGGCATGTTTTTATATATATCATCTATGTAAAACATGGATAAAGACCACAAAGGTATGAAGTCATAGTATGAAATTAGCCATAAAATGGTGGTTCTACCTTAAAAGATAATTCCTTCCTTTTCACAGTGAGGACATGATTATGTGTTATGATGCTCTATCAGTTTTTAACTCTAGGTTTTCTACTTTTGAGTGGGAAGGAAAGTCTTTTGAACTTTTAAATTTGGGTGAATTTTGAGGTTAGACAATGGATAGCTTATTATTACCACTAATCCTAAGCACTCAAGAGCTGAGCAATAGCTAATTTTATTAACAAGATAGAATTCTGGCAGACGGTACAGGTGGAAAATTTTAGATCTTTAAGTGCTAAGTGCTGATTTAACGAGATTCTTAATGTGATACTTGTGCTTTTGTTAATCATATATGTGTTATATTTATTTGATACAGGTACCAAGTTTTATTATAACACTCTATTATGAATAACTTCTCATGGGAAAAATCCCTAAATCTGAAAATTTTGAGTTGTAAACAAATGCAGATTAAAATGTTTGCATGTTTGTTTCATATTTGTGACTTAAATCATTTTCTGTTGCAGATGTTGTGATCAACAATGCTGGGTGAGTGTTTCCTTTTTTATGTTTAGACAATTTACATGCATGCATTTTTCCTTCTAAGTGTATACTCCCTCCCCACTTAATCTATATAATATTAATTTTTTAGAATTCTGAGGGACCGTTCCTTTGGTAGAATAAGTGATGAAGACTGGGGTAAGTAATTTTTAATATATCATCCTGGAAACCATACCTGTCCATTTAGTCTTTTAATATATGATGAATGTGTAACTTTATGTAAAAAATCGTTTCCACCTTTTTTTTTTCCTGCTTCTGCTAATATGGTGAATAAGCTTCACAGCTGAAAATAATGAAACTATTTTTTTTTTTAACATTTGATAAATCAGATTTAAATCTCTTGACAGAAGTTATCCAAAACAGTTTTGTGACTTTTAGTTTTTTCCCTTTTTCTCCCTGAAGCATTTTCTGGCCATATTAACGGTCCTTAGGCTACCTGTTGATGTGATTCTTATTTCAAGAATAAGAGCAGCATTTGGAAGGGCA
Organism: Condylura cristata; assembly: GCF_000260355.1. Lineage (NCBI taxonomy): Eukaryota > Metazoa > Chordata > Mammalia > Eulipotyphla > Talpidae > Condylura > Condylura cristata. Next base: position 14,699,143 of record NW_004567122.1, read on the forward strand.
CCTCCACCTCCCAGGTGGTGGAGACCACAGGTTGGAGTGAGGAAATCTGCTGTACCTTTGAAGCATCTCATAAATAGTGTCATCCTCCATGATGACTGCCCGGGGAGATTAAATTTAGATCATAAATCAGTCACAACATTTTTTGTTTTTCCTCTTTGTTTTTATTCCTGATGCTTTTTTTGCCCGTACTTTCATTGGCCAGCAAAACTAGAACAAACAGTTGATGGCTGAGACAGTGGCAGGCCAGGAAACTGAGATGAATTAGATGCTGTTTTACAGCGTGTGCTGCTGGGAAATATTATCACAGGTTCTTCTGGGAGAAGCAAAACTTCTTAGAATTAAACCATGAGGAGCATTTAATTTCATCTTCTGTGGCAACAGCCACTTTAAGAAAGAGTCTGAGAAAGAAGAGTCACTTTCCTCTCGTGGGGCTCGGTATCACCCTCTGGTTTCACCTGGGCTTACTACTTTCTTCTAATATACACACAAAACATTTGGTGAGGCCACAGATTAAAACATACATACACATGTTTAAACATGCCATTATTAAAAGAATAATATTAAACCTAATGTTGTCTAAAATTTACTCCAAACTGTCTAGTCTTTAGGTTAACAGCTCTAAAAACATTTCTTTCTCTTGCATTATAAAGACATTTCTTGACGATAAACCATGTGGTTCCTCTTTCATGTCTTACACTTAGTGTTCCTGTTAAGTCCCAATTTTAAATGTAACATTCTTAGTATTTGTGTCAGTGAATTTTTATATGAAGCTGGCAACTATTGATTGGTGTGTGTGAAACAAAAATTACAGTGGTAACTCAGCAGGGTGTGACAGAAGTTAATTTTGAATGTTATAAAGTGAACATATTTTGTACTGCTTATGCTACAACTGGGATATGTCTCTAATTTTTGACAACATACATAGTAATGATAATAATTTCTTACTTTAGATATGATACATAAAGTTCATTTGCGTGGCTCATTCCAAGTGACCCGAGCAGCATGGGATCACATGAAGAAACAGAAGTTTGGAAGGTAGAATGCATGTGGGGTGGAGTTGTTTGGGTTTTCGGGTACAGGGAAAGGTTGTTATTTTGACATTGAAGAAAACATGTTCAGATGTACACAGACTTTTCAAATGTGATTTTGCCAAATACATTCATTGAACTGGTGTTATCTAATCACAGATTAGCTGAGCTGGATAGCTTTATATTTCTTTCCATCTCCTACTTTCCATTTTTCATACTTTTCTTGCTGTCCTCTGCTGTTAATATCGAGGATTTAGTTGTTCTTCATCCTCTAACAAAATTTATTTTATGTGTTCAATAATGAACTGGAGAGAGATGACTGTCTCTTTCTTGCTAGTTTGTGCTGGTCAGGCATGCCTTGGTGTCTGAATATTTAGAAATTTTAGATCTTCTAGTTACCTCTATATCAGCGACACAGAACATAGCAGAGCGAGCTGGTGGTTGGCTTCCTGCATTGTAGTGTGAGAATCATTTTTGTTAATTCAGGATTCTCACACACCTACTAGAAATAAATCATCTGTGGGCCCGTGCTTATAGAGAGTTCTAGTTTACCCTGAGTTTAGCTCTTTCTGAAACTAAATGATACTCATTTACTTGGTTTACTAAGTAGAATGAATGAGATTTAGCCAGATTTTGAGATGGCATTGTTTGAGTGTGAAACATTTATTCAGTATTATTCAGAAAGGGAGAGAAATGATGAGGACTGAAGAATTGAATTGCTTGATGTTTCTTAGTAATTTTTACTTATCTGTTACAATTTATTTTTTGTTTATAAATATTTATCATTGTTTTCAATAGATAATGAATAGGTAGTTTAATGTTTGAAATCATTTGGTCCTGACCAGGCATTACTTTTAAGAGAGTTAAATCTTATAGTTGAATTCTGAGAAATTACCTTTACCTGAATTTAGATACATAAATTTTTATTGTAAAAATTTATTGACAGTAAGAGTTGCTTTTGACAGGTGTAATAGTACTGAAAAAAAAAATGGAAGAGTTGTAACATTATCAAAACATAGGAAAGGTGATTTTGAGAGATTTGATTTTTCTTTTAGGATCATTATGACTTCATCGGCTTCAGGAATATATGGCAACTTTGGCCAGGCAAATTATAGTGCAGCAAAGCTGGGTCTCCTAGGCCTTGCAAATACCCTTGCAATTGAAGGCGCTAAAAGTAATATTCACTGCAACACTATTGCTCCTACTGCTGGATCACGAATGACCCAGAGTGTTATGCCTCAAGGTCAGTAATTTTTTCAGTGATGTGAGTTTCATAAATAATTTAATTTTCTGAATTGTAAAAGAAAATTCTTCCTTAACATTTCAAAAAACATCATGTATAATTTGTGTTTCTTATGGAAAATTTAGAAAGGCACAAAGGGCAAACTAAAAAAAGGACCCATAAATTTGAACACACTGAGATAAATTTTCAGCTCTTTTTCTCTGTATAAGAAGATATAATTTTTTTTTGGATTGTTTTGCAGAGTGAGGTAATACTATTCTTACTGTTTTATTATCATTATTATATTAAACCTTAATAGAATTTATTTTTCAAACAGTTTTAGGTTTATAGAAAAATTGAGCAGGGTAGAAAGTTTTCTTGTACTTCCCCTCCTACAGTTTACCCTTTACTGATCTTTCATTATTGAACCACATTTGTTAGACTTCATAAACCATTAACCGGAGTTGATAGTTAACATTAAGCCTTGTTTTTTTGTGTTGCACAGTCTCCTTTTGTATTGTAGAGTTGTATGACTTTTAACAAATGCAGTGTTACTTATCCACCATTGCAGAACTACAGAATAGTTTTACTGCCCTAAAAAATCTTCTTTGCTTCATCTGTTCATCCCTCCCTTCTGCTTGAACGTCTGGGAGGATAGAGCTCATTTTATTTCAAATAATATTCAGTGGTATTACAGTATGCATAATTCGTGTATTTACTTACCTATTGAAGAGTATCTTGATTGCTTCCAGTTTTTGGCAGTCATGAACATCTGCTGTTTTGTAGAAAACCTGTAAATTTTCAGCTCTATTCGGTAAACATTATCAAGTGTGAATGTTAGATTGTGTGGTAAAACTATGCTTAGCTTTGTAAGAAATTGCCAAACTTTCCTCAAATAGATTTATTGTTTGTTGCTTGTGTTCTTGTTAGCATTTATAGTTGTCAACCTTTTGCTTTTTAATCCTAATCGGTATTTAGAGGTATCTCATTGTTGAAGTTGCAATTCCCTGTGATGTGCTATATATTTTTCTGTGCTTCTTTGCCATTTATCTTCTTTGTTGATATATTTGTTCAGTTCTTTTGCTTATTTTTAAATTGGGTTGTTTTCTTATTGTTGAGTTTTAAGTTTCTTGCCTATTTTGTGAACAAGCGTTTTGTCCTGTGTATTTTGCAAATATTTTTTTGCAGTTTGTAGCTTCTATTTTTTCTTAGTTTCTCTCACTTTTGAGGGAAGATTTTCAAAGGATATAAAATTATGGTTGGTAGTTTTTTCTTTCAGTACTTTATAAAGATTTTACTCCAGTTTTCTCTCAGTTATCAAGACATTACTTTTTTATAATAATTTATTTGTTTAATTGTGGTAACATTAGAATTCTTTCCATCAAGTATTTGCCACTGTTGGGTACCTACTGCCAAATCACCCATAGCCTACTGCCATAGTCCATTGTGCTTCCTTCCTTTTTCCTCCTATTCCCCTTCCCTCTTTAGATGATTCAGTTTTCCAATCAGTTTGCAAAGATCAGTTTTTGTTTTTGTTTTTTAAGATTTATTTATTTATTCATACAGAACTGGGGTACAGGCCAGAGGCTCAGGGACGGTGAGAGGCTTCACCAGAGACAGAGTGGGGAGCAGAACAGGCAGATCGAGGAAGTACACTGCTGAGGGGAGCAGCGGGCGGGTCAGGAGAGGTCTGCCACACCATGTGGTCACCTCCAGGGCAGGCGGGAATCAAACTCATGCTGATGTGGCTTTAGCTTCTCAGTGCTGTGCTTTAAGCCGCTGCGCCACCAGGGAGGGCCTGCAAAGATCAGTTTTTAAGGTTATCTTTTTCTGGTTCTTAGTTTGTTTCCCTATATCTGCTTCTAGTGACACCATCTGTTATTTATCTTTCCCCCTTGACTTACTTCACTTAGCATTATCTTCTTCCAACTTTATCCATGTTGCCACAAATGACATGAGTTTGTCTTTTTGATTGGTGAATAGTATTCCATTGTGTGTCATAATCTGTTCATCTGGTTTGGGGCATGTAAACTCAGTGATTCCTTTTTCATTGCGTTACATTGTTTTCTAGCATTTCTGTCTTTCCATCTCTCTACTTAGGGTAGCCATCTGTTCTTGCATATTGTTCACTTTTTTCCCATTAGAACCCTTAGCATATTAATAGCAACTGTTTTAAATCCCCAGCCTGATCATTTCAAAATCTCCATTGTATTTGAGTCTGCTTCTGATCCTTACTTTGTCTCTTAAGTTTGTTTTTCACCTTTTAGCGTGCTTTGACAGTTTGTTGAAAGCAGAGCATGATGTATTGGGGTAATAAAGTGAAGTAAAAAGACCTTTAGGTGTGAGGTTTCTGTTTATCTTTCTAGGAGTTAGGCTGTATCTTTTATTGTTTGCTATAGTTATTGGTATCAGACTTACATTTCTTCTGTAACCTTGCTTTTTGTACCCTGTTGGCTTTGGATTTCCCTGTAAATTCTTTAATAGCTTATGTGTCTTGGAGGTCTCTCAGTTATAATCCACTGTAAAGCTGGGCCCTGTTAATGTGGTTGTAAGGTAGTGGGGAGGGAAGTGTTATACAATCTTGTGATTAAATCTCTGTGTTTATTTTTAACCTGGTGACAGAGTCCTCCAGAAAAATGTCTTAGCCTTGTTGTTTTCTTCCCTTGAGTTAGGAAGGTTAGTGGGACTGTACTTGTTGAAATGCCCTTCCCTACACTAGATAAGTCTCTGATAGTTTCCTTGATAATAGCCCTTTGGTCAGGAGGACAGATTCTTCCTGCCGTATTTCAAAGTCACTTTTTTTCTTTGGTTACTCTTTTCGCTTTCTGTAATATTTCAAAGAAAATCTTTGGATATATACTATATTATACTCCACCTAATAAACAGAAAAGTATCCCTAACATTATAAGCATAATACTGCCATTACACTAAACAGTAAATCTTTGAAATAATCTAGTACCAAATTCATAATAAAATTTCCTAATTGTCTAAAAGGATAGGTTTTAGAGTTTGTTTCATAAGAATCCAAATGCGGTTGACAGGCATTTTGTTACTCTATTTCTTAAGTTTCATTTAAGTTAATGTAGTTTATTCTCTTTTAAAATAAATGAAAGAGCATTTATTTGTTGAAGAAACTAGTTCATTAGCTTACATACTCTTCCTAATTCCTGATTTGAGTTGCCTTAGCACTTTTGTAAGAAATAATTCTCTTTTCTGTTCCATTGATCTGTATGCCTGTCCTTTGACCAATAACATGTTTTCATTACCATAGTTTTATAATCAGTCTTTGAAGTTAGGATATATGTCTTCCAGCTTTGTTCTTTGAAAATATGTAATTTTAAATTAAAAAAATTAAATGTTTGAGAGCCTATGCTTATTTATTTAGTTACATAATAGAATACTTAAGTAGTAGAAAACTGAAGGACGTTGCTAGCTTTGCCATATTTCTAAAAACAGTTCCCTTTATAATTTAAAAATCACTTCTGTGAAGTGACATAAAACAACTAATACTAGTTACTTCATGGAACACAAATTTACACAAGCATTTACTTTCTGGATTTGAGTTATCCATCATTTTACAAATTGGCAATTCTAAAAACAAGTATGTGTGTACTAGTTAGCCTTTGCTAACAGTTGTGCCTGTCCGATTTTCTTTAGTTTTTTATAGCTATTTGGATCTGAAATTCTCTTTTCCCCTTTTTTTCTTATCCATAGGTCCATTTCAAAAATAACCTTATTTATACAACTTTATGTTTGCATATTAACATCAAAGCATTTCTTACAAAAAAATAAGATATAGGATAAAATAGAAACCCAAATTATTGTTTTCCTTTTCAGTACATCTGTGTAAATGCAGTGTAACTTAACTAGTAAGAAGTAAAGCATCAAAATCTAAAGATTAGTCATAGACTCACATACCCAAAAAAGTGGAATGTTACTGATAACTTGCACCTAACTCTGTGCCTTCTATTCTACCCCTTTGCTTCATGCAAAGAGATAGCCATTATTTAGAATTTCAAGCTAATTATTTCTTTTCTAGACTTTTATGTTAGCCTGTTTTTGCTGTCTGCTATAGACTTCTTAGGAAGCAGTAAGTTTCTAAGAAAATATTAAAATTTCAGGTTTTAAGTTTGTGTTTCTTTGAAAATGTAGCTACCATTTATTTGGACCGGCCTGTTCCTGTAGAGACATTAGGTAAATGTTTAATATGGTGTTCTTCATTCCACCATACTCTAGTAAAATAAATCTGGAGAATAAGGTGTACTTTAGGCAAATGATTTAATCTTGTCTCGTCTGTAAAGTCAGAGAGCTGCTGCAGCTCATATCTTTCAGAATCTACACTTCTGTTATTTTTAAAATTTTGTTACAGTTTGGAAAAGCTGAAAATTTATTTTACCTTGCAGTTTTTTCTTATCCTGAAATAACTATTTACAGGCTATGAAAGCAATTACTTCTTTAGGAACCAGATGTTATTAGTAATGTATGGAGACAGCTGAAATTTCATTTTCCTCTTTCAAATATATTTGACACATGGAAAATAATGTATGTAACACTCATGTTTCTTTCATGAAAGAAAACATAATCCTAAAATGAACACTCCATGAACTTCTCAAGCTGTAGTACTTAGTACTTATTGTTACTTAACAAATTATTCCAAATTTAAAAAAAAAGAACATTAAGAAAACAACTATCTCATGGTTTCTGCAACTAGAGTGGCTTAGCAAGAAAGTCTGGGTCTGGTCTCTAGTGATGTTTTGTTAATGGTATTCTCTGGGATTCCAATCATTTAGAACCCTAGCCAGGTTGACGTTTCTACTTGAAGCTCATTTTTGCACATGGCAGTTGGCAAATTGTCAGAGCTGTTGTCTGGTGGTCATAGTTTCTCACCACAGAGGCCCCTCCATGGTTTGAAAGAGAGAAACAACCAAGAGAGAAGTTGCATTCCCTTTTATAACTTAGGGTCAGAAGTGACATGCTATTACTTCCTAATGTCCACAAAGACTAACCCTGGTTCACTGTGTGAGGTGACTGCTAAAGGGGGGTAAGAGAGTGGATGCGGGTTCCTGGGTCCATCTCACAGGCCAGCAGTCACACAGCCCCCAACCTGAGGCCATTACCACTACCTTGAACCTGTCTTGCTTTCCAATTGTTGTTGATCCTGTTTCCCCCCTGATCTTATAATCTCCCTTGCTTACTTAAAGTTTTATTTTTTTGTGTGTAGAAGAACTGGTGTCTAAGCTAGAGGTGCATTGAATTGGGAGGCCAGAGTGGAGAGCGAAACAGGTGGATCTACTGAAATACACCGCTGAGGGATTAGTGGATGAGACAGGCAAGGTCTGCTGCAGCATGAGGGTCAGCTCCCTGGCCGGGGATGAACTTAGGTCACCAAGGTGGGCCACCAGGTGATCATGCTGAGACTTAACCTCCAGGTCTCCAGGGATCCCTCCCTCTCTGTATTTTAATTCCTTTTATGGTGACCTGAAATGATTTTTAAATGTTTGGAACAGTGTACAGTTAAGAACTTTTTTTTTTTT
>NW_004567122.1:14707591-14711517 GCF_000260355.1 Condylura cristata
TATATATATATATATGAATTTTATATATATATCATTGCTCACCATTTTTTGTCTAGGCAGTTCTCATTTCCTTCTGAATACTATGTGATATGTCTTGGAAAAAGTATATCTGATGCCCTCAATTTAAAGAAACTTGAGATACCTTTAGGAACATGTCCATTTGGATGAAAAATTTCTTCTTAAAGTATTGCAAATTAGGCAAGTTAGTGTTATCTAATTTTAATTTTGTTTTTAAGAAACTCTGAATTACCTGTAAGTGTCTAAGGAAGGTATTTCAGAAAATAAAATGATTGATATTCTCTTATATTCTTGCTTATACATTGCTTATACAGGTATTTCAGAAAATAAAATGATTGATATTCTCATATATTCTTGCTTATACATTGTTTATTTCAGATCTTCTGGAAGCTCTGAAGCCAGACTATGTGGCACCTCTGGTTCTTTGGCTTTGCCACGAGAGTTGTGATGAGAATGGTGGTTTGTTTGAGGTATCCTGCACTTTCCTGCTCTCTTCTAAGGAAATATTTGTATAATAAAATGTTAAATTGTGGTTTAAAAATTAGTATTTTCAAATTGCTTAACCTGTATCAGTTGACATGTGTGTATTTTATTATGTTTACATGATAAACATTAATTGTTGCCTGATATCCTTTTTTTTTTTTTTTGAGAAAAGTAAGCTGATTAGCCCATTATGAAATGTGAGCATGTTAACTAAAGGCAGTGGTGAGCTTAGAGACACTGAGAGGTGTGCTTTTGGTACATTTTCTTGTCATGCATGTGCAATTCTCTTGATAAGTTCTGGCATACTTTAATGTACTGTCTGAAGATAGGACAGGAAGATATTTGTATTGGATGTGTTCTTCTGTGCCTTGAATGACATTTAGAAAATAATTGATCTTTCTGAGTAGAGTTACTGTATTTATTTGGTCAATGGCCGTATTTCTATATGAAAGAGGGACATGTATTTTGAGCCTGTGATGTGCTGGGCAGTTATACTTACTTATAGTATTTAACCTTCTTAGTTACCTCATGAAATGTGTATTATTACCCTTAATTTACACAATAGGAAACTTGACTTTGGAGAAGTCTAGTAATTAACCAGGATTTTATGAAAGGATTAGTATAGTATATACTTCTATCAACCTTGGTTTCTGACATAAGAGATTAAGTTTTTCTACTACAAGTGTTTCTACTATGTTGTTCTGCTTTATGTTTCTCTTTTGATAATGTGATTATTTTAAAGTAATGGTGGGTGGTGGGAGAGTCTGTGGAATGTCATAGAGCTGTATTTTATTTTAGGCATTTTCATTTTGCATTCTAATGCTCTTAGGTAGTTACCTATTTTTTAATTAAAAAAATTCTATTAGTGTTTTCACATTAGGTGATATAATCTTTTTCCTTTTTCTTTCATAGGTTGGAGCAGGATGGATTGGAAAATGTAAGTCTGTCTCAGTTTTTCACTTGCCATATATTATTTTCATATATTAATTTTTTTATTATTTTTTAAAGATTTATTTGCTTATGCATACAGAACTAGGTGTATGCCAGAGGTGTGGGGCGGTGAGAGGATTCACCAGAGACAGAGTGGGGAGCAGAACAGGCAGAATGATGAGGTATACTGCTGAGGGGAGTAGCGGGCAGGTCAGGAGAGGTCTGCTGTGCCATGTGGATCACCTCCGGGGAAGGGATTGAATTTATGCTGAAGTGGCTTTAGCTTCTTAGTGCTATGCTTTAATACACTGCACCACCGGGGGTGGGGGGGGCCTGTTTTCATATTTTTAAGCCTGCACATCCAGATAGAACTAGATAAAGGTCTTGTGATGCATAAGACTGGATTTAGTATGCACATACTCAGGTTCATACATCAGTGTACCTTTAAGTATTCGGAAAACATTGCATTTGCTTTGCACGCCTGTGGCAGTTTCAAGAACCTGTTCAATTTTCCGCCTGTTGACAGCCCTCATCTAGACCTTGTTCTATGTTCTTTAGAACTGACTACTTTTCCAGATAGCACAGGGTCTGTGCTATCTCTTGACATTTGTCCTGTCTGTTTCTCCCATGTACTTATTTTTTGCTGTATCAGCAGAGAAGTAAGTAGAAGGGAGGGCTTTTGTTGAAAAGGTGGGGAGAAATCTATCATAAATGGTACAGCAGGCAAGTTGTCCAAATTATTTTCTCCCTTGGAGTGTGAGACAAATCTTAGAGTGAGAACATGAGGAATCACCTTGGACAACTGTTAGGGTCAGAAATTATAGCTTATCTATGGAAATGATTTACCCCCTCGTAAATTCTTTTGGCTTCAATCTGTATGTGTGATAAGCATATAATTGCTTTATGGCATTTAAAAAAATAATTGTGACAGTTCTAATATCCCAATTCAAGTTTTCAGTTGGCTGTGGATTTTTAAATGAATTATTTAAAAGCATGCCATTCCTGAAGGGTATTATTTAAACTTACTGTAGGCTGTCAATATTTTCATTATTAGCAATTGTTCCTCCAGTTATTAAGTTATTGTTCAGACATCTTTGAGTGTCTTGTAACATCTATTTAAGAAAGGAAGATCAAGTTTTACAGTGAATCTGTACTTTATCATTAGGAAAACTCTATAGAATAATCAGACATTTGTTTCATTTCCCCAAGACAAAGCTGAAGTTTTAACAATCAGGCTCTGACAGTTAATGTTTAATAAGTTAGCAGTAGTTATTTATTCTGGCTTTTTGAAAGTTCTTAGAATTCTCCTCACAGAACGTCCGTGGCAATAATGATTTTTGTGAATTTGTCATTCTAATGATTTCCTGTGGAAAAGGAGGAAGAGCAAAGGGAAGAGAAGGAAGACTGATTTTTGGTTGTCCCAAATGTTAACCTTTTCACAAGTCCTTGGCTTACTGTCCAACAAAACTCTTTTCTGTTATATTGAAGTATGTGACCCAGCTATGCTGGTATAAAGTTGGTCTTGATTATGATCCTGTACAGTTTCACTTTGTCTGATCTAGCACTCTGTTTTACCTTTAGTATTGTGTGGCATAGTCTGATAGCGAGTTTTTTCCCCTTAAGCTCCAAATATTTGGGAGGAAAAAAAAAAGATTTACTTATTTATGCATATAGAACTGAGACACAGGCCAGAAGTGCAGGAGCGGTGAGAGAATTCACCAGAGACAGAGTGGGGAGCAGAACAGACAGATCGACAAAGTACGTTGCTCAGAGGAACAGCGGGCAGGTCAGGAACAGTCTGCTGTGCCATTGTGGGTCACCTCCGAGGCTGGGGGTCGAACTCATTGAAGTGGCTGCCACGAGCTTCACAGTGCTGTGCTTCAACCTGCTGCACCAGGAAGGGCAAAAAAAAAAAAGAAAGAGTTTATTATTTTAGGAAAAATACATTTAAACACTCCTAGTAAAACGCATGAGAGCAGTTTTTTTTTTTTTCTGAATCTCCTTTTTCTTGGAAGTAAAAAATTCAAGGGAAATTAAAATAAATTTTACTTTCTATCTCTCTTTTAAACTGTGTACTCAGTTTCTTAGTTTTGTTTTTGAACCAGTACGCTGGGAGCGGACCCTTGGAGCCATTGTAAGACAGAAGAATCAGCCAATGACACCTGAGGCAGTCAAGGCTAACTGGAAGAAAATCTGTGACTTTGACAATGCCAGCAAGCCTCAGACAATTCAAGGTAAAAAATCCAAGTCAATGCAACCCAAGGCAAAAAGGATTCTGTCATGGAATTGCCTTCTGTAGACACCCCAGTCATTTATAGCACATTTTCTCCTCCAGTAGGTATTAGCACTCTTAACACTTAACATGTGAATGTCACTCCCATGATCAGTTTTATTGTTTTTTTTGGAGGGAGGGTAATCCTTTTCTTGGGGTTGTGGATGAGGTTGCAGAATGCTATAACGAATTCACTCATTTGTGCTGGATGTCTCTATGCCCA
>NW_004567122.1:14715047-14757843 GCF_000260355.1 Condylura cristata
AAAAATGTCAATGAAAAAATAATTTTTCACAATTGTTCCATAGACTAGCGCTATTGGCCATAAACTTCCTCCATTTTCCTCTACTTACACGGACCTGGAAGCTATTATGTATGCCCTTGGAGTGGGAGCGTCGGTGAAGGAGCCAAAAGATTTGAAGTTTATTTATGAAGGAAGTCCTGACTTTGCTTGTTTGCCTACTTTTGGAGTTATCATAGCTCAAAAATCGATAATGGGTGGAGGAATGGCAGAGATTCCTGGGCTTTCGATCAATTTTGCAAAGGTATGCATAATAAGAGATTTTATTTTGCTTTCCTTCCTTTTCTTTCAACATAATTAATAAATGTTACATGATATATGTGTATGAGAGTATGTATGTGGACAATAGTTTAGATTGGTTGGTTTGGGAATAAAAGTTTAGCTTGTCTTTTGATTTTTTTTTCTTCTTAAAAGAGAAATGAGTTACTCAAAAAGGGAAGCAGAAAGGAGAAAACAGTACTTATGTACAGGTCCACAACCTTGGCATGATGTCATTAATTCTCTGCCACTTGCTTCTTGTTGAACCAAGGGTAAATACCTTTCTTCAATTTTCTTGTTTATAAAATGTGTATGATAATCTTTACCTCATAATACTAGGAAAGCAATAAGCCAGGTAATTACCTAGGAGAATGTATTTGAGCCAAGTGTAAAGACCCCAAGTCAGGTGCCTCCTTGGCTTGTTTTTGGAATAGCAAGGGGACAATATAGCTACAGAGCTGGGCAGGGATCGTGCCAGTGGTAGGGAAGAGGGCGGTGGTCACAGAAGATTCCAGCTTATGCTGGTCTGAATGGGGCTCATTTGCTCTCTTTGAGCCTTTTTTTACTCACACGCTCAATCTTGCTACTGTCTGAATTGGTGTTGGGAGAGCCAAGCATGGAAGAGGTTGTGAGCCCAGTGATACTTGTTGAATCCGAGAACTATGAACTAATTTTGTGACTTTGGATGTCACAGAACTGGTTTATTAGAGGATGGATAAACTCACTGCTGATGTGACTCTGAGAATTTATTTTATTAGAAGATTTGATGAAATTGTTCTTGTGTCTCTACTGTAGTATTTGCTGTACGCAGTTCTGTTTGGGGAATGTGAGTGTCAAAATGAAAGCAAATGTTTCAGAACTATCCCTTCGAGTTGAAAGGAGTTGGAGATCATAGGTGGTGTGCAAACTCTGTGGTGGGACTGATAGCAGTCTTCAAATTTAAATCCTCATTCTAATCTTGAGTGTCCAGGAATTTTCAGAGTCAGGTGCTCTTTTGTTCTTCCATCACTGTACATCCCACTCACCCTTCCTATTTTCCTTCTGGGATCTGAGGGAGACTTGTAAGTAAGTGTCCCTCTGCGGTAGAGTGTGTTCACTTGGATATGGGTTGGATTTTGGTTTTCCTCCTTTGTTGTTTTCCTGCACACATTTGTATATTCTTGTCTCAATTGAAGTTATACAGTGTTCTTAATAGCTACCTTTTGTAGGTAATTTGCAGCATATTATTTGAAGAAAATGTTGACATCGATAGCATGCTTACTTTTGAAATGCTTGTCAGGTTTGTATGTGTGTTTTAGTTGCTTGTGTTTTGTATGTGAGACCTGAAATTCCTGGCCAGTTTTTGCATATTTATTCTATAGATATTTATTGGATACCTAGTATATTCCACGTACAGTGATGAGAGATAGAAACACAGGCATGTATTTTTTTAAAGATGTATTTATTTATGCATATAGAACTGGGGTACAGGCCAGAGGTGCAGGATTGGTGAGAGGATTCACCAGAGACAGAGTGGGGAGCAGAACAGTCGATCAATGAAGTACACTGCTGAGGGGAGCCATGGGAGAGTCCAGAGAGGTCTGCTGTGCCATGTGGGTCACCTCCAGGGTGGGAAATCAAACTCTCACTGAAGTGGCTGTGGCTAGCTTGCATTGCTGTGCTTTAAACCACTGCACCTCCAGGGAGGGCCGAAACACAGCATATTTTAATGCCTCCATTGGTAGATACTCCATTAGTTATCAGTCAACAAGGATTTATGAATGTCAAGAAAGAACACAAATATATCTTCTCTGCTCTGAAAGATCTGACAGTGTTTAGATGGGGGGTCTGATTTTCTCTGAACCATATGATTATGACATAGAAGTCAAACCGAGATAGATAATTTGGAGAGAGAAATGATGTGAACATGTGGAAATGTAACTTGTGAATAAAATACCCACTGGCAGAACTTGTGGCAGAAGAAATCTGCTAATACAATACTGTTTGCCTTAACGTAGGTTCTTCATGGGGAACAATACTTGGAGTTATATAAGCCGCTTCCCAGAGATGGTGAGTTCTCGTTTTACCCATTCTATAATGCTGCTATAGTTTCATTTTCTGACTATCCAAACTCTGTCAACATGTGGTGAACTGGCTTAGAGTAATATAAATAAACCAATCACATCGTATTTATTTGCATGTCAGCCACTAGAGTAGATTGATGCTAACTAGTTCCAACTGATAGTAACTAGCATCAATTTGGTAATGGTCTTATTTAATATATTACTTGACGGTATGACCAATTTATCCCTATTAACATATGTGTTATTAAAACAGAAGAGAATGCATGTTATAAACTTAGTCATTATATGTAATCAGTTATGATTCCTGTGCATATAGCTCTTCGTTCTTTTTTCAGTTCTAATTATGTTGTTTTCACAAATCAGACGATAATAAAAGCTACAGAATTTCACATCATTAACTGCCCTCCATTTTCTTTTAGAGAAAATAAAACCGAGTCTGCCCTGATGGTCACTTGTGTTTCCTCAGTACATTCTCACTTGTTCAGTAAAGCTTGTATTTTTCTCCTTTCACTGTAATTTGATGTATTTGTTTCCACTCTGATATCAGAATGTTGTCTAATTATAAATGGACTCTATAGGTGGTAAAGTAGAACAAAAGGGTTTATTTTTCATTTCTTATATAATATAGAGGTTGACTAGGGTTCTACTTTAATTTTTTCCTAAACCATTTTGTTCTACTAAAAAATGAATGTGATTCTTATTGTTAAGGCTGAATAATTTTATTTCAGTGTAGTGTTACAGTGTAAATTTTCACTCAGCACTTTCTGTTCAAGGCGGTGAGTGGTGACTGCTTCTGTCCAGTGTCTATGATACCTGCCATGACGAGCCACAGTACTCAGTTTTAGATTATTTTCTTATTTTCTAACCTGACTATATGTTGACATTGCTATTATTATGGTATATCACTTATCTTAAGTGAAATGTGGATTTTGTATCCTATCTCTGAGATTCTGGTGTGCGTGTGTGCATGGTATAGGGTGGCTGTGTTGGCAATGATTGAGGAGCTCAGGAAGCTCCTGGTGTGTTTTGACTGCGAGCCTAACATAACATGTTCATTTGGGGATAAGTGTTGATAAAGGAAGTAGGTGCTAAAACGATATAAATCAAAAGGAAAAAGAAAAATACTGAATGGTTTCACCTATATGTGAAATACAGGGAAACCAAACAGAGGGTCAGGAAAAAGAGAAAATTTGCAAACTGACCATAAATCTGAGGCCTACAGCAGGGGAGGGTGAAGAAGAAGAGTCAGAACAGGGGAGGGAAGAACGCAAAGGACTGCAGTGAGGGTCACAGGTGATGATGGGTAATGAGAAAACTAGGGGGACTATGCCTGAGGGGAGAAATCAAATATTGTACAAAAATGACAGTTGACTAAATTAAAAAAAAAATCAAAATTAAAAAAGAAAGCAAGTAGAAATGTGGAAGATCGGTTTCTGTCTTTAGGGATTTTAGAGATGAAGAGAAAGATTAGGTCATTACTAAAGAATAATTTTCACTAAAAATTGATAGGAATAAGGAAGTATGGAAGATGCTTTTTTAAACTTCTTAGACCTCCTTTGCCTCATGTTATATCTTTATGAATCATTTTTCCATGCTCCTGTGCAGTTTCTTTAAGTAGTTGTAAAGTATATTCTCTAATAAACATGGGTATTAAAGATTTGAGATACTAATTATTTGACACCTTTTTACACTGCAAAAAATCAAGGTAGGCCTACTGTTTATGACCTTTCCATAAATAAACCAGTTGAGGAGACTTTAGACTGCAGGCCTAAGGAGGTTGGCGTGTCTGCCTTAGTGGTGTCATCATGGGCTGACCTACCCCTCTTCCTGGCAAAATAAAAGCAGACGTGGAATGTAAAGAAAACCTACCAGCAACGTTTATTTCCCAGCATGAACTAGAACTTATTCTAGTTCAGAATATGCTGGTGTCTCGATATTGTTGGTTCACAACTTTCATCTTTACATTATGTTTACACTGGATGTCTTTCTTTTTAGACCCATTTCGTTCTGATGATAATGTCTATTTTGGGGTAAAACAATGCAATGCTTTTGGAAAGTGAGATTGTTAATGTTACCAACCTTGATTCTCTCCCAGGGATTAGGTGACCTTCAAATATTAGCATTTAGAAATATGTTTTTGGACAACTAAGTATTATGAAAAATGTACACTTCACACTGAATTTAAAAGCTTTAAGTGTTGTGTAGGTCCTTCCCAGTCTACACATTTGAAAGTGTTGGCACATCAGTATTCTTCTCTTATGAGTTAGGGTGATAATCAACTTTCAGACTTGGACAGCTGGTTAGATAGTATCATTTATATACATAGGGAATTAAAGAGAGAAGCAGATAGGATAAAAAGCCAATGAATTCAGCCGCAGGTGATAATGATACCTTAAGATAGCACCAGTGAAATGGTGCTAAGAAGAGCCCATGAAAGGGCAGAGTAATTAGAAAGAAACAATTTGTTATTGAAGCTGGGAGAGATTTCAGAAGGAATTAGGTAGGTGGTATGATTGTATGCTTACTAAATGTTGGTTAAATGATTAAATATTATTATTTTTTTAAAGATTTATTTATTTGTACATACAGAACTGGGGTACAGGCCAGAGGCTCAGGGGCGGTGAGAGGCTTCACCAGAGACAGAGTGGGGAACAGAACAGGCAGATCGACGAAGTACACTGCTGAGGGGAGCAGCGGGCAGGCCAGGAGAGGTCTGCCACGCCATGTGGTCACCTCCGGGGGCAGGCGGGGATCGAACTCATGCGGAAGTGGCTTTAACTTCTCAGTGCAGTGCTTTAACCCACTGCGCCACCAGGGAGGGCCCTAAATATTATTTTTTTTTTAAAAAAAGAATTATTAGAATTAGGATAAGTTGTGTTTTTGACTGCTTTATGTTGAATTATTTTTTTTCTAGTGAGTTCAGGAAAACTTTTTAAATCACAATTTTTTTTAGTTTTCCCTGAAATTACAATGGAAATTATGTAAAATTCTCTCATGTCTTAGTCTTAATAATTTATGGCAATCTTTTATTTATTTATTTATTTTACTTTTCATTTTAGGAAAATTAAGATGTGAAGCAGTTGTTGCTGATATCCTAGATAAAGGATCTGGTTCAGTAATTCTCATGGATGGTAACACATTTTCTTCTGTCTTTACATTGTTAGATTGATAGGCTCTGTAATAATACTTCACCATAAAAATTGATTAGTTGATTGTATTTATCTTCCAACTTGTGGGAAAGCAAAACAAACATTCTAAAAACGTATAGATCTTATAGAGTAGAGGGAAAGGAGAAGATTGGGGTCGGGGTGGGGAGCATGAGTCTTGTGAGGCTGTTTGAGACATAACCAAGCACAGAGTAGGACCTGTGTCTGGTGTGGACAGCACTGGGCAGAACTGTGTTGCACAGGAAGGAACATTTAGCCCTCAGCTGAAGAACTAGACTGCAGTATTCTTTTTGGGGTTAGTTCTTTGGTACTTGGAACTTATTTTAGTGCAGAGCCATTCCTATAAATGGCAGTTAGATTTCTGGCTGTGCCTGTTCAAGACAATTGAATTTCTAATATGGTTTGGACACATTACCACATCTTATTTGCAGTGGAAAGAAGATTACATTTAGTAAATTTTGAAATTCTAGTGATAGAACATCAATAGCTAAAGATTACGTTGCTTAAACTTTACTTATTTTGTAGTTCAAGAACAAAAAAAGTAGGTATCGTCAACATTTTGGAAATAAAGAACAGTGGAAATTTAATATTATCTGATATTGGAACATAAACTTTATTGTTCTTGTTCTAAATACATAGACGGCAGCTTATGCTGTAGCTCCTTTTTTTCCCTTAATATATTAAGAATATTTTAAATATACTGGGAACAGTTTTGATGTTCCTAAATATTTTTTTTTTACTGTATTGTTTTTGTTAGTGTGTAGTGTTTCATCATGTCTATTTTTTCTCCTTTTTTCCTTCTTCTTTCCTTATTTTCCCTACCTCTTTTAGATTTTTGTATTTTCTTGTCATTCCACATACATGCTCACATTTAACTGCCATCCCTCCAGTTTTCTCATCATTCTATACAGCTTACCACTAAACAAGGCTCTGCAGTGGCCTCAACTTTATTTTTTACTCGTTTCTCTTGAGTACTTTACTTATTTCACTGTGGCTTGATGAAACATTATAGTATATTTGAAAGTGCAGGGATAGTTGAAATTAGATGCCACATTGTCTATGTAATAAAGGTAAAAATTTTATTGTCATACAAATCGTCTTGCCTCTCTGTATTTTGTTTTTTTTCTTTAGTATGCAATTCAAACATATTTTTTTGCTTTCCTGAACTGGAGCTACAGCTAATACTCAGATTCTTAATGGGAAATTAATTAGTTGATAAACATAGCTGTCTTTCATTCATTCCTTGTTTCTTTGCTAACTTGCTACTCATTGATTCATTCATCAATTAAATAAATGTTTGTTAGGTGGCTTTTCCATACCAGACATTATTCTATTTGTTGGGTACATAATGTTGAGCAAACAGCCATGATTTAGCTCATATAAAGTATATACCTCATTCCCAATTATTTCCTTTTTTACATTCCAGATTCTTTTTGAGTGCTTTGGCAGAATGTCCCAAAGTTTGAGTGCAGTTACTGTACTGTAAGTGAGATTGCCCTAAGTACATAGATGGTAGCTTATGCTGTATCTCCTATTTTCTCCCTTAGTATATTGAGAACATTTTAAATGTATTGGGAACATTTCTGAGATGCAGAGAGCTGAAATGTAAAAGGTGATTAGGAGGTTTCAAAAGAAGTGAGAGGAACCACTATTTAATTGTCCAGAAAGGATATGTGAAGCTCTTATTCTGTTGTGAGGGAATGAATTAATAAGATAAAAGCTTTGTAGTCCAAATTTACAGTAAAAAAAAAGAAAATACAGTATAACCATGCATTTATTTAGAATGTGAATAATAAAATCTGTATTCCAATATCAGATAGTATTAAACTTTCCATTGGGCATCTTTATAAAACCTTATAGTAATTGGATTTTGTTTTTGAAATTTTTAAAGGAATGGCCAAGCATATATTGGTTAACCAGTTATGTCTCTCTCTTTTTTTTTTTTTAAATTTATTTATTTATGCTTACAGAACTGGGATATAGGCCAGAGGTGTGGTGAGTGAGAGGATTCACCAGACAGAGTGGAGAGCAGAACAGGCAGATGGACGAAGTACACTGCTGAGGGGAGCAGCGGGTGGGTCAGGAGAGGTCTGCCACGCCATGTGGGTTAGCTCCCTGGCTGGGGATCAAACTTGTGTTGCAGTGGCTTCGGAGATCTTCATAATGCGGTGCTTAAATCTGTTGTGCCACGAGGGAGAGCCCCCAGTTATGGCTCTTAATAAAAACCAATTTTTTTCTTTGCTTTACTTTTCAGTTTATGCATACTCTGGGAAGGAACTTGTATGTTATAATCAGTTCTCTCTCTTCCTTGTTGGCTCTGGTGGCTTTGGCGGAAAACGGACATCAGACAAAGTCAAGGTAGGCTATAACTTCATAGGAAAATATTTGTGTAGTTAAATTAAGGATTCTTATCTATATTTTGAACTTAGCCCACTATAATATGTATAGTTTCATAGAGAAGAGCTGTAGTAAATCACATTTTTTAAAATCAGAATATATTTATTAGATTGGAAATGCTGTTATGTAATATATAGAGAAGTCTGTTTAAGGTAAGTATAGTGTACCTGAGACAGGTATAGTAATATTTTACACTGTTATAGAAACTTCACAGGACCCAGAAGTCTTTACAAAAACCTAACACAGACAAGTGAGCCTGTATAAATTAAAATATTTTTATAAGACAAATCTAGTTACTCTTTACGTCTCAACTCTATCTAAAAGCTTACTTTTCCAAAAAGTATTTTGCAACTTGAATTTTATACTAATTTAACCTAACTTTATCTCTAATTTATTTGAAGTAGTAATATTATACTGTTGTAAATATGCTGGAATAAATAAACCTGCATTGAGAGACACATTCTAGAATGATGTCCTGGGGACTTCTCCCCATTGAAACAAGCATAATGGGTAAATACATTTAAAAATACATACTTAAAATCTGAAATTACAACAAGACAAGTATTTATCCAAGAAAATTGTCTTGGTGAGACTAGTGAGCATTTTTGACATTTGAGCCTCAACTGTCATTCCTTCCTTCTGTCCTCTTCTCCTGCTCAGCATGACAGAAACTCTGCTTCAAACATTTAACCAAGGACTCAGGATCCCTCTGCCCCTAGCTCCCTAACTAGGGCCACACTGTCATCCCACAAAAGGGCAGATCACTAGTTTTTCCTCCCACCAGCTTTGTTCTGTGTCACAGAAACTATTCCAGATCATAGTGACTAGAAGGGGCTCTCTTCTTCTACCCAACCCCAATTTGTTGGTTGGAGATGTTTTCCCATCCATGCCAGGGTGAGGGTACTGGGGCCCTGATCACCCTTTCCTAGCTTGCTTACGGGTGGAGGTTCCATGCAGGGAGAGTTAAGCTAAGAACATCAGAAGCTGACCCCCTACCTTTCCCCCTTTTTGTGAAGTGAGGCTGACACTTAGAGGGAGGTGGGCCACTGTCCTTGCCCCTGTCTCTGTGAAGTGTGTGGTACACAGGTTTTACCCAGGGGACAAGGCAGGATGTAATAGTAAAGATGCTGAAGCTCTTCCCAAAGTAAATGACTGATTTCTGAAGCATTTACTTGAAAGCTCACAGTAAGAGTACTCTCAAAAAGAAGATTAATTTGGCCCTCCCTGGTGGCGCAGCTGGTTAAAGCGCAGCACAAATAAGCTTAAGCCACTTCCGCAGTTCGATCCCAGCAGTTCGATCCCCACCTGCCCCGGAGGTGACCACATGGTGTTGCAGACCTCTCCTGACCCGCCCACTGCTCCCCTCAGCAGCGCACTTGTTGATCTGCCTGTTCTGCTCCCCACTCTGTACCTGGTGAATCCTCTCACCCTCCGCATATCTGGCCTGTACCCCAGTTCTGTACAAATAAATAAATAAATCTTTAAAAAAAAAAAGAAGATTAATTTAGTAATCAACAATTAAGTGCAGCTGGTAACTCCATGAGAAAACTAAACTACCTCGCTAGAATTTTTCTAGATAGGAGCATGGAAAAGTTAGCTAAGAAGAGCCCTTTCTTATTCTTATGAAAGAAGAGCCTTTCACATAAAGCCTTTAAGACTTGAGTCTAAGACTACTACTCTGCAAAGAAGCCTGCCCTTAATTGATCTTTGCAGCAGTCCATGCCTTAGGGAGCTGTGGGAAATGAGAGCAATCATCTGGGAGTTCATGGAGCCTGACTGGTGGGTGTGATACCAAAAGACGCAGGTGGTAGAACAGCTTAGGGAGAGACAAGGACCAAGAGCTTTGCTCAAACTGGTCATCCCTTGTGACTGCCCCTCTGAGGAACAGCATGAGAGGCTACAAGCTCGGGGGATACAGACTTCACTAAATGGGTCTAGCCAAGCAACTATCAACAGCAGCCTTGGAAGGGAAAGGCAACTACTACTTAAGAGTTGCTATATATATTGTCTAAAATATCCAGATATCGCAGTGTGATGGTGACTCCTCTTATAGGGAGAATCAATAAATAGAAATTATAAAGAAATCAAAATTCTGGAACTGAAAATACAGCTGAAATGAAGAACTTACTAAGAGCTTCAGTGGTGGATTTTACTTGACAGAAGAATCAAAAAGCTTGAAGATAAAACTTCTTACCTGTTTCTGTCTCAAGAATAGAAAGAAAGAAAAGCAAGTAAAAAAAATAACGAGTCTCCAGATGTTGGGAAAACATTAGCTGTCTGAACATTGATGTAATGGGAGTACCAGAGGAGGAGAAAGAATAGGAATAAATTGAAGAAACACTGATTTGAATGAAAACATCAGGCTACACATCTGAGAAGCTCATTGAACTCTGAATAGGATATAAATAAAAATAAGGAGATCCACATCTTTCCTTAGTAAAGTACATTGAAAGTGTTTAAATCAGGTATGAATTGTCTCATCCTTCCAGTTCCTATTTTTTGCACTGGAGGAAGAGTTAAGAGTTTTCTCTTTGTGACCTGGAGAATGAACCTGGTTATATAATTCTTCCCATTTAAAAAGGGTCTTCAGGAAAATCATAATGTAGGCAAAGCTAATGGTTAGGAAAATTTAAATACTATCTCTTATACATAACAAATACCAGTTTGAGTAAAGAGATAACAATGTTTAACAAGTGATTTTTTCAATTCCAGGTAGCTGTAGCCATACCTAATAGACCTCCTGATGCTGTACTTACAGACACCACCTCACCTAATCAGGTAAGAATAAATTTTTGAAAAGTAATAAAGCATTCTGATGATAGTATTTTTAGATTTGTGTCTCTGACCCCCTTGAGTTTTGTGAGTCCAAAAGTAGTGACTGTGTCCTTCAGCCTAGTGAAAATGATGACACTGCTTCTGTGGTTGTAACTCATTCTTTCTAACTTGTTACTTACCAAGTCTTTTCTTCACTAGATAGTAAAATGAAACATAAAATGACTTTTAATTAGTCAGTTCATAAATGGAGCATACTTTGTTGACCATGGAGTAATAACCTGACTTGAAGAATTTTACTCTAGAGAGTAGAATAAAAAGAGTAGAATAAAAAGAACTAAAAGACAAATTTAAATTGTTATTTCTTCTGTTGGAGCAAAAAGCTGCATTGCTTTGTTCCCGAGCATGTTTTTCTAACTTTAGTGTATAGGCAAAATAAAGCATCTTAGAAAACACACTTGTTTTGTATTTGGCATAAGTGATTGGTTATCCAATGGAGGAGATTAAATGCCCTATCTTCTAACAAATTCTGTAGCATGCAAAGATGCACATGGGAAAGAAAAGATAGCCATAGATGAGAAAAACAACTTTGCTTTTGTCAGACCTAAAGGTTCTTCTTTAAGCTGGCCAGAGTGCTAAACATGCGGTTACAGAACAGGATATGTAGAGTTCTGAAGCAATGCTGTGACAGAACAACAGCAAATTTGTTAATAAATTTTGATATGCTTAATATAAAACTTCTGTAAGATTTATGTGTGGTGGTAAATAGAAATGTAGTTTCATGAGCCAGAAAGAATTAAGGCTGATCTCTAAGTAGATGCCAGAAAGGACTGTACTCTTTTATCTCAGGGTAGTTTTTACCATCAAGTGTTTTTCTCATCCTGTGCTGTTTCTAGTCAGTTTATTAACAATGCACCCATATTTATGTTTAATTAAAAATTCACAGAAAAGTTAATTTTATTAGGACACTAAAGAACAGGAAGCAATCCATGGTTTCACAGTTCAGAAGAACCACCAATGTTCTTTTCTTCTGTTGATACTTGGGATACTGGAATAATGAATGTATCTGTTGTAGAGAAGAAAAGCTGAATAATTTGCAACGCTTGAATTTCTACATAGATCAGATGGAGAGATTTCCTTTTTTTCACTCTTTCAGATCAACAGAAACTTACTATTTTTAGCAGAGTACTTTGCAGTGTGACAGAGAACAATTTATTTTTTATTTTAATTTTAATATACTAGTTTATTGTCACATCATTTTGTGCCTTTTTCCATCTCAGTTATAATTCCCGTGGGCTTCCCATCACCAAATCACCCGAGAACAATTTTTAAGATAAGAAATTTTGAAAATTTAAATAATAATAATAAATGATCCCATAGAGGTTCCTGACCATTTCATGTCATCTGACCTTATGAGAATATGATGAAAGGTACATACTATTTCTTTAAAAAAAGGAAAGAAAAAATTCCCATTAAGTTTTACATAAATTTCAGTGATTTTTGTGGTTTGGAGACTAGATCGGTGCCAGGGGAGACTGAAGTCAGAAGAAATGTTAACTGTTGTCAGGGAGTTGAAAGGATACTTGGAAACATAAGACATAGATGCTGGGATATGAGGCAACAAATAATTAAGTACAAGGCTTTGAATTGTAGCATAAGGGGTGTAGACGTTCAGAGAAGGGATATGCATTCAGGAGCAGTGTATACAAGAGTTTGGTGGAAAAGACAGGATGTCACTAAGTGATAGTGCTATTGTCTACTCTTTTACCAAGTTCTAGGACTTGCCGTGTATGTGTGGCCTGTGAGGAGGTAGGAAGTAGTGACAGGAGACTGTAAGAGAAGACAAGAGCATGACATATGATCAAGGAATGAGAATTAACATTCACACTGGAGATAGTGTTTTAGAAGCAGAAATAGAGAAGAAATTAAAATTAAAAAAGTAAAAATTTAAATAAGTAATATTTGAATCAGTAAGAAAATCAGCAGTCAAATTCTTGGCTCTACTGACATCACTCTGCGATATTCTATTTATCATGTCTCGAAGAATTTCTTCATCTTGAAACTGCTACATCATTACAAGTGTACTTAATAGTTTTAAACAGAAAATTCATTGGCAGTGATTGAGAAAGAAAAAAAAAATGGATAGCAGAAATAAGACTTTGCAATGGGGAAAATGAAAGCAGATTATTTGTATTGTCTCCAGGTCTTATAACATATATTCTAGCAGTTATCTATTTTTGATAAATATTTATATCTTCATAAATGATAGCCATTACTATAATTTATAAGATTTTAGCAAAGAATAAGACAATCAATTTTTTAAAGTTAGTACTAGTATTTTTATTTCACAGATATCATTCCTATAAATTAAACCTTTTTTCTAAAGAAATATTAAAGGAATAAGAAAAAAATTCATGCTCTTTCAGCCATAGCATGCTTCCTGTAGACAAAAGAAATAATAAAAACAAAAAACCTATTATGAGAAATGACTAAAGTCAATTACTGGATTTTTGATTTAAGTGGAATCATGTAAACTAAGCATTCTCCAAATAATAAGGAACACTGTCAAAACCTTGTAGCTCTGTAATGTACCTTTTCATTTGTCTCTAGCATGGTGATGTGTGCTTACCTAGTATTTCATTGCTTATAAGATGTTTTTTTTTTATTATCATTTAATCCCACTTCTTATTCAGAATATTATACATGCATTGATTCCCGATTTTAGTTCTGTTTAGTAGACTCATAAAAGGAAACACTGAATCTTTGAAAAAGTAATTTGTAGAACTGTCATATGAGGTGATAGAGGAGGGAAAACTTATTAAGATTGTCAAACACATTCGATGCTTTTGGAGTTATGAGAAATATTATTTTCTGTTTGTTAAATTTGTTTAAAAAAGAATAAACAATAATTTAAAAAAATCAGTAGTTAAAGAAAGCCAAATGTGCTGACCTTGCTAGTTCACTCAGGGTTTTAATAGCCTTGAGAAGCTTAACACAGCAGTTGATGTGAACCGGGAAAGCCTTGAGGCATATCCAGAGGAGGCAGGTTAATTTACAGATAAATACTTACTACTAGCTTTTTTATAAGTTTCTCCCCATTAACTCTGAAAATTATCAATAGTTTGAACAATGCATAATTTAAACTCTAAAATTTTGTAACTGTCCCCTATTGCTGTTTACATCTTTCTGCTAATCCCAACTTATCTAAATAAAGAAGTGATGTGAAAATTTGGACTAAGCAGAAACTTCAACTTACTGGCAAGCTAACAGTGTTTCCTTGCAAGATGAGCTGATGTTCAGGAATATAATGTACTAGGAGAGTAAAATTTTCTGACAAGTCTGATGACTTGCTTTAAATTGAAGTGTCAATTTAAAGCACCCATTATAAAAGTTGGTATAAATTTTGGTTGGTTAAAAGAGACTATAAGCGTTCATCTACTCTTTTTACCCATTGTGTTTTAATGAGAATAGATTGTTGGATTTTGTTTTTGAATTTCTTCGTTGGCAGTGAAACTGTTAGACCCAGTGGTAGCTCCTGTGTTACTTCCCATGATTTGACAGTCTTAGTCTTCTCTCACCTACCTGATTGCATTGGCAGGTGTTATGGAAAGTATTTGATTTACAATTAATCTTTTTTGGCTAGAAGTTTTTTTTTTTTTTAATTCAGAGCTTCGATTTGGTATATAATGATGCATTTCTTACAATCACCTGTCATATTCCCTTTTTTTTTTTCCTAAAAAAAAAAGCCCTCTAAGAAAACATAAGCACTAGTTACTTTTATAATTCTCTCTCCATAGGCTGCTTTGTATCGCCTTAGTGGAGACTGGAATCCCTTGCACATTGATCCTAACTTTGCTGGCTTAGCAGGTGAGTTGCTAATAGTACATACTAAAGTATTAGGCCAGTTATCAAATAATCTAGTGTAGTTAAACACATTGTTTCTTCTGGTGGTTCGAAAAACATTTAAAAAAAAATACAACAGCTTTTCCTAACTACATGTATGGAAAAGACATGAAAGGGTAGGAATGAGGTTTTCAGAAAATGGTTCATTTCATTTCTTCAACTTTAGATTACAGCGAAGGGAAGCTCCTGCTCGTGCAGGTCTAGGATAGGATCTTGGGGTGGGTGTCTGAGGTAACGATGGACTGGGACTTTGAAGGAGAAAGCAGGGACGTGAGGGCTAAGGAAGTGGACAGGGAAATCACAATGGACTCTTTCAGTGTTACAACCAAAGCTAAACAAAGCAACTTTCTGTGTTCACAGAATCTCTCACAATTCATTCTTGTTTTTCTCCTTTCTGTTTTCTTTTTTATAATTTTCTCCCAGGAAGTATTATTTATGACATATTTTCCTTTTTTTTTTTAGATGATAGAACTCATGTCAGTACAGTATCAAGATGCGTTTTTAAAATCCCAAATTAACTGTTCTCAGTTTTTAAATATGAAAAGTGCCAATATCTGACTGCATTCTCTCATTTGTTAGGTTTTGACAAGCCCATATTACATGGACTGTGCACGTTTGGGTTTTCTGCCAGGCATGTTTTGCAGCAGTTTGCAGATAATGATGTGTCGAGATTCAAGGCAATTAAGGTATATGCATGCGTTGCTCATAATTTCAGCACTTTTTTTTTTATTTTAAGATAAGAAAAGGGGTTGTAGTAACTATATTTTAAAGATATTATACTGAAGCAGTGTTGACTCTGCAATCAGTGTTTTCTTTTTATAGCTCTAAATAGCCTTTTATGCACGAATCATGAATGTTCACATGATTACAAATTTAATAAACTGGATTATCTTAAAAATTAATTGAACCACACATCAACATATATAACTTTAAAAAATCTTGCGATTTTCCATTATCTTTTTTTTTTTTTTTTACTGTTTTGCAGTTTGACCTAATTTAATTGAAAATGTTAAGTGGCTTTGTTTGAACTTTAATAAACATAAACTTAACATCAGTTTGGTAACTGCATATTAGGGTTTATCTATTAAAAATAACAAAGGTATCTGAGTACACAATATCTTTGAAGAAGTAAAAGTCAAAAGATAATATGCTAAAAAAAAGTTTAAGACAGTGTCAACTCCAAAAACTGATTTGTTTCTGTGCTATGTAGCAGTGCAAACACATTTTCTGATGCCTTGCCCTTAATAGTACTTTATTCTCATGCTTTTCACTTTATTGTAACAACATTTTTATCCACTAATACACAGAACAACTGAAGTAGCATAACAAATTATGAAGTAAAAAATGGTATTACTAAACACCTATCCCAGATGTCATTCCCAGACATAATTAGTAACACCTTTAACAAATTATTTTAAGTTCTAGTGATTGCATAATTCTAGTATAATTATGCTTCTGTGTCTTGATTTGTCAAGATTAAAAACTATTGACCCCATATTTTGAAATACCGAAAATTAGCTCACGGATAGCTATATACTTTCCTAGCAAGTTTTGTTGTGATACTGTTTTTAGTTCTCTAATAAATTTAAATGCATTTCATCCTCTTCTGTCTCCTTTGATGCTGTCTAACTTTAAAATCATTCCTTCCATAAGTAGAAAAGTTTCATTTTTCAAACATTTTTAATTCCAGCAATCATTTTTGTTATAGGCTCGTTTTGCTAAACCAGTATATCCAGGACAAACTCTACAAACTGAGATGTGGAAGGAAGGAAATAGAATTCATTTTCAAACCAAGGTATGAAAAATGACATCAGATGTAATCTGTTTTGTTACTTTCTTCACCACACCCTATAATTTTGTTCATGTTAGTACTCGTTTTTGAGACATAATGTAGAATATCTTTTTAAATCAATGGCAGCCGTCACTGAAAATAAGATACCTATAGGTGCTTTGTTTTTTATAATTTCTACTTTATGCTGAACTACAGGGGTGTCTATGTATTAGAGTGTATCTTCTGATAGGGTGATAGGGTGATGTGATTTCTGGGCGAGGTTGTTAGCTGTACTCCAGTGAAATTCTAAAAGGAATGTAATCTTTTGATTTGTAAATTTTTTAAAGATAAATTTTGTTAACTCTGTTAGCCAACCTGATGTAGTTTTTATCCTGATTATTTTGTGCTGTGTGTATGGTTTGTGTTGTAAAAATTTATGTCACCAAAAAGAATGACAACTTCCACCTATCGACTACCTCTATTCCGGAGGCATCTGAAAGTTGTTTCATGTAAGTTTTGTTGTTTGAATAAGCTCATTAACTCTGGAAGGGGACACAGTGGACTTGGTGGAGGACCGTAATTGTGGTGGGGCAGTATACACCCGATGGATATGATCCTCAACATCATGGACAACACTGTAAACCAGTATCGCCCCAATTGAAAACTAAAATAAAAATACAAACACTGAGTTCATTACAGGTTTTATTTTTACCACAGTCCTAGCAATGAACAGTTTAGAAATAATTTCTGTAAATCAAACTTAAAAGAAATGATTACTCCCGGGCCCCCATACTGAATTATTCCTTTTCTATTAATTACTTTTAGAGGTTTTTCTTCCCTTTACTATCTCATTTTCTTCGTGTTGTATTTTAAGAAACATTTTTAAACCAGTTTTTCAAAATGATATTCTTGACATAGTTAAAAGGAAGTAATTACTAAGTGTATTTTGCTCATATTTGCTCTATTCCATATTTGTACTCTCTACAGTTATTCAAAAATCTCTGTTTCTCTTAAAGTCTGATGGGAAGTAGTAATGGGAAAATGATCTTGATCATTTAAAAAAAATAGTCTTTTAGTGAATATTTTGATAAAAAAGTCTTGAATATTTTGATAAAAGATCTTCTAAGCATTAGTTTAT
The DNA here is from genome assembly GCF_000260355.1 of Condylura cristata. Classification (NCBI taxonomy): domain Eukaryota; kingdom Metazoa; phylum Chordata; class Mammalia; order Eulipotyphla; family Talpidae; genus Condylura; species Condylura cristata. The sequence goes on from NW_004567122.1 coordinate 14,732,553, forward strand.
TCTGTTTTCTATTTGAAATTGAACTAGAATTATGACTTTAAAGTGGTCTGCTCTTAGCCAGTTTTGTTCTATATTAACAGAGCAGCTGCATTTTGAGTACCACTCCTTCATGTGATATTGCGCCCTACCCTTTACTATTTATGAACATTTAGCAGTTCTCAACCTAATTCCCAATTGCCATCATTAGACACACTTATGTTAACAAAGTCTCCCAACTACCAATGACCTACTTCACCCACACCATTTAATTTGGAATTCTTTGAATTGAGATCTGGTCTTAGGTATTTTATTAGAAGTGCCAGTGGATTCTACAGTCAGGGTTAGTAATAATTACATCAGTAAGCCTTTTTTTCTACTGATCTTGTCATCTAACTTGAACTGTTAATGTAATGTCTTTTTTTGTGAAGAAAAAAATTGCAGTTTTTTAGAAGGCTTTATGCTGTTTTACAGTGAGATTGTGTCTTCATTGAAATAACCACAGCAGATTTTCCTTTTCTTCTCCCTTATAAGATCCAAGGAACTGGAGACATTGTCATTTCTAATGCTTATGTGGATCTTGTGCCGACAACTGATAAGTTAGCTAAAACACCCTCTCAGGTAGGTTATAAAAGTTGGTATCCTAGTCATTACCTGATTTATGGATTTCATTTCATGTCATTTTAAAAATGTTTAGTCTGCTTAGAAAAGTAAGAGATGTAAAAAATTCTTATTTCTTGGACTAAAGGACCTTCAGCACTGTTTGAAATAAAAAAATATTTTGAAAACTTAGGAATTTTTTTTAAGTTTTTTGAGGGTTTTAGGCTATATAACAAGGAAAAGCATTCATTTTCTAGTTTTAGAGTGACTTGGTCTAGTGAGAAATCTTAAGCAAAAAGTTTGTTAAAGAAAAATAAAGTTATATTCTGTACTATTTTTATGATTTACAAATGTGTATAAAGTTTTGTTTGCAAAGACAAAAAGCAATAGTATGTATTTTTATTAAAACATTTTTATTAAAATATTTTCTCTGTTATAAGGTGGGGCTTATACTGAACATGAGTATCTTCTTTCTCCAAATACTTAACTGTGCAGTACTGAGGTTTTCATACCCATGAACTTGTTTTTAATTAGCTGTACTATCACATCACTGAGTGAAGATTAAAATCCTTTAAGCATCTTAGATCAAAAACGTTAGCATCTTAAAGCTGGAAAGAAACGAAACTTAATGCCATTTAGTTTTATTGAAAAAAAAAAAAATGTGGGTTCTCCCTGATGGTGCAGGGTTAAAGTCTCAGAGCTGTCAACCTATCCACAGCCACCGCAGCCTGAGTTCTGTCTCCGGCCAGGGAGCTGACCCACATGGTGCGGCAGACATCTGTCTCTCCGCTGCTCCCCTCAGCAATATATTTCAATGGAGCCACCTGTTCTGCTTTCTACTCTGTTTCTGATGAATCCTTTCACCTCCTATACCTCTGGCCTACACCCCAGTTCCTCTATGCAAAAATAAATAAAAATTTTAAAAAGTTAGAAAGAAAGAAAATGAGACAATGGTTTATTCAATATTTTTCTCCTGTAGTTAGTTATGACACAGTTTGTCTAGTTCTTAGTGTTGTTTTAAAATATTATTTCTAAATTCTGATAAAAGTAAAATCCTCTTAGTAAGAGAACTGAGATTCTGGATGATGTAAATAAATAGAAGCAAAATATTAAAGAATATTAATTAAAGTCTCTTGTTAAAAAAATAAGGCTAGTTTGCCTGACTTATGTACAGGTTTTAAGTTCACTTTTTGTGTGTGTGTGAGCATATATCTGGTGATAATTTTTCCTCTTGAGTCATTTTTCTAGAACTTTTAACATGAGATTTTCTCTTTTTGCTAGGGTGGGGAGCTTCAGAGTACCCTGGTATTTGGGGAAATAGGCCGCCGTCTCAAGGATGTCGGGCAGGAGGTGGCGAAGAAAGTCAATGCAGTGTTTGAGTGGCATATCACAAAGGGTGGCAACATTGCATCTAAGTGGAGTAAGTGATTTCTCTGACTTGCTAGTATCCTAAGGTAACTCTTAGTAAACAGAGCTAAGGGGTCTTTTCATGATAAAAATGTGTCTCTTCAAAGGTAGTTAAGTCATACCTCCTCAGTAAGTTGTTTTTCATGTGAAGTAACATGTTTTAGGGCCAAAGACATATATGATTTTTAGAAATATAGGAAATCAATACAAATGAAAATAAACTGTTTTAAAAAATCTTACTGATACCTGTAATTACACATTTACTGTAGTATTCTTGGCTATATGCTTCATTATCTAATCTTTGCATTCTCTTAAAACATAAAGCACATATATCAGGCAAAATGAAATATTTTCAAGTCATTTGCTTATATTTAAAAATTGACCTTCATTAACTTAGAAAAAGGGTTTTTCCTTTTGTTTCCCCCTGAAAGAATGGTAGTATTTAAATTCTGTTAATAACTATTTACTGGTGTCTTATAGTTTTTATTTCTTTTATCATCTCTTCTGGTCCTTACAATGAGATTTTAATTGTACAACACTTGATGTGATCTATTGTTTGATTTGATTCTCATTTATGCAACCATCCTTAGTTTTAGTTTTTGGTTTTTATTTTTTTCAATCTTTGTATCACTGAGCTAAATCACTATTGCTGGCATCAAAAACCATCTAGGTCTTCTGGCTTCTAGTATCTTAGGAGACTATTGTATGTTGGCATCTATTTTGATTTTGATACTTAATGATTTAAAGTAGATGATTGAATGCTTGGACTTAGGAAATACCTTTTTTTTATGAGCAGTTGCTAAGGTTTTATTAAAGATTTAGTAACCAAATAGTTTTTGTTTTAAATTGCTGTTGCTTGCTTAGCTTTTTCAACTCACAGGGGACCAAAAACCTGGCTACAGAGAACAGGGTTAATTGTCTCAGGTCAACATGGCTGGGCTCAGACGGCACTGGAATTGCTTAAGTTAGTGACCTTGACCAAGTGTTTGACCTGGAAGGCACGCCTGGAAGTGTTTGATCAGGTCCAGTCAAAAAGATCCTGGACCATGTCCATCTCCCCTGTTCCCTCACACCTCCTGTCATGCAGTTAACATCAACAGCAAGTCTCTAGACATGTTGTGGGAAGGGAGGGGAATCTAAAGAGAAATACGAGAATTTCGTTACCAGTGCTGGGTCTGGTAAGGACAAGGATGTCCTGCAAGAACTCTGCACAGTCTTGTGGACTCCACCCCCTACTCCAGCTTTCTGAATTCCACCCACCACTCCAGTGATTGGAAAACTACAGCTCCCAGCAGCACCAAGGAGAGAACTGTGAGGACCCAAGGTCGGAGCTAAGCAAGAATTCTGGGACTTTGGGGGTTATATAGTAAGCTTTTTTTTTTCCCCCACTTGTCACTCTGGAGAGGTAACGGTTCTCTCTCTCTGGAGCAACTGCTCTCAGACCGTGTGATTGGGGGCTAGCAGCATTAGTTTGGGACTAGAGCTCAAGTTAGCTGTGCTGGTAAAGTATTCCAGCTACTTTGTATCCCTCTCTCTTTCCCTGGGTTGTTTCCTTTTCCCCTTTTTTAATAATAAACCCATTATCCTTTCTGTGTGTGCCTGCAGAAAATTACATGTTGAGCACACGGATGAGGCCCCACAGACAGGCAGCCCAAGTCCACTCTGGGATACCCTGTTTAGGGTTGATTTTGACTGGAGGAAGAGGCATCAAAGCTGTGATTTTTATGGTTAGGTGCCCTGAGGCCTGTCATATGTGGTCACCTAGGAGCAGGAGAGCTGCCTTGGCCAGGGACATTGTGCCTTCTGCCTCTTTGGTTGGATATCATCTGAGAGGGATTAGCGGATCCTTGCTCTTTCTGTAGGCTGCGAGTGGGCATGGAGAGATGTAAACCATTGTTTTGCCGAAGAAATCAGAGGGAGGCTTCAGAAGTCATAAGCTCGCTTTTACCTTATTTGTACTTCTGGAGAGAATGTTTTGATTATGACATTTGCCTTAGAATGATTAAAAACCTTGTGGCCCAGAGATATTTCCTCCTTTAGTTTGGAGTTAGAGGTTGAGGTCAAGATAGAAGCCTGTGTTATTTCACTAATAATATCTGTTAAAACATTAAGAACAATGACCTTGTTTGAGTCCTTTTATGTTACTCTGTGTAACTAATGACCTGGCTGTGTTTGAATGCTTTCCCCAATATCTATACCTTCAGGTAGTTAAACTTTTGAATAGACACTGTCCTTGGTCCTTTTTTTAGGGGTGTTTCGTTTAAGTTAAAAGGGTGAAGCTGGACATCAGATGGAGAAATAAATCTCTGAATTCCCTTTGAACAGTCGGTTACTTGTCACAGTTGTCTTACTGTATTGTGATCGCTTTTAAGAACTGCAGGTTGATTTATTTCTAATGTCTAGTGTGGAAGTAGACTGGCTGAACATGTTAAATAAATGTTAAAAGCCACGTAGATGGAATCAGATGTTTCCCTTTAAAAAAAAGTGCTGAAATTGGTGCCTTTCTATCTATTACATTTGCTGTATAGATAGCAACATTTATTTTTTATTCAGTATGAGTGAAATATTCAGGAAAAACACCATTGGAAAATTCATGAGTAGACAGTGTGATTTCTAAATCTAGCCAACAGTGTTTTCTTGTAAACCCTTTGACTCTTTTCCTATTGTTCTAACAGTAAAAATGTCATAGAAATGAAGCATGACAGGAAAGCATAAAGAAGATAAAGAATCAGAGGCTTTATGTTACCTATAGAACAGTCTATTTTTTTCCTGCAACTTGAGAAACAGAGTAAAATAAATTTTTTTTCCCCTATAAATCACTGGTAGTAAAACCTATCCTGAATGTAACATGATGTGGTCGACTGCCTTTATCTCACATAGTGCGAGTTGAGTATTAAAATCATTGATTTGCTTATCTAGTGTTGTTGTCATTGTCTCTCTTGATACATAAGATACAATTTATGCCCCATTTTCATCCTGAAATCTGAAACATTCTGAGTTCCAAAACTTCTGGACTGCAGGACTTAAAAGAAGGAATTGGGAACTTATTCATATAATACAGATAATTCCGATAGGACAGGAATGGTAGGAGACATGGAAAAGGTGCTGTTGGCTTTTTTAGAATGGAAGGATTGCTTCATTTAACAAATATTTGAGTATTTCCATATGCCAGATCCTCTGCTAGGTTGCAGATTACAAAAACAGGCTCACCTGTCTTTATGGCACTTCATTGTAGTGTTCTTTTTCAGACATTGTGCTTTTCACAAATTGAAGACTTGGATGGCGCTGGGTAGAGTAAGAATATTGGTGCCATTTTGACAGTAGCATGTGCTCACTTCAATTTTTAGTTATATAGTATTTTTAAGTTAAGATTGAAGCATTATTAGACCATTAGACATAGTGGATTTATTTATTGCCATGGCCGGGAATTGAACTTGCATTATCTTCAAGGTACGTTTGTATGAAAAGACAGGATGTCTTTTACTGTCCACATGAATAACAGTAGCAGTGGCAGTGTTTCAGGAATGTTTTAAGTACTGGAATTTTGCGGAAACAAGGGTTGTTGAAATACAGGCTAAACGGAAGGAAGACCTAAGTCAAGGCAGTGGCAGTAGTGGAAAGGAGAGGCCTGTCTGGATCTATTGCTAAGACAGAACCGACTGACGTGCCTGCTGTGATGGCAGAAACAGGTGTCAGAAGGGAAGGCAAGGCTTGTGCCTGCATGACTGAGGATGTTGACTCCGTTATTATTAGGTGGGGGAAACATCAGAGGAGAGAGTGGGGGGGGAGGGAGGTGTTACGCTGCTGTGCTGAATCTGGAGTAGACAGCCATCTGATTTAGATTGTGGGGACTGAGCATCTGGAACTTAGTGGCCCCTTCACAGCTGAGACAGTTCAGACTGTGTTTGTGGGAGTCCTGGTTGGAACTCAGTCTTCTCTTTACCAGTCTGCTGCATGGCTGGCAGGAAGAAACTGCCGGTATTTCTTTCTTGGTGCTACAAGATCATCTGCTCTTCATAGTGTATAGAATATTGGCTCCAGTATTTCCACTCGTTTCTAAATAAAGTGAGCATTTAGAATTTGCCTATGAATTTTAAATATTCAATGTGTTGTAACTCCAGGTGTAACTATGATGCCATGTTTCCCAATAGGAATTTATTTGTTCTTGCTAATAGCTATAAAGCAGCCATTTAACTGAACCTTTTGACAAAAACAGATTTAATTTCCTGTGATAATGATTCAGTATTGTTGAGTGAAATTATTTTTCCCCTTAGAATGATAGGTTTAGGCTGGCTTCCATCAAGCAGTTAGGTTGTTTTTCTCCTAACTGCTAAAGGAAATTTGGTTTTCTTTTTCCATTATAGCAACATAATGGAAGTTACATATTGGAATTTACATTTATATAGCAAAATTATAAAACAATGCATTTTGGCTTAAATATACTCAAGCAATAAGGTCAGTTGGATTTTAAAATATATGTGCCATAATTAATTGTATAGGGCCAAATCTATATATATAGAGATTATATATATATATGTGGGCTAAATCTTGTTATCCAATTATGCAGCATATTACCTGGCTGAATGAAGGTTTATTTAAATGTAAGAGACTATCTCTTTAATCTTGGAAATTTGCCAGAATGTGAAAGACTATTATGAAGACTTGGTAACTAACATTCTTTTAAAGTCAGCATTTATTCTTGAGGATACCATTTGATTGTCGGCGCTCATTAGTTCCTGGGTTAGTGCTCATCTTGTAGCAGTCAAACCAATTCACATCTACCAGCAAAATACCAGTAACCCTCTACCATAATCTGTGGAGACCCTGCCCCTTTGAACGTGGAAATGTTTTAAAATTCACCTTTCTTTCTCTGTTCTTATCATCGAAGAACTTTTTAATAAAAACATCTCAAAAAAAGGATTTGAAATTTTTTCTGAAGTCATTAATTTAAGAGTGTAGAATAATATCTCATTAACTTGGAAACTCTAACAATGCCTTTATTTTCACTAGTTTATTTTATTCTCGTATTTTGAGGAGCACATGGTAGTCTTTGGTTTCTTCCTTTTCCTCTCAGCTATTGATCTGAAAACTGGTCCTGGACAAGTATATCAAGGCCCTGCAAAAGGCTCTGCTGATGTGACATTCATACTTTCAGATGAAGATTTCATGGAGGTAGTCCTGGGAAAGCTTGACCCTCAAAAGGTAATGTGCTTTGACTGTTCCTGTGCTCATTGTTATTGCTTCCTGTATTGCAACTGTAGTTTTCAGTCTTATTTGTCAGATAGATAGCTTACAACTCTGAAGAAGACACAGTTGATAATAATACTTGAAATGGCAGATATGATATTTTTTAATGGAATTTTAACGAATACGTTTTGAGACTGAATTTTTGGGTAAAGTTTTTCAACATACAGTAAAATGATACAGAACACACATAGGCCTTTTTAATTTATTTTGCTGTTAGTTCAAAGGTGAAAAACCATGTGTTAAGTAAACATTTTATAAAATTAGACATTCTTTCCTGGTATATAAGACTAAGAATCGGTCTTAGTTGACATTGAAATTAGAAATCAAAGAGTGAGTGGTACAGAACAACCAGTGCCTTCATGTGAGCCATTTAGAGGCATTTTCAGTAGAAAATCATGAGACGAGTGTACCCTCTCTTACTAACACTATTAGTTAATGCTGTTCTGAAACTGGGTCAGTCTAAAAACACTTAAATGATTATCATTTAGGATAGAGGAGAAAATAATGTCATTTTCAAGACATCATTTTGTAGTTAGGAATGGACTATTCAGTGAGGAGACTTGGCAGTTGTACAGGAAGTAGTGATGCTTCTCATTCCATAGGCCTATGGCAATACCACACAGAGTAGAATCAAATGTAAAAGATAAAAAGCAGAAGCACATACTTCATGAAAGTCTTAATGATGACTCTTAGGAAATTCTAATTAATATCAGGATCCTTTTAAACTCAGTTGGTTCCATTACCGTCCCCTCCACCTCTACACTATTATTCCTCACTTTCTTCAGCTATCAAAGCTTTATCTCCTAGTATGCAGTTTTACCCTCTCTGTGAAAAACTTTATCTGTGTTCGTGAATTCTTTCAAGATTCATGAATATGATTTCAACAGATGATTCGTAGATCATTGATCTCACTTCTAATATCTCTTATCCCACTCTACATTAACTTCATTCCTTATTAACCAGTATAAAGCGCACAACTTCCACTATCTCTTTTAAAAAAGCCTTATTGGGCCCTCCCTGGTGACGCAGCGGGTTAAAGCGCAGAACTGAGAATCTGAAGCCGCTTCCGCATGAGTTCGATTCCCGCCTGCCCCCGGGGTGACCACATGGCGTGGCAGACCTCTCCTGACCCGCCCGCTGCTCCCCTCAGCAGTGTACTTCGTCGATCTGCCTGTTCTGCTCCCCGCTCTGTCTCTGGTGAATCCTCTCGCCCTCCGCGTCTCTGGCCTGTACCCCAGTTCTGTATGCACAAATAAATAAATCTTTAAAAAAAAAAAAAAAGCCTTATTTTCCAGCGCCATCCCCTACAGTCCATTACATATCATGTTGTTCCTGCTACTACACTTGAACTTCACTGAGGCCTCCAGTTTGCTGGTAAGGCCACTTTCTAATTACCTGTCTCTGTCTTCTCCTTGTTTGGCTTGATTCCATGCTCAGTCCTCACGTCTTCTTTGAAAATAACCTCAACTTCCTTGTTTCTCTTACCTTACTTGCCAGAAAACCACACCTGATTCACTTCCGCCATCTTTGCATCTTTGTTTGAATGGATGATCATGGCAGGAGAAAAGCAATACAGCCTCATTGGCTTTCCTTTAAATTTTTGATCACAAGCCTCACCGAGCACACTCTAGCAATCTCAATACCATCTTCTAGGAAACTTCTGTATGTTGTCTGTGACAACAGCTTCCTACCTGTCTTCTCACTGTATGCTCAGCTTGTATTCATTTTCAGTTGATGACCTATCTACTTTCAGGCTTCATCGAAGGGGGAAAAAAGACTTTCATATGAAAACTTTCCATTCCCTTTGGTAGATCTGTTATGTCAATGTCTGCATTTTGGCAGAAATTCATAGACTTTGTTCCTTCATGGCAACTTAGATCTCAGTACTTTTTTGCATGGCATTTTGGCTAAACAAACAAACAAAACCCTCATGGTTCAGTTTTTCACTCTGTTCAATTTATGTCCGTGTATTTCCCTTGAAAATTTAAATATTTCATACTGTCCCAGTGAGTTAACTGGTGTACCATGGCACACAACTTGGAAACTGTGACAATAATGGAAATGTGACCAGGAAACTTACTTAACAAATGTCATGATTTGGCAGCAATCTAGGAATCATCCTAAGAAAGCATCAGGTAGGGACAGAGATTATGGTCAGAACTCTTCCACTCAATAGCAGCCATCAAATATTGGTATACTTCAAATAATTAGGTGTTTGTTTGGGTTTTAAGTCCCTGTCAGACTTCAGTCCTGGCCGGCAGGGTTGAGCACTGAGTCCTCTTCTGTGGGCTTCATAGGCCATGGTGTCTGTAGTTGCGCATTGAAAACAGCCCTCATTTAATCAGCCCTCCCTTATTTCTGGGATAAAAAATTTAAGTAACTTTTGCATCTCCTCCCTTTGAAGAATTCCATTTGCACCTGACCTGAGCTGCTGCTAGATTATGTACACAGTGTAGTATTAAGTGGATAAGTCTGAGTTCAGGTCCTGGCCTTGCTTCCTGCTCGCTTTGTGGCCTTGAGTTATTAAGTTATTTAAGCAACTTGAGTTTCAGTTTTTCATCTGTCTATGAGACAAAGACCTGATATGCTCACTTCAAATTGATGACTTTATTTCTCAAATGAGGTGATGTGTATATGCCTGTTTTATACATTAAGTGCACATGAATGTTACTTTTTTGCAATCTAGCTAAAAATCTTCACTTCATATTCCATATGTTGTTTTCTCAGTAAACTATAAAAACTGTGACTCATTATTTTTTATTTTACTGCTAAGGGATTTGACACTGAGGGAGAAATTAAACAACTCACATGGTTTTCTGTGTCAGGTCACATGCAGAGTTGGTACAGAGCTGCTTAGTGTTGTCACACACCAGCCTGTTATTTGGTGATAATGAACTTAATGTGGTAGACACTAAGCGTTTACACACTATTTCATTAAACATCTACAACAAAACGGCCTTATTTAGCTAGTAATGTCAAGTCCCATGAAGCTGAGGGGGCGGGAGCTCAGAGACATTAAGGAGTTTGCCCAGGCTCACCTTGCCAGGAAAGCAGCCTAGGCTCTCTGGTGCTGCGTGTTCCGATGTTTTCGCCACTTAACTACACAAAATGACTTTCTGCTTAGTGAAGATATCGTAAGTAATCTTAATCACCTTTGAAAACTTCAGATTGCACATTTTATTGATAGAAATATAGTAATTAGCCTTTCACCCACATGGCCTCAAATTCATGCTTAAGACAACAGACGAAAGCAAACCACTTAGGTTATAGTAGAACTTCCAGATCTGTCAGTGCAGATAAATTATTCTGTGATTTTCTGAAATCCCTCACAGGGTGTTTTTTGTTTGTTTTTGTCTTTGATGTTTGTAAAGGAAGGTCATTTATAATCATTAAACTAATGTTGTCCAGAATTATCAACTCACTTGTATTCAGTTTTAAAACACTCTTCTGAAAAACGTAATACAGCATAACGTGATAAAGGCTGGCATTTGTCTCCTCTTTCTTTTCCAGGCATTCTTCAGTGGCAGACTGAAGGCCAGAGGGAACATTATGCTAAGCCAGAAGCTCCAGATGATTCTTAAAGACTATGCCAAGCTCTGAAGGATGCCCTACATTATTAATGAAAATAGAAAAATTAAATGCTCTCTTCTTCCAAATATGCAGAAGTGATTCAGAAGAAGTGATCAAACAAAGATAACAAGACAAATTGCTTAACATTTTCAGATTTCAGATAACTTTTCAGATTTTCATTTTCTACTAATTTTTCATGTTACCATTATTTTTACAAGGAACTATAAGCTAGCATGTAACTATCCTTCTGTTCTTAGATCTATATCTTGGTAATAAAAAAAAAAAATTCACCCAATACCAGTCTTTTCAGAATTTGTGATAGCTTTTGTAAGTTGAAAGCAAAATTAAAAAGAGAGCAAGGGCTACTTTAATGCTTCTAAACTCTCTATTTTGTTATTTTCTGTTCTCTATTGATATCCACATCTTAATATGAATCTTTATGTATGTACTCACTTTTCATGCTTTGCTATAAAAGATAGTATTCTGCTTTAAGATGAGAGACAAGCCTTTGTGTTCTCAGATTTCTTCTTCCTTTTGCTGGAAATTCATATAATGTTCGTAAATGCACAAAATATATAATTCTCTGGTTTAATCAGTAATCTTAATTATAAAGATGGGGTCTAACAAGTACTGTCATGTTACTGTTTTGCTCAACATCTAGCTTGGATGACATGTGGACATGTGCTGAGGAACTCCTATTCTGACGAGTTGACTGCAGAGGTGACCAGCAAGAGGAGTATTCAGGTCAGGGATGGAGTAAATTTCAGTTGTGGAGCACAGTTGAAGAAAGCATGTATAGGAGTATGGTATAGGTTGAGTTTCCTGGAAAAGGGACTTTTACAGAAAGATTCCTATATAGGAGATTTATTAGGGAATGCTCTTGGGATAAGCAGTTTTGGGCTGGGGCTGAAGAATGTTGGGAAGACAACATTTGGATGGCTTTTCCGAATTCTCTTGAGCTAACTAACCATTGATTAAGGCCATGACCTTGGCCAAAGCAGCAGAGCAGTTTAGAGGAGCGCTACAGTCAGTGAAAAATCTTCCCAGCAGCTGAGGGACTATCTTCAGTACTAATCTGGCTTCGGGGAGCACAGCACAGCACTTTGTTTCAGGGGACAAGGTTGAGGGAACCAGAGTTTAGGGATCAAGTAGGTCTTAGAATTTTTGAAGTTTAATATTAAATACAATGACAGAACATGAATGAACAGGATATATAGAAAGCATAGAAGAAAAGTTTCATACTTAGCAAAATATACCTTAGTAACATGAGCTCAGTGATAGCATAATATTTAATTTAGAGACATCCATTGTGATGCCAATTAAATTAAGACAAGTCAGTGGCAGGCTTATAATATTGCTCTTTTGTAATAACTATTGTTCCTGTTGAGCTGAGAGAAACTTAGTGTCCTTCCAGGTAGAAATAGAAATAGCATATTAAAATTAATCAAGTGACAGCACACATTAATGAAAATGTTGAATATAGACCTCCAATGCTTAAAGTATTAAGAATGTAACGATTTAATTATCTTATGAACTCATCTCTATTAAAGGCCAGGGAGTTATTGGCATTTAGATTTAGTGGCTTCTTAATAGTCTTCATGCTTTAACCTTTCTGTAATAATTAATATGGTTGAATGCACTGTTCTCAAATACTTTGTTCCCTTTTACCAATGAAAAATATATTAACTTCTTAAACTTAAGGGTTAATCTCCCTGACTTCTACTTGTCTCTATTATAATTTCCTGTTTGCCTATCTTTACAGGATTTTTGATCAAAGTTTCAGCCTTTTCTACTTTTTGGTAGACATTTTCTTCCGCGATGATTTCATCTACTGTCATATCTTCAGCCATCATCTGAGTGCTGGTAACTCTGAATGTGTTTGCTTAGTCCTCATTGCTCTCTAATTCTATAGTCGTCCTTGCAGTTCCAAATCATTACTGAGCGGTTGCATGTCCCAGATATAATCAGGTACAGAAACTTAGAGCATTGGGGAAGCCAGATTGTGAGTGCCCAGCCCAAAGAGCTTTTAGATCTCCTGACTTGAGCGTTTTCATCTCAACATTTGGTGTATCCTAGGTTTTCCAGGTATATCATCTGTGTGACGCTGATCTTATCCAGGACTCTTGATTTTCTTTTTTTAAAAAAATAATATAATAGTTTATTTTTACATCATTTTGTGCATTTTCCCATCTCAGTTGTAATCCCCTTGGGCATCTCATCACCAAATCACCCATGTGCCATCACCATAGTCCAGTGCACTTCCCTCCCCCCACTGTTTTTGATCCCATTCCCACTCTACCCCCACAAAATGTCTCTGGTATATAGCTGTTCATTCTCATTCTATTATTTTCTTACCTGGTCCGTTATATTCCTGCTATGAGCACTCTTGATTTCTTACATAACTTTGTATATATATTTTAATGTTCATAGTGAAAAAGCTGATTTTTATACTGGCAAGAAATAGGTTTAAATAATCTACTAATAATACTACCCTAGTGTTAACTTTTATCCGTTAGGTAAAAAAATACAGCTGCAGAACAAAATCATAATCCATTTTCACTGAGAAATTCTGATACTCAGGAACTTCAAAAGCTGCAAGTTATGGGAAGTGATTTTCTGAAGAGCAGGACATTTTAGGTCAGTGTGGACTAAGCTATTTAAAAGGGGAGAGAAAAGAAAATAACCTATTTAAGAACCCATAAACAGGCAAAAATAGAAAACCTGCAAGCCATCGCTTAAAATGAATTTAGATTTATATCAGTAGGCAGTATATTGGCTGCAGTTGCTTAGTAAGTGGCATGTAGATTTCAGGGTTAACAGTGCTTAAGAAGTAAAAGATGTCTGAGCTGATAAAATGTTGAGGCACTAAAATTCAAGCTTTATTTATGTAAGAGCTGTTTATATCCTCATCCAGAACCCATTTTTGAAGAAACCTGTCTGTATAACTTTTGAGTCCACAGCTGACAAGCCTCAGAAATAGAAGTGGAAAGAACCCTGTGTTGAGGAGAGCACGGGTAGTGGAAGTTTTTGAAGCCAGCATGGCAGAAGACATCAAATTAAGCCAGAAAGCAGACTGAAAAGCCTCCCTTAAAGTGAGTGCTCTTTGAAAGGAGGTTGAGCAACTCTATTCCTTAACCTCTTTTGAAGCAGTTAAATATTTTCAGGAAAGAAAAATCAGGTCAGCAAACATTTCTTTGAATGGCCAGACAGTAAACATTGCAGGCTTTGCAGGTCATGTCCATAAGTGACTATGTAGTGTGTGTGTGTGTGCGTGTGTGTGCATGTGCATGTGTATGGAATTTATGTTTTTAACTACGTGGAGGTTTGATTTGGCCTTCAGGTTTATGTGCTGAGGATGACAGTTAAGACTTGAGGGGAAAAGAAAAAGGGGGGGGGGAGAAATCAAATAATGCACAAAATCAACGAGGTAAGAAAAGTGTAAAAGACAAAAGCAATGATACTAGGAAAAAACTTTTTAGACTAATTTTTATTTACTTTCAAAAATGAATTTCTGTGAATTATGAAAAGCCTATTTGGGTAGTTTAAACTGCACATGCATGGCCCTGTTCCTGCCAGCCCACCTTGTGGACTCTTCAGGCCAGATTTCCAGCCCAGCAGCTCGGGTATACTCTCCATCTTCCCTTTTTGTTTCACCAGCAATTTTGGAACTACACACTTTTTTTTTTTTTTAAAGATTATTTATTCATACAGAGGTGGGTACAGGCCAGAGGTGTAGGAGTGGTGAGAGGATTCACCAGAGACAGAGTGAGGAGTAGAACAGGCTGACTGAAGAAGTACACTGCTGAGGGGAGCAGTGGGCGGGTCAGGAGAGGTCTGTTGCGCCATGTGGGTCACCTCCGGGGTGGGGATCAAACTCAGATGAAGTGGATTTGTTTTCCTAGATTAAAACCCTTAGGAAGAAAATGTCCCAAGGGACTAAGAAAACTGGATAGTGAGTATATCACTGGAGAAGTCAGTGAAAAGGTGTTTGGTACCACTATTTTCTGGAAGGTTGTCCTTTGTGAAAATAGGCTTTTATCTTTTCCTTTGCCGGGTTGAGAAATCTCAATTTTACTTGCCTTTGGAGGTAATGTGGGCCATATTAGAACAAACTATAAATATTTCCCTTTTCTCTTTCCCTTCCTGATTAATATGTGAGCTCTTCCAGAAGTGTGGCTTTGTTTTTGCTTAGTGTAATGAAATTGATTCCCAAATTACAGTGTCAAGACCAGCATTAGATAATTATAGTCTTGAACTCCTGGTGTGTATAGGGCATTGCAGATCTATGTGTCAGTAAAGAATATGTAACTTTTAAGTAGCTAATTAAATTGAATAAGTGGAATTAATTTTTTTGCTACTTTAAAAAAAAGATTTATTTACCTAAGTATTCAAGAGTTGGGGTGCAGGCTAGAGGTATGAGGGGGTAAGAGGATTCACCAAAGACAGAGTGGGGAGCAGAACAGGCAGATCTCCTGAAATCCTGAAATACACTGCTTGGGGGAGCAGCGGATGAGACAGGAGAGGTCTGCAGCACCATGTGGGTCATCAAACTGGTTGGGGATTGCACTCATACTTCGTGCTGGTGGCTGCCAATAGCTTCATAGTGCTGAGACCTAACCCCCCAGGGACGCCCATCACTTAAACTTTTACTTAGAATATTCGATGGCTTCTCAACTTGATTTAAATTGCATTTTTGAAGTTACTTGGAGTTGTTTATGAAATGTGTATTTGATGAATTGTCAAGTTTGTTCTTCAGAGTTGACAATTAAAACACCCATGTGGCAGATGATAATGAAACTGGTGAAGTTTATGAGTTATCCCAGGTCATACTGGGAGAAGCAAAAGAGTGAGACCAAGAAATAAGGTCACCAGCTGTTAGCTAGTGTTTACTCCACTGCATATTCCAAGCTGTGCATCTAAATGTGTCTTTCCAAGCCCATTTTTCAAGGTTAACATGATTTACCTTCAAGTAACCTCCTTGATTAAGGTGAGTGGGGCTGGGAGGGGGGATGTTTTTGTACAAATACTTCATCTTTGTATATCTTAAAAGTGAAATTGTTTGCAGCATATCAAATTTCTGTAGAAATGGCTGTCATTCAGCCATTTAAGGAAAAAAATCACAGATTGCAGTCTGCAAGTAAACTAAATTGTTAGTTGATTTTCATTTCATACATTTAGCTGAAAATTAGTTTAATCACGTTCCATAATTAGAATACAACAACAAAAATTATTCAGAATCTCATATTTTTTGTAAAGGCATCAGAGTTTTAAAACTTTACTTTAATCCAGGTTGCCTGAGATTTAGTTCAAAACACAGGAAAATACAAAGAAACTTGGTAAGTTTCTATAGTCAACTTTTTTTCATATATTTTTTTTTAAGATTTATTTATTTATGCATACAGAGCTGGGGTACAGGCAGAGGCTCAGGGGTGGTGAGAGGCTTCACCAGAGACAGAGTAGGGAGCAGAACAGGCAGATCGACGAAGTACACTGCTGAGGGGAGCAGCGGGCGGGTCAGGAGAGGTCTGCCATACCATGTGGTCACCTCCGGGGCAGGAATCGAACTCATGTGGAAGTGGCTTTAGCTTCTCAGTGCTGCGCTTTAACCCGCTGCACCACCAGGGAGGGCCATATTTGGATTTTTTATGTCACAGAATTGACTTCATGTTTTCTTCTAAAGGAGCATAAAGATGTCAGAAAGTTATGTGATACATAATACGTTGACAGTTGATATGTGTAATTGATGTGTAGATTATCCCAGTTGATATGAATTCATATTTCAACTCAGGAACACATATTAAGTAGTAATAGTTCGTTAATGTTGTAAACCATGGTACATACCAACTGAAATGATAAGAAAGGAAATAATGGCCTTTCGCTGAAAATTCCAGTCCATTTGCTGCTGAACTCATGAGAAGAGCAGGGCAGGTGATGCTCTAGGCTGGCTGCCTCACTGTAAAAATCCTGGACTAGGGCATCATCCTGAATGTCAAGGTTTCAGGTGTCTGTGAGCATTGAAGTTCCAATTTTCCATTGAAATTAAGTATTTCAAGTTTAACAAATAAGAATTACACTATAGATGTATGTCTGATGAAAATGGCATAATGAAATGTCAGCATCAAGGCAGCAGGGTCCAAATTGTCCAGCTCTGTTAGTCACCGCCCATTTAATACATAAATAAAAAGATTCCCCCTCCTGCTTACAATGAGCAGTCTAATCTCATTACCAACTTTTCCATGAATTTTTGACAGGATGGAGGAGGCAAGGGTAAGGTTCTTGACTTTTTAATCACCCTGTGATACCATTTTCTAATTCAGTTGAATTATCATCCTCTTCAGCTACTTCCTTTTATCACTGCAAGAGCGGTGGAAGAGCATTAATTTTCCCTGATATTTTTTCCCAGACCAAAAACATTATTTGTACTAGGTTATTACTGAAGTGCTAAGATTAACAAGGAGGGTGTGTATCACAGCTACTTGTGGAATATACGAGATACTCCCACCATTTAAAGTTAAAGTTAAACAAACTGACTTTACTTATATCTGCCCTCTTTTCTCCCAAGCCCAGAAGTTCCTACTTCATTTTACATAATAATTTAGCTGTGTTTCTCAGTAGTTCTTTGTGTAATTACAAGGGTTTCATTGTATATGTCTAAACCAGGACATTTTTCTCCCTAAGAGGAATTCTGTCTCTAGTATGCAAGCATTTGTACCTTCTGAGTAAAGTAGGATGAAGGTAAGGGAGAAGTGAGTGGGAAGATCTGGTGAACATTTGGAAAATGGATGCCTAGAGAAGGACTCTTGTCCAGTTATCTACCACCTGCGGCATCTGTGATAAGAGTGATACAGGCAGTATGCCTGGCAATCATCTCGGCAAGCCTGAGGCAAGTAAGACCACTCCTTTTTTTTTTTTTTAAAGATTATTTATGCGTACAGAACTGGGGTACAGGCCACAGGTGCAGGGGCGGTGAGAGGATTTACCAGAGACAGAGTGGGGAGCAGAACAGGCCGACTGATGAAATACACTCTGAGGGGAGCAGTGGGCAGGTCAGGAGAGGTCTGCCGCGCCATGTGGGTCACCTCCAGGGCGGAGATCAAATGCGCACTGAGGTGGCTGTGGCTAGCTTACAGTGCTGCATTCAACCCGTTTGCACCACCAGGGAGGGCCCCAAGACCATTTCTCATATGAAGGTGAGGAAGCAGGTTTGGAAGGTTAAGTAACTTGCTTAAGGTCATATTGCTATTAA
This sequence comes from Condylura cristata, assembly GCF_000260355.1. Lineage (NCBI taxonomy): Eukaryota > Metazoa > Chordata > Mammalia > Eulipotyphla > Talpidae > Condylura > Condylura cristata. Next base: position 14,750,599 of record NW_004567122.1, read on the forward strand.
GTGGCAGATCTGGGACTTTGCTACAGTCTTTGTGCTTAGTCACTGGAAGATGCTGCCATTCTGGCCCTTATCCTGGTGCCCCACATACATTATTGGGCTCCATGTCTGTGGGTTATATGCAGTTTTCACCTTTTCTTTTTCCCCAAAGAAGAAACCTCCCCAAAGTCACAGAGTACTCATGGAGACAAAAGGGAGTCAAAAACAACTCAGAGTACTCATGGAGCCAAAAGGGAGTCAAAAACAATTCAGCTTCTAAGAGTGTGTGCTGGCATGTTCCATGAATGGGCTTTCCATTAAAAATAATGTATTTCTATTTGGCTTTGCCAAGCAAATTTTGCAATTCTGTTAGAAGTTTGCAAGGTTTTATAATATACATCGCAGGACTGATTTGTACGGACATTTACTTCGAAAGTTTCCAGTGTGAGCAATAGAAAGGATAATGAGTTCATCAAAGAAGAATGTATAAAACACTGTCCACTGTCAGATAGTGGAGATACCCTGGTGAGGAAATATCCTTCAGATTAGGACGCTCTGGTATTGTTCTGGCTTTGAATTCCAAACCCATAGATTTCGGGTAAGAATCATTTTATAGTAGCTCACTTTGCCAAAAAACTAAATGACATTTATGAAATGTTGTGACTTAAATGTTATAATAAAAATAATGAGTTTTCATTGTGTTTTGAAACTGTGGTGGCCAAGAAAATACTTTACGCATAGAATTACACATAGGGATGTTGAGTCTGTTTTTAATGAGTCGTCTTCAGTGATAGTAGGAGAATTCAAAATCAATAGCAGCAGTGAACGTGCATTTCACTGGAGGCTCAAATCCTGCTTTTAATGTAGTGGATGAGTCCTTGTGCAGCTTGTGGAATTGTTGCCTTTCGTGATGCACAACTGTTTTTCTTAAGGCAGGGGAGAGACTTTAGGAAATGGGCTGAACTAAGATTTGAAAAAACGGCAATGATGAAACATGTTACCTGGTGCAATCTCTTGATTTTGGTGTTTGCAGGAGAATTAACTTTCTCCTGCTCTGTAGACTTGGTTCAAATATTTTTTGACAGAGGGAGTGTGGTGTAAGGGACAGTGTGGGCTGGGAGCTAGGGTTCACTGTAGCTTCATGCAGCGTGGGTCTGAGGGCCAGTTGTGTGGTGCCGGAGAATACCTTCTCTTGGCCGTTCCCTTGGAACACCTCATAGGGTTGGTTTAAGAATTAGATGACAGTGATTAATAAAGTGTGCTAATAACAGTGAGCTGTCGTTCTCTGCTTTATGATTCATTAAATTGCAGCCGACAGTGCTCTAAATGTAGGCAGATGAAATGCAGTGATTCAGGTACTTTACTTAATTACACGGGAATTGTGAAGACCTGGAGCCCTGTGGGCATGAGTTTGTCTTTGTGGGAGAAGGGAGGCTTTCTGGTTAAGGATCGAGTGCCTGTGTTCCCGTCTAGCTGAAGGGTAGGAGACACCAGTGTCCTGCCCTAGAGAGGCCTCTGCCCCAGATTCAGCCCCCAGCCCTTTTGTCATATGTTCCTGGTTGACTTGAAGTCTCCAGTCCTGATCGGAGACCTTGCTTGCCCTCATCTCTCTTCTCTGGATGAGACTCATCTGTTGGTAGATGGACCCGCCCTTATGGAGCACATCTGTGGACTCAGCCAATACCAGTCTCCTTCCCATCCTTGGTAGCTGGATTTTCTCACACTGTGTTCTTGTTTTTGGATTGGATTCACCTCATACCAAGCCATTTACTAAATAATGCGTTAGTTCTCTGAACATCTTATATACCATGTCTTAGCCTAATCATTCTCAAAATACGGTTTTGGGCCAGTGGTATCAGCATCTCTTGGGAACTTACTAGAGTTAAGTTTTGGAACCCCACTCAGCACTTGCTGAAACAGAAACCTGGGGGTGGGGGGTAGGGTCTAGCTATCTGTTTAACAGTCCCTCCAGGAGATTCTGAGCACATTAACACTTGAGAGCCCCGTCTTGGACTTCCAAATCCCTCTGTGAAGGCATTACCTCCCTCTTCTTCCTGCCATGGACCTGGAGAACAGTTTCTGCTGGTCTCAGCTTTCATTGTATACATAATAGCCTGTTGCTAAGATCCATCAAGAGGATCACCATTTCTAGATGGGAACAGTTTAGGTTAGGTAAGGCTACCAGGGGAATAGAACGAGCACATATTCTGATGCTATGATTTCCAGACAGGCATCTAGATCTGAATTAACTGAGCACTGTATTGCAGAGGCAAATAACACTATTACTTTTTTTAATGCAAAAGAAATGGCTTCAAGGTAGGGGGTGATAGGGGTGGTGGAGAGGCTGAAAGCAGATGCCATCTCAGGTAATATACCACTGCATACTCAGGGCTAGCTTCCTTCTGCTCTCCCTTCCAGTTATGTTTCTCTTTTTTCCTACAGAAACAAGCAAAAATCTTGACAGGGCTATTAGGTAATGACAAGAAGAGAGCATTACCATATTTATAGGTTGGGTATGAATATCCAGGGTTTTCAATGTGAAAGCTGAGGTAGGTTTTCATGATTTCTACTTCCTGTCTTCAGGAATAACTAAGTGGGAGCTACAGTGCATCTTTATTTTGTAGCTGTGGTTTTCATTAAATTTAATTGAGACTCCCAGAAACTTTAAATTTAGGGCAACTTCAAAATGCAGGTGACTTCTGTTAAATATAATTATATTCCCTTTTTAGCAGCCATGATTTGGCAAAGCTGAGTTGTCAGACTTAAAAACTTTAATAGGCTCACAGGAGTTTGGTTTCATAGAGTCCATTTCCAAGCACAGTATCCCTTTCCACTTCTCCCCTCTCTCACCTCCTCCTCCCCCTTCTATCTCCCTCAGTGTTTTGAAGGGGGCCCAGGTTCATGTGTGTATCTAACAAAAGTTGCCTATTTGCGCTTACAACTTCATTAGTGAGTTGAAGTCAGCATTTCGGACATTAATACACTTTGAAGGTTTGGTTCTGTGTCAACCTGATATGGGGGCAGTTTGGGGGCCTTTGATTCTGCATCCAAAGAATCGAGTGGCCACAAGGCTGTCAGAGGGAGAAATCAAAGGGCTGGGCCTGCCTTCTTGGCCAGCAGCTCACAGGGTGGGAGGAGATTGGAGAGTAAGTTACATCCCTCCTGCCTTCTGTTCAACTTTTTCCCCTTTGAACCAATTACATTCTTTATATGTCTAGATTTAGAAAGTTTGTGGAAATTCGTGATGAATGTAGTTACAGTAACATGGCGTAAAGCCTTCTGGTGCAGCTTTTAGTGTATCCCAAAAGACAAAGTAAGTCATAGCAAATAACTTGCTCTAAGTCAATATGCTGCAATTCGTATACAAATTAAGGTGGGCTTGGGGGGAGGAAGAGGAGTGATTAAACAGCTACAGTGTGCAAAACTGGACCTGCCGGCTAGAAGGATTTTGTATGGAAAGAGTTCCCCCTCAGAGATCTCAGAACAATTGCATTTTCAGTAATTGTGCTGAGGTTTCACATCAGCATTTTCCTCACCTAGCTAAATCATAATACATCATTGCAAAGGTAATGAGAGAAGGTTGTCAGGAATTTGATGAAGTCCAAATTTTTTTAGTACTCTTGACATCAGCCATGCTTCATGTGTCTGAGCACAGTTCATGTAGGTTAGATCGATTTATTTAGAAGTAAACAGCTTTCTTTATTTAAGTTGCAAGCAGATTCCTGTAATAATCATGTGCATTTTATTTGATTTTAGCTGTAATCCAAAAATCCAGTGCACATTTAATGAGGGTCACAATTATAATGCATGATTATTGGGCTTACATATCAAGCAGTTGAGTAAGTTGTTTTAATAGTGTCAGTACAACTAAACAAGCCCAATGTTTGTAAGTTTCATTTGTTTTTGATAGTTGTTCAGTATCTTGAATAGAATCAGCATTACCATAAAACTTTAAAAATAGTAGTTATTGTGCTCTCCATACAAAATAAAAACATTTCCCTCTGATTTCGGATTGGATATGGACTGGATGGTAGATGATATCAAGGATTTTGTTAAGCATAGCCGTGGTGTTCTAGTCATGTAAGAAAATATCCTTGTGCCAATAGGAATACACATTGAATCATGTTAAGGGTTTATATATTACAGTAGTCGATGCTGGCTGTTTTCTCTGCTTTGATATATATCTGACCATTTCATAATTAAATGAGCCCTCTTCATATATAGACATGCTATAATGCACAGCTTTTGCAGCATTCCACACAAATACCAGCACCCACTCATGGCCCCAGTCTTCTCTGATTCATACACCCCCTTTTTAAGAACCTTGGTACATGGCTTGTTATCCTTAGTTTCCCATACATCCTATTTTATATATAATACCCAACTTCCTGGGCACAGCACTGAAATAAAATGTCCTACTATTGCCTCAGAACTAAGCTGTTTTTCCAATTTTGTTGACCAGAAACCCTTTATTTAGGGAAGCCACTGGACATTTAGATGACACAGTGGAGGCATAGATGTCAACTTTCTGCCAAGGTTGAAATATGATCAAGGAAGATTGGGAAGGACTAGGTCTGCTCCTCAGTTCTCTGATAATCAGAAACACTCCAGGAATGTGAGTCTAGGAGCTTGCTGCGTAGGTAGCTGTTGCAGGGCTGAGTAGGGCTGAGAGGTGAGAATGGAGAGGGAGCACTGTGAGCCAGCTGAGATCACACAGGTATTGGGACATTTGTGCTGGGGAGAAGGGCCCCAGTCTCTACCATGCCTCCACCTACTTCCAAGAGATCAACTACTCCCTAGAAAATTTACCTTCATCTACCTGCCAAAAGAAAACTGCCCATAAAGGTAGAAGTCGTTTTACTCTGTCATCAGTGATAAAGTATATTCAAGTAAACACCTGGCTGAGACAAAGCATTGGCATTCATTTACCCTGAAATATGATCAGTCAGCAAGAGTGCTAAGTGGTGATAAGAGAGCTGTTCCTAATGAGAGGGCAAGAGGTGGTGGGGTTGGTGCCTGGAAAACAGAAGAGGCTCTTCCCGCCTCACTCTTAACTTTGTGTGGACTAACACAGGCCTTTTTCTGTGACCTCTCATGCCTCAGGGTAACCCTGAAGTGTGCCATATATATGAAATATATATTATAGAAAGATATAATAATTAAGATTAAGATAACATTAGCCTACAACACTATGATTCAGAAATATATGGTCAGATTAGGTGGGGGCCATGAATGCCTGGGTGGTGGATGTGGTGTGATAACTTGTATCTGAGGAATGCTTTTGACAGAGGAATACCTGTTATCATGGGATAATAGGAGTCAATTTGCTGCTCGGCAGAGTGAGGTTTTCTTTTCTCTAAACATGACAGGAAAAAGGCCTCAAAACTGCACAGAAGACCTGTGTAAATTAGGAAGCCAAATCAGAGAACAGCGAGCACATGGACATATCTTCTTCGTATGTATGTAATAGGATGCCTGCATCATCCTGGATATTGTAACTATTGAGTTGCTCTCTGACCTTGTCATAAAGAGACTGGAGGCGCCCAAAGGGAACAGGTAAGCTGTAATTCCCAATAGAAGCTGTTTGCAACTGATGCTTTTAAGTTCTTGCTCTTTACTATAGTTGCATTGAAGTTGTAAGTAGACTTAGGTATTACATGTGAGAAGATAATTCATAAAGGGCCTTTTTGTTTTCCATGAAGATCACCCATGACTACCACCTGAATGATCTGACATACAATATCAGACATGAGGTAATCACAACATAATAACAGTGCCTTGTGCAAATCGTTGTGCCAGGGTCTCTGTCTAATCTAGATTTTAAGTGAATTTGTAAGCAACTTGTAATGAGGAGGATGAAATGAAGATGGCTGTGAGGGGGTTGTGGGTTCCAGCCACATTTTCTCCTCTTCCACCCTCATACTGTCTTGCTTAGCAGTCATTAGCTCATGAAGGACATGATTTTGCCTGCCTGAATTGTTCACAAGGTATTGAGGTATTTGCAGCACTGGAGGCTAATATCAGATACTTCACCCTATAAGTTTAGTGATGTTTTAAAATATACAAGGATTTATTGAATTGATACTTGTTGAACTCTTAAAAAGACTTCTGCTATAGGGAAATCTTGATCTGGTGAGAAGTTTATACCTACCTTCAGGAAATGGCCTACATTTTTTTCGTTTGACTTTTATTAGAATGACAAGATACACATTAATAATGCCATACTTGTGTGGTAAGACAGCTGTAATCTAGTAGTGAAGCAGAAGGAGACTGGAAAATTCTGAAATTTTGGCCAGAGAATCAGCAGGAATAATTATAGGAAATGATTACAGATACCAGCCTGTGGAGCTGATTAGGCCTTGGAGGCTTCTTGGAGGTTTTAGCTGTCTAATTTTTAAATTTTTGAATTCATTGTATATTGAGAAGAGTATCAATCCAGATTAGAGGTGACTGCATAGGAATTTATGAGTGATTTTCAAATGATGGCCACCGAACCAGAATCAGCAGTAGTGGCAGTGTGTTAACCAAGTACTTATTAGAAATGCAGCTGCTTGAGCCCAGATCAGACCTACTAGATCAGAAATCTTTAAACAAGACTTTGCAGGTGACTGATGCATGCTCAAGTTTGAGAGCCCTGAGTCTATATGCCATCTGTGAATTCCAGCAATGCAGGTGTGGGATTTCTAGAACTCATGGTGAGGTGGTGAAGATTAGAGATTGGTTTGTAATCTCTCAGATAGTGAATGAGCAAATAAGAGGTTGAGTTTTGGTGGTAAAAGTTGGTCCTAAATCCAACCAGAGAACTTCCTTTTCTAACTATCTGGGGGAAACCTTTCTTAATCCTTCAGTATAAATACTTCTGAACCTAAAAAGGAAAGTACTAATTTAAAAATGCAAAGGAAGAAGAGTGATTTTGGAAAACAAGACACCAACCTAAACAGTTATTAAGTTGACATCGAAAACTGCTGTGCCCAAAGAGAAGTTATTTGTCACTATTAAATGAAATTTTATCCAAATGAAAGATGATCAGAATGAAATATGATGGTAATTGATAATTACCATGAAATTGTTGACTTTTTAGCAAAAGTCACTTTCATCAGCAGCAATTATCTCTTTCACTGGGCCAGTTCAGAGGTAATATCCGCAGGGGAAAAGCAGCAAGGGAGTATTAATCACTCAGCCTTGGATCAGCTATGCCATGGGCCTGGTGACCACAAGTGATTAGATTGGATGTTCCTCTTGCAGGCCTTTGTGTGTGTGTGTGTGTGT
>NW_004567122.1:14757943-14775324 GCF_000260355.1 Condylura cristata
ACTCAGCCTTGGATCAGCTATGCCATGGGCCTGGTGACCACAAGTGATTAGATTGGATGTTCCTCTTGCAGGCCTTTGTGTGTGTGTGTGTGTGTATATATATATATATATGTATTTATGTATGTATATATATGTGTGTGTGTATATATATATATGTATTTATGTATGTATATATGTGTGTGTGTATATATATATATATATGAAGGTTCTTCACATTAATTTTCATTCATTTGATAATACAAGAAATTCCAGTTGAAATACAGTATTTTGTGAATGTTATCTTTCATCTGTGTAACCAGCATGTGAGTGACTATGGCATGGAGAGCAAAATAAGCATAGTTTCTCCCTTTCTCAAAAAACAAGAGGAAGAATCAGTCACATTCATATAAAGGATGAAGAATATTTTAGACACAGAGTTGCTTTCTTAAAAAATGACAAGAGGCCCTCCCTGGTGGTCCAGTGGGTTAAAGCACTGCACAGGGAAGCGTAAGCCACTTCCACATGAGTTCGATCCCCGCCTGCCCCGGAGGTGACCACATGGCGTGGCAGACCTCTCCTGACCCATCCGCTGCTCCCCTCAGCGGTGTGCTTCGTCGATCTGCCTGTTCTGCTTTCCACTCTGTCTCTGGTGAATCCTCTCACCCTTCGCATCTCTGGCCTGTACCCCAGTTCTGTACGAATGAATAAAAAAATCTTTAAAAAAAAATGAAAAGAAAACAAAATTATAAGCAAATTTTTCCTCATGTCAAACTCTAGGCTTTTGGAGATGAAGCGAAAACTTGCATGCATGAAGGAGAAATCACACAAAACTCAAAATACCACCTTGCAGTTACATGAGCTTTGGGATATTTTCCTAAAATTACCCCTTTCCCTTGTATAGATATCATATGCTCAGCCAGTGTTCCTTATGGACATCCTTTTTGGCTAAATAACTTTCTTAGCAGACTATCCTGACATGGTGAAGACTGAATTTGTTTTTAGAAGGCGAGATATAATGTCAAGCACTAAGAAAGAATTCTTCACATGTCCACTACATGACTTGTTATTCTCATTATGTTTTAGAAATAAATTGTGAATCGTTTTCCATGTGTCATTTTTGTATACAATAATCTTTTGGATGTCTTTAATAAAATAAGTGCTTTCTACCACTAGTGCTTTTCTAGTGGTAGAAAAACTCCATTGTCCTTGGAGTTTAGTAAAGATTCTTTTATGTTAATAGACTTTCTAACAAATGAAACTTCAAGGTAAAGTCCATTCGGCAACACCTGTGGGAAATGAATGATAAGCAACAAACCATAATCATAAATGCAATCAGAGAGCAAGGCTAAGGTATCTCTTCATATAGTGGGCTAGCTGAAGTCTGTGATTTACAGTAGAGAAAGAAAACCATGATACTTAAACCATTTGGATATAAGAGATTAAGACATTGGGAAGCAGAATGTGAAAAGAAAATATTAAAACAAGGCTCTCATATTTCAACTATCAGCTAAGACTTTTTCTACATTATTTCATATTATCCTCAAGGATAATATTTCCACTTGACAGTGAAGTACAGAGAGATAAAGAATATTCTCAATATTAAGGACTGAAAGTAGGGATTTCAGAACAATGCAGAAACTGTATTGCGCAAGTCTTCAGTGTTAGGCATGATTAAAACATCCAGGCAACGCCAGACCCCTTGATAAAAGCACGTGTAAGCTGGCACGTGTCCTTCCTAATTTACTGCTCTGACCCTGCCCCATCCTACTGCCAAGGCTGAAGGGTCTTAGGAGACTGTCACCTCTCAGTGCAGCTTATCCCTGCCTTTACAGGTACATCTTTGACCAAAGGAATTGTCCCTTGGTGGTTTTATGGTTTGGGGGGCTCTTTTCCATGAGCATGTCATCTTCCCTCTCTTTGTAATCACTGCAATTTGGGTCAAATTGTGATTCAAATATAAATGTGTGATTAAGGTCATTTCTAGATCTTAGGCCTCATATTATTTGCTGTTGAAAACATTTTGGGAGGAGCTACTCAAATGAGAAACATACAGCAAGAAGATGCTGTAAGCAGTCGGAAAGGAAGTAACAAAATACCTTGGTAAAAACTATGTTTTAAGATATGGAAAAAAGAGGAAAACTAAAATTAATCCACACTATAATTCAACACAGTATTAATGTAATAAATGATGGGGCATTGGAAAACAAAGAGATGTGTTTGTTTTATGAGGGAGAAGATTTGGTTTACATATGTATGATGAGCCTTAGTCTTAGGTTAAATGTATCAACTGTGAGACCAAACAATTGCAATTTAGATCAGTAGAAAAAGGTGGAAGAAAAAGGTGAGAAAGAAAGTATGGAAAATAATAAACAGATTATTTGTTAAGACAGTCCTAATGTAAAATTGGAATAAATGTAAATGTTTTAAGCTTAACCACCTAAGAGAGAAAATGTGCAGATTTGATTAAGAGTTTGGAAATGAAAGGATGAAAACGAATGTGCAGTTAAAGTCAGTCACATGCTCATCTGACAGCATAAAATATAAGGTCAAAGACGATTATTCTAGTAAAATGTGACATTAACAGGATGTCATTGTCATTATCATATCTGCACCAATTAATGTAACTACATGTGGAATAATTGGCAGAACTACAGATAGATACAGTGAATAATGAAGTAGGACTTACAGCTGTAGATTTTAAAGATCTTTCAGAAACAGGTAGATGAAAAAGACAAAAGAGGACTATTAATGATCTGAACAATACAATAAGTCTATGCAAAGATTTAGATCTATTTTTGAAATCCACATCCAAGGGACAGAGAATCCTACTTACTTTGAAGAGCTCATGCACATTTATAAAAATAACTGTGTGTTAGATTAGAAATGAAGTTGTGAACATTCTGTAAAATGATCCATGGTTTAACAGAAAAAGAGCAGAATCATTTGCATAGACTTGAAGCCTATGAACCAACTATGGGAAATCAGCTACCTGTTGGTAAAATTAGCCTTTTCAATCTCCCAAAGACCAGCATTAAATAAAGACCTTTTAAACAGTGATAAACAGCCTTTGCATCTTCACAAAGTATTCTTTTAGAAAGGGAGCAATTAAAAGCCAACATTGCTTTCCTCTGCAGATAGATAACAGCAATATATCTTTTAGTAAAAATAACTTTGAATCAGAAACCCCTCCCTCAACAGTGATTACTGTCAAGGACTCATTGTTCCAAAATTAAAATGTGATTATTTTAGAAGCATTTTTACAGAGTAAAATCTGCTGGACTACTTCCTGGGTTCAACTTCTCACTTTGATTAGCTAATAAAATCCTTATCATTGAGCTTTTTATTCCAGCTAACAAAGCTTTGATAAAGATTGGAGGATAATAGCTTATAGATCATATTCCCTGACCACAGTGCAATAAAAAGACATTAATAGTCAGAGACTAGCCAAAATAATGCCATATGTATGAAAACTTAAATAACCTTCACTGTAAAAGGAAATCATAGAATTCAATACTTAAGGGTGAGCAGCAATGAGCCCTGCATATGAAATCTAGGAAATGGACTCAGTAATATTCAGAAAGAATTTTTTGTCACTTTAAGGATGTTTAACAGGAAACAAGAAATGCTATAAACAATAAAGCTAAGCACCCAACTTAAGAGGTTGGAAAAGAGTAACAGAACACCCAGAAAACAAGAAGAAAGGAAATGATAACTATAAAGAGGAAGTCAAATAGAGATGACCATATGAAAAAAAAAACAAGTAGACAAGAATTTCTAGGAAATGACAGTGAAAATGGTGAAGTAGGTGCTTCTAAAAATTCTCTCTTCATAAAGAAGGGAGAACACTAGAAGCTTTCTCAGAATCCACACAAGCCACAATGGCTGGATCTTGGTGGGAACAATAAATATAGTGACGTTTAACTTGTTCTGTTTTTGTGCCCCTCTCTCCGGCTCTGTGGAAGGTTAAAAATCCCCGGCCCACAGTAACATTGAAAACAAAAATCCCATCCCTGCAGCCATCAGAAGAGGCAAAAAATCTCACTCACAGAGAATTGACAATATCAGACCTTCTTTGGTGTTTCACCGAAAATCCCACTGAAGTGAAAGGTTGTCTTTATTTGACCCCACTTAGAGCTAACTCAGTTCAGAAAGCTTTTACCGTGGAGAAGTTTGTGGAGGACTCTGACAAGCTGTTATTAAGCCTTATGTCTGCTTTAGACATTTGGAACAAATAGTAGCCCCATCAGAGCCGTAAAAGGGGAAGCTGAAGAAGTTGTGTCCATATTGACTATGAAGTTCTGATATGCTCCTGAGACACTTGGCCTTCCTGGACCTCTCACCTTGAGGTTCTGACTTGGTGAAGACAGAATTGTCAGCTAATGGAGTGTTCAAGGTATTGCACCAACATGCACATGAAGCCCCTCAGCAAAGACTCTCAGCACTGGTACCCAGTGAAGAGGAAATCTGTCTGCAGTCATTAGCTGGCCTTTCAGCTAAACTGGTAGGTGTTTAAGTGGTAATGGATAGCAGTGAATGCCGACATTACAGATTCAGAAAAGTCACTGCAGTAGCAACTTCAGACAGCAAGGACAACTAATGTTGGAGAGAGCACAATCTTCTTTCTAGAGTAGCCACATCATGGTATTTACGTGTTCAGTTTTCAATAAAAAAAAAATATGAAATAGGGCCCTACCTGGTGGCACAGAGGTTTAAAGCACAGCACTAAGAAGCTAAAGCCACTTCAGCATGAGTTCAATCCCCGCCTGCCCCGGAGGTGACCACATGGCGTGGCAGACCTCTCCTGACCCGCCCGCTGCTCCCCTCAGCAGTGTACTTCGTCGATCTGCCTGTTCTGCTCCCCCATCTCTGTCTCTGGTGAAGCATCTCACCCTCCTGCACCTCTGGCTTGTACCCCAGTTCTGTATGAATAAATAAAATATGAAATATGCAAAAAGATATTATCCATACAAAGACAAAAATAATAGGAACTATCCTCAAAAACGCCCAGATATTTGACTTACCAATGACTTTGTCTTTATGTCAGCTTGACTAAGTTAAACTATGTCCCTGGTTCCCCAGTTAAACATTATTTCTGGATTTGTCTTTGAAGGGGATTATGGATGAAATGGACAATTGAAAGGCTGAGTTAAGCACACTGTTCCCTACAATATGAGTGGGTCTCATATTGTCCATTGAATGCCTAAATAGAATTATTGGTTGAGTCAGAAATAATTCTCTCTTCATATATAAGCTGGGATGTCAGACTTCTGTCTTTGCAAATCCTGTATCTAGTAAAGTCTATGATCCAGAATATATAAATATTTCTTACACTGTAACAATTTCAACCCAATTAAAAATGAGAGGCAATTTTGAATAGATGTTTCTCAAGAGAAAGTATACAAATACCAATAAGATCGTAAAAAGATGCTCAGCATCTTTATTTATTAGGGTAATGCAGATTAACACCATAATGAGATATGTCTTCATATTCACTAGGTCTAGGTTGTGTAAAAATTGAAATGTTCATTTGTTTTGTGGATGGAAATGTAAAATGGTCCAGTCATTGTAACAAGTTTGGAACTTCTCAAAAAGCTAAGCATTGATTTATCATACGGTCCAACCATTTAACTGCCAAATATGTACTCAGAAGAACTGAAAACAAATGTCCATGCAATTACTTGTTCATTAATTGATGAAAATGTCCATCAATCAATGATGGTTAAGCAAAATATAGCATATCAATTCAATAGCATGTTATTCCACCATAACAAGAAAAAAATGACATATACGACACTGTGGGTGAAAACATGCTGAGTGAAGAAAGCCAGAGATAAAAGTCACTTATTGCATGGTTTCATTCATATGAACTATTCAAAACGGGAAATAGAAGCACATCAGTGGTTTCCAAGAGTTGGGAGAGAGAAGGGGCTAGAAATGTGTGTGGGCACTCTTCTGGGGGGTAGTAAAAAATTCTGGGATTATATACTAATAATAGTTGCACATTCCTATAAATATATCCTGGATGTAATATATAAGACCTATCTAAACACATGTATGCACACATATATAATGGAATTTTATAATAAAATATACCAGAAACCACTGAATTAATTTCAATTGTTGGTATATGAATTATATACTAATGTAGTTATATCTCAATTAAAAATAATGTAGTTATATCTCAATTAAAAATAGATCAATGAAATGAAAAGTGATTCTTGGGCTAGATAAACTGATTAGCAAACTTTAACAAGAAAGTTGAAAAAGAAGAGAAAGTTGTGTGATACAGAAAATGAATGACTAAAAAGTAAAGATACAAGAAAAATATAAAAGTAATAGAAGATTACCACAGAAAGATCCCATGATAAATATGAACTTGATATGTTGCAACTGATGATGTATCTTACTCCTGTTCTCAGTGGCAATGGATTTAAGCGTTTCTCCTTTCTGAAAGGGCTGTTGAGGGACTGTGAGGCTCAGTGGGTAGCAACACCAGGCCATCTTTGAAGAGACCTCAAAGGAAGTAGGAGTCACTTTAGCCTAGGTGTGCCACACTGAGCAAATGGGAAATGCCTGTACTTAATGCAGTCATCGAAAGTTTTCACCTACCATGGGTCACCAAAATACTTCAATCTTTATTTAAGCCAGAACTGACAATAACCACTAGATGGCACCACATTGCAACTAGCAGAGATGAATTTGAAGCATGCACTTTGCAACACTTGACCCCTGGCTATCGTGATTCTTCCAGGACATTTCATTCATCTCACAATTAAACACCTTTATTTTTTTTTTGGGGGGGGGTGTTACTCTTCTTATCCAATTACGGTTTTTACTCTATAAAAATGGCTTTAAAACTGATTCAGGGGACATACTCCTTGAAAATTATCAAATGACAAACTTCTCACAAATATAGAAAATGTGACTAGAACCATAAGTATTTTATTGAAGTAGCACATAACAGTTTACTTCCCTAGGCTTATATTGTTTCTAGGTAAATTGCCCAAACTTTCAAAGAACCATTGATTCCTGCACTCATAATTGATATTCCTGACAATTGAAGAGAACAAAATTGCCTGGCTCATTTTATGGACCTCAAAAGTCATGATGTGGATGTACCCCTCTGTCTGCTGTGTGGCTCCCTCAGTATCAGCCAGACTTTGGGTGCCCAGCCCTTTCCTGACCCCCCTTCCCTTGCTTCCCAGCAGATGAGAGCTCAGTGTGCTCCATACTGGAGACTTTAGTAGTAGATGTGAACTTGAAGTCAAACCAAGGCCTCCTGACCAGTGAACAATGAAACACAGAGAAGGGAGTGCACTTCTGAACATTAGGTGGGGACATGAAAAGGGCCCCCAGAACTTGGGAACCATTAGTATCACAAGTACAAGCTACCACACAAGACACCCCAGGCGTCACTTCTGTCTGACAGATTTGAGTGAATGTCCTTCCCTAAGGGGACACAGTAACTACCTGGTAGCCTGTGTCTTCTAGGACAGCTGCCTTGAATCTGCTTCCCTGGGCCAAGCCCTGAGAACATGATCTGCTTGAATAGCTAAGCTGGGAAGACTAGGAAGGAAGAGGGGCTTCTGATCATGGTGCTTTGACAACTCCTTTCTAAGAAGACACTCTGTGCACTGGGGACTTGAAGCAGATGGACAAGGACCAAGAAAGTGAAGTGTCTTGACTGCAGGGACCTTGTAGTAGCAGTTTAGATATTTTGCACACAGCTGCTGGATAGCAAAGGGAAGTCTGTTAAATATATAACAGACTTCTCGGTCACGCTGGTATCATTTCTCTCTCAGTCCATACATTGCAATTTGTGCCAGACTCACTGTATCTAGGAATTAACTTACCAAGATTAGTATACACACTGTGGACAAAAGTTAAATGCACACACACATCTAGAAGAGGATCTGAAAAAGTGATGAAACATCTCAGTCTCTTGGCTAGGATGATGATAAAATGATGGTGCTTTTTCCTCAATTATCTCCAATTTTAATTCAATCCCAATGAAAAAAAAATCTGGATTTTTTGGTTGAATGTGATAACTTTTACTCTAAAATTTATATAGCACGATTAATTAATTAATTCAAATATTAAGCCAAGCTAAAAAAGTAAAAAAGAAAAAAAAGGAAACCTGAAATCGGATCTACTCTCTTAAATTTTTACATGTGCAGAACAGTATTGTTAACTCTAAGTACAATGTCATACAGCAGAGTTGCAGAAACCTTTTAATAACAAGACTTGATGAGTAAATGGGGTAACATTCCCTGGCAGGTATTAAGACATACTACAAAGACACAGTAGTAAAAGCAATATAATAATAATGCAAGGACAGACAAAATAGAGTCATGAAAGAGAACAGAAAACCCAAGAACAGGCTCATATGATTGAAAATTAAAACAGCAAGATAAAATGTCTGGTCAGTCGGGAAAGGAAAGGTTGTGTAATAAATGCTGGCTACAAGCAGGCTAATTACATGGAGAAAATAAGGTTAATTTTGATACCACAAATAAAGGTGAATTCCAGATGAGTTAAAAATGGCAGTTTATACAGTGAATAGGAGAAAATGTAGGAGAACTTCCCTTGTGAGTTTAAGGTTTACTAAATACAACTCCAAATATAAAATCCACAAGAAAGAAGCTGATGTTGATTGCATCTTGGTAATGCTATAACAAATATGAGAATGTTAATAGAATGTTTAAAGTGGCTAAGGCCAACGAAGGATAATTGTGGGACATGCAGACAACTCTCTAAGTTAACAAGAGAAAGGTGCAAAATCTGGTGAGAAATAACCAAAGTATAGGCAAAGAGAACTGACAGGATAAGAGAATTTATAGGATACATACACAATTTTATATGAACATCTGCAAATAAAAGACTGCATTCCTGCCTATGGAGCAGGAGAGAAATGCTAGAGGGATTTGGTGATTTAAAAAACATGAGAATGGATACAAAAAAGTTAATAAATAAGAGAAATCTGTGTGGACCAATGAATAGGTCCCACTGACTGAAGAATATGATTATCTTAGTCTTTTCCAAGGGAGGTCCAAAAGAAAAATATTGAAGCTATCTATCTTTTTCTTTTTACAGCTTCAAACCCACTGCCTCCTCTGCTAGTTTTACCCCTTGAGGTCATGTAAACATCTTCCCTTGAGATAATTATGTAGTCTTGGAGGCGTTGCGGATGGATGATTACCTGAAGTGAAGTGCTCGGATACCTGGCACCAAAGACTTATTCAAGTCTTAGTTTCCTCTTTTCCACTTTAATGTTGCTACTTTTCATCTGCTTTTCCCAGATCTTTTATGTTAAAAATACAGTTATTTCATACATCATTCTCTTTGCAGATCTTTATTTGGAACATATAATAATCCTTCACCAAGACTCATTCTCCTCTGCTCTTTCGCTCTTCGGAAGCGTGGGCACCCTAGCGCCCCCTGCTGGAGTGGCTCAGAGGCCCCTTCCCTGGAGATCACAGGTCCATGAGTGCAGCCTGGAAAAGCAGGAGCATGCGCGGCCACGTCACCACCACACCTTGGTGACCCAGGTGCAACAACCTTCACCCAGGGTGAGACGCTTATAACCCTCTTGCTAAATACCCTCTCTCCCTCCGCTCCTTGTACAATTATCTTAGTTCTAAGCAAAAGGTAGGATGCCACTGGATTCCTGTTGGGTTTCCTTGTTAAATTTGGTTTTAGATTTGCTCCCACCCTGTGCGTTGTCCAAAGTGCTGCAGATTTGTCTAATTCCTGAATTATATATGTCTGTGTGCATGTGTACGTGTGTGTGTATGTATATACGCATACACATAGTGTAGATTGCTCTCATGGGTGGATGTTACAAAAAGTCAGGTTAATGAAAGTTGACTACAGAATTGAAGCAGCTGGGAGGGGCAGAGGGAGGGGAAGAGGTAAGAAAGAGCAAAGAGAAGGAAGCACCACGGTCTGTGGTAGTGACTGTGGGTGGCTTGGTGGTGGATGTACAGGGGCAATACCTGCTGGGGGCATCCCAATATTACCTCAAAAAAAAAAAAAAGGCAGGTTGAACCTTAATGGAAAGAAAATCTTTAAAAATCAGAACAGTCTCAACGTGGAGTCAATTTCTGAGGAAAGGATGAATTCACAATCAGCATCGATCCAAATGTGGCTGCTTTTTTGGAACCTGGGACTTTGGAGTCCAGTGGACCTTGGAAGCGACCAGGCTGGGTAGGCTCATTGTCAGTTCTGGCAGATGGAACGATGATTTTGGAGCACTTGGTCGATCTTTCAGGCTTGGATACTCTTTCAGGAACCCAGGTACACGGGTGTGTCTGCCAGGAAGGCTGGCATGCAAGGAGGGGGCGGGGCAGGGAAGGGGTGCAAGCAACCAAGCCTCTAAGCACTATCCCCCCACCCCCCAGCTTTTACGCACGTTGTCATGACTCTGGCGTCATCTTATAATCTCTCTTCTTGTGTAGTCAGCTGCTCATCTTCTCATAGCCGCCAACGCTGCTGCTTTTAGCCGGCCCTAGACTCAGGTGTGCCCACTGACACAGGTGCGCGCCCACACGCCAGGTGCCCAGAGTCAGGTGCCTGCGCCCACACTCCCCAGTGCCTCCTCATTAACACCGTCAGGGCTGCAGACGATGGCCACGGAGTATAGCGGCGTAAAAAGCGCAATTAATTTGCTTTGCCCACACCCCTGTCACACCAGAGCCCTCTGTGGGGGTGGTTTGCATCTCCTGGCGCTCACCCTTCCCCTCAGAGATACCTTGTAGAATGGTTCTGGCATGGGGGCAGGCGCCTTAGAGCTCCTCAGGTGATTCCAGTGTGTCCCCTACCTGAGACTGTCTCGCGTAGAAAATAAGTATAACCACGTAGGAAAGTTGAGTCCTTTATCTCGGAAGCAATGTTATTTTTGCCACCTTTTTGGTAGCCAGTCAGATACTTAGGTGCTTTTGGAAAGAGATACTTCTCTTTCCTCCCACTTTTTTCTGCTCTCTCTGCCCGGTTCCCCGAGCTGTCGGTTGAAGGGTGACCCCTGTGCCTGCAGTTCTCACTCTGGGGTGCTGTGGATTTTGCTCCCTTGGAGATAGATTGCCTGCTAGTGCTCTCTTACCCCTCAACCTGGAAATCACAGCGCTTTCTCCAAAGGGACAATTTTCTGTGAAACTGGCTATTTAAATAGCCACATAAGATTGAAGAAAACACATGTAGCTGCGGAAAAGCCATCGACTGTAGTCTTAAGTGTAAAATTTTCTTTTTCGGGTCTGTATGTTGAACTGGTTTAGAAAACCCCAGGTTCTTGTTTAACTTAGCCAATCAGAAAAGACATTAAGGAATGATGACAAGGGTCTCGTTACCTCCTGTCTGCTCTTTCCTTTTTTGAGCTCCCCAAGGGCAGAAAAGTCAGCTGCCTCTGCTTTGCGTAGAGTCATTTTACAGAGTTCATTCTTAGGCGCCTTGCTTCCTTTCAGGAGGAAGCTCAGGGCTTGGCATTATGGCGGGTCTCCTTAAATACTTGCGAAAGGGGGAAAGTTCACTGAAATATAACCAGTTGCTTCTAGATAAACAGCAGCAATCCTTGCTTTAAAACCTTAACCTTCCAACTATTAAAATGTTAAGTGTAAACAAGTTAGACTCTTGTGTAACATTCAGTAAATGTTTCAGATAAATTTTCCTAGTTTCATAGATTTTTCTCTTTAATCTGGTGATTATTTATATTGACTCCTTTCTAACTCTTTCGTTTTGAGTGTAGGGTGGTACACAGGAGTATATGTTTAAGACATGGAGAAAATTCTGCTTGTGTGTTCATCCTTACTGATGAGTGCTGAGCTAACTTTATGGAGTGTAGGCCAAATTTTTCTTAAAGATTTATTAATTTATGTATACAGACCTGGGGTACAGGCCAGAGGTGCAGAGGCAGTAAGAGGACTCACCAGAGACAGAGTGGGGAGCAGAACAGGCAAATCAACGAAGTACACTGCTGAGGGGAACAGCAGTGGAGACAGGAAAGGTCTGCTGCCATGTGGGTAACCTCTGGGGCTGGGGGTTGAACTCACAAGGAAGCAACTTCTACTAGCTTGCAGTACTGCACTTTAATCCATTGTGGCACCAGGGAGGGCCTGTAGGCCAAAATTTTTATGCATCATTGCCCTGGCCGCCTTCCTCCCCTCCCCACTTCTCCACCCCTGTCTGTGTGGTGTCACCAACGGCAGGAACTCTGGATGTGGAGGAGGAGAATCTGATAATGGGACTAGGGGCTTTTTGTTAATGGAATTAAACAATTTGCCTGGCTAACAGAGAAGTAACAAGTTCGTGTTTGTGTGTTTTTTGAATGTGTGTGTTACAAACTTTAATTTCATATATTTTTTAGAAGGACCTTAAAAATGATGCTTAGACGAGACGTGCTAGGTTTTGACTACCTATGCTTCAGCATGGTTTCTACAGTGCTCAGCAGGTTTCTACAAAAGGCATGGTAAGGTTGCCAGGGTTTCAGTTGTAGCCTAAGTTAACAGACACTTACAGATTTCACTTCAGAAGTCATGTCCCCAAAGGAATGAGGGTTAGGTACATGCATGTGGCTTGAGGAAGTTCTCAGTGGTCTGGGCTCCCTTATGGACCATTTGATGACCATAAGGCTGGGTCTAGAGAACTTCCTAACCAGCTCCTGGTGGAGGTTGATAGTATTGGCATACCCAATGTGATGGATCCACTGGCCTTTAGAACCATCTGGGAACCTCTCCCCAGTGGACAATACCACCAGCTTCCTTGATGACACAGAGTTTACTACAAGTAGGAGGAGTCTTAGTGTCTTGCCCAGCATCCAGTAACAGGCCCTCAGACCAACACAACTACTTAAACTTTGGGTGTTGGCTGCCTAAAAACTTTTAGTTAAACTTCCAAAATGACCAAGTGAGAGCGTGCACATAAATTAGGTCCTGTTAAATAGGTGGCAGCTGCTAGGAATTATGTTAGCAGATGTGATGGCAATGAATTTTATTAATTCTATAATTTTGAACTATTTTAACTCAGCTAAAATTACGCTGGAACTATTTGATGTATAAAGGAGATTGTGCATATGACTAATGCCTTGCTGTGTATTTGCCCTATATTTGAGTGAAGTTGCATATTTATGTAACAATCATTGATCTTTTCTAGCTGTCATTATCAGCTGTTCAAGAAGTCTTCTCAATGACAGTTTTATTCTCGAGCGACGTTCTACAT
This sequence comes from Condylura cristata, assembly GCF_000260355.1. Lineage (NCBI taxonomy): Eukaryota > Metazoa > Chordata > Mammalia > Eulipotyphla > Talpidae > Condylura > Condylura cristata. Next base: position 14,771,129 of record NW_004567122.1, read on the forward strand.
AAGAAGGTCAAGGATGCTTTGGTGGTCTCAGACCTACTTGACCACTGGCCCTTTTCTTCTCAAAGCTTTTTTTTGGGGGGGTGTCCTCTATTTTTAAATGATTTAGAAAACCCAGGATCTTATTAGCTTAGACCATTGGAAAAGACATTAGGGAATGATTATCAACATCTTCATCTAGGGCTGCTTATTAGTTCTCTGCATCCTTCAGAGAAAAGGATAGAGCTGAGCTCTGTCACAAGGGGCTGACCCCTCTGTCTTAGAGGGGCTCACCCATGAGGGCTTTTGTTCACCAAACTCATGTGTTCACTGGCTTCTCACTGAATTTAAGCAAGAGACGCTGATGAAGCACAGGGGAAGGAAGAGACCAGAGCCTCTTCCCCTGTTTCTTCCCACCTTGGGTATCCCCTGGCAGCAGCTGAGCTTATCCTATGGCTTCTGACTCCTGCTGTGCAGCTCCATCTGGCTTTCAGCCTTCGGTGGCTGATGGACCTCTCAAGTGCCAGCAACTCCGCTTCCTCTCTTCACTCTGCAGGCTGGAGGTGGTTTTGGCTTTCTGCTTTGGCAACGCCTGAGCTCCTGTATCCTTCCGTGTTTCACTTTCAGCTTCTCCATCATTTAATACTCATTCTGTGCATTAAATCCCCTCTGTTATAAATACTTTCAGGGGTACACTGTTGCACCTGCTCATTTTATTGAGAAGTGGTTATAAATCCACAGACTAAAGTGTTCTTCCTCAGGCTAGCTGAGGCAGTCTGACTTCTAACATTGCAACTGCCGTGCTTTTAAGAATCAAGAAGTAACAAAAAGTAATTTCTTTTATATGAGTAGTCATCAAAAAATCCTTGCTCTAATACCCCTGCATCAGCCCCTTTAAGCAGGCCCTCATGCAAGCCATTATTCAGGTTGCTATTACTACCCAAGTTCTCCTGGGGAAATGAAGAATTTGGCTGGTGACAGCTTTGCTCCCATACTGTCGTTTCACAGAACAGAGCTTTCATAGTTTGGACCAATAAATACATCTCCCTAGACACCTCATTTACTATTAACTAGGGACTCACCCAATGGAAGGAGTCTGGGTAGATCATTGTGAAAGCACAGAAAAATGAAACCCCCAAACATATCATTCAATAAATTAGAAGTTTAATTTTCTTCTCCCAGTGAGCAGCAAGAGGTGTGGGGTTGCTGGCAGTCACTTCTCAAGGATATCAGGGCTGAGACTGCTCTGGAGGGTGGCCAGGAAAATAGTCCAGTCAGACCCCCTTCAAGGAGAGCTGTGGCCTCTGGAGAGGCTCCAGATTTGCCACAGCTTTTATCTGCCACTCATTCTCGCCGCCCCCCCCACCCCCAAAATGATGCCTGAGCTTGGCACAGGGTGGTCGGGTATATCCATTTGTGTCCAATGGAGGGCTCCTCTAATGGAAAGTCTTTGCCCTGGATGTTCCTATTGGAGGGGGGGGGGTGCTGAAATTTTGTCAGATTTGCATCCTAGTTCAAAGCTCCTTTTGTCCAATAGGGCCATCTCCCCTCTTTCCTTTCACAAGAATCAAAACAGATTTTTAAATCAGGAACTCAGAAGGCTCTTCTGGCCCGGTCCTACCCCGACACCACCTTCCTATTTCTTCCTTTTTCTCTTTACCCTCCACATAAACCTCGTGCACACCTAATCCTGACTCAGCCTCTGCTCCCCCGAGGTGGTAACTGGCAGAGTTTCTCTCTGCCTTTCCTAACTGGTCTTCTGGAGCTTCCAGAGCTCCAGCTCTCACCTCCAGCCTTGCAGCTCTGTGCCCACATTCTCAGTAGAATTCCACACTGTCAGCTGATTCTGTTCTTTTAGGAAAATTTCCTGCTTTTATTTTGTAGGCCAGCGAGCTGCATCTCATACCTACAGCAACCACTAACAGGGCAGGGACTTATTTTTTTGTTTGTTTTAACAGAACATATTGCAGTCCCAAGATAATTGAGTTCTGCTACTGAGAAAGCAGGAAAGAACCAGTGTTCTATAGCAACAAGGAGTGTGCCCAACATTATTTGCATTTCTGGAAAATTTTGACTGTATGAAAACAGTGCCCTTTGACAATACAGATGATAACAGAGCCTTGGGGAAGAGACAGGTGAAGTTGGCTTTTTAGTGTAGTTTGCAAAGAGGTTTTACCCATGGAAAGATGAAGAAAGAAAAAGATGAACCTGCTTATTAGAAAGCATCTCCCAGGGCCTCCCTGATGGCTTAGAAGTTAAGTTTCAGCACTATCACTGCTAAAGCATGAGTTCAATGCCTGCCCAGGGGCTGACCCCACATGGTGCAGTAGACCTCTCCCGTCTGGCCCACTGTTCCTCTCAGCAGTGTGTTTCAGTAGGTCAACCTGTTCTGCTCCCCACAGCAGTATATTTCAATCTATTCACCTGTTCTGCTCCCTACTCTGTCTCTGGTGAATACTCTCACCCCCTGCACCTCTGGCCCACACCCCAGTTCTGCTACACACACACACACACACACACACATCCATGAATGCATATCCTATGATTAGAATTGCTTGGTCTAGGCTAGTGTCCTAATTTAATAGATAAAGAAATTGAGCTTAGAGTGATTGATCCTTCTTGCTGTAAGCATTTGCTGAACATCCACGGTTACAGATGCAGCTCTGTAAAAGTGGGAGGAACACTGCTGTGCAGTGAAAGAGTGACGCTTTCCTCATCCTGACTTACATGCAGTTGCCCTTGACTTCCAGTCCAAGTATGTATGCACCAGACTTTCCAAATGCAGATGGAGGAAGGGGAACACAGTGGCTCATGGGAATGGGGAGAGTTTCTTCATTCTCTCCCTGTGCGTGACAGGGATGTTTTGTGCAACTGAGTGACCACAATTTCCTATAAATCATAGCACCATGTGCCCAAAATCACATAAAATACAACGGAGTGTCCTGGAACCAACCACAAATTTATTTATGTTTTCAGTTTGCCATGCTTTAGAAGTAATAACAGACTTGGCAGCCAGGGCCCTGAGATGGTCAAGGTTATGTCTTCATGTGCCTTGTTCCTTCCCCTTCTGCCAGGTGGGCTTTCCCACGTCCCCAGACCCAGACTCCCTCCTTTCTTCACAGGCCTTTCTACGTTTTGCTCTTTCTGCAGACAAGTCTCAAGCCAGTCTAGAGAACAGCTGAGAGGGGACTTTTTATAAAGGCTTTTGTGCATAAGTGTTTTCCTTGGTGCTCGTATGCAGATTCACTGAGCCATCTTTGAGGAAGATGGTGAATTTTGGAGGAACATAGTTTAGTCATTAAAGTGGATTGTCTGATGGAAATGGTTAGCAAATGAGGAAGCCTATATTAAGTAACTGTTAGCTACTATCTAATATTTTGTAACCTACTAGGAACTCAGCATATTAAATGTTTCAGTCTGCAAGTACTGCTTGAATGATTAAAGCTTTTGTTTTGTTACCTTGCAAGATTTACTGAAGTGATATTTGCTACATCACGGTAGATTTTACTTTTTGGACTGACTTGCTCTCTGTTGATGAAAAAAAAAAAATGTCCATGGAAGTCATCTGATATCCCAAAGAGAGTTTGTGAAATTGTCTTTAATCTGCAGTAATTCATTAAGTAAGTGTTTCTCAGAGTGTTAGTTCCTGAAACAAAATTGTGGGAATTAATAGAGGTTGTTGAAAACGTGTTTGACTGCGAAGTAACAACAGAGGTCCCTTTGGAGATTCATAGCTGCAAGAATTTATTACTGTCTCAATGAAGGCTTGCAGGTAAAACCAAACCAAAATCTTCAATTAACCTTAAGTCACTAGCATTTCCCATTGTAAAAAAATATTTATTTATTATTTAGGCATATGCAGAACTGGGGTACAGGCCAGAGGTGCAGGGGCAGTGAGAGGATTCACCAGAGACAGAGTGGGGAACTGAACAGGCCAACTGTTGAAGTAAATTGCTGAGGGGAGCAGCAGGCGGATCAGGAGAGGTCTTCAGGGCCATGTGGGTCACCTCCGGGGCAGGTGGGGATCGAACTCATGAGGAAGTGGCTTAAGCTTCTTTTTTTTTTTTAAAGATTTATTTATTTATTCGTACAGAACTGGGGTGCAGGCCAGAGATGCGAAGGGTGAGAGGATTCACTGGAGACAGAACATATTGCAGAACAGGCAGATCAGCAAAGCACACTGCCGAGGGGAGCAGTGGGCGGGTCAGGAGAGGTCTGCC
>NW_004567122.1:14775624-14822527 GCF_000260355.1 Condylura cristata
AGGGGAGCAGCGGGCGGGTCAGGAGAGGTCTGCCACGCCATGCGGTCACCTCCGGGACAGGCGGGAATCAAACTCATATGCAGAAGTGGCTTTAGCTTTTCAGTGCTGTGGTTTAACCTGCTGTACCACCAGGGAGGGCCAATTCCATTTTATTTTATTTTATTTTTAAAGATTTATTTGTTTATTCATACAGAACTGGCATACAGGCCAGAGAGATGAGGAGGGTGAGAGGATTCACCAGGGACAGAGTGGGGAGCAGAACAGGCAGATCGACAAAGTACCCTGCTGAGGGGAACAGCGGGCGGGTCAGGAGAGGTCTGCCACGCCATGTGGATCTCCTCCAGGGCAGGTGGGACTCGAACTCATGCAGAAGTGGCTTAAGCTTCTTAGTGCAGTGCTTTAACCCATTGCACCACCAGGGAGACACAGTGGGTTTAATGACATATTTCTATATTCTGCAGAGCACCAGTTTGGGAGATACTCCATTAAACCCACTGCACATTCTTATTACAGATTGAAAAGCTTGCTTTAGAATTTGATGGCATTCACAAATGACGTTCTTTGTTTTCACTTTACCTATGCATTTTCATATATATTTCTTTCTTTTTTTTTTAAGATTTATTTATATATATGGAACTGGAGTACAGGCCAGAGGTGAAGGGGTGGTGAGAGGATTCACCAGAGACAGTGTGGGGAGCAGAACAGGCAGATTGACAAGGCACACTGCTGAGGGGAGCAGCGGGTGAGACAGGAGAGGTCTGCCATGCTGTGTGGGTCAGCTCTCGGGGCCTGGGACCAAACCTGCACTGAAGTGGCTGCAGCTAGTTTGCAGTGTTGTGTCCTAGCCCGTTGTGCCACCAGGGACGACCTCATATATATTTCTTAATATTTGTACTTTCCTATGAAAAGTATTTTCCTTTGGAAATGAGTTGTTTTTTATAACTCTCATCTCTTTTTTCTCCCTTTAAGCTCAGCCCTCACTTCATTTACTAATGTGTATTAGTTTGTCTAAGTACTTTCCTTTGTCAAATCATTACTATGTAAATATCCAGTGTTTGTCTTTGTCATTGCTTTATATGTAATTCCCTCAAGCTCTATTTTGCTGTACAAGACCGCATTTCATCTTTCCTTAATGGCTGAGTAGTATTCATGAGTGTGAGTATCACATCTTCTTGATTCAATCACTTCAGTTGCCTTTCTGCTGCTTCCATGTCTAAGCTATTATAGGGGATAGTGCTGCCTCCTTCTTCCACTTCTTTAAAAGATTCCAAAGAAGTTATTTCCTAAGCCAGACATCTGAATTTGGCAAGGATGAAATGATAAAGAAATTGGCACATAAGTGAGGCTCTAATAATTAGAACACTTTCCATGTTAAGCTCAGCGCTTTCTTAGTTAGAAAATGCTGAGGAGATTTGTTTTGAATTCTAATAATAAAAGAAAATAGAATTAAACTTTATTCACATTGAATTTCAAATTGTGAATAGTTCCTCAAGGGGTATTATTGTAAATGTAGTACTTGATTCATTATTTCAGAATAATATTTGCGACTAACAGGAGAAATGTTTAGAGTAGCAATAGCAACTATTTTATATTAAATACAGCTAATCTCAAATTGGTTGTTACCTGAACATTACCAGTAGTATAGCAGAGGCAGATGAAGTGGAAACTTCTGGAAATGAGGACCAAAGATGGACACAGGAGGTCCTTCCTTCTGGACTTTCTGTACGGCTTCCACACCTCCCACTCTTCCCAGCCTTACCATTTTATCCTCTCTGTCCATGTGACTGAACTGTTGTCCAAAGCTTACCATCTTCTCCACAAAGTACTTTCTGAGCTTCTTCAGCCTCCTGTAATTTCTTTCCATCTCTGGTCTTCTAACACCATGGCATATATGTTCATGGTATATAGCATTTGTGTTCTTGTCATCAACCTCTCATGCAACTAACACCCCACCTCAAAATTCTTGTTTGCACCTCTTATATGTAGATAACATTCAGCTGGTGTCTAATAGTTACAGTGTTTGAATTAAATAATGAAAATATTTCATATCCTCTGAGTATCTCATACACAGAGAGTTGATAAAAACAAAATGGACATTTGAGACATTCTCTTAAGTATTTTGGGTAGATGTTAGCATGAATAGTCTCACCAGGACACTCGTTTGTACCCGAAGAAGGTCTGAAAGTATGTTATTTCATCATTGTGTCTCTAAGAGGCAACGCTAATTTAATTGACAGATTTTTTTTTCAATATTTGTGTTGTATGAACTGTTCTTCACTATTATTATTTTAGGGTGCATAAATTCTTGACAGTTGTTTGGATTAGACAAATAAACAAAAACTAAGGATGCTGTGAACTAAGAATACTTGTCAGGACTTTGAGCAATTCCTAATTAAGCTCAAAGTACATTCATGAATTTTATGTAAGAATGATTTGCCTTTATCTAGTGATGGGAGGTTTATAAGGTGTTTTCATTTGTAGAATTTGTCCCGTTAATCAACTAGTCAATTAACAAATGAATCCTCCAGCAGAAATTTTGTTAAAAATTCTGTAATCAGTACTCAGTATTCAGTGAGCAAGTCTGGGCATCACTAAAATCAGAAGGCAAATGCCCTGTCCTCAAAAAGCTTTCCGTTTGGTGGTGGGAGACCGGAAATTAAACAAGTGGACTGCAATGTTAAGATTGAAATTTGTTTCTCTGTATTTCCCACAGAGAAGGGAGAGTGGACCCGTCTCTCTCAGGAAGGGCAAAGTAGACAGGAGAGTATTTATAAGGGAGCAGTCACTGAATGAAGTCTTGATTCTTACAAGTGTTAATGCTACCCATAGTTTGCAGTTGGGGATCCGAGTCAGGGTTGAAGCATCTTCTCTGATTTCACCTTGCCCTAAAGTTCCAAAGGTGAGCTTTCCCTTCCTCTCACATGTGTGGGACTGTGAATGTCCTGTTCTAGCTGGGATGGCAAAGAGGAGGCAGGCCACAATGGCTGAATGGATATTATGTTTATTCACCAGGAGCCTGGTTTCCAGAGTAACAAGAAAAACAGCTTGATTGAAACTGTTATTCATCCATGAAAGAAGAAAGGAAGCCAAACCCAAGGAAGCAGGGTTAGAGCTGGAAACAATAGTTTTGCTAAGATTTACAGGGCTGTGGGATTTTAAAATTGCATAGGGTTTTAAGGAGTGATTTGAAAAATATTTAAATTCCTTTGACATTATTTCCCCCTAGGCAATATGGAAACTCACTCTTTGGAAGCTTGACTTCTATTCACATGAATCTTAGGAGTAAGGTTTAAAGGGGTGACCCACTTCTGCTGTCACCACCCACAGACTCCAATTTAATGTCTGCCTTGTTCGCTAAAGCTTCAAGGGAAGGATGCTTCCTGTTAGTCATACTTCTGGTGTATGTGGCCACGTTTCGCTAGGCTGGTGGCATTTTGATTTGCAAAGTGACTTCAGTGTATTTATGCAAGCAGTGGCTGGATTGACTCAATGTTGGCACATATTTTGCTTGTTCTCTGAAAGAAGGCTTAATATCGGGTGTTAGAATGCAGCCGCTTTCAAATATTTCTATGATGAACTCAAAATGCCTCAAAACTATGATGGGTGAGGATTTGGTCTTTCTTTACCCCTCTACTTCATCAAAGCATGTCACAATTATGAGTTGGAATACTGTTTTATAATGATTAAATTATAATATAAAGAAGCAAATATGTTAACTTACCAAAAACATTAGTTCAGTGGGCTAGGTGGTACCTTGATTTATGGTCTTTACAGATTAAAAAATGTTTTAAATCATTTCTCTGTGTTCTCAATAGAACATTCAGGAGAGGCAGAGAAGATATTATCTGCTTTTTTTTTTTTTTAACTCTTGAAGAAATTGAGGCCCAGACAGACTTTCAGCTAGTAATATCAAATGTTTTTAGCTATTGTCTAGAGCAGTATTGTTTAATTATGTTACAAGAGAAACAGCAGCATATTAAAATTTATTTTAAAGATTTATTTATTTATGCATGTAAGAGCTGGGGTACAGGCCAGATGTGCAGGAGGTAAGAGGATTCATCAGAGACAGAGCAGGGAGCAGAATAGGCAGATCTACTGAAATATACTGCTGAGGGGAGCAGCTGGACAGGAAGGTCTGCTGTGCCATGTGGGTCACCTCCCTGGCCAGGATTTGAACTCATGCTGCAGTGACTGCAGGTAGCTTCATAGTGCTGAGACTTAACCCCTTACACCACCAGGAAGGCTCCAGCATATTAAAATTTTAACAGTTCATCATAACAAAAATCTGTTTGAACTGTACAGAGCCAAACATTAATGGGAAGGCCCTCTATGAACAGGAGCTGGAGGAATAACATTTATAGGGAAGATACAGAAGCAAAGCAAGGGAATGATTTCAATGGTTGTAGCTTAACCATTTGCCTTATTTGGAAAAGCCTTGTTGATTATTTTAAAGTTTTGATTTCTTAGCCTCTGGGGTTCACAGACTTACATTTGTTTTACTTACCAGGTTGCTAAGGTGTTAGAACCACCTCAATTTAATGGCCACCTTATTTCAGTAACTGAACAGTTCAATTGCTTCTCTGAAGAGAAATTCTCTCATGAACACAAACTGTACCCCTAATCCTTGATAAGTTGCAAGAGAACATGAATGAGAAAATGCATGCTTCAGTGCCAGCCCACCCCACTTATTGGCAAAACAATACAGATCATGCAACCCAGTGGTACAATAGCTGCACCTTCTTTAATATATGAAGAGGACAGACACCTAATTCGATTCTAACCATCCAGAATAATATTTCCCTTAAGGGTGCACTTGCATCACAAGAGTTGGTGTGGATGAGCCAGCCCACTAGTTATAACACTGTTATAACACTGTGTGCACATTGTAACTGTGCACGTTATAACAGTGTTATAACACTGTGTGTGCATTAGATTATAGAGCAAGAACAGAGGGGTTTACCCATGTCAGCCCCCTTTCTCAGCCATAGTAGCCCAGAACTTGCAAAAGTGTCAAAGGGTCACTTAAGTGGTAATAACCCTATTTGTAATGACCCCTATACCCTCCTGCTCCCCCCCAGCCCCCCACCCCCGCTGCCCTGAGCCTGCACAGGACTCCAGGAACTCTCATCCGTGTTCTCCATTTCTATCTGCCTCCTGTCGGCTTCATGGCACTGCCTTCCTCAGTCCCCCGCTTCAGCCCGAGGGGACTGAGATTTTGCTCTCCTTTCTTCCTTTGATTGCGTTTTGCCTTTGCCTCTGAGTTTTTTCTTGGAGTTTAAGAAAGTAGGAACAAGCTGTCTTGTCTGTTTTGGGATGTGCGTGGCTCTCCAAGCATGGCAGGGGTTTTGGTGACTTTGCTCTTTAATTTTAGGCATATAACATTCTCTTTTTAACACTGAGATGGGAGGAGTATAAGTAGGCAGGGACTTGACTGAGAAAGATTAAAAATGGCATTAAGATCATAACCTTGTCCTCTCCTTGGTTTCTCATGAAAATGCTTATTAGTGTTTTCTGGCAGACTAATTCTTCCTAACTGCCAGAAGGCCCAGAATCCCAGCAAGAAATAGAGCCTAGACTCAGGACACTCAAAATACCAGTATTTTCTGTTTACCCTGGCATTCGTTGTTTCCCCCTTTCTGTTTTCCTTTCTTTCTTCCTTGTATTTCTGACTTCTGTCTCTTTGGTTAATTAACTTTTTTTTTTTTTAATTCTTAGTTCATGAAGTGAAAACTGTGTGGAGAGGCACAACTCCTTCGGTCAGCTCCATCTCCCTGACTGAAGGGGAGGAATGCAGGAAACCACCTGGAGCCAACTTCTGTCTTTCCATCCAGTAAAGGAACACCTGCCCTCCCTCTGGTGGGGGTGATTCCAGAATGAACAGAAATGGACTCGCATTCCCAAGGCTAAGATATAAGGAATCTGGACATGCATGGTGGTGCATATATCAACCAAAACACTCTTAAACTGGGATATAAAAGCAAGTCTGTGGAGCTAAAGAGGGAGGCAGAGCTTACTGGATTTGGATCTGTGGGCATCAAGGATCTGGTCTCACTGCCCCTGTTTCACTGTGTAGAGAGTGATTTGAATAGTCCCCGCTCTGCATGGGAACCCTAGAAATGTTGTGGGAAGCCATTCTCTCTCTTCTCAGCACCTCAGCAACGCAGCCAGAGTCCACACCTTCTTTGTCCTCTCTTTTGACTAAAGAAGTTCAGACAGCACCTGACACCTTGTGCTCGATTTCTCAACCAGGTAATGTCTCAAATTAGCACCGTGTGTGTGTGGAGAAACCCACAATAATCTGAGTGGCAGAAGAACTGGAATTGTTCTTTTCTGTTGAGCATGTCACGTTTTCAGGGCATTCCCTTCTCTGCCTCTCATCCCTGACCTCCCACCCCCATCACTGCTTCCCTGCGTCTCATGCTTTCTCAGCAGGTTTGATTTACTTGATCCCGCCTCTAAAACACTGAGAATGTAATTGGAAGACATAGTTGTGGAAAGATGCCTCCCACCCAAGGAGTTATTCAACTCCCATGCAGTTTCCTGTGTGGGAGGAGATGTGGTCCCTTATATTTATGGACCTCCTGTGTTCCAGGGACTGGCATCTTTTCCATGAGTCATTCAATCTTTGATGACAGGGGTGACAAAACTGACCTAGCAGGTACTTGGTGCAGACACTGTCTTAACTGGTTTATCATTTAATTCCTCGTCACAAACACTGTGGGGAAAGGACTATTAGGACTTGAGTTTTGCAGGAGGTTGTCTGAGTCTTAAAGAGGTAAGGGGTGCAGGGTAAGTCAGGTGGAGGGAGTCGATGTTGAAGGGAGGAGATGAGACCTGCTGATGTAAATGCACAGATGGTGACTTTAGCCGGTGCACCTGAAGCCTGTGTGATGCTACAACCAACATTTCTATCACACAGTAGGAAGTTTTTTGGTTTTTTTTTGTTTTTTTTTTTTAAAGGAATAACTAACAAAGGGACTGCGGTCTTCAGCTCTGATTGTTACTTATAAACCATGACAGGCCAATTGTCTTCTCTTCACAGAAGAGGAAATTGGGGTCCTAACAGTCTAAAGAAACTGTCCACAATCACAGAGTGAGGGGGTCACACATCTGGAAGTCACACTCAGGTTGAAATTGTTCCAAAGCCAAATTCTTTCCACTTTGCCGCTTTGTGTTCCCAGGAGTATTTTTTTCTTTGTCATAAACCGCCGAACACTGGCACTTTTAATGAAAGAAAAGCTTGCCAAATGAAAAGCAGATTAATGAGATATTTGGGATGCTTTGCAGCAAATAAATCTCTTTCAGAATTCTCATCTTCTCCCACTCAAATTGCTAAAGCCATAACGGCAACAATTACCTTAGCCTGCTCCCGGCCATGTGGGAGTGAACTTTCTCACTGTTAACTGCTCAGGGTAGACGCAAGAAACCCACAAAACTTGCCTTTAGTTTGCTGAGCCATCGGTCAGAAATCGGCCATATCTGAGGTTGACTTCCTCAAGCAGCCTCCCCTGTCTAGTCATGTCTTGGAACGTCACTTCAGAAAAATAGAGCTTAAAATTGGGTCAACCTTAAATATATTAGAGATGTCACTGCCAGCCTGTTTGCTAAATAGACAAGAACGGCAGCAGCATCTCAGCTTGATGGTCTGGGGCTGGAGCAGAATCTATTTTTGTTTTTGTTTTTGTTTATGTTGTGGGTAATCTTACGTACTCTCTGGGAATTTTCAAATGTCCTTTGGTGAAACCAAGAGGCTCGACAGAATAATGATTATTTCTATATGATATGCAGCTGAACTTGAGGCTAGGCACTCACAGTGATATTCCAGAAGAACATGTGTGTTTACTTTGTGCTCCATGGCAAGGGTTGAGGGATATGAGGGCACACAAGTTTCAGTCTCTGCGAGCTAGTAATCTGTCAATGGAAATGAGATGTAAACTGTAATAAATAATCTGCTGTGTGACGGAAATGTAACATTTACTGTCTACCTACCACACACCGGACATTGAGTCAAGTACATCCAGAAGGTTTCCTTTCTAGGGAAGGAAACCAAGACCCAAAATAAGTTGCCTGGGTCAGTAGCTGTTTATTGACACCTGAGAGTCACTGAGTTCTGTTGCCAGAGAGTGCTTATTCCCTTTTATTTTATATCAGTGAGACAGGATACCATATGCCATTTCATGGTCTAACTTATTAGGTGTCCTTTCATGGGATGTAAAGGATATAAGGTTTATGTAGTTGGTTTGCATAGTTTAAAAAGTAGGCTCTGTAAGTTGTATGATTTGAGATGATCATTTTGGACATGTGGATATTTTGAAGACTAGTAGCAAATCAAATCATTTTCATCTTTACAAGGGATATTCAAAACAGAAATCTTTACCCTTTTCTTATATCTTCTTGTTTGTGGGCTGAGATTGATGTTTGGGGAAGAGGAGAGAAAAGGCTTGGACCTCTTCTGGCTATCTGATGTAGTAACAGAGAATGACTTTGAATTTTGCCCTGGCTTCTTTAAGATGATTATATCAGTTCAGAAGAATGAGCAGGAAAGTGGAGAAACAAGGGGAGAGAAGGTTTTAAACAGAGACAAAATGCAAGAGCCCACAGAAGAAAGAGTAGGGTGAACTGAGGTGGATTAAATGTAGTTAGAAAGCTTTGGGAGAGTGTTTAAAAAAAAAAAAGGACTCAAAGTAAATGTAGCACCAGACTACACCAATGGTTTTTCTAGTCTGACAGATAAAAGGCTACCGTGCCAAAGAAGAAGAAATCTCCCAGATCACGAGCAGTGACTTTTTAAAAATTATAATGTTAATAGAAGAGTATAAGTAATTAGGTAAAAATGCATCATGTTCTAACCAACTTTTAAAATTTATAAATATGAAACAAAATTTTCAATAACATTCATATGAGGTTGTTATGCAGAAACTAGACATCAGTCCTAGAAATATGTAGTCTCAGTTCTGAGTCTATATTTTAAAAACCGTTTCTATAATCTGACTTCATTACAGTTAATGAAAAAAAATGCTTATAAATGTTATATTACATGGATTTAATAGAGAAAAAACAATAGCCAGTCTTAGGTGAAGTACCTATGGAGGGAGAATAAGAACCCTGCTCTATTTAATTGGAATACTGAGTTCAGTTCTGTAGAATGCACATTAACACAAATACAAAGCAAGTAGGAAACATTCAGGAGAAATTTGAGTGGCATGGGGAAATGAAATCGGGAGGTTTACAGGAATATAACTGTGAAGATGAAGGAAAGACTTGACGGACTGAGATAATACTCTTCAAATATTAAAAGGATTGTCTTAGGGGAGAGGATAGTAGATTTGTTCTCTGTGGCCTCAAGGGATACCAGCAGAAATCACAGGCTCAGGGAAGCAGAATTGTCCTCACAAGGAAGACATTTTTGTTAAACCTACTCTAGTATGTAGTTTTTTGTTGTTTTGTTTTAGAAAGACATGGATGCCCGGTCCCTGAAGGTGATGGAACACAGGCCACATGACTGCTGGGTGAAGACATGGTAGAGGGAGTCCCAGGGAGCCTGGAGACTGGACTGCACAGTCATTAAAATGCTTCCTAGCCTTGCATGTCTTAGCAGCTGCTGGAGTGTTCTTCCAGGCTCTGCCCCACGCTGCTCACCAGGGTAGAGATATGCTTTTGGGGAGCAGATAAAGATAATGACAGGGGATAATAATAGTCGACTAGTGGTAATGTTAGGCACTTAGAGCAGTTGTAGCCAGAACCCCAGGACACACTTGCCAGAGCTGATAAAGCCCAGGACGTGCCAATAAAGTGGACAGAGGAGAGAAAGCTTCTCCCCTACCCCAACCTGCAGACAACCTGAGGAGAGCAGGAAGTGCAGTGAAGGAGGGAGGAGGAGGGAGTAGGGATGTGAAGAGTGGAAAAGGGGGAGGCAGATCTCCTCCAGAACCTGCTGCCTGGGCTGCTAAAACTACACCCTGGGAGCACAGGGGTAGAGGAAGTGACTTAGAAATTCCTTCAGGAATAATAAACCAACACAATAGGAGCCCACACAACAAACCCCAGAAAGGGATGTTCAAGCCAAGGGTCCCTGCCTTTCCTGGCAGCTTCAAAGGCTCTGACCCTACTGCAGGTGTACTGTCTCTAAATAAATGTTGCCTTGCCTAGACATGACCTTGATATTCTTTCAGTGCCATTGGAGTCAAGGACTGAAGAACCCCTAAACTTGATAACATCCAGGAACCCCAAAATTCAGAATGTTAGAATAGGTAGGTGGCCCATCCTGATCTGGTCTGCCATTTCTCTCTTGCTTTTTCTATATACTCACCACCTTGCCTTCGACTGTGAGCACCTGGGTGTGTAACTGTGGGATTTGTGATCCTCAACTCAGCATACCATATCATGCCATTGGGGTCTTAAAAATGTTACTTGACTATGATTTTAAGAGTTTTGAATACTGTCAGGTTCTAACAGTAAGAAAGTCTAACTTGGCTGCATGTATAAACTCTAATTTTAGGTTTGTAAAACATTGTGACTACCTCCTCTCTCTGGGGAAAGAGAGAATTTGAATTCTTTTCCAAATTTTAATGAGATGGAACTTTCAGGACACTCAAGAGACAGAGACTCAGTCAAAGGAGTTCACACACACTTAAAAGTGACCTTGAAAATTACCAAATGCTAACTTCTCCCAGTTCTGGGTCAGGAAGGAACTTTGACTGTTTGGAGCCTCTAGCCCCTTGTTACCCATTTAAGCACTAATGTGATGATAAGTTTTTGTTCATTGCTAATAACTGGACTCTTGTAGAGACAACCAGTAAATATTCTAGCAAAAAGAATGGAAGTTTTATCAATTTTTTACTTTCATTTGGGCAGACACTGTGGGCTCCTGGCCACATCTAATCTTCTGTGACCCCAGTTGTCACACCTAGGAGCAGGTTTTTCTCTAATCCTTTACAGAATTGTGAACAGCAGGGAAGCGTGATTTATAGACCAGCAGGCGTTTTACGCATGGGGTTTGAGGACAGTTCATAGTCACCACCTCAATGAAGATGTACTGCCCATCTTTTTTGAAAGGGACACAGAGACTTTGATCAGAGTCTGTTAATCTTATTTACTTGCATGAGTTGATGCCAAGGGTATTAGAGTCAAAACTTTCCAAACTTTCCCAGAAGGATTTAGAGGAGGATGTGGCTTAGTTCTGATGAATCCTTTCGGTCATGGGATTTCCTAGGCTCTTGTAATCATCTGAGCCTGCTTTATAAGCCTTTCCCCCCACCTTGCTTACAATTCACAGTTAGCAGCTAAAGCTCTGACGGGAAAGTGTCCTTGACAATTGTGTGCCTTACCCAACCATGGGGATCTTTTATAATTAAACTGATTATCCTATGGTCATTTGAACTCTATGCGTCTCAATCTAGTCTCACATTATTAACTTGCAATGGGTATCTATCTATCTACTTTGGGTATCTATCTATCTACCTATCCATCCATCCTCCTACCCAACCATCTATTATAGATCTACTTATATAGCTAAATCTCTCTCTCTAATTATATAAATATGTATAAAATTATATAATATAAATACATAATTATATAAATATATAAAACATATATATATGGAGAGAGAAAGTGAGAGACCTTCTGTTCTTAACACACTGATAAATATAGGGATGCCAATTCTGGAAGGTCTAGTCTGTTGCCAATTTCTGATAAAGTTGGGTATTCATTTTTGATACTTTATCACCACCGGTGCCAACATTTGTCTCATTACCAGCTACTATCCTCTCTTAACCACATCTAAATGTCTCCTATCTCATTAAAATGGCCTCAACTCTAAGCCTATTTTCCTCTATCCCTTACTAAAATAATAGCTGATAATGGTTTAAATTAAGGTATTTCTTCTCATGAGGTAGGTTATATTTTAACAAAAACCCTCAACGTTTGAATATTTGAAGTACTCAATATGCCTAAATTTTATTTTTAAAATATCTTTCTGGCATCATTCTTCATTTTTGTGCAATGTATGATTTCCACATGAAATTCTCACCACCTATTAACCCATGTACCATCATCATAGTCCCTTGTGCTCTTGACACTCCTGTCCCAATCCTTCTCCCTCTTCCTCCCAACAGAATGTCTCTGATCTCTGATGATTTTGATTTTTACTTTATTATAGTTACTCTTTTATTTTTCTGATTCCTTTTTTGTTTTCCTTACATTCCTCCTATAAGTGAGACCATTCAATACTTTTTTTTTCCCCTGGCTTGTTTTGCTGAGCATAATTCCTTCTAGTTCCACCCATGTTGTTGTGAAGGGTATGAGCTTATCCTTTTTGGTTGCCAAGTAATATTCCATTGTGTAAATATACCACATCTTCTTGGGCCAGTCATCTAGTTTGGGCATCTGGGTTATTTCCAAGGCTTACCTATTGTAAATTGTGCTTCAGTAAACATAGGGGTGCAGATGTCCTTTCAAATTAATGTTTTTGTGCCTTTGGGTAGGTCCCTGGGAGTGGTATTGCTTAATCATACAGAAGCACCATTTTTAGTAGTTTGAGGAACCTCCGCACAGTTCTCCATAGTGGTTGGACAAATTTTCTATATTTGAGTTTTACATAGTGGAAAATTGTTTTAGAGGATGCAGGGAGCTGAGGTAATGACGCAGGTATTAGAGGTAGGTGACAGGCCTGGGGAAACACAGATGTGACCCTTCCATGCTGATTTGGAAACATATTGCAAAGGCAATGGGCCAGAATATTGTTTGGCTAGGGAGCAAGAAGATCCAGCCCTCGGAAAGTTTATTTATTTGAGCTTTTGTTTTTGGGGGTGGAAAAACAAGTCAAGGAGCTCATATTACAAGGAGTTGTGACAAATCCAGTGGTAAGGAATCATGGTGTCTAATTTCCAAGTGCTCATATTCCATGTTGGAGGGAAATGAACACACTTTAATATTTTTGTCTGAGGGCAGAGTATGCCTAGAGTCATCCCAGAGGCGTAACTAGTAGGCCATTCTCACTGTAATATCTGGAAAGAGTACTGACAGAAATTAAGATTTTTAGATGCATTTAAAAATAAATCACAATTCAAAGATACTTTTGATAAAATGATTCAAACAAGGGCTTGTGCCCTGTGAGTGGAGGGCACTTTGATCTTGTTGAGCAGAGGATCCAAGGTGAGTATCAGCTCTATTTTGGGGCCACCTGCAGGACTTGAGTGTTTTCATTGAGTATTTTCAATTTTATTTGGTTCATATTAAGAAACCAACTAAGTTTTGAACAATGGGATGATATCCTTACAGAAAGCAACTATGACCAGGACTGGGTTGGGAGGGACAGTGATGGTGTACTCATTTATCCAGTTTGGGGAAGAGTTGAAGATTGCCTCTCATTCACTAGATGTGCATGCGTCTGCAGGAGCAAAACAAGCAGTGCATCTTGTTGAATAAATCCTACCATCTATGCATTTTTTTCTATCTGTGAGCCAAATATTTGGCAGCCAAGTTATCTTTAAAGTAATCAGAGCAAAACCTATTTGGAATAAATGTTTCAGAACCATTTGTTACTTTGCACAGACCTATGAGTAAATAGGATTGTGCTAAAGCATTTACCATAGCATGTGGTTCTGCAGAGGCTGCCACAATATTATATATATTTTTATCTTGGCTAATCTCTCACTGTTGCCTCCACTATTATTCAAAGACCTGAAGTGTCAACAAGGTAATTGAAATAGTGAAGTGGGAGGCAGGAGTTTTCCCTCCTGTTTCTTAGGAAGATTGGTCCTTTGCAGTCCTAGAATTCAGAATATATAAGGCGCCCAAACATCTGTCCTTTACCAGGTCAAACATTTCATTGAAATTATTTTCCAATTGCCTTTCAGTGTAAGGTAAGTATTCCTTAGTTACAGATCTAGTTCTGTAAATGAGTAGTTGGATGGTTTTGTCAAACCTCATATTCAATGAGGAAGAATTAATATTTTTCTTTATGGTTTTCTTTGAATCCCAGTACTAACATTCACAATTATTTCTGGCTCAGGTGTCTAGGAAATGGGGAGTCACATGGTAAGATTGTGGGCAATGATTTTTTTTTTTTATTAAAAAGTTTATTTTTACATCATTTTTCACATTTTTTTTTTCATCTCGATTGTAATCCCCACGGGCTTCCCATCACCAAATCACCCCTGTGCCACCACCATAGTCCCGTGCATTACCCTCCCTCCCCCCCCCCGTTTTTGATCCCATTCTCCACTCCACCCCCACAGAATGTCTCTGGTCTATGGTTGATCATTATTTTTGTTATTTTCTCGCCTGGTCCATTATACTCCTGCTATGAGTGAAACCATCCGGTATTTTTCTTTCTCTTTCTGGCTTATCTCACTAAGCATGATCTTTTCCAGCTCCATCCAAGTTGCTGCAAAAGACATGTGTTTCTCTTTTTTGGTTGCTGAGTAATATTCCATTGTATATATGTACCACATCTTTCTAATCCAGTCATCTACTTTTGGGCATTTGGGCTGCTTCCATGTTTTTCCAATTGTAAATAAAGCAGCAATAAACATGGGGGTACAAGTATCTTTTTCAATCAGTGTTTTTGTGTCTTTTGGGTAGATACCTAGGAGTGGGATTGCTGGGTCATAGGGAAGCTCCATGTTTAGCAGTTTGAGGAACCTCCAAACAGTTTTCCATAGTGGTTGTACTAGTTTGCATTCCCACCAGCAATGCAGGAGAGTTCCTTTTTCTTGTGGGCAATGATTTTAATGGAAGTGATAGGTGTTCCTTTTGGGTCAGAACATTTAATTCCAGTGTGAGACTCCTCAGAATTCATTCTGCTGAGGCAATTTACAATTTTCCACGTAGTGGTGGCTTTATTAGCTTGGATCCAGGAATGAGAACAGTTGGCAGTAGATGTCCCTAGTAAGCATGTAGTACAAGGAATTGGAAATAAACCCTAATCATTTTAAGCCACTGGAATTTTGAGGGGGCCATTTATTACAATAAAATAATCAATTTAATTTTGAATGATCTGGTCTCTAAAGACTAAACTGTGATGAAATTTTTTTTCCCTCTTCAAGTAATGGTTTAGTCATATGAGAGTTATACCATCCACAAACAAGATAAAGTGACTGAAAGGGTTCTGCTACAACTGGTTTACCAAATTCTATCCCAATTAACTCCAACAAGGTATTGGAGCATTTTAAAAAATATATTCATTACATCATTCTTCATTTTGTACTATGTATGATTTCTCTGTGCAGTTCCCACCACCAATTCACCAGTGCACCATAATCACACTCCTCTTCTGATCCTTCCCCCTCTTCTGCCAGTTGCCTGATGATTTAATGTTTACTTTATTATATTATTTTTTTCCCCCGATTCCTTATTTGGTTCCTCTTCATGCCTCCTATAAGTGAGACCATTAGATTTTTTTTCTTTTTCTTTTCCTTTCTGGCTTATTTCACAAAGCATAATCCCCTTCAGCCCCACCCAGGTTGCTGTGAAGGGCATGAGTTTATCCTTCTTGAATGCTGAGTAATAGTCCATTGTGTAGAGATACCACTTCTTTCTGATCCTGTCATCTATTTTTGGGCATCTGGGTTGCTTCCAATGCTTACATATTGTAAATTGTGCTGCAGCAAACATAGGGGTACAGGTATCCTTTTGAATTAATGTTTTTGTGTCTTTGGGTAGATTCCTAGGAGTGGATTTGCTCAATCATATGGAAGCACCATTTTTAGTAGTTTGAGGAACCTCCACACAGATCTCCGTAGTGATTGGGCCAGTAAAACTGTGATGAACTGGAGAAAAATCCTGGGATCCTTTCTTAAAGTAAAATTTTCCCCTATGATTGCTGTAGATACATCTCGAATCAATTTTGCACATGTTGTGGTCACCTCTGCCTGCCATAGCTTAGAGAACCTAGTGCCATTGAAATGATTTTTCCTTTTCTGAAGAGAAGTTCAGTTATTTGAGAAATTCAGTATCTTACAAACATGCTTTAGAATCACTTTCCTTGGAAGGATGGAATTAGAATTCTTAGTGAAATTTGAACTGTAACTGAAGATGTGACCAGTGTGGTTTTGTGGCCATCAGTGGGTGTAGAAACTATTTCCTAGAAAGCAGATAGGCAAAATTACAATATAGGAATGGGGCTGAATGCGCACTGATTCATATTAACTTCATTGAAAAATGCATAACTTTGTGTTCTTGTTGTGATACATTAGGAAAGTGCATGCCATCTTCTCTGAAGTAAGAAAAAGAAATTGAATCTAACTCTTATCACTACTCTAGGTTTACCTGTTGACAAGGAAATATAAGTAATTAGGGAACTCCTTAAGTGACACCGTAAGAATACAGTTAACCAATACTAAACTGGAATATTCTACAGGATAAATACTTTAGTTACTTCAAAAATAAATGCCAAAAAGAAGAAAGGGTGAAGCACTGTAAATGAAAGTCCCACCAACCTATGTAATACATGGATTCTGGTTGGACCTTGCTGTCAGTCATCCAAATGTAAAGGAGACATTTTAACATAATTGGAGAGAACTAAGGGTGGCTTGATTATTAGTAGTAGGATAAACAAATTTATCATTAAATTTAATGGCTGAGATAGTGCTGCTGTTTCTAGGCTGAAAAAAAGTTCTGATCTGTTGGAGAGAAATACTGATATAGGAGAAATGATATAATACAACATCTCCTACATCCTACTTCCCAAAACCTTAAATTAAAAGAAATGTAGATCTTAAAGATAATATATATGCTTGTGTATGTCAGGGTAAACAGAATAAGAGCGGCAGAACACTGGTATGGAAACTGAATCCTGGGTACCTCGTTCTCCATTCCCTCGAGACAATTGTATAGAATTTAAATTTATAATTTTCTACCACAAAATGTTTCTTAAATATCTACCTTCTTTCCTAGGATTCCTCTATGAAAAAGGGAGTTTCCCTTTCCTCAAATCCTCACAAGGATGCTCTTGTCCTGCCTTTGTTCTCCTTCTGTTTTGATGACATCTGTAGCATCTTTTCTAAGTTGGAGTCCACTGAGGATTTTTTAAAAAGATGTATTTTTTTATGCACACAGAACCTGGGTACAGCCAGAGACACAGGGGGTGGTGAGAGGCTTCACCAGAGACAGAGTGGGGAGCAGAACAGGCAGATCAAAGGTCTGCTGTGCCATGTGGATCACCTCCAGGGCCAGGGAAGAGCTGGCACTGAAGCGGATGCAGCTCGCTTGCAGTGCTGCATCCTAATCTGATGTTCCGACAGGGAAGGACCCCACTGAGGATTTTTAATGTCTGCGGTGACTTCTGGGAATCCACCTCCTCCCTGCACCTCTATTCTCCTACCAGATCATGGCCCCTGTCCCAAAATCTCTCATTTTAGATTGCAGTCAAGAGGATACTGATGAACTGGAACGGGTGTCCATTGCAACCAGCCAGAAAGCGTAAGACTGTTTTTTCAACTCCACTTAATTTCTATTTAAGCCTTGGTCCCACTAGTGTGCTGTTTATATTGCTACCCATTGCTGTTTGGAAATCATTCGGGGCCAAAGTTTTGAGAATGGGAGAGAGAGCAGGATCACCGTTTGTGGAACACGCAGCTGTGATAGTGAAGAAGTCATGCAGCCCGTCGCTCGCCTAGCTTCCTTGATGTTTGATGGGTCCTCCGGCGAGATGCCCGGGACAGCTTCCTTAATTCTGCTTGTGGCTGATTCCTCTTGGAGTTTTGCCATGTCGGCCCCTTCAGCCACACTGCAAATCCTCCATGATCTATAGCTCTCTCTCTCTGACTTCACAGAACCTCACAGTACTTTAAGGTTAAGAGCAAGCACTTAATTTCAGCAGGATTCGAGAATTCCTGCTTCTGTTTGTGCTCAAGTATCCTCTCATTTCTAGGGAGTTTGAGATTCTAGAAATAAAGGCCAAGGCTACCCACATGCTATTTGCTGTTTCCAGTCTTTTTCTGCTCCTCCTCAGGCTCCTCATTGAATACTGAAGGGAAATGATGGCGTAGAAGTCAAAAAAATAAATTGAAACAGAGACAGAGTAACATCTCCCCAAAATACTGTCACCTTTGGAAGATGTGGAGAAGGCATCATTTTTAAAAAGGGGGTGTGGCCATTTATAGGTTCACAGAATGCACTGATGTCACCCCTGAGGTCAGAGAATGCTGCTAGAGGCCTAGTGACCTTTGAACCTTAACAGCCCTGCTCTGTAGTGAGCCCTGGGTGGTGCTGCTACTTCCTCAGTGGCCTGAGTTCCTCAGCCATTTGAGAGACTTGACCATTTTCATTTGTATTAAATCATTTCAGCAAATTTCCTGAGACCCAAGAGGGGCAAAGGGAGAGAGCTGCAGCTCTGTGTCCCCTAAGGCACGTTGCCAGCAGGTCGTATGAAACGGCGACAAAAGAGGAAACATCTGGAAAATGAAGAGTCCCAAGAAAGTGCTGAGAAGGGAGGAGGTAGGTGCTTGGCATCGGGAGCACAAGGGTGCGGGCCAGTGTAGGGCTGGGCCAGGAAGGAGGGCTAGAGAGTGAAGCCACCACTCCTGCATGGAAGAAGACCAGTATGGACTGGTGGGTCCGACCATCCCCAGGGCCCTGTGGGGGAAGGTAGCGCAGTGCCTTATGGACGGCAGGTCTACCTGCTGGCCAGGGGCTTCTCCCCTAAGCCAGGTGGTGCCTGGGGCACTGGCGGCCCAGCAGCAGCCTCCTGCTGGGGTGTCTCTGATGTGTCATGTTTCTCAGTCCCCTTCCTGCCCACTGAGACCACATGGATGGCGCTGCATGGGGACTGGAAACATGTAAACAAACAGTTTGTGCTGAGAAAGGGGTGGGCGCAGGGAAGAAATACAGCCCAGGGGCTCCCAAATTAGAGCCCCAGTTAGCACCCAGCAGCTGGTTCAGCCCTGGGCCCCAGCATCCTACGGAGGCCAGGAACATTCCAGGCACACCTGGGTCGGGACAGGAAAGAAAGTGATGGCTCTTGCTGGTTACACCTGAGAATGTCTTTGTCTCTGTGTGGTGTTGGGGTAGCGGTAGGGAGAAATGTGTCACGTGCTCCCAAAAGGGTTGACATCTGCGTGGTGATGCTCCTGTCGCCTGCCTGTGCCTCCATAACTTGAGATACAGATAAGAGTATCTGTGGAATCTTCATGAGAGTCTCCCCGATGCAAAGACCATCGTAGCCACATACGCTCCAAGACAAAAAATTCAAAGCTACTTCTTTATTTAATCCACATGGATTAAATAATCAAGTGGGTATGCCTCTGTTGGTATTTCCACACAGCAGTCCAATGCTGTGCACACATGATACATGTGTGTGCATTATTGTCTTCCTACACCCAAGTCTGGCATGTACACACACACATACACACACATATCCCAAGTCTGGCCAGGTATAATATAGCACGTTGAATGGACTTCAGGTAAACTATGGATACTTTTTCTTACTATGAGTATGTCCCAAATATTGCATAGGAAGATTTATACTGGAAAACAAGTCATGGTTTATCTGAAATTCAAATAACTTTGAGTTTATTTGGGATTAGGTATTGTGGTTTGCAAGATCTGGCAACCCGATATTCTTATCTGCAGCTGACCTTTCCGTTTGGTGTCTGTGTCCTCCTACTAGATGGTTAAGTTTTATTGGAGGCTAGTATTGGAATCATGCCTGACCCAGAGTAGACACTCACTGAATATTGTTGAATGAGTAAATGACTGAATCCCCCCCCCCCCCCATAAGTACAAACCATGCCATGTGATCAGGGAAAGTGACATGAGGCATCATCCTGAGCCCTGCTTACCACACCAAGCCTGCACTTATCAAAGGCTTAGCTCATCCACAGCCCTCTCACCCTTCACACATATTCTCCACGCATGCCAACAGTGTTAACATGAAACTAATAAAATAGTTACTGATTGAATTAAACATTGCTGGATCTGCCGGGAAGCAGCCTGTAGGCCTTGCGTATTTACTGCACCTGACATACATCAAACGCTCATGTTTTTGCTGGATAGATGAATGATACAGAAACACGCCCAGCCCACCATCTCTCCGAGTTTTCTTTCCTTCCTCAGGAATCTCGAAGCCGCAAGAGGATGCCTCTCGGCCCGAATCCACTGGTGTGCCCAAAGGCCTACGGGTAGGGGAGGTCTCCTCGGCTTCTGAATACTTCTCCTGTGTCTCTTCTCCACGCAAGTTCATCCATGCCGGTAAGGGGTGTGGGGCCCTTGGGTGTGGGGCATGAAGCTGAGAGGAAACCAAATCAACTAGAGGTGACAAGGCTCTGTGGAGGAGACTGGGAAGGTGGCAGAATTGTTAGGTGAACATGACCAGGTAGGGGAGTTAAGGCTCCAGAGCCAGAAAGGTCCGGGGTTTGAGGTATAGGCGGAGGGGCCGGATTAAGCACTTTTGGGGGAACTAAGTGGAGTTTGCCTTTGCCTTACTTCCAGAAAGAGACAGGATTCCTCAGCACAGTCTCTGGCACTGGCGCAAGATACAGAGCTCCAGCCCACACACCCTGCATACCGACTGCACTGCACACACATCTGTTCTCAGCACACAACCAAAACCCGCGCCCAGGATCACAGTGCCATCACCCTATACCGCAGTCTATGGTCCACAAAAAGACACGTCAGTGACACGCTCACATCCTCCTCACAGCACACCCGGCTCATCAGCCGCCCCACTTCAGCCCGCACCATCAGACAACATACCCCTCAACACAGACACCCATCCAGAATTCCTGCTCACGCGCGTGAACTCCTGCTTAAGCACCAGGCCTGCGGCCTCTCAGAAAAGGAACAACAAACAGCAGCCCCACACCACATTTCTTCTTTGAGGTGCCACTGGGATGAGCTGTTCCTTCAGCTTCAGCCCTGCCTCTCGGCCCCTCCCCCATCCTCATTCTTGTCTTTCTAATTTCCTTTCCCAGGAGTGCGGAGGTTACAGCGAGAAAGAGAAAGCCCCCGGCCTAGGTCTCCCCTAGTCCAGTTTCAGGAACAAGGGGAGATGGCTCCCCCTTCTCAGCATGTCTCTTTCTCATACCCTTCCTCCTACAAGACCTGCGTGTCCTCTGTGTACATAAACAAAGAGGAAAGGGGCATGAAAATATACTACATGAAGGTACAAATGAAAAAAGGTGTGGCTGTCTCCTGGGAGTCCAAAGAAACCGCAGAGTCACTGGAAAAACAGCTGAAGGTGGAAGAATTGATCCTTCCTGAGAAAGTGCGGGTAGGTGCACCCCCCTCTGATGTGTCTACCAGAAACCTCCTGTCGGACAGCGAGCCTGGCGGTGGCGGGGAGGAGAAAGAACACGAGGAAAGGGCAGAGCCAGACAGCCCACCGGGGTCCCCTGCCGTGGAGGAGAGGCCCAGGGCCAAGACACCTGACTGGCTGGTGACCACAGAGACTGGCTTCAGGTGCATGGCCTGCTGCCGTGTCTTCTCCACCTTGGAGATCCTCCAGGAGCATGTGCAGTTTGGGATCAGGGAAGGCTTCAGCTGCCACGTCTTTCATCTCACCATGGCTCAGCTGACAGGCAGTGTGGAATCAGAGAGCATCCAGGAGGAAGCAGAGGAGGAGGAGGAGGAGGACCAGGAGCAGGAGCAAGAGCAGGAACGGGAGCAGGAACAAGAACAGGAGCAGGAGCAGGAGCCGAAACAGGAACAGAAACAGGAAAAGGATCAGGATCAGGATCATGAACAGGAACAGAAACAGGAGCAGGAGCAGGAGCAGGAGCAGGAGCAGGAGAAAAAGAACCAAGATGAAAAGGAGAATGAGGATGAGCAGCCAGTAGGAGAAGATCTTGGCATGAGGAGACCTTGGAGCCCATGTCCAGGCTATGTGTTTCAATCTCCAAAGGACAGGAAGTGAGCAAGGGCTGGGTCCATTGAGGGACTGTACCTTCTCCAAGCCAGTACTATCTCTCTAGTCTAGGCTCATGTCTCCAGGAGGGAGATTTGGGGGCTTTGTCAGCTTAGGGAACAACTGAAGGGGGGAGAGGGTAACTGGGCTCCTTGCTTCTTGCACAGGCATTTAGTAAAGACATGCCTGTAGGTGGACATTTTTATTGAGCTTTTTAGCTCCCACAGGAAGTTCTAAAAATTTCCAAGGGCTAACAGAACACTTTTCTCTTTAACTAAGTATCTTTTTCTGTTTTGGTTTCCACACAGCAATTGAGTTACATGGGCCAGAAGATCCTGGAAGATGTTGTGGTCTTCTCTTGGGAGAGGTAAAGCTGGAGACTGGCACAGTCTTCTGAGTCTCCATCATGAGGGTCTAGAAGAATCTAAGGGCAGGGGTTATACCTGGGAGCTCGACAGTTATGTCAACTTAGTCATACCCCAAAATTTGGGGAAGTGATCTCCATTTATTTGAATGAGAAAGTGGGGGAGGTTTGATTCTTGCTTTCTCAGTATGACCTTGATTGACTTCAACTCTGAGAGGAAATACTGCCAGGAACCCTTCTAGAGAGCTCAGCATAGCCTCAAGGGTAGGGTCAGTGTGAAGAGAAAAGAGGGAACTATCAGGATCAGAAGTGTGAGGTCTGAGAGTCTGAGAGTCTTCACCTGGACTGGGATGACCTTGGCGGGACACTATCCTTGGCCAAAAAGGGATGTACGGAGAGGATTTAATATGAAAATGAGGTCCCAAGTTATCTGGCAAGTTTGCAGGAAACAAACTCTGTGTTGTGCCTGGCTCTGATCTTTATGACTGAGGTGAAGGGCAGTTGGCCCACAGAGCTCATATTACTTGTTTCTATGTTTTCTGCCTCCTTTGTTTCTTACTTCCAGGGAGAAGATAGAACCATTGGCAGACAGAATGCCAATGGTATGATGGGGATGAAGGGACCAGTGTTACATATAAGCATCATATGCAATAAAGGCTGTTTTCCAAACCTGTCTTGGATATAGTCTGTAATTAAATATACGTATGCATGTTATGTATGTTTGTTTATATCCATCCATCCATCCATCCATCCATCCATCCATCCATCCATCCATCCATCCATCCGTCCGTCCGTCCGTCCAGCATCCATCCATTTCTGTCTGTAAAGTGGTTTGTGAATCAGATTTATCGTAAACACCAAAGAGATGTATCATCCCGTGATAGAAACAGCGGTTCCCAAGCTCCTGGAGTTAATTAGGCTTCTGTGTGAACTGGTACCAAAACAGGATACCGCATTTCACACGAGACCATGACAAGCTGCATGGCATTCAGATGAAACACCTGGGAATTGTTATGGAAGCAACGTCCAGTGGGCCAGTAGCTGAAAGCACTGAAAAATGTCTCTCCACGTCTGGCCTGGAAGAGGGACTGTACTTCAGGAGAAAACACCAGGACAGAGGAGGACTTCCTGTTGTGAAGATTTCCATAGGACAATTCTGTCCTGAGATGATGGAACTTTTTTCTAGCACTTGGAGAAGAGGCCATTTGATCACAGGAATTTTGGTAAGAAGTAATTTTAATTTTTTATTATTTGTGCATAGAGAACTAGGGTGCAGGCCAGAGGTGCAGGGGCCGTGAGAGGATTCACCAGAGACAGAGTGGGGAGCAGAACAGGCAGATCAACGAAGTACACTGCTGAGGGGAGCAGCAGGTGAGACAGGAGAGGTCTGCCGCGCCATGTGGGTCACTTCCGGGGCAGGCGGGGATCGAACTACCACTGAAGCAGCTGCGGCTCACTTGCAGTGCTGCGTCCTTACCATTGCACCACCAGGGAGGGCCCTTCAAGTTTTTAGAATCTGTAACAGAGACTTCCATGTTCTTAGTATTCTTCCAATAAGTCAGCTTCATGCTAACTTAGTTTTCTTCCATGTTCTTAGTATTCTTCCAATAAGTCAGCTTCATGCTAACTTAGTTTTCTTCCATGTTCTTAGTATTCTTCCAATAGGTCAGCTTCATGCTAACTGGCTTGATGCTTCCCAGCCCCTCTATCCACACTGTCACCTGTGCAACACACCCTTTGTTCCCTTGTCCCGAGATGCATGATACTTCCTTCAGCTGTCATCCCAAAGAATTAGGTACTTGGGGCTTATCCTCAAATGACCCTTCCATACTTGCAATACTGTCTGGGCTTCCACATGTTCTGATAACCCCGGTAGTCTTTCCCCTCTGTTCCTTTTCACCAATACTGAGCCTACCAGGAGGGTTCCCTTTCTCCCTCTCTTCCTAGGTCTGCATCATTTCCTGTCCTTTTCTTCCTTTACCTGACCTGCCTTTCCACTGACTGATTTAGACCTCTAGGGTTTTCACCATCACTGTTTCTGCTGCACGAGCCAGAAAGTCTGGGGGGGCAGAGGAGGTAACATGAAGCCTGCAGGCTGATGAAGCATTGCTGGCTGCCATTCTCGCTGAGTCACAGGGACAGCCCTGGCCGTGAAGTGAGGGTTTGAGGCCTGTGGTTTGAATGCTTCTCTGATTAGCACAAGTGCACACATCCGCCACACTAGGACCTCTTTGTGGGGCCACTGACAAAACAGATTTGGAATGAGGCGCTGAGGACATGCTGAGAGTCAGGTCACCTCAGAGCAGCTGGAAGCCATGCTTGAACTCCTCTTTTTAGCCAGTGGTTGAAAGTCTAGTCAAGTAGATGGAACTCACTTTTTTCCCTGAAATTCACTGACATGTGAAATTGAACAGAACATGAATAAATACATAGGGGTTTGTCAGAAATAGGGAGTGAGCTCAACCTTTGTCCACAGATTGTGTGGGAGGGGCAGCCAAGTGGGACCCTCCTTGTTTGGGGGTACAGTGTGGCCCCTACTGTGTCAGAGCATCTCCCCTCTTCATGCCTTTCTGGTTTGGAGGCTATTTGGTAAAAACTGCCTGGAATCTGGGGGTCAAAATAGCAATGGGTTCAAGAACCCCACTGCTGGGCCATCTACTCTCTCTCTGTCCTTTCTGACTTTTTAAGGATTTGAGAATGATAAATATTAAGATTCTATGACTAGCATTTTTCTTCAATATTTCATTGATTTGCTGTTCATTTACAAAAGATGAAAGTTTGGCAGAGCAGAATAACCCACATGGGCATAGCCGCTCTCACCTGTCCTCTGTGGCTCCAGTGCCAATATGACCTCACCCCTCCTGCCCCCTGCTGGTAAGCACCCTAGTTTTAAAATCTAAGTGGGATTTTGTTTTGGTTTTGGTTTTGGTTTTGGTTGTGGTCTTTTGAGGCCATTATCATCTAATTATCAAATTTTGAAATCACTGTGATTTATACCTCAAACACTATTTGCTTCTTTCCCACTAATGCAGTGCAGTGACAGGAAATTTCCCATGTTATCAGGGCATGATTGAGTCTCTCAGCAGGTAAAAAGTATCTGCAGAAATCATCTTTCAGTTTCATCAAAAACTAAACTGACTTTTAGTTGGAGGGAGAGGTTTCTGTCCTAACTTGGATACAGATGGGGAAATAATCTTCCAGACACAGGTCTTTTAGAACATTCCCGTCTCACTATCACCCAGTTTTCCATCCCAAAGTCCCAGCTATCAATGCAGCGGTCACTTGTCCTAAGACTTAACTTGATTTTTAATCTATTTGCTGCACAACATTTCAAACACAAAGTTTTTTGATATTAAAATAATACCTGTATACCTGCCATCTGGCATTAATAGGTGTTAAGTCACATTTGCTTCAAATCATTTATGATTTTACAAGGTGATTTCATTGCCTTATCTGTCCTTATAAACTTGTGGTTTATCAGGTTTTGTGCGGTTATTACAAAAACATTTATAAAATGCCTGTATACAGGTAGTGTTTTGAGTACTTTAAAAACCTTTTACAAATAGTGTCATATTCATGTATGACTTTGCAACTCATTTTATTGTTCAAAATCATGTTTTTAAGATTATTATTAATTTTATACATGCTCATCCATTTTTATTGTTATGTTATGATCTATTCTGTAAATATGCCAGATATTTGTTATTCTGTTTTTGATAAAATTTTTGGTTGCACCCCAATTTTTTCTTTTACAAAGAGTATCAAGGATCTTCCTCAAGGATCAAAACCCAGAATACACTGCATTTTTAAGTTTACATATTACATCCCTCCCTTTATTTTCTTTGAGTACTATGTTGTTAGATAATGATTAATGTCTTTCTCTATAGTCAAGAAGGACTCAGCTGTTTGGAAAAATGGCTACTTACCTTTACCTACCTCCCAACAGCCCAACTCCATCCAGCGCTTTGAAGCCCAAGGTAAAACAAGAATGGGATGGTCTGAGGCATTTCCCAGAAGGTTGGCAGTTAGTAGTAGGTGACTGGTTGGGACCCCTAGGGATTCTAGGCTCACCTGGGCCTTTTTCTGCTCCAAGGTAAATATAGAGGAAAGAATATTCCAAAACCTGTGAGTAGACAGAGTGAGAGATGCCTGGGGTCTCTGAGTTGCTGCAAAGGGACAGAGCAGTCAGGTAGCCTGATGCTCTCTGAGAACTTCTCTTCTAAGAATGCTTTTAATTAAGGTGATGCCAGGCCCACACTGCTGACTTGGGTCTCACTGTCTCAGAAAGCTGCTGCTTTCTCAGGAGCTGTTCTTGTTCACATGCTCTTCTTTACCATTACTTGGCTAATGTGTCTGCTAGCTTCACTGATGTGAACCCCAGTAGCTAGAGGATCTGGGACAGTAACCCCCACCTTGCTAAGCAATCTTGGTTCACTGCTTGAGGGTGAGGAAGGAGGCCAGGTTTGCTCAAGAAGGAATGATGGTGTTTGCAGAGATCTGAATTGAGGGGATTTTCTCAAGTCTTGATGGATGGAATCTAGCTGTATTGCCAAATGAGTTCCTGAAGTCCTACCCAGGGGGCTGGTTCACTCAGCAAAGCAACTGTGTACCCACTATATATTGCCTGTTGCTCACACTTTCCTGCCTTTTATATACACTCTGGAAAACTGATCTTCCACTACAAGCCTTTCCACCTTCAGTGATCTCTCCTGAACATTACTCCCTCTCCCAGACACTCATAAAATACCACTGTAGTGAACTTGTAATTTGATCATCCTATTTCCTCTCATTATGTTGTCATCAAATTCTGATGCATTTTAGTCATTCTGTACTATAGTTCTTAATTTGATAACTGTGGGTCAACCCAGTAGAAATCTCTTTCCCTTCCCTGTATTCTTTGACAAATTCTTTCTACTTTCTAAGGTGTTGTTAATTTTTTTCCCCCTTTTATCATCACAACCTTTTTTTATCCCTATTATTTCAGTAAACTTTCAATATCTTTCTCCAGTTTCCTCCCAAACATTTAGGGTTTAATCCTTGCAAATTCAATGAAGTTTGATGGTTGAAAATGGATAACCTCCCTGGTATTGTTGCAATTATGGAGGCTTCCTGGCAGGCTACTCATAAAGCAGGTACATGCAGACCTGCAGCTGAGTTCAAACCCCTCCTGAGAACAAAGGCTAGTCCAAGAACACCTCTCAGCAAATTGGAGTCCCTGGACAATTGCCCAAACTTAGCTTGCAATTCACATCCAATTAAGATGACTTAGATAAAACTTGTGGGGTAAATGTATCTCAAAATCCACCTAAATAGAAAAAAAGCAATCCAAAATCAAAATTTGGGAGGACATCACACATAAAATAAGTTAGGGTGGTCCTCCCTGGTGGTTCCACGGGTTAGAGGGCAGCACTACAAGCTAGCTGCAGCTGCTTCAGTGAGTTCGATCCCTAGTCCTGGAGGTGACCCACATGGCGCAGCAGACCTCTCCTGTCTCACCCGCTGCTCCCCTCAGCAGTGTACTTCGACAGTCGGCCTGTTTTGCTCCCCACTCTGTCTCTGGTGAATCCTCTCACCACCCCTGAACCACTGGCCTGTACCCCAGTTCTGTATGAATAACTAAATAAATAAATCTTAAAAAAATAACTTAGGAGTGGTACCATTTTACAAACTATGAAGAATGTCTGTTGCACTGTATAAAGGTTCTGTGTATACAGTGTAATGGTATAAAAGATTTAATGTATAACAGGGTGTGTGTGTGTGTATGTGTGTGTGTGTGAGAGAGGTATTAGGGGTGGAATTAAAGTAAAAGGGCCCTATGAATTCTTCTGAGCCACACCTGCTCAGTGGATATTCTGCTGCCTTGAATGCTATAGCTATACCACGTCTCATAGATTCCTGCTGTAGTTGCTTTTTTCCTGGGGCGAATTATAGATTATGAGGCCCAGGGTCACCTTCCCAATTTTGTCAGCCACCACTCTTTTCTGCAGTTTCCTGCCCTGGGGCCCTAGGATGCTCTCTGCTATTCTGGGAAATGTTCCTATCCGTGGCCAAGCTCTTCCCTCTCTGAAATGCTTTTATTTATTTATTTTTTTCTGCAAAAATGTTGAGTCCTTTGTTTGTTAATTAGTTTTTTTTTTGATTATTTGTTTTTTTTTGATTATTTGTTATACCTGGAATCAGGTTTATTATCAACAGGAAACTATCTCTAGTTTTGGCTTTTCTGAGGAATTAGAGAACTTAGTTTTTAAACCTCTTTAATAAGGAAAAAGATGCGATAATAGCATGAGCAAACAATGACGGAGAAAGCTTCCTGAGCCAGGTCCGCACCCAAGGATTTGTGTGTACTACTCAAGTAGCTTGCAGAATGGCTCGGTGAGAGGGAGCTGTCACTATCACACAGCATGCATTTGATCCTACCTGCTCTAAGGGAATGGTGTTGCAACTCCGAGACCTTCTGGGAAATTCGTTCTTGCTCTCAGCTGGGAGCAAATCATACTAGCTGAGTTCATATGAAGGGGCAACAGGAGAATTTCTTCACACCTGAGATGATAGTATACTTCAATCATATCACATGCTACAAAACTGCAAGATCAGCGAGGGACACCAATTCAGGTGGTTCTGTGTTGCAGAAAATTTCTGGCCTACAGGAGTTCAGAGCTGGTCCTATTTGTTCCCACCAAAGGTAGGTGCCAGTGCTTCCCTCCACATCACCTCCTCCCTCCTGATCACCCCCTCCCTACCCATCACCCCCTCCCTCCCAGTTGGCAGTGTTATCCCCCAATTCTGGGGTTTATGAATGTCTGGCCCTAGTGGGCACTGAAGTCAGTTCCAGTAGTCTCTCATTCTGTGATTCAATTTTTCCCATCAAGACTTTCACTGGAAAAGTGGTCCTTTTAATGGAAAAATATTTCAAATAGCTAATAGTTTCTTTCTATTTCTTTCTGTTAGTAGTTACTCTGCATGAGACACTTTTCTAGTGACTTTGTATATAATTGTCAAATATAAGTTTCATAACTTGTCTTTGAGCTGGTACAGTCGAAGACCCCATGTGACATATAACTGCAGACACAGATCACCATGTCACCAAGTGACTTGCCCAAGATACTGGATTAAGTTAACATTCACACCCTCAATCACTGCTTTATTGCAGGTCTCCATCTGGTAGACTGCATGATTTTGCTACTAAACCCTGGAAGTATCTTTCCATCTCTGAAATATCTGTAAAGTATCTTTCCATCTCTAAAATAAGCCTGAAGTTGTTATATGGGATAACTACTATTTTTAAAAACCCTTATGCAGCTGAATGAAGGTAAGCCAGAGGCTATAAACTACAGATTCAAGACTTCCTACCAACCTCTAAAAATAATTTCTGGAATGCCATTTTATGTAATGTCAGGTCTAGAATGTAGCCCAAATAGTAACCCAAAAAAGGGAAAATATGTTGAGAAGTTCTTAAAGCTGACACACACGAAGAGGATAGTATGAATGAGGCCAAGGTAGAGACCCATGGAAAGCTGCTATTTCAGCCCCAGGAAGGGGCTCACCACTGCCAAATAAGTCTTCTTGTTCACTTCTTTGCTCTGAAGTATCCCCAATTTGACAGAAGTGTAAGGAAGTCATAAATTTATTTGGCAGTTCTGCGCTCTTGATGCAGTCATATTTTCAGAGTGTGGGAGGACATCAAGCTATGAAAACATCCGTGGAGAGATCTGCTTATTAAGTTTGGCTCTTTCAATCTTCCTAATACATACACTAAACACCAGGAGGTTCTCTGCACTTTTCAGACTCATGTTGTTTCTCCTTTGTCTCATAAACTTTCAAATACTTTTTGATAAGCTGCTGAGGTTGGAATAAAAATAAGCATCTCTTTAGAATAAAGAAGACAGTGACGATGGCTTATACAGAAAGCCCTAATGTTTGAATGAGGCTCAAAAGGATCCCAGACATGGCCCAGAGAACCCCTGACTTTCTTGATATACTCTGAACAGTGAGCAGGAACTTTGCAATCCTTTTAGCCATCTTTTGTGACCAGTAAGGTTGACAGTTTATAGGGTGTTTAGTTAAATTTGAATTTCAGAATGTCAAGAAACAATGAATATATTTAGTATAAGTATATTATACTAACATTACATGAGCTGTACCTGTACTGAATTTTTGTTTGTATGAAATTCAGCTGGCTGTCCTGTATTTTAATGACTAAATCTGACAACTCTACTAATGAGCTACAGTAGAGGAAACTGATAAATAAATCGGCAGGCCCTTCTTGGTGGCTCAGTGGGTTAAAGCACAGCATTATAAAGGTGGCCACAGCTGCTTCAGCACAAGTTTGATCCCCTGCCAGGAAGGTGACTCACATGGTAGACCTCTCCTGACATGCCCGCTGCTCCCTTAGCAGTGCATTTCAGTCATTCTGACTGTTCTGCTCCCCACTCTGTCTCTGGTGAATCCTCTCACTGCTCCTGCATCTTTGTCCTGTACATAATTCTTTATGCATAAATAAATAAATCCTTTAAAAAATAAATAGGCAATTACAATGTAGGAAATAAGTCATTTGATAAACGAGGCAGGGTCTCTGTAGGTGCCAAAGAAGGGTTAGTTTGTGAACCTCAATGGTGGGGGACAGAAAAAATGACATAGGAGGACTGCTAAAAGATATTGATATTAGAGATCTAGAAGCCAAGAAAAAATTTTCTGGGACCTTCCCTAGTAAAGAGGGTAAGGAAGAAAGTATCAGGGCAGAGGACTGGTTAACATCAATCCTTAAGATGAGGAGAATACAAACTGCTAAACATGGAGCTTCCCTATGACCCAGCAATCCCACTCCTAGGTATCTACCCAAAAGACACAAAAACACTGATTGAAAAAGATACTTGTACCCCCATGTTTATTGCTGCTTTATTTACAATTGGAAAAACATGGAAGCAGCCCAAATGCCCAAAAGTAGATGACTGGATTAGAAAGATGTGGTACATATATACAATGGAATATTACTCAGCAACCAAAAAAGAGAAACACATGTCTTTTGCAGCAACTTGGATGGAGCTGGAAAAGATCATGCTGAGTGAGATAAGCCAGAAAGAGAAAGAAAAATACCGGATGGTTTCACTCATAGCAGGAGTATAATGGACCAGGCGAGAAAATAACAAAAATAATGAACAACCATAGACCAGAGACATTCTGTGGGGGTGGAGTGGGGAATGGGACCAAAAACGGGGCGGGGGGGAAGGGAGGGAAATGCACGGGACTATGGTGGTGGCACAGGGGTGATTTGGTGATGGGAAACCCGTGGGGATTACAATTGAGATGAAAAAAAAATGTGCAAAATGATGTAAAAATAAACTTTTTAATAAAATAAAAATAAATAAATAAATAAATAAAAATGAAAAAAAAAAAAAGATGAGAATATATCATGTCCTTCAGTATAGCTGAAACATGAAGAACAAGGCAGGGAAGAGATAGGAGATGTGTCTGGAAGGGAAGAGAGCTCTGTAGGGCTGTGATAAGTTTAAACTTCGTTCTGTGGACAGTGGGGTTCCACAGAAGGTATTAGGCTGAGGATTGACTCATCATTTGTGTGTTTTTTATCAGTCGCTTCAGTGGCTGCATGCAGAGTGGATTTAACTGGGCAAAAACAAGGGCAATAAGCTCAGAGGCTTCTCTGTCTGGGCCGGTATCACACATGCTCCTGTGCAGGTCTCTGGAATTCATGTACAGTGTTTTTTCTTTCTTTTTTCAGAGGCTGCCATGTCTTCGTCAGTTAAAAGTGACATGAATTCAGAGAAGTTATCGAAGATTCTGAAAAGCAAATCATTCTTTCTAGTATCTTTAATTAAGTCTCCAAACTGCCATCACTACAACAAAGGACCTGTCACATACAATGGTGATAAATGCTAGAGGAAAATAACAACAGCCATGGATTTTGAGTAATTCTAGAGCAGGGTGCTTGAGTCATAACAGCTAAAGTTCTTCCCAACACACAGACTGTTAACTCTTCATCCTCTTTGTCTTCTCTTCTTCCGGACTCCCAACCTCATGAGGTGGAAGTGCATTTTATAGATCTTTGCTCAGATTCCTTGCTACGGGAAGTTCCTACACAGGTAATAGCTTTTTGTTGTTCTCTTGAAAAAAAAAAAAAAAAGATTAATGATCATGATGTTAAAATGAGTTGTTAAGATCTGAGATCTGTGTGCTACCGGTGGTGACAGATGGGAAACAGACACTCCTTGTCAGTTTCTCCAAAGAAATTGCTCTAGCCTAAACCCATGCCAGCTTACTATGCTGGGCTATTTCCCTAGAAGAGAGAGGGCCACATCTTCTTAGCTTGTCTCAGCTAGGACAATAGAGTTATGACTATGCCTTGATACAGGCAGCCATTTCTGCTTCAGAAGAAATTATAAAAATGTCAGAGTATCCTTTTTTTCCTTTCTCTCTTCCACCAAAAGGCCTGAGTATATAAATGTGTGTATTCTACTCAGGTATTTAAAGTACAACCAAAATCAGAAAGGTGTGTGTTTATATGAATAAATAATATAATACTTGTCTGTATATAGAGTGTTGGCTTGGTAGCCTCCAATATTTTCCCAGTTATTTATTTTAAAAGAAAACTTTGCCACTTTGTCTTGAGTCAGAGAAGGGTGCCACTCCTGGAAGCCTCTTAAGTTTCATTTTAAAATTAAAAAAATGCTTTTTGTTATAAATGTAGTACATACTCAAGAAAAAAGTCCAACCTTACTGAAAGGTAATATTGTATATTACTGAAAGGTAATATACAGAGGCCCTCCCTGGTAGTGCAGCAGGTTAAAGCATAGTACTAGGAGGCTAAAGCCACTTCCACAGGAGTTCAATCCTCACCTGCCCTGGAGGTGACCACATGGCATGGCAGACCTCTCCTGACCTGCCTGCTGCTCCCCTCAGCAGTGTACTTCGACAGTCAGCTTGGTGCTCCCCACTCTGTCTCTGGTGAATCCTCTCACTGCCCCTGTACCTCTGGCCTGTACCCGGTTCTGTATGCATAAATAATCTTTTTTTAGAAAAATAGGTAATATACAAACCCAAAATCTAAGATTCTGTAAGCAAAAGTGTGCACAAATACACTTCTGAAGAATGCAAGGAGCTGGTAAGACGAAAATGCTGTAATACCAAGGATGAATTAATGACTTGGCAATACCACGCCAAATACCAACCATTTATAAATGTAAAAGATGGTCACATAACAAGTAAATGATATACTCGTTTATAATTTGTTAATTTGTCTTTTGAGCAACTAGTTTCAGGGTGCACTGGAAGTTCTAGTCCCATTGAGGAAAGACTTCTGATTCTTTCAATCACACACCCTAAGAAAGTTTCCTTTTTCTCAGTGTGTGTATATGTATCTACATTTAGATTAAAACTTAAGTATGTATCACAAAATTCAAGGAGAAAGCCTAACCATGGCAGATGTCCCTACTCCCTTCCAACTCCCTGTGGCTTGAAAGTAACATAACTCTCAGCACTGTGATAAGCTACTCACTTGGCACCATTTATAGTGTAAGCAGCTACTGTTTGTAGAACATGTTTGCTTTGTATGAGTGTGTTTCATCACTGTCCCCTTTGCTTTGGCTAATGTAATTTTTTTTAAAGATTTATTTATGCGTACAGAACTGGGGTATAAGCCAGAGGTGCAGGGGTGGTGAGAGGACTCACCAGAGACAGAGCGGGGAGCAGAACAGGCAGATCGACGAAGTACACTGCTGAGGGGCGCAGCGGGTGGGTCAGGAGAGGTCTGCCACGCCATGTGGTCTCCTCCCGGGCAGGCGGGAATCGAACTCATGCGGAAGCGGCTTTTGATTTTCAGTGCTGTGCTTTAACCCGCTGCGCCACCAGGGAGGGCCAATAAGTAGATTTTTTAAAAAAGATCTATTTATTTATGCATACAGAACTGGGGTACAGTCAGAGGTACAGGGATTCACCACAGGAGAAGTCTGCCGCACCATGTGGATCACCTCGTTGTCTGGGATCAAACTTGTACTGAGGTAGCTGCAGCTTGTTTGCAGTGCTGCACTCTAACCCGTTGCACCACCAGGGAGGGCCCTCATTGCTAAGTTTTAACTGTTTTCCTAGTTTTGGCTTATTTGGAGTCACATTTCTTCTGTTTGTTGGCCACTTCAAAGCATTTATCTGGAAATTAAGCTGGCTCCATCCTGTGAAAGGAACGACTGAAAATGGGTTAGAATCGTGTTAGAAGACTTAAAGTTTGGACATTTAAAGAATAATTTGGGGAATTAGGAGAAAAAAGGGATGACTGCATATGAGAATGAAATATGTGCTTTAACATACTAAAGACTAGAATTTTGGTGTGTCATAGAGAATGGTTATAATTTAGCTCTTTGAAGTTCTAACGCTCAGATGTAGTTGGCAAACCTGTTTTATAGTCTTAACTGGAGAGCTGAGAATAAAATTTCCACTGGGTAGAATGCAGCATGTGAAGAGGTGAAAGAAAAATCTTAGGGGAAGGGTGGAACAAAAGAGAAACAACCCTGCTTATGATCAGGCAGTGTGAATGGCAGTCACCGGGGAAGGGAACCAAATCACAGGTTTGTAATTCAGGGGTGTGCAGCCGGAAGGGCTGGTACAAAGGGTTCGAAGCAAGAGCTGTTGGAGTCTACACTGCAGGCATGAAGGGCCAGATTGGAGAATATCCATTTTTGATGCACAGGCTGAAATCACAATGATAGGAACACATAGGGCTTTCTCTGAAAATGGTGAACTGATTTTTTTTTTTAAGATAGAATTTCCAGAGAGTTAACTACATATCATTGTGAGCTAAGGAAATGGTATATGTCAATCTAGACATCTTTGAAAGCAAGGGGAGTCAGAAAGAGGGTATTCTTTGGGCTCTTAGAGACTGGGTTGCCGTCTGTTACTTCAGTAAACTAGTTAATTCTTCCCTCTGAATCCTTCAATCCTTCCCAGCCTTATCATTTGTAAATGATTGATGAAAACACTAAGACTGTGAACATTAAATGAAATCATGGGCATTGGTACTCGGTATACAACTTGGCTAAGAGTTACTGTTGATAAAAGATAACCAGTAGCCATGAATGATCAAGAACAGTAAATTTTGTGCTTGAATCAAGAGAGATTTAGTATGATTTTTACTCAGTGTTAATATCATTTGTGATACCCTCGGAATTTGCTTTCTCTATCTTCTAAAAATGATTTATTTATTTATGAACACAAGAACTGAGATCAGGTCAGAGATACAGGAGATGAGAGGATTCACCAGAGACAGAGTGGGGACCAGAACAAGTAAGTCTACTAATATGCACTGCTGAGGGGAGCAGTGGGTGAGACAGGAAAGGTCTGACACGCCATGTAGATCACCTCCCTGGCCAGGGATCAAACGTGTGCTGCAGTGGCTGCTGAGGGCTTTATCCCTTTAACCCTTGTGCCACCAGGTAAGACCCTATCAGCAATTTTTCACTGACTTGCTCATATCTCTGAAACCTTAGCATTTTGGCTCACTAGCAGCTGTGGGTATCTGCTGTCAACTGGCCCAAGAGTTTCCACTCTGCCTGTGCTGACTGCCGTGAGGAGATGAAGAAAATTTGTAGCCCCCAGGAGTAGCCTTCAACGGTAGATGGCAAAGGATCCATGGATAATCCAGCCTTCTTGTTCTTCAGGTAGGATAATTATTTCCAGAGTTTCTCTGTAGATTAGCTCCCCTTACCCATGCTACTACTTGGGTAATAACACATCCTTAATACTGCCTTTCTCTTCCCTGTCTTGCTTTCTCACTTTCCTATTAGGGTTTCTTCCAAACTATTTCAAACTGTTTTTTACTGAATTCGATTCTGGGAAAATCTAGTTGTAGTCATTTTCTTGAGAAAAGGGTTGTCAGGATTTCTGCTACCAAAAGATGTTAAATAATAGAAAACAAATTATCCTTACGGTTAACTCATATGTCCGAAACATATGATTTTGCTGTGGTGCAGTGTAAATAATATGAAAACATAATGATGCCATTGATTGTATAATATTCCTTTTAAGCATTTAAGGCATCAGTTACGTGAAACGCTAAGGAAGAAATAACTGAGTTGAGGCAGTTAATGATTTAAGAAAAATTACAGTGTCATCTGCAATAACTGAGTCCTGTTCACACACAGTAGAGACTGGTGCCGCAAGAATATTAGACTAAGTTCACAGATATTCACCAAGTTTAGAAGAATGAGCACGGGTGGGGGAAGGATGATGGGTTCATATTCATTTGCTTCTTAGTTATTAAAAATGTATCATAAGGAAGTTGCTACTCTCTACTCCTTTCACATTGCTACCTTATTTGAGGATTACATAGGGGAAAACAGAAACCAACTCTCAGCTCTTCTTAATAAAAGGCACTTTATACATATTCTTAATGACAACTTTTATGAAGTTATAACTGGATAACTTATAAGAAGAGCTATATTTTGGGTTTGGAACTGACCTTTAGGGTGTGAATGAATAGAGAAAAAAGGAAAGGAGTGAATGAATAGAGAAAACAGGGCAGGAAGTTAAGAGCATGACTGGAATCTATAAGTAAGCTAACCTTACCCCTTAACAACTGCTTTAATTCTTTATGTTAAATATAAGAGCCAGATCAGAAGTATCCAAAACATATAATAAAATATTGTTAACTAGATATTATCTTCAGGAGACCAATTTATATTCTCTATGATGCAGACATAACCCAAATTTTATGTCTCCTCAGTTTTACTTTTCTGGTTTCATATTCTGACCACGTATTTGATTTTGGAGACTGTCTTCTGGGTGTCAGGTTGATAAGATGTTAGAATATTCCTTGCACTAGTGATTTTTTAAAAAGACTTATTTATTTGTGCATACAAGAATTGGGTTCAGGCCAGAGGTGCAGGGGCTGAAAGAATTCATCAGAGACAGAATGGGGATTCATCAGAGACAGGAAGATTGACTGAAATACACTACTGAGGGGAGCAGTGGGTGAGACAGGAGAGGTCTGCTGTGCGATGTGGGTGACCTCCCTGGCTGGAGATAGAACTCAGGCTGCAGTGGCTGGCAATAGCTTGATAGCACTGAGACTTAACTCCTGTGCTACTAGGGAGGCTCCTGTGTTTTTTTATTTCTGCATACAGAACTGGGGTACAGGCCAGAGGTGCAGAGACAGTGAGAGGATTCACTAGAAACAGAGTGGGGAGAACAGGCAGATCAACAAAATATACTGCTGAGGGGAACAGCAGGCAAGCCAGGAGAGATCTGCCGCACCATGTGGGCCACCTCCAGGGTGGGGATCGAACTTGGGCTGAAGTGGCTATGGCTAGCTTTGCAGTGCTGCATTTTAGCCTGTTGTGCCACCATGACTGACTGTGATATACTGACTGTGTCCTAGGCAGAGGAGTCTTAATTTTACATAGTATTTAGAAAGGAGATGCATGCTATTGAACTGGCTTGTTGGTACTGGAAAACCAAACTCTGTAAATTTACTGAAATTTCAGTTTATTGTGCTAAACCTTCAAGGAAGTTGTACTCAGCAAATTATATCAGAGATGCTAGGCTGGGAATGTTTCAAGTTTCTTAAATTCTCTATACTCTTTATTTCTACCACCTAAGAAACCCATGTAGTTGCCAGACCCCCAGAGTGGGGTCTCATCTAATTCTGTATGTATAATCCTGAAAAAGCCAGCATGATTCCTCAACTTGATTGCAAAATCTGCTGTCGAAAATTAGCCCTTGTAACTTGGCTCTGCTAGTCTCTTCTTATATCACCATTGTCTTGCTACATTGCACACATTAAGGCCAGAAACTTCCATGCTCAATATGGCCTGGTTTAGCATGCAGACCTTAACTCACCTTTTCACGTATCTGGAGACCTGTTAAAGAAATAGAGCAAGCCAGGCACTAGTGTTACCAGAAAGAAAAGAAAAAAAGACCAGGACTAATCTATGCCTTTACTAATATCCCTTTCTAATATATAACATATTTAAAGGAAAATCATTTATTATACCTGGTATGGATTTGGGAGAAGGTGCTTCATACTGAGGTTTACATACATAAATGAGTAAACCATGCAGGATCTTGGAAGGTGATTCACCAAAATGTGCTAAAATCTGATCTATATGTGTGTGTGTATGTGTGTGTGTATTTGTAACTTCAAGTACATATACATATAGGTATACATATGAATTGATGGTTCCTACTAGATTCTCACAGTGTTAAAAAAAAAAGTCTTTACAAATTTTGGACCAACTATTTCTGTGTACCATTTGAAACAACTGGCAGAACTTTAGGGTTCCCAAAGCATAGCTTGAAATCTGAAAATGAGGTCCCTAACTTGGAGAACTTGGATTGTTACCATTGAACAAATGGAGACAAAGCAAAAACATCAAAGAAAACAAACAGCAAAGTAAGTCCAAGGGATTCCAGCTCACAGGCAGGACTCGACTATAAGTTAGCTGCAGAGCTGAACACTCAAGCTTAGATTTTTTGTGTGTGCTGAAGTTCAGGAATCTAATGAACTCAACTTCCAGTAAATAGAGTAAAGCACTGAAGTTCCAGACTAGAGCTGTATTACTGAATTTGGTGTAAGATAAAATTCATTTCACTGAAGTGGGAACTATTAGTGGCTCAAAACTAATTGTGGGATACAACTTCCTATTATTTTGACTCTGCTCCTTTTCTATGTTTGATGGAAATGATAAAAAATTAAATCGCAAAGCCTTGTGGGATACAACTTCCTATTATTTTGACTCTGCTCCTTTTCTATGTTTGATGGAAATGATAAAAAATTAAATCGCAAAGCC
The DNA here is from genome assembly GCF_000260355.1 of Condylura cristata. NCBI lineage: Eukaryota > Metazoa > Chordata > Mammalia > Eulipotyphla > Talpidae > Condylura > Condylura cristata. The sequence continues at coordinate 14,814,623 of NW_004567122.1, forward strand.
ATGTGCAGGGATAATCGTTAGGTATGAGGACAGGACCAGTAATATGTAGAAATTGTAGGCCCTTATCTTAGGCGATGAAGTCATCCATAATAATTTCCCTAATAGTTTTTGGGCCATCATGTTGTGCTGAATTCAAACATTAAGTGACTCAGTTTGTAGGCTATAAAGTGAATGTCGAGAACAAAGTGTCATTAGCTTTTCCCTAAAGTAATACCTGATATATTATCATTTTAAGCAACCACCATTTAAGGAAGTCCTTTTGTTCAAAGAGTAAAATTCAGAGCACTGATATTAAGGTGAATTTCTGCATCAAATCTCATGTGAAATTTTGAACTTTGCCCTCTGTCATCATAGGGAATTAAGGGGTACCTGACAAGGTGCTCACCTTGAAAAGGCACACCAGTGTTTGGGAAGTAAAGGAAAACCTAGGGCTGAGAATTCATTGTGTAGTTTGCTCATTCAAAGACAAACTCACTTTTCCCCAAAGGATAGGAAAATACCTACAGATGGAAGATAATCAAGAGTAGAAATGGGACAATGTGAGGAATCTACATTTTTCTATTCATTTTCAAAAATCTTCTTTATTTGTTTTGGAGATTAGGTGTGAACATAGACATCTTGCATATTTAGTCTTCTTTTTCCCTTTTATTGAGACTCCCTGGTGGAGTCAGTGAAGGTTAGTGGGTATGAATCAACAAAGGATTAAATCTCAAGAAGCAGTTTCATTAAAGAACTCAATGACTTACTAATGATTGCATGAGAAGATAGCACACATTTCAGCCAATGTATGCAAACAAAGGAAACACTCAATGTGGGAAATATGCTCTTGGTAATTATGCTTGCATACACTGGGGGTAATCTATCAGTTAGTACTTTGCAAGTGTTTGAGTTGTTATAAGGCTTCCTCCACTTTGCCTGAAAAGACTCTTTTTCATTTTTCTTTTTGATAAGAGTATGTATAGAATGCATTGCAGAGACAGTGGCCTAGGCTATATATTCTCAGCAGATCAAATAAATGTGTAGCTAAAGTACCTCCCAGTGGAACAGGACCAAAATGCATCACATGCCACCGAGTAGTCATTTAATTGCAAGGAGGATGTGGGGTAAATGATTCTGGGACAGATGTTGTTTAACAAGCTACTCTAGTGACAACAGAGGCCTGCTATGTCATATCAGAAAGGATGTATGGACTGACATTGTCACTCTTGCTGGTGATGGGCTTCTTGTCACTAGCCATTGCCGAGATGGGAGGCGACTTTCACAAAGTTGTTCAGATGACAGATGCTTCTTGCATGGAAGCTCTGGGTTAACTACCTTTCTAGAGATTCTTCCTCAGCTCAAGCTGGGATGACAGAAGCTATTCAGCAAATGAACACGGGCTGGACCAGCTGTTCTATCTACAACACACCAAGGCTCTTCAGCTTGTCTGAAGCCTGGAACAATTTGTCGGCACAGGTGCTGCAGGTGGAAAGCTATTAAATTTTCATTTATGCTGGCATTTCAATAGAGGCAGTCAAGTCTCCCAGAGCTGGAAAGGACTGAACTCTTAAATGCTATAATTCAAAGGAAGTTCAAACCCTATGCAGAGAAGCAGGAACAAGCAGGCAATGGCCCTGCTTGTTTGTAATATCTTCTTGGCTTCTGAACCCATGCGATGGCTTGTCCTTCCCAACCCCTCCAGATGCCAATGCACCAAATTCATTAATTGACTAATCCTCACTTACCTTTACATGTCAAGAGACTTCTAATATTGAAGTAATAACATGGGCCTTACTGATCTGCTGCTGAACTTGGGCTGGTGTCGAATTTGTTAGATGGGCCTGCAGTTAGTTCTTCAGGCCTTACCCCAAGTTATCTTTCTGCGGAGGAATATAAAAAAAATGAATTAGACATGGCCCCCAAGACTATACCAACTTGTGAATGGATGATTTTTTCCTCCTAAGTACAGACAGAAAGGAGAAGATGGAAAATATATCTGATGAGCATAGCATGTCTAAAGTGAGAGAGGGAGAAAAATCTGGAAATCCTCTAGCCCTCAGAGTAGAATTTCAAGGGGAGAGGGTGGGGAAGGAAGGATATCCTTTAGTACTTTTTTTTCTTTTTAAGATTTATTTATGCTTACAGAACTGGGGTACAGGCCAGAGGTGTGGTGGGTGAGAGGATTCACCAGGGACAAGTGGGGAGCAGAACAGGCAGATTGATAAAGTACACTGCTGAGGGGAGCAGCGGGCGGGTCAGGAGAGGTCTGCCGCGCCATGTGGGTCAGCTCCCTGGCTGAGGATCAAACTCGTGCTGCAGTGGCTTCAGAGAGCTTCATAATGTGATGCTTTAACTCATTGCACCACCAAGGAGAGCTCACCTTTTAATATATTTATTTAACAAGTCATTTTGTCTTTTTATCTGAATGTGTCTCAACACAAACCCAGGTTAAAGACAATGAAACCTACTGTACCACTGATATGCTGGTGGGAATATACTACTGCTTTAAGATATGGCTCCAGGAGATAAGTCTGTGTTTTTATTGGAAAGGATGTTCAGATCAGGGTTTGTGGTGTGATATGCCTTCTCCTCTGTTTTCTTTCTGTCCTCAACCTCCTCACAACACAGAGAAGACAGAAATTCCCTAGACTCATTTATCCTTCAGTTTTAAAAATACTTACCATGTGTCTGACCCAGTGCAAGCATAGAGGTTTCCATCACCTTGTTTAATGCCCCCAGAAGCAGCAGAGATAGCCACGTCAGCGTCATTGCACAGACAGGAAGCCAAGGCACAGAAAGGTGAAGAAGCCCATGTCAGCTGTTGGTAGTAAGAGAGCTGAAGTTCAGGTTCATGTCTCACTGCAACAGTCTCCACCCTTACATGTTAGAGCTGCATTAACTCTGAATCCATTTGTTTTTCTTCTGAAAAGTTTTCTTCTAAAAAGAGAATAAGTCCTTAAGTCAGGCCACACAAAAAAATTTTGCAGGCCTGAATCTCAAAATACTCTAAAATTAGTGAAATAAGAAACAACGAGAAATGCTGGTGATCCTGGGGTTTAGAATTGTTGTCATTCCTATGGTCTTAGATCCGTGCCACCCAAGATGAGTTGATTATGTTTCAGTAGAAAAGACCACTGGAACATAAAGCTAGAAAATTTTAAATCATTTCAGAGTTGACAGTCAGTGAATGTTTTATTTTCCTCTTGCTATGTCATAGGGCAAATATCAATCTGATTACAAAATGTGATTTTGTTCCACAGAAAATACATTAAGCTGTGGTGACCTCTGCTAAAATCAAACTTGGTTGGCAAGTCACAATCAGGGAGAGCAATTGCTCACTCAAGAAGCGCTGGTTGTTGCACTGATAGGCATCTTTTGGGCAAAATGTCGCAGATATTTAGAAGGTCTTGAGAAGGTTGACTGTTGAGAAGTAATAGTCAAGTGGGTTCTTGCAGGTGGTGGTTGTATTACAGCTTATCATTATTAAGGTAGGGATTTGTTGAAATCCCACTCAAGCATGGAGTATGGCTGCTATCGTGTGAATATTCAGCAACTTGAGGCCAGGAGTTATTGCCCATCTACCTGCAAGCTTAGCTTGTCTTGGACACAGTACATCCTTCTGGTGGGTACTTTGGACACTGTGGTTTGGTGACCACTGCCTGTGAATTTGGGGGGCTGCCTGTGTGTCTTCCTGATGTTCTGAGTGCCCCCTTAACCCATGAGGTGGCATACTTTTATCTTCTCTCTTGACTTATTTTTATTTAAGGATTATTCATTTACACATACAGAACTGGGGTACAGGCCAGAGGTATGGGGGCTGCAAGAGGATTCACCAGAGAGAGAGTGGAGAGCAGAACAGGCAGATTGATGAAATGTTCTGCTGAGGGGAGTAGCAGGCTGGTCAGGAGAGGCCATGTGGGTCACCTCCAGGGCTGGGAATAGAATTTGTGCCAATGTTGATAGTTTCATAGTGCTGCACTTTAACCTGTTGTGCCATCAGGGAGGACCTTTCCTTGACTTTTCAACTTGGGGTAGCAGGGGCTTAGAATCCCTGGTGGCACCATGGTATTGAGAGCTTCACATTTTCTTTCAAGGGTCATTAATTTCTGTGGCCAACTTGCAGTGCTGCATCCTAACCTGTAGCACCACCAGGGAGGGCTCATCTCAAGAACTTTTTTCCTCTTAAAAAAATGGAAACTAGAGCATTAACAAGAACTCCTCTTTCTTCTTTTCCCCAAACTTTTTGCAACTATCATTCTACGCTCTGTGAATTTATGAATTTGACAATTCTAGGTCACCATTCATGCAGTTTTTGCAATATTTGTCCTTATTGGTTGGTTGCTTTCACTTAATAGTATATGTTCAAGACTCATTCATGTTATTGCTTATGTCTGGATTTCCTTTCTTTTTAAGGCTCAATAATATTTTGTTGTGCGGCTGAACAGCCACATGGGGTTTACCCATTCTTCCACTGATGGGGCCACTTTGGCTATTGCCACCGCTTGTTGTTCTAAATGATACAGCTGGGAACATGCATGTAAGCTTCTTTTTAAAAATATTTCTTGAGATTTATGCCATTTTCCAGAGTGGCCCTATCATTTTATATGCCCATTAGCAGGGCACAAGAGTTCCAGTTTGTTCACATCAACACCAATACTATTTTCTGAGTTTTTTTTTTTTCTTTTAACTTCTTTGATAATAGCAGTTTTAGTGGATGTAAAGCCATTTCTCATCATGGTTTTAATGTATATTAAATTACCTGGTGATTAATGATGATACATTTTATGTCTGTTTTCTTTGGAGAAATGTCTACTACTTAAATCCTTTGCCACGTTACGTAACTTTGCTGTTGTGTTGTAGAAGTTGCTTATATATTGTCAATTTTAACCTTTTTGCAAATGTTTTCTTCCATCCCATGGCTTGCATTTTCATTCTATTGACAGTGTCCTTTGATGCACTAGAGTTTTTGATTTTGATATACTTAGCTTATCTATTTTTTTCCTTTTGTGCCCTTTGCAATCTTTGTTTCTTACATTAAATCTTTTCATAGTGTTTTTATTTTGATAGAATAATCTTGGCGAGTTTACTCTTTCATTGTGCTTTATGCTATAGGGCTTCAATTAGCCCTACTGCTAAATGTGCTTTCCACCCCCACAGATCCTTTAGTACTACCTTGCTGTGGGGCTCAGCGACCTTACATTCCCTCTACTAAAGATTCTTCTGAAACTGGAGTTCTGTTCTAAGCAGCGCCATTCTGTTTGGTTTGCTGAGAGCCTCATCATTCTACCTTCTTTTTCATCAAGGTAGTATTTTTTTCCCCTGGTGGTTGCATTATACTGCATATTATATTGTCTTATTTGTGTATCTATCTTATCTCTATTGGTGTGATCTGAAAAATGAGTTAGCCCACTACATACCCTAACTTAGGCTTAAGTTTCTCTTTGTTTTTCAAATGTCCTTCTCTAAAGCAGTTGAATCCTGATTTTGACCAAAAACTAAGTGGCTACTAACACAGCAGATAAGAACAGGGCTGCTCAGTCTGGAGCAGGGGATGACAAAGCTCTGCCTGCTACTTCTCTTCTTGTAGTTCCCTATGCTTCCCCCTCTGAACCTGGATGGAAGCTTCGTGGAGTCTGCTGAGGACAGAAAAGCCTGCTGATGTATGGGAAAGGAAACCAGATCTTGAGCCTTCATTCCCTCCCTCCAACCTGCGTATATTAAAACAATTTAGTTTTTGTGTCTTCAATATATTTAGAAGTTCATGTAAAAGGCAACTTACACAACAGGGTTTTGACCTGAAATAGCAGCTCAAAGGTCCTTGAGCTAGTTTACTGGCCCCTCTGGTACCACACACAGAACTGAAGACAGATAACTGTGATCCACCTCTTATGACATGCTGATGTCAACAATGACCCAGTTTATTTATGAGTAATTCACATAGGGGAGACTCAGAAGCTGGAAGGAGAGTCATTTGTGAGGAAGCTAGCTACTGAGACACAAGAAACTTAATTCGGTCTACAGAAATTTAAATGAGAAGGGAACTCAGGGATCATTGTTAGACCAGAGGTTGCAAATGGTGTGTTAAGCTTGCACAGCATTTGAAAAATTAGTAGACAGCATAAAATCAGAATTGTTTATATAAAAATCCTGATTCTAGCTTCTTGAAAACTGTAAGCAGTTGGGAACCTGAGGAAAGCATGAACTATGTATAGTGGAAGCTCATAGAACATTAGATAAATAATTTCAGTGCTTTCATTAATCTCCCTGAAATTCATTCTAGGGTCCTTTAAGAACAGTTAATCTTTGATATTTGATTACCACACTAACCACTATACAAGTCATCTCAATCTCTGTATTGGCCAGATGAGACAGATTCTATGTTGCACTCATTCTAGAGATGAGGAAATGAAGACATAGGGGGATTCAGCAAGTGAATAGATGTAAGAATGACATATTGGCCGCTTGCAGTTTGTCCTGCTTGAAGGTAACAGTAAGGTCAATTTAGAATGCTTCCAAAACTTGAGAAACAAATTGATACAAATGCCACTTTCATTTGTTAACTGCTTGGTTTCCAGCGTGGTGGTTAGTGTTAGTGTGTGGTTGTGGGTGAGTATCAGAACTTAGGAAGGAAAGCTTTAATCTCCCTTAAATGCATTCTGCCAGATACCTTTGCCAGGATAGTGGCTATGGGGGTGTGTTATACCTGGCAAGCACCTGTTCTCTGTGCCTGTTCAGAGACCTTGCTTTATGACTTTATTTCTGACCTCAAATATTGGCTACTCTTTTGCTTCCCCCACATAGCTTTGGTTTCACTGCCTCCTTTGGATTGAATGTCCTTGAATTGTTACCATCTGCAGTTGGGTTTCCCAAGTAAAACTCTCTTGTTTTTGAATTACAGTTAATTGGCCTTCCCAGCACAAAATGATGGTATATGCCTGAGCTGGAGCTTATCCTTAGATCTCTTTTCATCTACTCTCTTTGTCATTGCAAATGGTCATTGTAATTAATTCACAGGATCACAGGAGAGGACCCTTTTAATCTTTTTAGGTCCATTCTGGAAGATCAGAGCATTTTATAGAAAAGTGGGATAAAGTGAATAAAATGCTTTCACAGATACACTTTTTCTGTGAGAATTTGACACCAGTGAAGATTTGGTAGTTAATGAAATAGGTTCGGGGATGGATGTTGGAGTGGGATGACGATAACTGAAGAGGTTGGCATTTGAATGTTGAGAGAGTTGTATGTGCTTTTCTCTCTGAGCAGGAAGCATGAAATCTATTTAGAGACATAACCATCAGCCAAAAGTGAAGAGTCTCTTGAAACAAGCAAAAACGACACTGATAATAATTTTTATTCCTGTACTAAGAGTGCTTTATAAAATTGGTGCTAAAAATTGTCCTCTTAAAAAAATCCTATTTCATGTATTTTAAATTATGGTACGACTTCTTCAAATGCTAAAGCTAGAGGGTAGGATGTTTCAGCATGTTTAACACAGGGAGCGACCTCTGAGTTAATTAAACTGAAAACAAACCTGACAAGATGGAATTTATGGATGACTGTATGATTACACTGAGACATCAAAGTGATGTTCTGTATGAGAATACTATTTCCTGACTTATCAGCAAATGTACATGATTGACATTTAACAGATGGCATTTAATAGACACCTGTTCATTTAATATGTAGGTTCCAGGAGTTCCAGATTTCAGCTTTTCCATTTCTTAATCTTTTGAATTCAATGATTACTGAAGGAGTAAAAAATGTATAAGTGCTTCCGATGGGGGGTTCATCCCATGTGAGATTTCTTAAGGTTTATTGATATGAGATTCATTTTTTTTAAAGATTTATTTATTTATGCATACAGAACTGGGGTACAGGCCAGAGGTGCAGGGGTGGTGAGAGGCTTCACCAGAGACAGAGTGGGGA
>NW_004567122.1:14826147-14836665 GCF_000260355.1 Condylura cristata
TGATGAGTAGATTAGAATCTGAGCTAGCTTGGTATTTCTATCTTTGGATATCAGTCTGTGTTCTATTCTCATAAGTAAATAACATTATCATAAAATGTTTAATTTTCAATATTTCTGCTTTTGTGTGAACCCTCACTCCTCCACTTTCCCACTATGGAATTTTGGTCATATTATTAATCTCCATGAACTTCAATTTTATCATTGTAAAATTCGAATAATATCCATAAGTAACGCAATGGACTGTTATGAGGGTAATATTAATGTGCTTGGAAAAGTTCCCTCCTCATAAAGGGATGCGGTAGTGTTAGCTGCTATTATCATTGTTAATTATCATTATTTATTTTGACAAGGATCTGTAGCTTTATTTGTGCATATTTAACTGCACTGGTGTTTCTATTTTTCTATTAATTCAATTTAATGATGAGCTGCTCTAATCTAACAGTTCACAGGAAATATAAAATCACTGAGGATCATCATAGTGGCTTGGCTCAGAAATAAGTTTAAAATCTTTTGACCCTGTGAGGAGACCTCTGACATCATGAAAGCACATAGCCTTTCAAAAGTTGATTTTCTAAACAGAAAATTGATAGTCTTATTCATAACTGATTTAGAAACAATTTGAAAATGTCAAGTACCTTGGAAAGGAAAAATGATTTTGTTGATAATGCTGTATATTTATAGAGGCTCTTTCCCTTTCAAAGAACATGAAGTATATTGGATTCTTTTTCCATGTACTTTACATGCAGTCTCTAAGGAGACAGGGCTCACACAGTGTCGGTGCAACAGACTTCTATCTCAGGGACTTAAAGAAAAAAGAATCTAAGTGTAGCCCAGTGTCATGCAGAGTCTGGCTCCATTTTAAAAAATATATTTACTACATCATCCTTCATTTCTGTACAATGTATGATTTCCCCATGAAATTCCCACCACCAAGTGACCCGTGCACCATCACTATAGTCCCTTGCGGCCTTCCCACCCCTGTCCAGAGCCTTTTTTCCTCCTCCCCTACAGAATGTCTCTGATCTATAGTCATCTGGTGATTTTGATTTTTACTTCATCTTTGTTACTTTTTCTTTTCTGATTCCTTACTTGGTTTCACTACATTTGTCCTATAAGTGAGACCATTCAATATTTTTCTTTTTCTTTCTGGCTCATTTCACTGAGAATAATCCCTTCGCGTTCCATCTATGTTGCTGCAAAGGGCATGAGTTTATCCTTTTTGATTGCTGAGTAATAGTCCTTTTTTTGAGGTTTGACTGCTCGTATCATCAGCCTCACCTCCCCTTCTTTCCCTTCTGCCCAGGAAAGTTGAGAAGAGTATTCTTAGGTGCTGGTGGGGAGATGAAATCCAACAAGCCCCTGCCTGTGCACAGGCACCCTCATGTCAACCAGCCTTCAGAAAAACCCCATGTCAGTTTCCTTCTCCTTCTCTGGGAAGAGGTTTTCAAAACAAACAAGGTGATGAGATGATAATTGGGTATTATTGGTCTTGAGGTTCCATCCAAGTTTGGAGTGGGAGTCTGTTCTATTCCTTCAGAGAGGTCATACCACAGATATTGGCTTGGACTAAAAGGAACCAGTTTTTTTTAGAGAAATGCTTGACTTCAGGTCTTGGGTGGGGAAAAGACAAGGTTAGTCTGATATATTTTTTCATGTCCCAAAGAAAGGAAGTTCTCAAAGACTGAGACCTGTGGCTAGCATACAATGTGGTAAGTCATTGTTAGCTCAATAAAAGGATAATACAATTAAAAAATTAACTCATGTTTTTTTAGAAAAAGACTAATAAGAATATGTCAGAAGAATTACAAAATCTGCGTTAAAGGGGTTTCTACTTGCCAAAATGGATCAGTTGTGCAAGGAGAAGAATGAGGATGATTCTAAGTTATATCATATTCAATATAAATCTTTCATGATATAGAGAAAGAAGGGAAAGAGATTATCTAAAAGATGATTCACTAATAAATATAGAAAAAATCACCATTTTGTGATTAAAGGCAAGATCATCAAAGAATTCTAACTTTTGAGTAATATGTTATAACAGGATATACATATTGGCTCAACGTATTATCCGGCAGATTATGTAGTTTAATCTGCGGCTAGTGGTGAAAGGCAGTTAAGGAGGGTGGGAATAAAAATCAACAACTGTCCTGAGTTGTGCCGTTAAAAATAAAAGCATGAACAAAAAGTGTAGTACTCTTCCAGAGGAGATCACCGGGTATTCAAGAGAAAAAAATAAGTGTACTATATAAACTTTGATTCAATATTGGAAAAAAGTTAAATAATTTAAAAAGAAGACTTGGTCCATTGGAGCAATTGCATGTGGACATAGGAAAGGGATATTGAAGTTTTATAGGAGGAATCTATTTTTGTGAGGTGTGTGGTATTTAGGAATGAAGTGTCATAGTGTTTATAACTTAATTTCAAATGGTTCAGCACACACACACACACACACAAAATATCCAACTATTTTTATGTAAAAGAAGAGAAGATAGGCCAAGATCTAGAACTAAAGGAAGATATAAAGGAAGGAAGGAAAAGGAAATTAAAATGAGAGAGAAAATGTAGACTTTGTGATGAATTGCGATAAGGAGCATTGATTATTCTTTCAGTTTTTGTGGATTTCAAAATTTTTAAGTACAAAACTTAAGCCTAAACGCCCAAATAAGCAGCAATAAAAAAGGAAGTTCAGAGCAGTGCTGATACCACCAAAATTCCTGTGAAAATTTAATAGATTTGAACGGAAGTTCTTATTTGCCCCTAAAAATTATTCTTAACTTATAAAATAAATAGTAATTATCACCATGTCGGAAAAACCTACTGCACTGCAGTACACGTTCATGAATCAGTGCTAACCTCCTCTATCTCTCGCATCTATTTGAATTACTTTGTTCTGTCAAGAGAGTAAATATGTGCTCTCTACCAACAAGGACAAATAGACAACTGACTTGGAAACTAAAATATGTATGGTTTCTGTACATCTTCTGATCGTGGTGGCTTGTTAGTATCAGATTTGATTTGAGGGCATCATGCCGGAACTGCAAACGAACCCTGGCTTGTGAGTTTGGAGAACCAGTGGCAAGACTCACCTGTGATAACACCTCTTTGTTCAAATAAGAACGACTTGCTTGAGTGGGACATTTCTGACTTGTTCAGCTTGTCGTTATTACATCTGAAAACAGCGGTAATTCCTTGTCCTGTTTCTGTGCCCTGAGAAAATAATTGGCATGCTCATTATCTTTTGAGAGGCTGGAGGAATTTTTTTCTATTAAGGCTGTGGGCAAATGCCTAGTTACCCAACTCTCCTTTGACTTGGTAATGTTTTCCACAACTTGTAATTGTGCTGTCCTTTGCCAAATCTTTCCCTCTTTCTGTAGTATTGTGTGTGTGTGTGTGTGTGTGTGTGTGTTGAAACCTTCTTTTTCTATTCCTTTGCTCAAAGACTATGCATGAAGAGGCATTGCTAGTCTGTGTCATATTCTGAACTCAAGATAAAATGCAATCGCAAGAGAATTCTCAGCATTAGATATTTCATCCTGGGCACAGGTGAGATGCAACTCTTAAAATCATATTCTGTATTTGTTCACATTGATAAGATAGCATTTTTGGGGAACACTCTTGTTTGTTTGTTTGATGTTCCTTGGATTTCTGTCTTCATTTTACAGCAAATCATTTCTCCATGGTAGAGAACACGGCTTGCTCTACATAAAAATGAAAACCTATAAGCCAGTTAAATGTACTCAGTGAATTGAAGCAATGAGTGTTGGTAAAAGCGAAACTTTTTTTATAAAATGATTATTCGTCTCTGAATATTGGAAAATTCCTGTTGAATGCACACTTTCAAAATGAAACTAAACAGTTACATCAGTATTATATGAGCATCTTCAGATAGCTAAAAGAGAGGAAAGACTAAAATCAAGATTCAGAGTGCACAGGTTTTATTCCTGACTTTCCAACCAGCTCTGTGGAGCTTTTGCACAAACTGCCATGTTTCTTTGAACCGGTTTTCTGAAATGAGTCCAGTAATCCCTACTGCATAGGAATATGGTAAGGGCTAAATCATGATGCCCATCCATCATAATTCTCAAATTATTAGGCATCCAGTATGTGCTGCTTGAATTTGAATTTGTTGATAATCCATCATATACACATAGGTGAAGATGCAAAGAAAATCCACATCTTGAAAAACTATAGCTAAACAAGTGGTTTTAACTTTACCTAATGGAAAGTCTAGAGGTGGGTGTTGCTCTTGGTTCAGGGGTTCAGTAATGAGGAATGTGTGGTTCTATTGTAGAATACCTAGCTTCTTATTACTAATCATCTAGAGATGAGGGCTGCATTAAATCTATGAACCTGGTAGGAACAGAGGGAAAGAGCAATGACTCATGTTTGTCCCTTTCTTCATGAAAACAGATTTTCCAGATGCCATGGTCAACATCTGCTTGTACTTCTCTGGCCATGACTATGTTTCATGGCCCATGTTCAAAAGGGTGAGTTTAGCTTTTCCAGCTTCTGCCATGGAATGTGTAGGAGAGGGGTGATGCGAGTGGAGTTAATTTAAAAATGTACTTGCCACATGGGGTTATTTGAGGAGGAGCAGAGACCTATAAGGGCTTGGGTTTTGGGTAACCTTGACCAACTAGTTACGACCTAGTACCCTTAAGTGGCTTACTTAATATCTCTAATCATCTCCTTCCTTATCTATATCTTATCTGCCTTCCTTATCTGGATCTTATTTCTAGATAAGTGGTTAATAACCATCTTTCAGGCTTTCTGTGAAGATTATAATGTACATTGTGTATACACAGCACATACTAGCTCTATTTTGTGTATGTGTGTATAGGTGTGTGTGTGTACACACTCTGGATATTACACAGTTACAATGTACCATGCTGGCAGTAATATAATAGTTAATAAGTTAATTTCCTTATAGGAACTTAAAGCTGTAAAATTAAGCATCATTAGGAGTGGAGAAAAATTTGCTAAGAGAGTCAGAAAATCCCAAAAATCTAAAGGAAAAAGTGAACATCATTGACAAATATGAAGCAGTAATATTGGAAGCTCCCTCTTACAAAGAAATCTTCATATTGGATCTTTCAAAGGGTGATTTTCAGACTTTATTCACCTCTTTGACGATAGCAAAATGTTTTTTTTTTTAAAATATTTATTTTATTTGTACATACAGAACTGGGGTACAGGCCAGAGGCTCAGGGGTGGCGAGAAGCTTCACCAGAGACAGAGTGGGGAGCAGAACAGGCAGATTGACGAAGTACACTGCTGAGGGGAGCAGCGGGCGGGTCAGGAGAGGTCTGCCACCCCATGTGGTCACCTCCGGGGCAGGCGGGAATCGAACTCATGCGGAAGTGGCTTTAGCTTTTCAGTGCAGTGCTTTTAAATGCGCCACCAGGGAGGGCCAGCAAAATGTTTTAAAAGGATAGCTTGACTCATGTATTAGTTGGTGTAATTTTGTATTTAATGGATTTAAGAGAGTACATATTTTAGGATATTGGACAATTACCTGCTTAAGGTATTTTAATTATATTGGTTATAAAAGATACTTAAAATAAAAGTTTTGAGGGCCCCCCCTGGTGGCGCAGCGGGTTAAAGCACAGCACTGAGAATCTAAAGCCGCTTCAGCATGAGTTCGATTCCCGCCTGCCCCGGAGGTGACCACATGGCGTGGCAGACCTCTCCTGACCCGCCCGCTGCTCCCCTCAGCAGTGTACTTCCTCGATCTGCCTGTTCTGCTCCCCACTCTGTCTCTGGTGAAGCCTCTCACCGCCCCTGAGCCTCTGGCCTGTACCCCAGTTCTGTATGCACAAATAAATAAATCTTTAAAAAAAAAAATTAAAAAAAAAAAATAAAAGTTTTGATAGCTTGCCATTATTTGTAACATTTATCCACCTTTTGGAATAGTGTCTATCAGTATGAGATATGGTATAGTTTTAGGGATGTGTTAACACCAAAAAGTTTTTGCAAACTTTTTACAAATCAGCCTTTGTCTTGAGCTTGACTGACAGATAAAATCTAGGATGGTCAGTCCAATTTCTATTTCAGATAAATGAAAAGTTCAGTTTTTATCTTAAGCATGACATAAATATTCCACAGGACAGAGGCTCAAGTAATATTGACTGCTTACCCAAAGCTCAATTTAACTGGCCAGCCTGTCTGTTTATTTGTTAAATCTGGCAACCCTACTCAAGCAGAAGTTTAAAATCTTCTAAGATCAGTTATAGGCCCCTGATGATGTCCTCTAGAGTCCAGGGAGAAAACAATGTTCCTCTGAGTAATCATGGAATTAAAATAAATAAATAAAAAAAGAGCTATTTTGGGGATATGGATTCACTACAAATAGTTTGTGACTTTGTATGATGCATTTACTTTTTATATTTTTATTTTCTTCAATACATAGTATAATGGCTGTGACATTTACCTTATAGGATGTTTTTTTTTAGAAGAAGAGGAGGAAATATATCTATTACATATTATTTATTTTACAAAGTTCTTATTGGCATTATTTTATAATGTTGTTTGCAACTTAGAGGCACAGTATCTCCCTCTTAAGGTGTTGAGGGAGAGAATCTCATAGAATTTTAATTAATATGAAGTCATTTATACGCACAGTATAAATACAAACTTTATTAGAAGTTGGAAGCTAAAAGTAGGATCAAACTCAAGAGAAATGTTTGTAAAATTAGGGCTAACTTTGGCATTTATTCATTTTCTATATCTTTATAAATGTATTGGTATATAGTATATTACTGTCCATTGAATGCTGGTGTTATAAATATCTACTTAGAAGAACTATTAGAATTCCGAGACAAAATATTAGTGTCTATGAGTTTGTCAAAGTTGCTGAATACAATTTCAATCTATAAAAATGAAAACGTCTTTCTATATAAGCAATAATTAATTAGAAAAACCAGAAGAGTAATATTCCATTCATAACTGTAATAAAACTACAAACAATCCAAGCTCTAGTGCATGTAAGACCTTTATGGAAAAACTTGCCAAATTGTAATTTTCAAAATCATAAAATCATGACTTTCAAACATGTAAAATGGATATATGTCAATGATTTTAAATTCATTAATTAATAAGGAAACCAGTAAGAGGAAAAGGTAAGAAGCCAAGGATTTATAGGCAATTTAATAGAGAAATATTAGGATAAAATTCCTGAATTACATAAAAAAACTAATGTTCTACAAATCACAAATCTTGGGATTTATCTGCTTCATCAGACACAGAATTATTTGCTTTGCCTGGACAAAATTGTGGAGATTAAACATTTTTAACATGCAAATGTATTAAGTCTGAGACGTTTTATTAAGAATAGACAATGAGATGAACGAAGTACATTCTTTAGCAATCCTTCGTACTTTGTTCCCACATGATATTGAAAGGCTTTATTTCCAAGTTTCAAATAATTTTCCTAACACACTTTAAAATTCTAGTAAAAGAATGTGAAAGATGATCTGATTAAACAGAGTGAAATTTCCTGCACTTGGACAGTATGACTTCATATTATAAAGATGTATAATTTCTTCAATTTTATATGTTAGTGTATTTAAACCAAAATTCCAGTTAGATAGTTTAGACAAACTGCTAAACATGCAGTGAAATTTGTGGAGAGGACTAAAAGCCCATGGTTCATTGTTGCTGGAATAAAAGTCATAAAGATGAAAATCTTGTTCTGTCAGATATTATGACTTGTTACAAGGTTGGAGTAATAAAAAAGCTATATGTTGTTGGTGAGATCATCTAAGCAGGTAAGTGGAAGAAAATAATCCACTCAGAAAGAGACTTGTATATCTATGGGAATTTAATATCTTTAAAAGATGTACCATGGATCAATAGAAATTGCTCAGTTGAAGTTTTTGGGAAAATTGAGTCACTATTTGGTGAGAAAGTAAATGAAATTTCTACCTAATCCCACAATAAGGGTGTGGTCTCAGGGTAGATTCCAACTGGGTTAAAAAATAAATATATATATATACACACACACACACACAAACACATGTATGTGTGTGTGTATATATATATGCGTATGTATGTATATATATATATATATATATATATACACAAATGCATATAAAGATGACAGAGAAGAATGCATAAGTCAATCTTTGTGTCTAGAATGGGGAAAGACTTCAAAAATTTTAAAAGGAAACAACCACAAAGTAAAATTTGAAATTTTTCTTCCAAATGAAGTCTTTCCATAGACTTCACAGATGTTCAGTGTCTTAAACTGATAAGCATTTAACAATAGGTAAGAAACTTCTGAAAAGTGACAGGATGTGTACTGCAGTGGGAAAACAGGTGAAGCATATGACTAAGTAAGTTACAGAAAATAAACCTCTGGAATCCAACAAGTAAACATGTTGAAGGTGATAAATCACAGATGTAGATGAAGTTAACAATGTAAAATTGTCCAAAATTAGAAAAGTGGATAAGGCTGAGTGTTACCAGGGAAGCGGGAGAGTAGATGGTATAGTTATTCTGAAGAGCAATCTCCCTCAGTGTAAGCAAATGATACCTATATATTGTGGCCCAGCAATTCTTTTCCTGAGTGTTGGAGTATTTATCCTACCGCACTCCACCTCGCTCCCCATCTTCATACATGTTTATAGCATGGAGGAGTTAAAGATATTTGTTGCAAGGTTTTTATAATGCAGGGGTTGATGGCAGTTTGAGTGCAAGAGATGAGCAAGATGTGGAGAATAGATACCAAGATTGTGATGCAGCTTCAAAAGGAGATTGTGATAGTCTCAAAAGGAGAACATCTGATGTGTGCATGGAAAGAGGACTGTGCCATATCTTACAAAGACAATGCACAGTTCAGAAAAACAACACAGCAAATGAGATGGATAAAGATTTTCATGGTTTAAAAGAAACAACCAACAAAATCACACATCACATTTTTAGGGCATTTAAAATGATAGGATAAACAACAAAATGCTGATCTCAGAGATGAAATAGAATAAATAAATGGTAGAACAGAAAATTGTTAGGTGGGTGCAAGACAATGGGTGTTGAACCGAGTATTATCAATTCAACCCCACATAGGTGGATAGCAATAAACTAAAAACTAACAGGCACCAGAGGAACTTAAGTGTTCACTGCTGTTGAAGAGCGAGCCTTGCTCTCTTACACCATGACTGCCTTCAGGGCCTGGCCTACCCAAGAAGCTGCTTTTGTGGATTCGGGATCCTCATCGGGTCTGAGGTCAGACACCAGTACAGGAAATGCTGAAAGAAGACTCACAAGCACTTACAAAAAATGGCTCTGTGCTTTCCACTCAGGTGTAAATTGTTAAACTGCAAAACTTTGGATTTTGACTTTGCTAACAAATACCCCGATATTATTGCATTTCCCCATGTTTGTTTAGTAAATCTTTTACATGTTTAATGACAGCTTATTTCTCTATGGTTCCAGTATACAGACTTAACCACATCTAAGCTGGAGGCCCTATCATGCTTCTTTGCAAAGGCTGAGAGAAACCGATAACTTTCAGAATGTGTGTATCTTGGAAGTGAAGGAAACAGAAACTAACATCTAGTCCGTTAGTTCCAAATCCTACTTTTAAAATCTATTACTTTGGGCAGCTTTGATGCAAAGACATCTTCAGTTCTAACTCAATTTCAAGTAAAGGATAAAAAAAAATCATACTTTATATAGAATTTTCTCTTGCCATTTATGCAGAAATTAGGAGTTAATTGGTGAGGAGTCAGTAGATATGACAACCAGAGAAAGGCAATTTTCAGGTGGAAGTCTGAAAAGTAGAGATAAATAATATAATTCCCTGGTCACTCACTACTGTTTGGAAACCACAATGCATTTATATTAAGTTCTGAATTTCAAGGAATTTCCACTTGTCCAAATGCATTAGGTTAAGAATTGCATATATTTTGTACTGTCATCCCATATGCAGTTTCCATAACAGCAATAGTTATAGTATTAAACTTCTCAGAATTGGGGTTTTTTTAGACACATAAATAATTTAATTTTGCAAAATAATAGATACGGGAAAATTGATTAAAATAGAATGTAAATGCTGAAGGAAAAGCAACAAGATCTACTTATCATGTGAACTGTGGACTTTCTGCAATGTCTTATACAAGTTGAGACGACCTGCACCTCTCTCCTGTACCACACGGCCCCATCTTTCAGACAATACTTAGAATGATCTGTTTATTTTAGAGTTCTCTTCCATACCCCTCTACATTTGCTTTCTGAATGTAGACATGACTAATGCTCAGTCTTGTCCCCATTGACTATTCAAACCTTTTTTACGAAGCTGTCTTCCAACCAAGCCTTAATCTAGACTAGATCTATGGTCTTTCTAACTTCTCAACTGTCTCTGTCCCCTCTCATCAGTAGTCCTATGCATATGTGCCTTTCTTGATTACAAATTCCGGAATGTTCTTTAACCTCATTATTTTATTTTTTTTTTAAAGATTTATCCATTTGTGCACACAGAACTGGGGTACAGGCCAGAGGCTCAGGGGCGGTGAGAGGCTT
>NW_004567122.1:14837860-14900678 GCF_000260355.1 Condylura cristata
TTTGTTTTTAGTAATGTTTCTTTTGCTGTACAGAAGCTCTTTAACTTGATGTAGTCCCATCTATTTATCTTTGCCTTCACTATTGTGGCGTTGGGTTTAACCTCATTATTTTAACGCTCATTCTTTCCTCAGATCTCAGGTCAAAAATCATTACCTCAAGTAGGCTTCTGCTTTCCCAGGTCATATCAGTCCTGTTAATATGGGCTCTTAGAGTACTAGATCTCTCTCTTTTTGCAGCTCTTATCCAGTTGATAGTCACACATTTATCAAGGTGACACTTTGTGTCCTGTCTTCCAACAAACGATAAATTCTATAAAAATTTATTCCTAGCCATGCTTGTTTTCATTTTTACTCACTCTCCCTCTGTGTATTACCCTATTGTTGGCCATACTAGACTTTTACTTTCACCCGTCAGCAGCTTTGTTTGCCTTTCCTGTGTTCTGGAAATTCTTCACTTCATGAGCCTACTGTTCACAGTGGCAGGAGCAGAAAATGGCCCTGTTGTTGCCGGTAGTTAATTTGGACGAGGAATCATCAAGCCTGCTTCTGCGGCTTTCCCAGAGATTTTGAGACTTACATTCTTTGATGTGTGTTTTTTTTTTTTTTTTCTGTTGTAATGAGCTAGAACAATTTCTTTGGTTTGCAACTAAGAGTACTGAAAAGACTGCGTGAATAATGGAATCTCTTCTGCCAACACAAATTGGATGTTTTGATGTCTTTGCCGTTCGCTGAAGTTATTGCAAAAGGGACTTAAATTATAGAAATGATTTGAGTATTGTCTAGAAACTTGTTATGGCGCAGTATATTTGCCAGGAGGTGGCAAAATGTTCTTAGATTCATGTAAATATATGCATTCCTTTCTAATATCTATTGCTGAAAATCCTCTGACAAGTACTTTGGAGTTCTGGTGACCAATTTCCAAATAATCCTACTAATACTATCTATTTTCTCTACTTCTGTATATTGCTAAGCTGAAAGAAAAATATTAGGTACTTTTGTGTCAGGATTTGTAAGTACTTCATATATTATCCTATCCTAAAAGGAGATACTTCAAATTAAACAAGTAAGCCTAAAAAATGATCTCTGTATGCTGTGATTCTGTGAATCACACAGATAAGATTCTGGGGATATATGTCTCTTAGAAAAGAGCAATTGTAACTACATGTTTTTTTCTGGTAATGAACTTTGAATTCCTGGATGAAAGGCCTAGAAGAGCATGAACAAGCAGCTTGCTTGATAAATGTATTCATTTAACATAAAAATAACCTCAACTTTTAATGGATCTTCCTTTGAACTATGTACCAGTTGGCCCACCTCATATTGATTTACTTAGCAGAGCCTGTCAAGTTTAATTGTCATGGAGACACAAACATATGAAGCGTAGCTGCCACAAGACGCTTGAGAAGCTGGTGCCTGTGAAGAACTGGAGCTTGTATGCTGTTCAAAGGTAAATTAGACTGAGGGGGAGGATTATGGGTGTGTGTGGTGGTTGTGTTGTGGCAATGTACATCTGAAGTGGTGTGAACTTGTGCCCCTGAATCACATGGAATATTGTAAAACAGCTTTACCTCAATAATTTATCTAATTTAAAGTACAAACGGTAGACTGAGGTTAGAAGTTTTAAGAGTTTCTTTGGGCAAACATGAATTGGGCTTGGGCAACCCCAAAGCAGAAGGGTTTACAAAAGAGCACAGGGAAAAGATTTTATAGAGAAAAGGCAGACACAAAGTAGGAAAATGACAGATTGGCTATAGCTTAAAATCTGGCTGGCTGTGATTGATTGTTTTTAGTGTTTCGATTTTGTAATCTTGAGGCTTAGTTTTGGTTTATTAATTTAAAAACCCTCCCTTCTCATGCATACTCTCCCCTCCCCCCAACTGTTGGTCAACCCCCCTCAACTGTTGGTCAACCCCCCTCAGCTATTGGTCAGCTGCAAGTTGACAGACACAGCTCCCGACATCACATTCACACCCCAAAGCTGGAGTCATGGGCTCTTTCCCAGGTAGTTCTTGCCTGGGTCACAGTGGCCTTCTGTTCAGCTCCCATTGGCCAGAACTAGGTCAGTGATGTCTTTTCCTCAACCAGTCTTCAGTGAACTTTACTCAGTGGGATATGAAGTCCCAGCCTGCAGATTTGAGATAAAGGGAATTTCTGCTGTAACTCCTGTTCCCAGAATATGACTGAAAAGGATGGACTGTGGGTGATGGGGCATTGGCAGATGAACTTGCAGTTATAAGACATGTGAATATTGGTGACGTAATGTGAAACATGATGGCTAGAGTTAATCCTGCTGTATGGTACATCTGGAAGTCATTAAGAGAGCAACTCCTAAGAGGTCTCATCATACGAAATAGCTTTCTTTCATTTTCTTTTTTTGTTATCTGTCTGAGAAGATGCATGGTAACTACATTTACTGTCGTGATCATTTCACAATATACACAAGTCACATTGTTATGCCATGTACCTTGAACTCCTCCAGTGCTGTATGGTAATGATTTTTCAACCTGGGAAAAGACTGAGGCAGAATTTAGGATTTAGGGTTTTTATTAGGATTCTGTGACTGAGACAAAATTTAGGATTCAGGGTTTTCATTAGGCCGTGCCCCTGGGATAAGAGGTAGAAGTAGAATCAGAAAGGAGAAGGAATGAAGGCCCTCTCTGGTGGCACAACAAGTTAAAGCACAGCACTATGAAGCTATCCACAGCCACTTAGGCACAAGTTCGATCCTCAGTCAGGGAGCTGACCCACACCGATGCAGCAGACCTCTCGTGTGTCACCCACTGCTCCCCTCACTAGGGCATTTTAGTAGATCCACCTGTTCTGCTCCTTGCTCTGTCTCTGGTGAATCCTCTCACTCGCTGCACATCTGGCCTGTACCACAGTTCTGTGGCCTGTGATTGGTTGGGGGAGGCATTGCCGATGTGCAGGGCAGTATCAGAGGAGAAGGACCACCCCTTCTGTTCCAGGTCAGAGGCAGCCAGCAGATTCCACTGCTACTCACACATGCCTGCCTAATGCACACTCACAAGACCGCATGAATTTTGTGAAATTAGAATTAAAGAAAGAAAAACAGAGACCCCAGGGCAGTGGAGAAGTTAGAATTGTGATTAAGGAAATAATAGCTGTTTGAGTGAATATTGACTAAAGGGGACTCATTTCCATGAAAATGAAAGTGACTGGAATAGTGAGGTGTGTCAGCTTTGCTTCCATGGCCAAATGGCAGGAATTCTTTTAGAAAATAAGGGTTTCAGGTTTCCACACACAGAATTTAGAATTTCTATTCAGAGTTTTGTGCATTCATGCTTAGAGCGTAATAGCAGACATCTTATGGATTTGCTAACATGGTTAGTCACCATTTTCTTTATAATGCGACTCTGCAGGCTCTGATTTCTTTTCACCATTATCACCTGTTTTCTTTGTGTCAATCTCAGGAATTGAACCCAGGTCAAAGGCTTCCTGCCTATTGAAGGCTTTGGCCACTCTGATGGGCTCAGATGATCATATGATCCAGTCAAAGCAAATAAAATAAAGCCTTTGCTGGAGCTGCCTGGTTCTTTCCCGCTGGACTCTGGTTGGGGAGCTCTCATCTAGGAGTGCTTGTTGTCATATTGCCGTCCCTGCCATCAGAGGTTAAATGCCATGCAGAGACGAAGCGAGGATAGGGCTAGACGTTGAGTAATAACTGCTCCTGAGTTCTAAATCCAAACCCAAAGGCATCCATTTCTCGGACGACGTTGTGGGGTGCCAATAGTCCCTTTTAGATGAAGTCAAAAGCCAATTTCTGTTAACTCAAAACCAAAAGAATGTTAAGTGACAGTGAACTTAACAGCTTTTTCCAGGGTAGCAGATCTACAATATGGTAAATGTCCAGACATCAGCCCTTCCCTTTCCTGTCTTTTTGGGAGATCCCACTTCCATGCAATGTATTCCACTTCTTGTACCTCTCCTGCCGCTGTCTCTCCAGGATGTTGTTTCAGTAAAATATATGCTGGTGACGGGATCTGAACCAGCCTGCAGTGCTGATGCTCTCAGTTCTGAGTACCTGCCTAGAGCCCTACTCAGCCTCAAGCCTCCAGCCTCAAACCTCAAGCTTCTTGTGGCTGCTTCTCTCCATGAAGCCAGGAAGAGGAGCTATTTACCATTTTTTTTTCCTGTGAAATTTCCACTTTCATTCTTTCATCTGGCCAGTAAGAAACATTTACAACTTGTGTTTCTGCTCTTTATTATTATTGTTATTATTATTGTGGTGGTGGTGGTGGTAGGGGCAATCTATGCAGGAGTCTTAACCCTTTAGTCATATCTTTTTTTTTAAAGATTTATTTACTTATGCATAAAGAACTGGGGTACAGGTCAGAGGTGCAGGGGTGGTGAGAAAATTCATCAGAGACAGAGTGGGGAGCAGGATAGGCAGATCCACAAAATACACTGCTGAGGGGAGCAGCGGGCGGGTCAGGAGAGGTCTGCCACGCCATGTGGGTCACCTCCAGGGGCGGGGATCGAACTCACACTGAGGCAGCTGAGACTAGCTTGCAGTGCTGCATCCTAACCCTTGCACCACCAGGGAGGGCCCAGTCATATCTTTTTTTAAGTCTTATTTGCCCTCTCTCATGAGAGCACTGGTTTGGACAATTTGAAGTGTAGCTTTCATCTCTTTCTTTTGAAACACAACAGATACAACTGGGTGAAAATAGGAATGACCCTCTTGAGAATATGGTGCACACTGTCCACAGGGATGTCCTGGCATGAATAATCTGAGTGCACAGTGTTTCCACTGAATAAGGCTTTGCTAAGTGCTGGCTACAACAAGATGAGGGTGACTATATTAGCAATGTACTCAGCAAGATGGTCTAGTGGCAGAAGTCATCTTGCTTTTTACTCCCTGCAGGGTGAGTGTCTAAATGACGTCTTTAGAACATTCAGTCCATAAAAATGATCCATATGCAAAGAAGCAGGTTGGCACATCTCTTGCTCTTTTTGTTCTGGCAACAGACTCTCCAAGGGCTGCAGCTTCCTCTGGGACCTGCGGAAATACTGCCTCTGACTCCAAGGAGAAGGGTATGAGCTGTCCAACAGCTAGAACCGACCTCCACCCCAGGATAAAATGCTGTTGACCCTAAATTCATTGGAAGTAGAGGCCTTCGCTTGCTGGAACTATGGTGACTCTAAAACTGGAAAGATTATAAAACAACTGGTAATATTTTTCTAACCTCTGTCCCCTCCAAGGCTTAGGGTTGAGAATTGTTTTGTTTGAATCATAATAAAATATGACAATGTCTGGTTTCCCAGCCACTATTTCTTTTATGATGCCCAGTATTTTCCACATTCTGGTCTTTTATCAAGGTGAACCTGACTGATGAGCTATATTAAAGCTAATGCTTTCCTTCTGAAAGCAGAAACAATATATTGCAAATGCCCACACTGGCTATTTTTTTTTTTTTGACAACTTCTAACTGCCTCAAGAAAAATGACATTCATCTTAAGTGTCTGTTTTATGCCCATGGAAACATCTTTATTCTTTACAAGAAAAAAAATCTAAGGTTATGTTTCACTTTTTACCTTTATACTTTCTGTTATGATGGGTGCAGTTCCTTTAAGTTTTTTTTTTAAGATTTATTTATTTATGCATACAGAACTGGGGTACAGGCCAGAGGCACAGGGGAGGTGAGAGGATTCACCAGGGGTAGAGTGGGGAGCAGAACAGGCAGATCAATGAAGTACAGGGGAGCAGCAGGCAAGACATGTGGTATGTGGGTCACCTCCCTGGCTGGGGATTGAACTTGCATTAAAGTGGCTGTGTTCAACTTTGCAGTGTTGTGCTTTAACCCATTGTGTAATCAGGGAGGGCCAGGCTGCAGTTTCTAAATTTGAAAGAATATTCTTTAACTTTCTTGCTCATATAGATGGGTTTTCATAATATGATAGTTTCTTTCACTCCTTCATTTCTTCCCTCCCTCCCTGCCTTCCTCCTTCCTTCTATCCACCCACCCTTCCTTTCTTATTCTTTCTTTCTGTCTTCTTCTTCTTTTTTTTTTTTACCTACTTGGCTAAGCTACATCCTCAGTTATACAAGTACTAATCTGGGTATTGTTATTAAGAGAATTTGCAATGCAATTGAAATACTTGTTCAGTTGGCTTGAACTATGGGAGATTATCCTAGTTAATCTAGGACATGATTAAAGCAGTTGAAAGACCTAAAATCATGGGTGAAGAATGTGTGTGTGTGTGTATGTGTGTGTGTGTGTGAGAGAGAGAGAGTGAGAGAATTCTGCTTATGTTTAACATTTTTTCTAGCTTTTTTCAGATAGATCTGACATATAACACTATAATTTTTAAGGCATGAAACATAATGATTTGCTGAACATATAGGTTGCAAAATGATTACTATAATTAGGTTAATTAATACATTCTTCACCTTGAATAGAGACAATTACTTTTCTTTGTTAGTGAGAATTTCCAGTATTACTCTCAGCAATTTTTAGTATACAATACAACACTGTTATTCATAGCCACCATGCTGTGCCTTAAATCCCAAGGCCTTGACCATCTTATAACTGGAACTTTGCACTCTTTGATCATCTTCACTCATTTCCTCATTCTTTTTCCTGGAAGCCGCCAATCTATTCTCTATTTCTATGGGTTCATATGTTTTGGATCCTACCTAGAAATGGGATTCTACAGTACCAGTCATTCTCTGACTTATTTTACTTAGTATAATGGCTTCAAGTGTTCCAAATGACAGAATTTTTTTTTAAATGAAGTAACAGTAGCCAACAAGGCTATAGAAAGAGCTAACTTTGGTGAGAATTGTATCTACCATCACATTTTCTTTATCGACTCATCCGTCAGTGGACACTGAAGGTGTTCTCAGGGCTTGCCTGCTGTGACTCATCCTGCAGTGAAAAAGGGGGTACGATATATCTTTGGTATAGTGATTCATTTCCTTTGGATATATAGCTACATGTGAGATCACTGGATCATATGGTAGTTCTATTTTTAATTTTTTGAAGATGCTCCATATTGTTTTCCATAGTGATGATTTCAATTTACATTCCAATTTACAGAATACAGGCCTCCCTTTCTCCATATCCTTGTCAATCCTTTCTGCTGTATTTTTAAATAGTCATTCTAAAATGTCTTAGGTAATTATTCAATGTGACTTGGATTTGCTTTCCCCTGTTTATTAGTGATACTAAGTTCATTTTCAATTATTTGGAATTTGACTCTTTCTGGAAAAACGTTACTCATTTTTTATCAGTTTCTTCCCCTTCCTCTTTATCCTCCTCATTCTGCTACAAAAGAAAATGAATTTCTTTTGTAGTTTGGTGCTGACTTTTATTAGGTATGTGATCCACATACAGTTTCCTCCATTCCATATGTTACCTTTTCATTCTTAAAAAAAGATTTATTTATGTTTGCCTACAGAACTGGGGTACAGGCTGGAGGTGCAGGGGGTGAGCAGATTCATCAGAGACAGAGTGGGGAGCAGAACAGGCAAAGTGATAAAGCACACTGCTGAAGGGAGCAGCGGGCGGGTCAGGAGAGGTCTGCCGCGCCATGTGGGTCACCTCCGGGGCAGGTGAAGATCGAACTCATGCTGAAGCAGCTTTAGCCTCTCAGTGCTGTGCTTTAACCCGCTGCGCCACCAGGGAGGGCCTGCCTTTTCATTTTTTTTTTTTTAAAGATTTATTTATTTGTGCATACAGAACTGGGGTACAGGCCAGAGGTGCAGGGGCGGCGAGAGGCCTCACCAGAGACAGAGTGGGGATCGACGAAGTACACTGCTGAGGGGAGCAGCGGGAGGGTCAGGAGAGGTCTGCCGCGCCATGTGGTCACCTCCGGGGCAGGCGGGAATCGAACTCATGCAGAAGTGGCTTTAGCTTCTCAGTGCTCTGCTTTAACCCACTGCGCCACCAGGGAGGGCCCTGCCTTTTCATTTTTTAATGGAATTTTTTGATACACAAACATTTTTTAGTGTATGTAGTCCCTCTTGCTTGTTTTTACTTTTGTTGCTTGTGCTTTTGGTGTCATATCCAAAAAATTCATTTTCCAGACCAATAGCAGGTAACTTCCTTTCAATATTTTCTCCTATGTTTTAGTATTACATTAGGCCTTTGATACACTTGGACTTAACTTTAGTGAGAGTTAATTTTCCCTTTTGGATAGCCTGCACACAGATTTGGACTTGCTGAAGAAGACTCCACAATTGAATACACTAATTCCTGTGATAAATCAACTCTCTTTATGTCTATCTACATCTATTTCTGTATCTCATCATTATCATCATCATCTATTGATATCCAAATTGGATGCATAATAGATAGTATAATAGATAGAGAATGAATCATTACTTACAACCCTGCTGTTATCATCTTACCTTGGACTGATTGCTCTTATGCAAGTTAGTTAGCTCTTGAATATCTTCTTCCAGAAGTTACTTCTTTTTAGAAGAAGTTGTACATGGGAAAACCCATTTAAGAGGTTATCTGTAAATACGACAAAAAAGTTTTACTTCTCATCCACTTTTATCAGGAAATAATTGTGGGGGTTTGATAATTGCAGCTGAACATATATAAAGAGGTGTTCAACTTTCTATACACAAAGGTTTAAAATTGATTATTTCTTAAATTAGCAAATTATCATAAAGATTTGATAAGATCAGAGAATAAGTATTTGTTCATAGGAGAAAAAATGTTTAGAATAACTGAATGTATCAAAGATTGTCTTTGATATATTAGATACAGAAATACGTGACTATATGTCCATTTGTTACATAAATGTCACATACATGCACTTATCTATACACATATTATGTGTAAGCATAGCTATTTCTCTCAATTCACTGTCACAATACAGGTATCATATAAGGAAACAGTTTTGGGGGAGGTTAATATCAAAGGCAATGCTTTATGAGGAGGTTAGCTATGTATATTAGAGGTGTTTTCTAAGATTCCAGAGGTGTTTTCTAAGATTCCATTTCTAAATCACTGGAGAGCATATCGGAACTTCTTCCAGATTATACTTTTCTTACAAATAGGACTTCTTTAATTTTGGTAGGTATATAATAAACAAATTTTATGAATTTTCATTTGGGAAAGAAATAAAAGGTTTGCGAGAGAGTCACACTGGTTTCTCACATAAAATAGCAGAGTAGGGTTTGTTTATATAAAATTGAACCCTGAAGACTAAATCAGGCCTTCACAGTGGCAGTGGTAGGGATCACTTGCCCCACGGTCCACAGACAGATGTGCAGCTGAATACATGTAGTTTATCTCAAACAGCACATGAAATAGCAGAGCTCTGTGCCAATTTTTGAAAATTCATTTCGTTATTTGAAAAGAGAAAACTGCATCACTTTAGCCACTTACTGGGGTCTGCAGGAAGGCTGCATGGGGTGACTCTGATCTCAGGGGTACACAGCATAGCTCTCCAAAGACTCAGCTTCCTACCATGGCTGATTATGGCTGGTAGCCCAGGGGGTGTGGATATGAAGGAAACCCTTATATTTCATCTTCAAAACTGAGGTTGGATGTGTGATAGTCAAAGGAGAGCTGCAGGTAGAAATTCATATCCTCTGGGGAAAGAAAATCACAAATTATCAGCACAGCTACAGTAGTTTCTATCACATGACAAGCTACCACAAGCCCTGAGCCAGGTCTCTAAGAATTACACATAATATAACTTGCAAATGTACTTCTGCATGTGATTTGATCATAAGTTTAAAGGGAAATTTTGTATTAATCCTTAGTAATATTGTTTTAACCAAGAGTAACCCAAGGATGACTTGAGGGGAAGTCCTTCTTTGGGATTTCTTCTCATTAGAGACAATTAAATAGTGGTTTTTGAACATATCCAGAGCTTTTATGGCTATATGCCATGTTTGCTTGTCCAATATCTATCTCTTTTCTACTGGATACAGTACCCTAGTTTTCTTTTGGGTAACTGGATTCCTTTTTCGATGGTCAGATGTCCAGTTGTGGTGCATGAAGACTGTGACCCTGATTTCACAGAACACCATATTGTTTCAAGGAAGGATACATGGCATATGGGTGCCAATAGAAGTGAATTCTGTAGGTTGTAATTGAACTTTCTAGAAGCAATGCTCTGTGTTTTCTGTTAGACTTGAACAGACAGGGAGGATGTGGACTAGCTTCTATTGAGTCTCTGTGGAATATGGAAATAAATCTTCATATTAGGGAGTAGGACAGAGAGAAGGAGAGAGGCTGGTTTTGCTGACATAGTTTGAACCCTGGGCTTGACCTATATATAAATCTTCAATCTTTGCTATCCAATAAATCCCTTTATTTGCCAAGTTAGCAAGGTGTCTATTATGCAACAAGAAATAACTGAACAAAAAGCAGGCTCCTATTCCTATGCTCCTTTAGCTGTGGAAAAACTAAAAGAAAAAGGGATCAGTGTACTATGTTTCAGAAACTGAAAAGTGCCCACAAGTGGACAATTGCTCTGAATGTTGGTGCTGATAAAAGTGAGAGAAAAGATTAGATATAGAATTCTAGTTTGAAAATAATTCCCTCTCTTTATTTTGGAGCTATTCAGTAACCTCCAGCTTTTGACTGTATTGCTGAGAAATACAGTGCCACTCTTACAGCCAGCCCTTGGCTTGTCCTTTCACTCTCCATCCCTCTGAATCCTAATGACAAAGGCCAGACTTTTCTCATGCTTTTCTGAGTCTTCATTTTGACTATATCTCACAGAACCTCTGCGATTGGCCCATTTAGTCAAGTTTTAGCAAGAATCCTGTCAGTTATTTAGTGGAATCCCTTCCCTTGATATCTGATTTAATTATTTATCCCCACTCCCAATAGCTTATCATCCTGGCCTGCCATCAGGATAAACTCTGCTAGGCCAGAGCCTCCCTGGTGGCGTAAGAGTTAGTTAAGTCTCAGCACTGTGAAGCTAATGGCAGTCACTACAGCACAAATTTGATCCCCAGCCATTGAGCTGACTCACATGGTGCAGAAGACATTTCCTGTCTCACCTACTGTTCCCCTCAGCAGCACATTTCAGTAGATCTGCCTGATCCACTCTCCACTCTGTCTCTGGTGAATCTTCTCACCCTTACCCTCACTGCACCTCTGGCCTACACCCCAGTTCTTGTATACACAGATAAAATAAACCTTTGAAAAACCCACAAAACTCTGCCAGGTCAGTCTAGACAAAATCCCTTATACCTCTGGGATTTCCTTAGTAATTTCCCATCTACTCCACTCCTTGGCTATGAATTCCCAGTTTCCTCTGTATTTAGAGCTGAATCCATTCTCTCTCCCTTAACACAAAACCCATTGTAATCATCTCTCTGATAGTTAGCTTACACTATAAACAAGTCCCCTATTTTCTTTAACAATAGACATTCTCTTTGTCCCTGTTTTACAGTAGTTCCAGATTCTCAACCTGCAGAGCTGAGTACCTAGAAGTCCCCAGGCTTCTGCACTCCAGGGAGTACCTCTTCTCTTTTCCTGAAGGAGTAGGGGAGGAGAACTCACCTGGAAAGGAAGCCTCTAGTATCTCTGAATCTGTGACACTTCAGTCCCTATCTTTATGTTCTCACTATATTCCTATAAAATACATACTATGAGCTAAGGGCTGAGAAGTGTGTGTGTGTGTGTGTGTGTGTTTGCGTTTGCACATGTTTGAACTAGAAATACAGCATATTCTTTACATACTAGTGCGACTAGTGGCTTGTTATCTATCGGAGCAACAACGTTTCCACTTGCAGAATGTTAAAAACATGATAATAAGATAACAGTGGCAGGTAGAATAATTTGCCAACTGATCTGCTTTTAGATTCTAGGCAGATCTTCCTTCCTGAACCTTTCATGAGAAGGATGAATTTGAAAGAAGCCTTGATGAGTATATAGATTTCAAATTATTTAAATTCTAAACTGACGTATCAAAGATGGCCACATGTTCCTGAAATGCAGTTTTCTAATCTTTTCATTCTCTATCCTGCCTTGATGGTTAAACCTTTTCTGAGTTAGTTGGATCTAAGAACTGGCACTGCCACCATGTCACCATGTGACATTTCACCATATCTTACTCCCCAAGATTGTAGATAGTCCTTGCATTCCCATTCCTGTTCATCTTGATGTATGGTTAGCAGCCTTCACGTGCTGTTCTTTTTCTGGTACTAATCTTGTGTTTTCTTGCCACATCTTTGCTCTCTTATCTCATTGCCCCAGGTCATGGCCTGACATGAATGGGAAGCTGGAGCATGTGGGCATCCCTGCACGAAGCTGGAGGTGCAAATTAATTTCCACCTTGGATATCTTTCTGAATTTTGAATCCCTGAATCGATGTACATGGTTCCAGAAAGGGTGGTTACACTGACTTTGGTGAGCATCATTGAATTGAAGTATTGGTTTGCTGAGCCAAGTGCTGTTCTGGAAAGAAATTTCATTCCTTGTACAAATCTTAAATGTTTTAGCACTCAACAACTGTATGAAGCAATGCAGATTTTAAACTCCTTGTACAAATGCTTTGGCTGCAGACATTTCTTCCCTTTGTAAAACTGAGTATACTGTGTCAACATCTGGGTCCTGTATGATATCAGGCACCTGTCTAGCAAATCCTCTTTGTGTAATGGGTGTGAAAATTTTGATGGAATAAACTTTAACACAAACCATTTGTAAGCTATACCCCGAACTCAGGCTCTGCCTGATTAATGGAAGTATTTGGTGATGAGTACATGAAGAAATTAGGGTTAATATGGGTTTTTCCATACTGCCTGCTTCATTTTAGCAAGTTTACTGTGTACAACTCCTAATGCAATGAAGTGTCTTCATCAAGATTAGCTCCTGTCCATTAAATTTTGTTGTCCACCTGTTACAGGGCAGGAGAGAGAGAGAGATGCCCGAGTCCCTAAACCTGTCTGCTCTAAATAGGTTCTGCCATCTGCTGCATCAAGACAAGATGTAAGAACTTTAAAGGAAAGGAACTTTAATACAATGAGTATACTATATGGAAAAGACAAGAATATAGTTCTAAATCAAACACTCAAAGTTACCCATCCTTCATGGGCAAAAGTCCACCAAAAAGGGATTGGCCCAAAGGAAGGCCTGATGGCTGCCCCAAGACTAAAGCACCTTCTGACCGGGACCCATAGAAAAGAAATAGCCAGACAAGTATGGGAGAAAAAGAGCACAATCAAAATCAATATAAACACTGCCATAGTGAACCTCCCCACGGGTTTCTCACCCACATCTGTTTCACCCAGTCTAGGACCAGAAGCAAGCAAAATTTCTTCACATGTCTGTCTGCTCCATGTGGCTCCTTTAGGTCACCATCTGGCTCTCCATCTTGCTTCCTTCTCCTTCAGATTCCTTCTCTTTGCTCAGCTCTACCTTCCTTCTGGGTGGACAGGAAACCTTGAACTTCCCCTTTTTCTAGGGACCACTCTGTTATACCCCACTCCTGACTAGAACTTTATACTGTCTTTTCAGTGTGTGACGTTCAGAAGTGTCACATCATAGACTGTATTATCAATCCACTCCACACAGATTGCATTCATGACAAGCAAACCCAAGGGCTGCAGTTAGAGCTGCAGGGGAAAAAACCAAGGAGCTTTTGAATACTGCATAAGCACATATGGGATTCTCTGCTTTAGCATCCTATGAGAATGAGGGTGATCAGATTGTTTTAAAGGAAACAAATTATAAGAAAGCTTTTGCCAGAATCCATTGAAATCATCTTCTGTTACCCAGGGACTATTTTTTTTATTCCAGATGCTTGAAATTAATTACACATTCAAAGCCTGTGTTCTACAGGAAAAAAAAGATAGATGTCTTTCTAATTTTTTGAAGGGTTAAAGGTGGAAAACTTTCTTAATTTATTTTCTTAGAGAAAACAAATTATAGCAAGGCAGCATTGTAATCCCTTTTAAGGATTTATTGAAATGTCAAACTCTAGGGGACTGAAGATGTATGAGGAAAATGGGTAAAGAGCAGATTAGCATTTAGACAGTATTCTGTCATTGTTTGACTATAGAAAAATAATGCTGAATAGAATTAATTTGGAATTTGTCAGGAATTTGAATAGTAGAGGTAAAACATGCAAATAATTGAGTAAATTTGAATCTTGTAGGAACATTTATTAGAATAAAGTAAGGAATAGCATGATGACAAAGATTCTTTTAGAGTTTCTACGCACAAAAACCCAAGAAGGAAAGATATTTACATTTATTCGAATAGGAAGGTATATTTTTCTTTTAAATCAGAATATTTTTGGCACCAGAATTCAGAACTAAAATCTAACATTGATCATGACCATTGAAAGAATAATTTATTGGTGCATTTTCCAGGTTAGAGGAAAAATGATTTTAAGCTGTTCCCAGTTTCTGGCAAGAAAACAGAAGGAGTCACCATTTAGTCAGTTATTTGGAATGTTTGTGTGTTTTAGATACAAAAATAAATAAATAAATAAATAAAAGTATATCATTTTTAAAGAAATCTTTCTCCTAGAGAAACTATTCAGACAATTTAATTACTATAGTTTATTGGGCATAAAGAGTGGACAGCTCAGCTATTTTCCATTGTCATTTATATCTAATTAGAACGAGATGACCAAATTAAAATGTGTATGTACCCAAAATACTTACATTTAATGGAAAAACTTAAAATAGCTAAGTTAGCGGGCCATTTGTTTTACTAGTGTAGATGCCAAATGTGCCATCACTTGATCAGATCATGCAAGTGAATGGGATTAATTGACTTCATTCTCCTTTCTGTATGGTGAGACCTGCTGGGACATTGTTGGAAAAGCTCCTTCATTATGTGTCTTGAGGTACCTGAATCTCTTATCTCTCAGTATTGAAAATAGTCATGCATTTCCTCTCCTTCTGTGCCTCCTATATTCGATCTAGGAGAAGATTCTGGAGAGAAAGGAGTTGAGGCTATTCTGGTCCCTGAATTCCTAATTATTCAGGAGTAATAACAAAGCCAAAGGGCTTATATGGGACAGTTGCCAGGTGGGCAGTTATAGGAAAAAAAACCCAAAACTATACTGCCCAGAATATTGTTTAGATGAGAAGTCAATTCTTATATCACATAGCTCTTCCTTTGCACTCTTTTCTCTCCACACCTATCACTTGATAGTTGACATGTGGGGTGGGGATAAAAGAAATAAACAAAAAAGAAACAGGCTTGGGATCACACAAGCCTGGGAACGTAGCCTGTGGATGGTTAACTGAGAGATATCAAGTTTCACTGGTGGAAATGGCCCTGTTGTTTAAGAAGACACTCTTGACTTTCTGCGCGCAGGTTCTGAACAATGTTAAGACTCTAAGTAGGCATAATTAACCTACAGAACAGCCGTGCATCCAGAACAGCTGAGAGTTGATAACACACGATACTTTTTCCTTCCCTTTTCCTCTCTCCCTGCCACCTTCCTTTCCAACCCTTCTCTTTCCCTCTTTTCTAATTTTCGTTTCTGCTTCCCTTCCACTTCTCTTCACTAACCAAAAGACTATTTTGGGATACAGACATGATGTATTATAACTATTTGATAAAATTTGTCTTTTCTTAAGCAACTCAGTATATTTATCATTGCTGTGATATCTAAACGTAGACTAGGGAGGGAAAAAAGCAAGACCCTCCAAATCCATTAATCTCATGACCTAATCTGAGTGTGTCCCATGTCCCTTGAGTGCAATTTTGTTATTTATGCATAATAATAGTGAAGTGAAATATAGATCCCCTGAAGCCATGAGTAGAACTGAACACCTATCGTATCTGTAGATTTCTCAGCATAAAAAAGCCATTTGAGTTCGGCCATTTGAGGCCCAGCAGTTTTTCCTGAGCATGTTTAAACATGAGGTTACCATATATTGTTTGCATGTATACTTGTTTGTTTAAATGTTAATTGGGATACACATTTTTGTAACTGGGAACATAGTTAATTTTCTTAATATATTCAGTAGCACAAAACAATTTTTGAAAGGGTGGCAATGTTACCAATCTCTCTTATCCAAAAGAACTGTAGTTCAAGTGTGTATTGCTAGTAAATGCTGGCTAGCTGTCAAATGCTACATCACCCCCCTGTAGTTAAGCAATAAGTTCTTTTCTTTGTAGGGAATATTTTGATGCTACAACAAAGAGCCTTTTCTGAATTTACAGAATCCCTATCACATTCCAGTTTGTTGTAGCCACTTAACATTGTATATTATGTCTCTGTCATGGCCTCTGATATCTTGGGAGAATCCGTAGTTAACTGGAGTCTTGGAGGTGGTGTCTACCTCCCAATGCAGGGGGTACATCCTCTCTTCTCTGATCGTGATGATACTGCTTTGATTACATGTACACTTACCTGATTAGGTGCCTTTGCCAAGGATTTAAAATCTTGAGTGAGTACATAAAAGGAGAGCTATGGTTCCTGCACAGAAGTGGCAGTGACACAGTGTCCAGTGTACCAGCATCCTGGCAAATTATTACTGTTAGTACAGTTATTGTTGGGTTTCTAGCTCCTTGGACTTTAAAGGACATTTAGTTTTGAAAGTCTCACCCAATTATATGCATCCTCATTATTTTTCCAGTAATCTTATTTTTGGTTAACAGAGCCAGATTCAGTGTCAATGGTAGATAGAATTAAGTGCCCTGATCCTTCTTCTTTTTCTTCTTTTGTTTTAAGATCTGTTCACTCATGCATACAGAAGTGGGGTACAGGCTTGAAGTGTAGACAGTGAGAGGGCCCACCAGAAACAGAGTTGGGAGCAGAACAGGCAGACTGAGGAAGTACACTCCTGAGGGGAGCAGTGGACTGGTCAGGAGAGGTCTGCTGCACCATGTGGGCCACCTCCTGGAGGAGGTTGAACTTGATGAAACAGCTTAATAGTGTTGTGCCACCAGGGATGACCCTAAGTGCCATGATTACTAACGTCTCCATGTGACTTTATAGTCCTCGCCGATAGAAGTTGTATGTACTTCCTCGTGTCTACTTTTTGTCTTAATCAGAACTAACACACACTAATGCTAGATTAATACAAAAGGTAGACACATCCATTGGAAAAATCAAGTTCCATGTCCGAAACCCAAGCCAAGTGTGAGGAATTTAAGTCTACATGAACAAAAAGATTTACTTAAGTGACAATAAAATATAATGGTATGTTTAATTTAAACACATATAACAGTAAGTGAACTTTTAACAGTGTAATGGAAAATAGACTTGTGTTAAGAAACAGATCCAGAAATATAAGCATAAGTCAGAAAGGTTTACTTAGCAGTAACTGGTATCTACAAGGTATATCAGGAAGCAGATTTAATTCTCTACATAGTATACTGGACTCTAAATGTGTTTTCATATTATTGAAAGAAACCCATCTGTCTAAGGGATTGCAAACTTGAAGGAAATTCAGTTCAATATAATAAACCAAGTACTGGGCTACTTTCATCTACCCAAAAGGTCAAATATATGTGTTTTGTTCATGGAGACCAGGAGGTGGTATAAATACCCTAAGGGAGATAAAACTAAAGAACAAAGTCAAGAAAGGACAAGGAAAATGAGGGGAATCTCACTGAAGGATGGGTCTCCCCAAAATGTCCAGGGCAGGCTTTCCCCAACATATGCCACTTGGCAGGTGGACCTATGGGCAATAAAGTCCTGTGGGCTTCAAGGACACTATTACTGTTAACTTAAAGAATGAATATTTCCCAGATTTGGTGTCATCTCTAGAATAACCTTTCAATCAGAACACCTGTCTTAAGTCAGGACAGATATCTAGGACATCTGGTTTCATTATATTATATGGATCATCCTGTGATAATCTCTCCTCTTGATGACCAACCCCCATCCCATCTTAAGTTCAAAAACATCCCTAAGCCTGTCTCATTTACTGTAGAGTTTACAGCCATGTACATTCTGCATACGTATGAAATAATTTTTCTTCTTTTTTCTCCACATAATCTATGGTAATTTGTTTGCTTAACCAGCCCAAGAGGAGCCCAGATGGGTAGAAAACTTTTAAAAACATTCATGCCCTGACAGATTTAGATAGATAGATAGATAGATAGATAGATAGATAGATAGATAGATAGATAAAGCATAGATATAGATACATCTGCATGTGTCTTTTTGAGGGCTTCTTGGGCTGTTACATAGCTAATTCTTTGTCTGGTTCAAGGTTAGCTTTAGTCATTCCATGTTCTTGTCCCCTCGACCATTTGTGAGAACTTAGAAGTTGATTCTTACTCCATTGTAATGTTGGTGTGTTGAAGAGGGCTGCTGTGGTTACAATAAGGTGTCAGTTTCTCTGTTACTGATTTCTAACTCAGTGGTGGATAAAAGTTAGGTCTATACAATCTAGTTTGAGAGCTCAATCTCCAAAGCAATTAAGTGAAATAATTGAAAGCTTGAACTTGTTTGGCATTTTTATTGGGTGCATCCAACATTTAGAAATGGTTCATTGCACTGTTTTATGTGTGTGCTATCATAGTTTCAGGCCCTACTTTTTCTTCATGATTTGCTTTCTTAGCAATTTCAAGAAACAAGATAGGAAGGGACAAAGAATGAAAAAATAACTTCTAAAAAGTTATGGCAGTTGATAATTAGGTATAACTCTTTCATTTTATTATGACCCATTAGAATTCTATTTTTATTTATTTATTTTTAATAGGGAAGATACAGCATAGATGTTTTCTTGGAAAAGATGTTAACGTGAAATAGGTATAAGAAACTATTTCAGTTTTCTCGATTTCTCTTACTTCCATTGTATTAGTATTGTTGAAACCATTGAAATTTTTTAATTCTCTTTGTTTTTACTTTAAAAAGATATAGAAATGAGTTAACTTATAAACATATAAAGAAGGAAGCTATGAAGTGGAAAAGTACATAAAAGTTCCATCTCAATTTTATTCCATCCATTATTGCTAAATGCACTAATCTACTTTCAAACTTGAGAGATTAGCAAACTGATCATTTTAATTTTGGAACTATCATTTTAGCATTAGAAATTTCTGTGTTTTTAAATCAAGGATGAGGATAGCAAAATAAAGAAAAATTGTGAATGATACTGGATTCATATCAAATTTTCTCATATTCAGGCTTAAAATTATAATGAAATGCAAATTTCATGGCAATTAAGATTAGCATATTCAGAAAACAACATATCCTGTGATTATATCCTTCATATTTTAATACTTGGACATGTAATACATTTTGAATATAAAATCATGACATTGTCAAGTTTTAATGCATAGAAAGGAGACTTTCATCTATTATTTAAACTACAAATACCTGTATCTTCCTTCAGTGAAAGCAGTATTTGTTTCTTTGCCTTGGTGATCAGCATTTGATGATTTACCATTTCTTTGTGCTTTTAAGGCCCAGAGCAAATTGCAAAAGCCATACTTTCAGGAGAAGCAGCTGGAATAAATTATGAGGAGCAGGCTGACATGCCAAGCAACAAATAAGAAAACTAAATTAGGGTTTTTAAGGGTCTATCTTTAATGTAGGAGTGGGTTTTCCTTACGTCTCTGTGGGAGCCCATTCTAATCTTCAAGCTGAAATTATTTGGCTTGTTTTCTCGTGGTATTTGAATGAGGGAATGGAGTGAGCTAGGCTTTAAATTAAATCGAATATTTGCAGGATGGCGGTCTATGTTGGGGTTGTTTTTATGCTCTACTCTGGACCTTCTTGGATAGAGTAGGGGGCAATGTATTCCTTTGTTCTCCATTCTATGAGCAGAATGCAATCACTCATTCACAGAGCTCTGTTAATGCTATAAGCACGTAGAAGAACTTATTGACATAATTACATGAAACTTGAAGTAGTATACTTTTTTTTTTTTTTTTAAAGATTTTATTTATGCTTACAGAACTGAGGTACAGGCCAGAGTTGTGGTGGGTGAGAGGATTCACCAGAGACAGAGTGGGGAGCAGAACAGGCAGATGGACGAAGTACACTGCTGAGGGGAGCAGCGGGAGGGTCAGGAAAGGTATGCCGCGCCATGTGGGTCACTCCCTGGCCAGGAATCGACTTGCGCTGCCGTGGCTTCTTAGAGCTTCATAATGCGGTGCTTTAACCTGATGCGCCACCAGGGAGAGCCCAAGAGGTGCTATACTTTAAGATCTGGGTTTACTCTTGAACATTCTAACTGGTTACCAGTATCCATCTGTTGAAAAAGAACAGTGTTTCAAAGTCTGGGACCATGGAGAGAATTGATTCCAAAAGTATTTTTTGCTTCCAAAATTAATGGGAAGTCTTGGCAAACAGGCTTCGGAGAAGGAAAGTTGCTTTTAGGAAAGGCAGTTAGAAACTGGCAGGAATGATACTTAAACAGCCCATCCAGTACGTCAGAAATGGACCCTGTTTGAACCATTAAAAAAGAATTAACTGATTTTTGCCCTGGATCAGTGCTAACTAGACTTAAAAGTAATTTACAGGAATCTCCCACTTTTAGAAAGCTTCTGTTAGTGTAACAGGGTGGTCTCCAGGAAAAGGGGAGGTTCAAGGTTCTCTGTCCCACCCAAGGGAGGGTGGAGGTGAATAGAAGAAACAAGCTGGAGAAAAGACTGGAGAAGGAAGGAGGCAGTATGGGGAGCAAGGAAGTACTAGGAAGACCTAGAACCTGGTAAGTGCCAGGAGCAAACACATGTGAAGAAGCTGCATTTGCTTCTTGGTCCTGGACTGGATGAAACACCTGTGCGTGAGAGAACCTCCTTAACAATGGCCGCTTTTATTTTTATTTTTATTTTTATTTTTATTTTGCTCTTTTCCTTCCAGATTTGTTTGACTGCTTCTGACCCTTTTCTGTGGGTCCCTGCCAAAGGTGCTTTCGACTTGTGGCGGGCTTTCAAGGTTTTGCTTTGGGCCCATTCTGTTGGACTGGACTTTTTTTTTTTTTTTTTTAAGATTTATTTATTTGTACGTACAGAACTGGGATACAGGCCAGAGGCTCAGGGCGGTGAGAGGCTTCACCAGAGACGGAGTGGGGAGCAGAACAGGAAGATGGATGAAGTACACTGCTGAGGGGAGCAGCGGGCGGGTCAGGAGAGGTCTGCCATGCCATGTGGTCACCTCCGGGGCAGGCAGGAATCGAACTCATGCTGAAGTGGCTTTAGCTTCTCAGTGCTGTGCTTTAACCCGCTGCGCCACCAGGGAGGGCCTGGACTGGACTTTTACCCGCGAGGGGCTGGGTAACTTTAGGTGCTTGATTTGAAAAGCGTGTTTTCTCTGTCGCACACTAATTGCATTAAAATTTCTTTCCATTAAGGATCTTTATGTCTTGTCCTGATACCGCGGATGGCAAAACCTATTTAGGCAGGCAGGGTTGAGGTTCAGGGGTGCCCCTCTTCCTATCCTATATTAGGTTGTACTGTTTTACAAAGGACCCATAATAGGGAAGACCTTGTTTCCCATAACCAGAAGAGAGCAGAATGGGGCTTTCGCTTTTAGGCTTTTACGCCAAAAGCGCAACCTGCCGAACGACTTTTGCGACATCCACGCTGGGTTGCTTTGCGGCAGCTGCACAGCGCCTCCCACAGCCGGCCGGAAGCTGCCAGCGCCCCTGAGCTCTTCCCTGGAGCCACTTTATACAGGTGTGTGCGCATCCTGTCGCTCTGCTTTTACTGTCCTTAGTGTTTGTTTAGATTTTTATGTTATTTGATAGGGTAGGTTATTATGTGGACAGGAAAAGCTCCCAATTTCCACGCTAATTGCTTCCTCATTTTATGCTGTTTTGCTTACAAAAGATCTCCTAGGAACCTCTTCTTTTGGGTGGTGAGCCCTGGGGCAACAGGGGGTTCTTATGACCCAATCTGGTTGTGTTTTTTGTTTTTTTGTTTTATTTTTTTTTTTTTTGAAAAAAACAAACAAACAAACAAAAACCAGTCAGCCGTTTTGAAATCTAGCCTGTTCCTGGCAGGGTTACCTCAGGCAAAACCACCACATCGCCCTTATTTGGTCCTTTCTAGGCTGGAGTGTTCTCTCAGAGGTGTAAGATTAAGCAAAGTCAGTAATAGAAAGTATTTAGTACTCTGGCCTCTAAGAAGAGTAAGACCGAGAGCCGCTGCTGTTTCCACAGTGGCTGCCCTGTTGGCGGCTGAGGGCCAGGGCGCATGCTCTGGGGGACTCTGCCACCTTCCTCGCGAACACTGGTCTGGGAGGCGCAGGCTGGTCTGGGAGGAAAGGAGCAAAATAAAAATATGAATCAACATAAAGGCTGCCATTGTCAGCCTCCTTATGGGTCACTCACCGCCTGTGTCTTCTAAATGTCTGCTTTTCTGAAGAACAAGAACCCCAGTCCCTGGTACAAGATCAAAGCTGAGAAATAAGTGGACCCTTCTCCACTTCTTTCTGTCTCTCCAAGTGTCTCTTCCTCTGGTGTCTGTTCCGTGTCTGTTTTGTTTCCTTCACCGTTAAGCCCCTCATTAGGAGGGGCAGGGAACACGGTACCTCATTTTTCTATGGCGACGCCTCTGTTGTAATTACCGGCATCACGCTTGTCATTAACTGAATGAATTAATACTGGTCACTCTAGTAGATTGCAGGACAATTTATTTCCAAAATTGTTCCATTTTCTGACCGGGTCACGTCTCTGTTAATGTCTTTGATGCCTTTGCTATATAATAGGAAATGTCACTTATTTTTCTTGTGCTTTTACTAATTGCTAGTGAATTTTGCTAAAAC
Source organism: Condylura cristata (assembly GCF_000260355.1). Classification (NCBI taxonomy): domain Eukaryota; kingdom Metazoa; phylum Chordata; class Mammalia; order Eulipotyphla; family Talpidae; genus Condylura; species Condylura cristata. Next base: position 14,860,493 of record NW_004567122.1, read on the forward strand.
TTGATAGCTGAGACAAAAGCTCCTATTGGCTTGAAAGTTGGTATATATGCTGTATGTAACTCTCTGTTCTCCCAAAATGATGGTAAACAGGTTGGTGGTTGGGCCCTTTCTGACCAGGTCACTGATGGTCATAAGAAGCAATAATGCAGTGGTCCTCAACTCTGCTGCTTCTGAACCTCACCTGCCTTGTTCTTCTCCAAAGATTCAGATTATTTTATTACGTTTTAAAATTAAAATGACATTGATTTATAACCCTGTACATGAATCAGAGGTCTAGGATCACATCTTTTCAGATGTGTGGTACCACACCCCAACCCACCACCAAGGTAGCCTGATTTGGTGAGTCAGGTGAGACTGTTCCCTGAGGTTTCTAAAAGTCCTCTAGGTGCCTTTACTGTGCAGCCATGATTGACACTGAATGGAAGACTGGGTTTCTGTGGAGTTGCTGCAGTGGTCTGTGGACGTTAGAGGGTCATGGCTCACTCTTAGGAATAAGACTTTTTTGGTTGCTTTCGTTTAGTTCAGCACATACCCTGGGACTTCCAAATTCAGTTGTGCCTTCAGGAAATTTCATCTTCTCTTCACATCAGTAGTATGTTTCATAAGTGAAAGACTCATACTTCATATGTGAGCCTTAATTGGACTCAGATTATTGAGCTAGTAGCCCTGAATTAGATGACCGATATAAATGGACCCTTGTTAGTATGGATGCTAGTTTGGTAATCTCTTTATTTATTTTTTTTTTCTAGTGCTACTTCAATTAAGTTATTGTAAAGTACATGCTAGTGCATTTCTCTTACTCTTATTTGTGAAGTTTGCTCCAAGTTCAGGTGTATTTAGTGACATGTAAATCCACAAAGGATGAGAACTCATGAGCATCCACAAGGGACGTTCCTAATTGCAGCCCAAGGGACAATGTGACTGTCCCATATTAGTCAATTCCTGCTCTGCTTCTTGTTCATGTTGTCCTGTCAGGCTTCTTCTGATTTATGAGATGGACTTTTTTCAAGGACAAGCGTGTCATTTATCTTCCGCAAACATCCTTCTCACTTCTGATCACCCAGTCTCTGTGACCCTGTCCTGTTCCCATTCCTGTGTTGGTCTACCTCGTACTTAATTACTGTGAGCTGATATTTGTACTTTGTGTGTGTGTGTGCCTGCACCTTGTCACAACTAATTTTTATTTTTTAAAGTTATTTTTATTGAGGTAATTTTGGCTTACAATACTGTATATTATTATAGGTTCATAGCTCTATGAGTGACCTCTACCAAAGCACAACCTCCACCAAAGCACCAGGAATCATTCAACCCATTTGACTAATCCCTGATTTTGTTCTCTACCCTCAGCCTGCCCTCTAGCGGCATCAGCTCAGCAGTTAAATTTCTGTTTTGGTTTTGTCTGTTCTTTGTTATTGCTTCTCTATAATAATCCACATCAGAGTGAAATCATCTGGTGTTTGTCTTTCTCCTTCTGACTTACTTGCTTAGTGTTGTCCCCTCCAGTTCTACCCGTGCTATTGCTAATGGCAAGATTTCATCTTTTTTTCTTAGCTGCCTAGTATTCCATTGTGTATCCATACTGTATCTTCTTTATCCACTCACATGTCAGTGAACACTTAGGTTGCTTCCTTTGTTTGGGTCTTGTGAATAGTGTTGTAGTGAACATAGGAGTGCCCCCAGATGAATGTTTTTGTACTCTCTCACCTGGAGGGAACTCTAAAGGGTATGTACCATCACTTTCTAAGAAGGAATACTAGTGTTATATAACCTTATCATTTGCTATTTGAAATCAGTAGATCAACCACATCTTTCATGTGCATTGTCAGGAGTATTGTATTGTCATTCAGGATCCAGCAATCTTGTTTACCTAAAAAGTCTATTATTTGTATTTTATGTGAAATTAAAAAGTTTTTACAATTAATTGCATGTCTTTGAAGTGATTAGGACCCTTGTCAGCTCTCCCTAATCCTGACAGTCACCTTGGATGCATGATTGCGACATGGTGATGGAACAGGTGGGAAAGTAATAGATTTCAATTATTTTATGTTGTTAGACATTGACAGAGTAACAAAGTCAATGTCTTGTAACCATTGGGTTTAGGGTATACACTTTTTTTGTCCAGCAAGATACTTATTTTTTAAAAAAAATTAAATGTAACATCAGATTGGATGTTTTCAAAAATTACTTTTAGTCGAAGTCACATCGCCTCTTAACATTATGTAACTTATAGGTATGTATTGTTATAAATCAACATCTGCTTTAAGAAGATGCTTTTTTCCTCTGTCACTTCTTAGAAGTAACATGTATGACCTTGCATCAGGCTTTCTTTCTTTGTAACATGTATGACCTTGCATCAGGCCTTCCTCCTAAATCTCCCTGTGCTTTTGTATTCAACATTAACTGACTCCCACAGTAAATTCAGTGTGGTCAATTACTTTTTATAATGAAGCTCATGTAAATTGGAGTAGAGCTGAGGCTTTACTAATGAGACTGATCTATTATTAAGGCCACTTTGATCATCCTTTCTGAAGAGTGTGATAAAAGTCAGAAATAATATAATGTCCCTTGTCAACAGATCTGATGAAGAAAATGAAGCTTGGAAAATTTATACATCTCATTTGGGGGTTAGGGGGGCAAAGCAGAGTTATTTATTTCAAGTCCTATTCCATTGTTTTAAATAACTTTGACCAAAGAAACCAGAATTTTGTGAAGGTATATCAGTCAACACATAATGAAAAATTTATTGATGTGCACCATGAAGCTGAACAGTAGTATCTCATATAGTCCATGGGTAGTGGATTTTCTAGCATATCATCACTTTCCTATTTTTCATTTGTTTTTGCCAAGGATGTACTCATGAATATTAAGCATGGTAGCTGGAATTTTAGTGTGCAAAAAATGTGTTTTCTACTCAGATTACTTAAAAAACAAAACAAAACAAAACAAAAACCTCAAACAATAGAATTACTACTGGAGGTTTCCCATAACGTAGAATGGGTAATGTTTGAGGGTGAGACAGAAACTTCTGAATGTTCCTTGACCTGTCTTAGCCACTTTCTCTGCCTAATTTAGAATTACCAAAATTTGAGTCTGTGTTCCAGAGCTTTTATCAGTGGCCTTACTAGTTTGTATTGTGACCATGTTGTATTTGACCTGAGACACCCCTCCCTGGTCTAGCAGGCAAGGGAGCAATGCCATCTGCATTAGGGGCAGAAGGCGCTCTGTTTTGTGAAGCCATGTAGGAGCTGATGCCTGCAACTGGACCAAGTTTTTCTCCACCACTGATGACCACAGAGTCAGCTAAAGACTTTGACAGAGTGGTTACTTCGTCTATGTGTCCCCTTGTGCATCCTTTAGAAGTCAGGAAAATGACTAAGACCTCAATATTTGCCCTCCTCTGCACATGGGATCAGAATTTCTTTAGGTTAAAATAGTTTCAAAAACTAAACTCATAAGCAAAAAACAGAAACCCCTCTGCAAGAGCCACTACCTTCTTACCATCACCAGCTTACCATTTCTTTTCTTCTACTCACCTGCCATCTACAAATAAGTGAGGCTCCAACTTGTGATCATTGGAACAGCTGTCACAGGGCAAAGTCTGTCAGACTGTTTCTTGGATTCAGATAGCCACTATGATCATCTTATAAACAGTCCAGTTATCCTCAAGACTTGTTTCAGTGAATAATATATTTGTCGTGAGAGATTTCTGATGTTTTTTTTTTTTTTGAGATTTCTGATGTTTTATTATGTTTCTGATTATTGAAAATGGTTTCAGTATTTAGAGCACATTTCAGAACTATGAAGGCAGCTTAAAGAATTGAGACATATTCAGGGATGGATTTGTACAATTAAAAAATAATATAGCCCAGTGGACTGATACGTAAACAGAAGTAGAAGATAATTAGGATAAAGTCCAACAGGGTTTTCTTCAGCCTGTAGGTGAAGGCCCATGGGGAGCCTGGAGGAGACAGGATGATGGGGGTTGCAGAGGTTGGGCTGCTAGGCAAAGACTGCTCTGGATAGAAAGGAAGGAGCAGAGGAATGGCTGGCATGCCATGGAATGCGAGATACAAATCTTTCCATTTGCAGGGAACAGAAAATCAATTCAAACTGATTTAATTAAAAAGAGAATTTATTGTCTTACAAACTGGGTTAATTAAAAAGAATACTGGCTTACATAATTAAAAATCCAGAGAAGGCATCTCTGAATCCAGGTCACAATTAATTGTATCAGAATTCTCCTCTGCCCGATGGGATGGCTGTTTCCCTGTATTGCTTTCAACCTCTGGTGGGCCCCCACCCCACCACCATCCCAAAGCTTCTGTGCAGCAGACTTTCAGTTCAGCTACCCTAAAGGAAAAAGAACACAATTTCTAAGACTTCCTACCACTCCATGTATTGAGTCTTGTGAATTCAACTTGCCATTCTTCTCTTGTAAACTGACCACCGTACTTGTACTTGGCTGGAGTGATCTGACAGCGTAGGCTGGACTCTTGTGCCCCCATTTCCGGCTTAGATGAAGTCAGCCCCACCCACACGACCTTAAGTGGCTGAGAATTTGGGGAAGGGAAAACTGGAAGCTGATAACAGAAGAATGGGCTATGAGTAGGAAAGGCAAACAAAACTGAACACAATTACGAGTTCCACTGCATATGGTTACAAATAGTATTAGGATGGAGAATGGTCCTTCAGGGAGCCAAGGCTTCAGGAAAAATACAAAACAAGCGTTGATGTCATTATAGGAGAATCTAATGAGTGTTATTCAGGAAATTGTGATGTTAATACTCAGTTATGGTTATTAGGAGAACGAATAGCTAAATCAAAGAACATATTTCCATGCAGATGCCCCAAATAATTAGAAAAACATGTAGGAAGATTGATCAAGCTAAAGGATTTTCAAAGTTTTCTAGGGGAAACTTTCAGGTCCAAATTATTCATTCTTAGCAAGAGTGGGTGTTTTTGTGAAAACAGAAAACATCCTTGCAAAACAACATTTGTTTTTTAGTCTCCCCCTTATATATGTGCCAATCAGTAAAACTGCAATGCAGACACAAGTGGTTTAATTTTGTTAAAAGAATATGGCATGCTTGTCCAGAATAATGTGGTTTGCTTACGAGAGAAAACTGTACTCTATCAGACCCCTTTAACTTGAGTTAAAGACACAAACATGCCACCTAACGTTTCAAAATTAAATATTATTTGTGAATTTATGTTTTACACTTTATTTTCTAAATAAGCTATTAAGTTTTTTAATCTTCTAAGCGGTAAACATGGAGTTTTGTGTCAAGATACAGAATATAGAAGGGTATGTAATACATAACTTTTGGATTTTTGATATTCATGTTATTTGAAAGAATTTTGCCTGACAATATGACCTGCATGTCAGGAAATCCAGCCCCACTGAATCACTTCAGAAATCATTTATTGAAGATAGGAGGTCCAACGGATAAAACAAATCAGAAATTTCCTTCCTGTAAACAATTTGCAATTTAGCAGAGATAATTTTTTCTATTTTGTAATTATGATTATAATGCATCATAACTAAATGAAGAAAAAGTAAGCTTTTATTAGACTGTGAAACCAAATGAATGGTTACCAGAAGGAAGTCAGAAGAGGGAACAGAGAGAGACTAATAGAGCAAAAGGTGTGGAAAGCTAGGACTGGACAGTTAGTAGTGAACCTAATATAGTTGATTTTTAGTGATGCACACGCAAAGTGCATATACTGTTATAATGTGATATTCAGTAAAAGTGTTAAGAATACATAATAGTATAATGGATAATATTAGCATAGGATTGTAAAGCATATGATTATAATGTATACTACACTAAGTTTAAGGATTCTAAGGATTCATGAATCAGGTAATGCCAAGAAGAGAACTTTTGCTTGGTTGGGAAAAACATAAGTTTGTGAAGTGGTACTTAAAATGCACCTCTAAAAAAAAAAAATGGGATTTTTTTTTTTTTTTACAGATAGGATTGTTTAGCCAGAGCTTTTTCTACTACAGTAAATAAGATAATGGGAAAACATGCATTATACTCCAAGAGTAAGGCAAAGACCATGAAGGGAAGAGGTGGGTGAGGAGGTTAGAGAGGAAACCCGCGGGAGAAGGCACACAAAGATTCAGTGGAGGCTCTGGGTTTGGCAACAGATTTAAAAATGGAGATTATGTGAGAAGTAGCAAAAAATGCCTGAGGGCTGAAGCTTGGTAGAAAGGGGGCAGCTACTGCCATTAATAGAAATGGGCAAGTCAAGCAAAGTTGTCAGTGCTATGACATGGCAAAAATGGCATGTGCTAGAGATAAATTAATTTTGAGTTTTTGGGGACTGTCCAAGATGTAGGGGCTCTGAATGTAATGGTTAGGGAAGAGTAACACTTTTACATTATTCTGCCCGTGAGTGATAGGTAAGGCTTAAGAAGAGTGGGTGAAATTTTGCACTGAGTGAATGTGTGAGGATACATCTTGGTGGCAGAAGGCAATAAAGTGAATTGTGGTGGTGATCTGAACACAGGAGTTCAGTAATTTTCTCTGACCTTGTTAATAATCCTTCTCTGGTTGTTTTGTCAGAATTCACTGCCTTTATCTCCCACTTCCTTCCTCATTTCCATTTGTCTTAGAATGTAGAAATGGTTTTTTTGTTTAATCACATCTTGTCTCAGACTTGGGAGTCTTATCTTGGCACTCAGCTCGCTGGTATTTTGGTAGTTTTCACCTTGCATTTCAGAGTTGCTATCCATGCCAAGTTGGATCCATCTTTTAGCTTGTTGTGTCATTCACAATGTAGGTAACAAGCAAATGGCAAATTCCCAGGGTGAGTAAAATATAATATAGTACATGCAGATTTTGAAGGGACAGTTTGCAATAGTGTCATTGGGCTTCTGGGAATTCACAAAGAATGGTAGAATTCTTTGATGAAGTCTCATAAACCTGCACCTGAAGAGACAAAGGGAAGTGGTGGCTAAGAGCACAGATCTATTGTGTTAGGAATTAGGACTGGTTGCCTCTATGCAGAAAGGGTGCTAGACTGGAAAAGGGTGTTAGAACACTTTTAGCAGTAATGGAGTTGTTATCTTGATTGAAATAGATTGTGATCTTATAAAAAGTCTATTGTATTAATATACAAGTTATTGTTTATAACTTTTTTTTTTTTTTAAGTCTCAGGGTGGAGAGTCTGCAGAGGTAAGTCCACTGGATACTGGCATGTTCCTTTAGCTGAAATCCCCTAGAAGATCAATCAGTAGTTGACTTGGCAGATACTTCTCTGCAGAGGAGGGGAAAGCATAAATGGATAATCTTGTGCCCACTCTGATTATTCAAACCACCTGTTTCTACTGTTCTGACTATTGGCTCATGTGGAATATTCTCAATGTAGCAATTGTTACCTTGTGCGGTAGAATTTTTTTTAAAATGATTTTATTTTTATATCATTTTGTGCCTTTTCCACCTCAGTTGTTATCTCCGTGGGCTTCCCATTACCAAATCACCCATGTGCCATCACCATAGTCCAGTGCACTTCCCTCCTCCCACCATTTTTGATCCCCTTTCCCACTCCACCCCCACAAAATTTCTCTGGTAAATAGTGGTTCAATATTATTATTATCTCTCTGGTCCTTTATACTCCTGCTATGAGTGAAGCCATCCAGTATTTTCTTTCTGGCTTATTTGAATAAGCATGATCTTTTCTTTCTGGCTTATTTGAATAAGCATGATCTTTTCCAGCTCCATCCATATTGCTACAAAAAGGAATTTTTTTGGGGGGGTGCTGAGTACTATTCCATTATGTATATGTACCACATCTTTTTAATCAGTTCATCTACTTTTGGGCATTGGGTTGTTTCCATATCTTTCCAATTGTAAATAAAGCAGAAATAAACATGGGGGGGGGCAGGTATCTATTTGAATCAGGGTTTTTGTATCTTTTGGGTAGAAGCGTAGGAGTGGGATTGCTAGGTCACATGGAAGCTCCATGTTTAGCAGTTTGAGGAACCTCCATACAGTTTTCCATAGTGGTTGTACTACTCTGCATTCTCATCAGTAGTACAGGAGAATTCCTTTTTCTCCACATCCTCCCCAATATTTGTGTGTGTGTGTGTAAAAATAACCATTCTCACTGGCGTAAGGTGGTATCTCACTGTGGTTTTAATTTGCAACTCCCTTATTACAAGTGATGTTGAACATTTTTCATACGCTTGTTGGCCATCTGCATTTCCTCTTTGGAGAAGTGTCTTTATAGCTCTTCGTGCATTAGATCTTTTTATTGGACAGAGAGACTGGTCATCAGTGGGCATGTAGTAGGCTACTGACAATGTAAAATGGACCTTCCAGAGGACAGTCAACCACAGTTGAGTTTCCTAGATCCTGACGATGTAGTATGTTCAGCACTGATGGCCACTTATGATGCCTTTACTAAAAAAGTCAGCTCTCACTCCATGTAAGTTTTGAGACATAGTGGTCTCAAGTAGACACATACCTTATCTCTAATTTCTTTTTTCATTTATCTTTGAGTTTTTTTTTTAAGATTTATTTTATCTATGGATAGAAGAACTGGGGTTTTGACCAAAGGTGCAGGGGGTGAGAGGACTCACTAGAGATGGAGTGGGGAATAGAACAGGCAGATTGACTGAGATACACTGAGGGGAGCAGTAGGTGAGACAGGAGAGGTCTGCTGCACCGTGTGGATCGCCTCCCTGGCTAGGGATCAAAATCAGGTTGCTTCATAGTGCTGTACTTTAACCCCTAGCACCCCCAGGGAGGGCTGTCTTCTCTAATTTCAGGGGGAGGGTTTGGTTTATTATATATCAGTGTTGGATTCATCCCAGTTGTGATGCTGATTTTAAATGCAAGCTGAATCCAGAACTGGAAAGGAGATGTAGGTATGGAGAGGGCTGCCTTTCCACTGTAATTTATTACATTTTTGACATTAAGTGCCTTTTTTTCATCAAGGTGGGTTAAAGGCACACAGCGTTGCTTTTTTTTTTTTTTTTTTTTTTTTTTTTGCAGATGTCTCACTGTTACTGTTGTCCATTGCATTCATAGAAATAAAGGACAGACTGTTAAAGTGATGATAGTTAATAGAAAAAAGGGGACATTGTTTTGATTGGGAGGGGAAGAGAGGAAATGATAATATAAAATTGACATCATATAAGCAGAGGGGCACTCTTTTCCATTTATTTTCCAAACTGTAATTTAAAAAAAAAAATTACCTTAAGAAAAATCAAAACAGAAGTTAGTTTATGATTGCTTTCAGATAACCTGGTAATTTACCATTAAGTGAACAGAAAATAAGAACAGTATGAACATCAATCAAAGCTAGGTTTGAGAAAAATTGCTTTGTGCAGAAAGGAAACTCTGTAATTCATCCCAAACTTGACTCACTAGATTCATAGCACGATTTTGTCCTTGTCCATTACATAATATCATGTGCAGCTGAATTTAGGGGATTTTTGTTGTTGTTGTTGTCCTTTAAGCTCACTCATGCAACTTAAAACTTTATTTTTTTTTCTTGGAGCTTGTAGAGATACGTAAAAAAGTGCAAAATAGTCACAAATGTATAATATGTAATTCCACCTGTATGTATGAGTAGAAAAGAGCATTGTTTTAAAGATGTTTTATTTATTTATTTATGTTGTTTTGTGTAGAAGACTGAGTATAGATTAGAGATGGAGGGGGAAGGGGAGGTGAATGGATTCACCAGCAACGGAATGGGGAGCGAACAGGTGGATCTACTAACATGCACTGCTGACGGAAGTATGGGTGAGACAGGAGAGGTCTGCTGTGCCATGTGGGTCAGCTCCCAGGCTGGGGATTGAACTCCTTCCACAGTGGATGCTGACATAGCTTCATAGTGTTGAAATTTAACTCCTTGTGCCATCAGAGAGGCCCCATACTAAAGCTTTTCTAATTGTCATCTGCTATACCTTATTCATGTATGATAATATTGTTTCTTTTACTTTAAAACAACACTCTTTTATTTTTTCAAATGTATTTAGCCAGCAAGTACTGTGTAGCAAATATTGTATTAGGTACTGGAAGAAATTGCTAAGGACACAACTCCTGCCTTTAATATTTTACAGTTAAAGTGGAGGAAATGCATTTGGACTGAAAACCACAATGTGATCTATTATAATAGCTAGACTAGACATCATCAGCCAAGGATAAATATACCCTTCGAGGTTTGTGAAGATTTTCTAGGGAATACTCATTAATTCAAGGAAATTCATATCCAGCTTCTCAACTGTCAGCTGTATGGTATCCCTCAGGGGCTCTGTCCTAAAATTACAAGGGTGTGGTCAAAGCAGCCAGGATTCGTGAGTTGGGATGTGGTCTCTGTCTTCTATACCATTTACAATAGACATTCCCTCCACTGGAGAAAAACTTCTGTGCTGTTTCACTGCTAAAACCTCTAGGCTGCCGAAAGAGAGGACAGTGAAATTTTGGCCTTGGTATTGGGAAAGTGATGGATGGTGAAATCTGAGTGCCAAATCTGGCAAGGAAGGTGGCTTCTGGGTCATTGCTTTCAAAACACTGGAGGCAGGAACTAAAGGAGCTGTCATTGAGACAAGAATAATTTATGTTGAACTATCATCAAGTGATTGTGTCAGACCTTGCAGGAGTTATAACAGATCTTGCATGGTTATAACAAAACACCTTACCCTGCATTTTTATGTGGACAAGTTTTCGTAGCACTCTTATGAAAATAAAGTGGTTCTGAGTTCTGCTTCTCTCTTGGAATAATTGATATTTATCAGTGAATATGTGCAAAATTAATAGCCCCAATGCTAATACATCCAAAGGTGGTGGTACTCAAAGTAGGTCTTTTGGTCCTAATTGTTAATTGAAAAGCTTCTAAAAGTAGGGATCCACTCATATATGTTGAGCCCGCCATTTATCTTCTCAGAGATGACCTCATGTAATAGTAGGATGCTGAAGTGTGCCCATGACATTCCTTAAGGTTGAACTTGAGTTTCTGCCTTAATTCTGTAGAGTCCACCTAGATGGAAAGATAAACAAAGGATGATTTTTTAAAAAGTCCTGTTGATTTTCTCTTTGATCTTTACTGCAGCTATTTTCTGTTTTAAATATTTTGTTGAAAATGTGTGTGTGTTAAAACTTTTGGACTGGGCACTGTTATAGAAATCCAATGAAAAGTCTTAAAGACAATCTGGGGCATGGTTGAATGTGTATTGTGCTTCGTCAGCAAAATATCACACTTGTCAGTTCTAATACTAAGTAGCCAAGACCAGGTGACTGAATACTTGAGAAACTTACATAATTGCATTTTATCTCTTAATCTTAATGGAGGGACTGTTGCTGCAATTATATTTTTCACTTGTGCACATTGATATAAAATATTTAGCTTCAAGCTGGCAACATGTGGACAAAATAAACAAGTCATTGCCTTTATAGGATAACTAGGTTTTGTGTAATTTTTAGGAAGTCTTGGTTTGTGCCCAGACAACAATTTGTTGAAGCACATATATTTGAATTTGGAAAATACATTAAAAAACAAAACAAATCATACAAATAAACTTAAACATAGATACCCTGGCACAGACAGAGCTCATCCATAATGATGTAAGACTCTTTTAACATTCATAGCCAATAGCACAGAATGACTCAGTGTACATGGCATATTAGTCAGGTTAAAGAAAATATTACTCAGATTAAATAAATTAAAAACAAGGTCAGGATTTGATATATTTCTGTTTTACAAATCTACGATATAGTCCCTTTTTTATTTTTTAAAGATTTATTTACTTAGGCATAGAACTGAGGTGTAGGTAGGGATAGGGGAGATGAGAGGATTCACCAGAGGCAGAGTGAGGAGTAGAACAGGCAAAGGTACTGAAATTACTGCTGAGGGGAGCAGCAGGTGAGATAGGGGAGGTCTTCTGCACCATGTTGGTCAGCTTCCTGGCCAGCTGATGATAGAACTCATGCTGTAGTGGCTGGCAGTAGCTTGGTTTTGCTGGGTCTTCTATTACTTTTCAGTCTGAAGTCCTCAGCTAAACTCTTAAGCCTTGCTTTCACTCAGGCAGGTGGGATGTGCCTTGCCTTGAGCCTCACTCATGTCATTCTTATAAATTTAGTTTTCTTCTGCTTGTCTTTTCTTAAACTTTCATTTGCAGCTGACCTTCTTAGAAATTAACAAATGGGCTTTCTTCTGTGTAAAAGAAAATGAGAAGCTGTTTATGATATAATTATTTTCAGGGCATATATAAAGAGATTGATTGTGTTTCTGATGTATTTTAGAAATTTTAGTAGTTCTTAGAAATATTTTTCTTGTTCATTTGTTATGTGTTTGTTAGGATCGGATTAATTCCAACTAATTTTTCTCTCTTAGCCTTTCTTGCGTTGTAATAAAAAAAGAAGGCTTTTTTTTTTCATTTGTTGAAGTTAATTTTAGAACAGTATCCTACCAGCTGATTTAATGAACCTATATCTCTCTGTCTAGTCTTTTTTTTTTTTTTTAAAAGATTTATTTATTTGTGCATACAGAACTGTGGTACAGGCCACAGGCTCAGGGGTGGTGAGACAGAGTGGGGAACAGAACAGGCAGATCGATGAAGTACACTGCTGAGGGGAGCAGTGGACAGGTCAGGAGAGGTCTGCCGCACCATGTGGATCTCCTCCAGGGCAGGTGGGAATCGAACTCATGCGGAAGCGGCTTTAGATTCTCAGTGCTGTGCTTTAACCTGCTGCGCCACCAGGGAGGGCCCTAGTCTTTTTTTTTTTCCTGTTCTCCCTTTCTCCTTCCTTTCTATACTGTCTCCCTTCCAGAAAGAAGTCAGGTTTTAGTCTCTTCAACAGAGTTGGATAGACTTTTCCCAGTGTGTCCAGAGTAGGGTTTTCCAGTAAATGTTATGTTGCTATGTAGAACAAAGTTCATTTAAGACCCTATGGGCCTTGAGAAGACTCGGTTACCATACTTTAAAGGATGTTTTAGGTTGAAAGCAATGAAAACCCTCAAAATTCAGGAGAAACCCTTGTGTTTCCCTTAACTGTTGTTCTACCTCCATCCACAGAAACGGTTGCTGCTCCCTTTGATCACCTAGAAGAATGTGGTTTGAAGGGTATCAGTCAGGTGTATGTTTACCAGTGAAAATACCCTGCTTATCAGCAAAATTCATCTTTTTCCTCTCAGAACAAAGATGTTTAAAGATGAGGTTACCCCCACCACATCAGGTTAACACCTCCTCCTCTCTCCTTGTGTCCCAAAACATAGCATGAGATGCATTCCTCTGACACACTCCATTTTACTTTAGAATTTATAGCCATGTAAACTCTTATTGTGTTATTTAATTTTGACATTGCCCCAATAATCTGACTGGTAATTTGTTTATTGATCCAGCCTCAGAAGAGCCCAGATGTGGGGGCTTGTGTCCTAAGAGAAGTCAGAGGCCGTGAGAGATATGCAGCCCTGGTGCACAGAGACTGTTGTCCCTCCTCAGCAGAACATCAGGGACCCCCTGAACCCCATGGCACTCCCATGTCTCATTCTTTCTCTGCAGAGGAGCATGAGAAGTGAGGCCCATTAGTTCATCTCACAACAGCATCTGTAATTTTCTCATACACTACTAAACATCTGTGAGAGCTTTCTTCATGGAAGGCTATTTCTTCTCAGGGTTAACTAGTATCCTCCATCTTGGATTTTAATACTGAAGGAAGTTGCCTTGGATACCTCTTTCTGAATTAGTGTCATCAGTTTTTACTGATACAATTTATACCATTCTTTAAAAATGTGTTCTTGTTCCAGTTCACCTTGTTGTGACTTGTTCCTGTCCTCACTAACCCCTTCAAATTATTTTATGCCAAATTTCTTGGATAAATGCTTTCTAATTGCTTCCTCTTTCTTACCACTCTTTTTTTCTTTGCAAGTGCCTTCATCTTTATTGTTTAGTGAGTATCTCCAAGGATTTTCTAATCACCCAACTCAACTATCTCGCAACCTGTTGTTCCAGTATTTTTTTACATTTTCTTGAAATGTAATTTTCTTAGCTCTTTTCCTCTTTGAAATATAACTCTTTCTCATTGGCTTAGATTTTTCCTAGTGTTTATGGACTTTCATTCCTTCCTTATGTCCTCAGATGCTGCTTTTCTCTACACACTCCCTTTTGGATGATTTTTTTTTTAACTTCCATTAAAGAAATCAGAGTTCAAAATAATTTTTTATTGAGGCATAATTGACACAATATTATATCACTTTCAGGAGTACAACATACTCATTCAATATCTGTATAGGTTGAGAAATGTTCACCACAAATTCAGTTAACTTGCGCTAGTATTTTGAACATTGGTATTTGTCTCTGAAGCTTAAATGTTTATGTTACATTAAAAATGAAATTAGGCCCTCCCTGGTGGCGCAGGGGGTTAAAGCACAGCACTGAGAATCTGAAGCCACTTCCGCATGAGTTCGATCCCCGCCTGCCCCGGAGGTGACCACATGGCGTGGCAGACCTCTCCTGACCCGCCCGCTGCTCCCCTCAGCAGTGTACTTCGTAGATCTGCCTGTTCTGCTCCCCACTCTGTCTCTGGTGAAGCCTCTCACCGCCCCTGAGCCTCTGGCCTGTACCCCAGTTCTGTATGCACAGGTGAATAAATCTTTAAAAAAAAAATGAAATTAATACAACTAATGTCAAGTACAAACACCCTACCCAAAAATGTCAGCCTTTAAACTGGAAGAGGTATTCATCTTGGCCATTCAGTAGGTTTATAATGAGATGTCTAGATGTATACACACACACACACACACACACACACACACACATTTATTGTTATCATTGTTATCATGCTTCTTTAGTCTGAGGATTCATTTTTCTTGAGGTATTGTTGGTTCCAAGTTCTAGGATTTTCAAATGTGAGGTTATCATTAGTGTGGTTTATTCTGTGAAAACTCTATGTGGCTTGAATTTGGGGAGCTTCTCTCCAGAATAGTCCTTCTTTTGCTTCCATCAAGCATGCCAATGATAGCACCAGATTATATAAAGATATAAAAATAGCAACTTAAAATTTTCCTTTCCTCCGAGAAACTGTATAGTTGAACTTTAAATCCATTAAGATACACAACTGGGCTTTCAATTTCCCTAGATTCTTGCCTTTTCTTTCCCAGAAAAATTCTGCTGTCTCATCAGTCTGCTTTGTTGGAGGTTTTCTGCCCCCCCTCCATGGCGATGATGGAATTCTTGATGCATGGTGGCTGACAGCTGTCCTGCCAGTTGCACTACTCCTCTTTATGTCCACACTCTCCATTCCTTTTTGTGTGGATGTTAACTCCCTGGGAGTAGAGGATCTCTCTGGGTATTTTGATGAAGGGACTGTCAGGGAGAAAAGCTACTATGGGATGTAGATTTACTATTTTCCTCTTTAAACATTATGAATAAAATACCAGATCTCTTTAACAACTCTGGAAAGATGAATTGATTTAAAGTTATGTGGTGTCTCAATGGTTGCATAACAATTTCATATCTGGGCAGCATGATGTTAAAGCTTAAGACATTTACTCATGTGTTTCTCAGGTTTTGTATCTCCTCACTTCTGGGGCTGATTTATTCTAAGGATTTAAACTCTGACCCTGTTTTAGCAGTTATAGAGAGAAACATGCCAAAAGAGAACACTGTGTCAGCTCACCTGATAGGAACAGAAATCAGATTTGCAAAGAGTAGAAACAACTGGGAAATTTGTGCATACGCATGTGGGGCAATAAAGTGAGGATTTGTTCATGAGCAACATTATAGTATTGTTAATGTCACTGCCTCAGGAGCAGGTAACTGGGTTGGCATTCTGGCTCTTCATTTTACAAATCCTATGACCTTAGGTAATCAACTTCTGTGCCTTAGCGCCTCACCTGTAAAATGGGGATTATAATATGACCCACTCACTCAAGTGTAGTTGCAAGAATTAAGTAAATGTATACAGAAGTACCAAGAGTATTTGACAAGAAGCAGGTAGTGAAGCACTAGCTAATATTTTGATGAGAATTGAGGATGAGGCTCTTCTAAAGTAAGCCCAGCAAATGGAAAGGCATTCAAATTCAGATGCTTTTAAAACAGTGGAAGTAAAACAAACACTTCTGTGAACTTGCTCTAGACAGTGTTTATGACCTGACTAGTTTATGACCTCCATTAAGAATAGAATAGAAAATTAATGGAGAACCATTATAGGGATGATTGTTCAATTAAAGTCAAATAAAACACAAAAGCCAACAAATTTAAGATTAGTGGTGGCTTTAAAATAGCATGTCTTATCATTCAGTAGATATTTATTGGGTACTGAATATGTACTTAATATTTAGTTGGGTTAGATATTCAAATGAGAGAGTAAGCCAAATAACCAATTCTGTTGATGTTCATGGGTTTGTTCACTTCTTTGTTGGGACCCCAAGTTGGCCACAGCCATATGCCACTAGGAGAGTTTTACGTGGTTCTTTCTGTGTATGGGGGAAATAAAACTCTAAAAGTGCAATACTTTCCCAGCCCACATATCTTTTTTTTTTTAAAGATTTATTTATTTATTTATTCATATAGAACTGGGGTACAGGCCAGAGATGTGGAGGGTGAGAGGATTCACCATAGACAGAGTGGGGAGCAGAACAGGCAGATAGACGAAGTACACTGCTGAGGGGAGCAGCGGGCGGGTCAGGAGAGGTCTGCCGCGCCATGTGGTCACCTCCGGGGCAGGCGGGGATCGAACTCATGCGGAAGTGACTTAAGTTTCTTAGTGCTGTGCTTTAACCCACTGCGCCACCAGGGAGGGCACCACATATCTTTTTACCATGGTAGTAGAGAAAGAAAACTCTTTCACTATTGAATTATTAGACCAGAATTTGAGGCACATCACAGACAGTCCAGTAATAGGGTACAGAAGTAGAAAGAAATCGCACCCTTTTTATAGTGGAGAGAACCTAGCATAGACATGTTCTCAAGATAAACAACAGCTAGTCTTCTAGTCAGAGGACTTTGAATGCAGTTTCTGTGACACACTGTTAGTTTACCTGGTAAAGCAGGTAGCCTCTGTGTTACCCCATTAGCTTTCGTTTAAGGGGTAACAAACTTCTCATATGTTAGTGACTGAAGGCAGTTTTGCGACTGGAGTCAGTGCCCACTGAAGTTAGCGTCCTCTCATCAGACAGAAATTGGCATATAGGTGTCTTGATATTTGCATTTCGAAGAGCTGACTCCCAGCTCCTTAAAAGGGCTATTCCTACATCAGAAAGCTGACCAAAGACTTTTGGTTTCTAAGATTTGTATACATTTCAAAGAGAGGATAAAGTGCTTACATTGACATTTTTTCCCTGAACTATATGCTCTGAGAAAAAGGGAAGGGAAATCTCTTACTTATAATTGGACAAATTAAGTCTCTTATTTTTAATTTATATTTGTCCTCACACTTACACTTGACCTACATTATCTGAACAAGGTCAATTCCCAGCTCACAGATGAATTGCTGAAGTACAGGTATATTAATTACCTAATCAACAGTTAAAGCTAAGACTTTACAAATTTTCTAAATTGGCAGTGTGATCAGATTTAATTTTTTTCTCATATTCTTTGTTCAAATATGGTGCCTCTTTAATGGTATATCTTGGAAGAGAAGTGAGAGCATGCCAGATAACCTTTCATATTAGTTAGGACTTCCTATATTACAAGAACCATGGGGAGAAATTCTTGCCGATTTTAATTGAAAGAGAATTGCTCACTCTTTCAATATGGAATCATTTATTATGTTAAATAAGCTTGATGTTAGACATGTTTAATTATTGGCCAGAATCAAATTGGTAGTATTTTACCCTATAAGGAGTTTGTCCAATGTTCTCACCCACTTGAAATCTAGAAATTCTACAGGAACTGAAAGAAAGAAAAGCAGAGGAAGTAAATTTTGTGGAGAATTCCCCTTATATGACATATTTAATAAGAGCTTGGGGATAAGAGGGCTATGTGCATGGTAGATAGTGGTGGTGGGGAGCAGTCTGGTGAAAAGGGAGGATACTTAAGATTTACATACTCTCTGCCCTCATTTCTTATTCTCAGTTTTAGTTTTCCTCTCAGATGCAGTGAGGTTGTTGAGTTCAATCACTGATTTATGGAATCAAAGTTGAAATGAAGTTTCCTGATAACTCTCTTCTCTAAGAGTGACATTTTATTACAGGAGCAATAACCTTGGCCTGTGAGCTATTTTAATTGAGGTTCTTATCTCACAGAAACCTTCGCTGTGAACCAAGTGAAAACATTTGTTTGGAATAAACAGTTCTCTGCTCCATTTTAAAAATAGCTTTCATGACATTTTATAGGCTTTATTCTTTAGAGATATCAGGCAGTTTAGTGCAAAAGTGGCTTTAGTGACTCACAGTTACCTTTTGCATCACTGCTGAGCTTAGGGTGAGGCAGCTTCCTGTTGGGCAGATATTCTTGCAATTTGAATACATTTGATCAGAGAACTCTGGACATGTTTTCATAACTTAAAACACTTGATAACCTTTTCAAGAGTAACATTTAAAAAATATAATGACTATTGAGTCCAAAGTATAAAACTAAAAACTTGAAGTATCCTTCCTTTAATCTGATTTGGAATTTGTTGGAGAACATAATTATTCATCTCATGGCCAAGTGAGAATGAAAGAGCAGCAGCAGCATTAGTGGTGTTTAAGTTGAAATGGAACAAGCAGCTTGAGTTCTAAGACAAAATGTGATTCCTGCTGCTTTGCCCTCACTTCCAAGTCTAGGTCTCGTGACTTCTATGGAAACCTGGGTCTATGAGAATTAAAATGTTGATGCTGACTGTGTTTCTTCTGGGTGTAAGTGCTATGGAGTAGAGGACCCAGTCAGCCAGAGAAGCCCAACTTGTGTGGAATCGGGTGTCTCCCTTAAGATAAAAATATTCCTCTAGAGGGGAAATTAACACAATCCTTTCCTTTTGGTATTTGGAATGTAAACAGGCCTCGCTTCTATGACAAACAGATGGACGTTTATTCCTCAAAATATTAAAAATAAATGTATCATACCATCTAGCAATTCTACTCTTAGGTACATATCCAAAGAATACAAAACACACTAATTCAAAAGATGTATGTGTTCCTGTATTCATTGCAGCATTATTGATAATAGCCAAGAGTTGGAAACAACTTAAGTGTCCAGCAACAGATTAGTGGATTCAAGAAAATGTGGCATGCAGGGCCCCCCTGGTGGTGCAACAAGTTGAACTGCAGCACTAAAGCTGTCCGCAGCCACTGCAACACCAGTTTGATCCCCAGCCCGGAAGCTGACCCACGTGGCACAGCAGACCTCTCCTGTCTCACCCACTGTTCCCCTCAGCAGTATATTTCAGTACTCCACATGTTCTGCTCCCCACTCTGTCTCTGATGAAACTTCTCACTGCCCCACCCCACCCCGTACATCTGGCCTGCACCCAAGCTCTTGTATGCATAAATAAATAAATCTTATAAAAAGAAAGACAATGTGGCATGCATACACAGTGGAATACTAGTAAGCTATAAAAATGATGAAATATTGCTTTGGCAACAGCATGGATGGAACAGGAGGGAATGCTAAGTGAAATAAGTCAGAAGAAAAAGACAAACACCAGATGATTTCACTCATATGTGG
Organism: Condylura cristata; assembly: GCF_000260355.1. NCBI lineage: Eukaryota > Metazoa > Chordata > Mammalia > Eulipotyphla > Talpidae > Condylura > Condylura cristata. The sequence goes on from NW_004567122.1 coordinate 14,880,093, forward strand.
AATATAAAGAAATAAAACAAAGGAACAAAAAAACTAAAAAAATCCTAGAAATCTAACTGCAGAATTGCAGCTACCAGAGTGGGAGAGTAGGGACTAGGAGAGGTGAAGAGGCGCGAGAGGAGGGGGAGAGAAGAGAGGGGGCGAGTAGACAGACTGTGGTGGAGGATTGTGGATGTTTTGATGGTGGTGGGTGCGGCAATATACTTCTTAATTATAGGTGTGTGCCTATGTCCTTAAACCGTATACAGTGTTTTAAAGTTATCTCAATAGGAAATAATACAGTGAAAAAAATGATAAATCTATTTCCATAAGTCAGAATTATAAAATCAGAAGAAAATGAATATGTATTTTTCAGTTTGTAAACTTATAACTACAAATTCTTATAATTTTGCCTCTTAGAATCCCTTATTTTTACTGAACCTTGCTTAAGCAAGTTTTCAGAATGTTTGCCTAGCTTCTTTACGATTAAGTATCCTAGGCCCTTCTTTTTATGAGTAGTGGGAAAAATAATCTTCACTCTTATAGTCCTATCTCATGTATGTGCCCACATACTTTCAAATGTACTACTGATACACTGTCTGGAGGTCTCAATGTCACTACGTCTAATATTGAACTCCATTGTCCCTGCCAATCCTGCTCACAGGTTTCACCCATTTTCTGGAAGTATAATGTCCCTATTTGTTATGATATTGTAAGTTATTTTTTGGATCTGGGAATGTTCTTAAACCCACCCCCTACCAATAGTCTGTCAAATCATACCACATAGTAGAGAAGCCTGTTCTATATTTTCAGCCTCTGTGACCATTGCCACAGTCTTTCTGTCCACCCTTTCTTCCATCTGGCTAGCTTCTTTCCTTTCTCATACCGCTCTATTGAATTCATCGTTTAACAAGTCCCATTGATTCTCTGCACTTGACACTTTTATAAATTAACCAAAGTGAATGCTTTAAGCAAATCATAAATTTAAACCATGCTCAGTGTATAAAGCAAAAAGTGAAAGTTTTGGCTTACCCTTTGTTCCCTGAGATATTTTGAAGCCATCTGCAGTGTGTCAAAATATGTCTCAGAATTGTGTGCCTTGAGGCAGGCAGTCTTGGTTTCCCTGACATGGGTACAACCAGGTCACTGTGCCCTTGCGCAGGGCTGGTCCAAGCTGCCTGGAAGTGACTAAGGTGGCAGTGGTTGCAGAAGAGGATAGGCGGGTTTATTCGCAGCCTCTGATAACAGTATCATTATAGAGTTGTCCCTGTTCTGTGCATGCTCAAACTTGCATTTCTTCTAAACAAAATCTGCATCACACCATTTGTTCAACATCTTAGAAAATAAAAATATGACTGGCAATTTTTCATGGACTTATATAACCATCTCATTTTCTTCTCCCCACAAACTAGTTTTATTGAGGTATGTCTCACAAACTGTCAGATTAAGGTGCGGGCAGTGGATTGACTTGAGGTCCTTATGTTGCAAGATGTGTGTAGCCATAGCTTGTGCTAACAACCCATCATGTCACATAATTACGATTTCTTTTTGTGGTCAGAACATTTAAGGTCTGTTCACTGAGCAACTTGCAGGCATACAAGCTGTATTGTTAACTAGTTACCGTGTTGCACAACAGAGCCCTGAAACTTACTCCTCTCATTACTGGGAGATTTGTACATGTGACCAGTATCTCCCCATTTTTCCCACCTCCCAGTCATTGGTAACTTTTATTTTATGCTCACTTTCTATGAATTTCTATGTCATCCTTTTTAATAATATATTTTTTTCTTAAACAACAGAAGTTAATTTCTGGAGGCAGGTGGTTGTTGTCTGGTGAGAATGCCCTTCCCTACTTGTAGCTGGCTGCCTTCTCACCGTGATTTCACTGTGATTTCACATGGCAGGTAGTGAGAAAGAGCAAGCTCTCTGGTATCTCTTTATTTAAAAATTTTTATTTTGGTAACACTGGTTATATTTCCATAGTACGCCCACCTCCAAAGCTCATGGTGGTGGTTGTGGGTTTTTTTATTTTTTTTTTGAGAAGATCATTTATGTTGCTATATCGCAGTGAAGTAAAATTTTATTTCCTATTGATAAAGCCCTACTTCCAATTTTGCTTTTTGTTATTATACACATCCATCAACAAACATTAAGTACTATTTTTACCTTTGTGGTATTTACCCAGCATTTCTTCTTCTTTTTTTTTTTTTTAAAGATTTTATTTATTCACATAGAACTGGGGTACAGGCCAGAGATGCGGGGGGTGAGAGGATTCACCAGAGACAGAGTGGGGAGCAGAACAGGCAGATCAACGAAGTACACTGCTGAGGGAGCAGCTGGCGGGTCAGGAGAGGTCTCCCACGCCATGTGGTCACCTCCGGGGCAGGCGGGGATCGAACTCATACGGAAGTGACTTTAGCTTCTTAGTGCTGTGCTTTAACCCGGTGCGCCACCAGGAAGGGCCCACCCAGCATTTCTTCTTAATGTACATTTTCATAATGCCTTATATATTTCTTCTTCTAATATGTTCTATGTTTTGTAGTGACTTGTAATGCTTTCAGATATGCTGTTTTTCATTATCATTTCTAATTACTATTGAACTATAAGAAATATTATATTTTGGCTCACTAAATTTTTGCTAATTCAAATACATCTGATAGTTCTAGGTAGAAAATTATATGCAAGTGAAACTTATGAAATTATTTGTGCAATATTGACAGTTCTTATTCTTTTTTTTTAAGCTTACTACATTGTTTAGTAATTCCAGAACAATATTGACTATTGATATAGTATGTATTTTTGTATTACATGATAATGAAAATGCCTAAGTATATAATTATACACCCTTACTCCTTGTTACAATTAACAAAATCACCCATTTATCGATATTTCTGTTTATACTGAATATTTCAGTATTTATATATTTGTCAATCTCATAAATAGAACACAAATGCCATTTTAATTTGCATTTTCCTGATCATACGTAACATTGAGCATACTTTTATGTGTATACTGGCTTATATGCTTCTGTAAATTGACTATTCATTTATTTCTAGGTTGTTTATATTTATACATTAGTATGCGTGAGCTCTTTATATGAAAATCTTTTGTTTGCTAAGTACATGTTGCCATTATTTTATTCAAGGGTATCAGTGTAAGTAATCTAGCTAGTTGAAGCTGAAAAGGAATTCATTTGCTTATGTAGTTTATAGTAGTGCTAGCAAACCATTTACAGAGAAGGGCATTTACAGAGTCAAAAGTGATAGCTGCTAAGAGACTCCTCTGAACCCCATCTTTTCACAATCTAAGTGTTGCATCTGCCTGCTTCTCAATACCCAAAGGAGAATCCAGTGGAATATCAAATCCCTCCACAACTGTCCTTAGTAGAGCCTCATGACCTTCAAATCTATCGTCCTAGTTTCCCATTGGTATGTGTTTGATGGAAACTAGCACAAGGTTACATGCTAGGAGAAAAAGACACAGGGAAAAATCTGTTTTGGCTTTGAAGGGGAAAGGTACAGGTTAGCAAAAAGAACTATTGAAATGGATAATATACAGAGGTCTTTCTGTAGCTACAACTAATGGATTTCTACCACACCCAGTCTGCTATTTTGAGTACAGCTTTTCTTTTCTTGAATTGTATAGAAGTTAAAAAATATTCCATTATTTATTGTTTATTCATTCAGTAATTAATTATTGAGAGCTGATGACATGTCAATCACTTTGTACTTTTGTGGAGATAAAATGGTGATCCTGACTTTAAAGTTTTGAGTCTGGCAGGAGAGAAAGATAAGCAGTTGCTGTAGAAAGAACTCTAGAGTTACAAATATTATCATTTATATCAAGGGGGAGGGAGTGATATGCAGACAGAATTATTGGGGATAATTGAACTGTTCAGAAAGGTCAGCTCAGAGTTTACTACTAAGTGGCACTTGAGCTGTGAGATCTGAAAGATGATTAGGAATTGATTCAGAATAGTTGATGGAAGGTACTTTCAGGAAGAGCGCATGACATTTACAAAGACTGGGGGGGGCAGGAGGACATTTGGCAAGTGTAAGCCTTGGGAAGGGCATAACACTGTCCTTCTGAAAAACAGAATGTGAGGGGAGATACTGTGTTGAGAGATGCTAACTAAAGAGGTCAGACTATGAAAGGCTTTGTAGACACGAGATACATTTTGCTCTGTATCTGAAGAACTTTGGAAAGCATTGACCTCAGGCTTTGTGAAACAGTTTGGGAGGTTCAAGGTTACTGTGGGTGGACAAGTGAGAAGGTGACTGCATTGCTGAGGGAAGTGCTACCCAAAACTCAGTCCAAGGAGGCACTTGGTGAATGTTGGCTGAATGAATGAAGTAACTAAATGCCAAAGTTAATACTGATGGATTCCGTAAGCAGTAACCATCCAAATCTAATAGACATTCTCTGAAATTTGATGAAAAATCCAATATAGAGAATAAAGATGTTATTTTTTACAGATTAACAAGACATACAATTAAAAAAATATTTCTGTTCACTGAAAATACCCTATTCTAACCAATGGAGCATCTATGCCACATATAATTGTTTAGTTTAGTTCAGGTTATTTGTTTTAATAATGTAGCATGTTCATTGACTGGCTAATGAGATTTACCAGCAATAACATGTAAACAGTTGAGGAGAAAGCTATTACTTTAGATCAACAGGTTATGTAGAAGCTTCCAGAAGGAAACGCTCACTGCCTACCAAATATGTTTTTAGCTCTTCTGGTTAATAAGGTCATTTGTCTAAAGGCAATAATCTGTCAGGTCTTGAATTTACTTGCTAATGAGCTTATGCTGAATGAAGTAAGAGCTTTGGAGTTTGTTGTAGCAGCAGTTCTTTAACATGCTAGAGTTTTCACAGTGGGTTTAAGGAAGAACTCAGGCTAACTTAGAAGATCTGAAGTGTGCTTTATATGTCTCAGAAACCTAATGTGCCAAGATCTGTAGATACACAATCAGAAGATCTAGTTTAAGGGATGAATGGGCAGTGCATTCCTTGGAAAATCATGTTTGTTTGAGTAAATAGAAAATAAAACAGTAGAATGAGGACATCAATGTCAAATATAGAGGGTATAATGGAATTCTCAACTTTTGCGTCTGGCTGAGGTTACCGTATCTGGTCTGATGAATGCCTTGAGAAGGATGGAAAGGTTTGAGGATTTTTTGAAGTATCCTGTGCTTTCTTGAAGTTCCAATGATCATGACCTTGTTGAAACCGGGAGGCATCTGTCCTTCCAAGACTCTTTCTATACTTCTGGGTGATGCTGGAGGCCTTTTGCCAAGCTCATGCAAGGCACCAGACTTCCCAGGAGTGTCATGTATCCTGAGATCCAATAAGATCATCACTGTCACTTCAAGAATCAGGGCATCTTATTTTCAAATGATAGTTTATGTTGCTTTACAGAAAATAGGCTTGTAATTAATGCACATGCTCCTTTAGGCAGCCCCATAACACAGGTCTCTAGACTTTTACTGGAGTAAACTTCTTCACTGGTGAAGAAGTTGAGGCTGAGTGAAGGCCAAATAACTTTTTAAATTAGAAATCAAGTAGAACACAGAATAGGATAGGATTTGACTTGTAACTTCCACTTCCCAGTTGAATATAAAGAAGGATGAAGCTGTGCTCAGCAGGGCTGTGACTAGGAGGATTTTTTTGGTTTTACTAGGTCATTCTCCACACACTTATGCCTTTAGAGTCAGGAGGGAATTTAGTGGTATCATCTGTAACTTTTTCTGTATATCCCCATATCTCAAAGTGTTGTTGCTGTCAGTATAAACAAATGACCTCAGATCAAAAGCTGCCATAAAAGTTACCAGCACTGGGCCCTCCCTGCTGGCACCACGGGTTGGAGCACAGCACTGTGAAGCTGGCTGCAGCTGCTTCAACACAAGTTCAGTCCCCATATGGGAGGTGACCCACATGGCGTAGCAGACCTCTCCTGACCCACCCGCTGCTCCCCTCAGCAGTGTACTTAGTCAGTCTGCCTGTTCTGCTCCCCACTCTGTCTCTAGTTAATCTTCTCACTGCCCCTGCACCTCTGGCCTGTATGCATAAATAAATAAATCTTTAAGAATAAAACAACCAGCATTCAAATGCAAAATATAGAAACATAGCCCAGAATATCCCCACACACACCCCCAAATTGTCTTCATTATCAGCTGAACCTAAGCAGGCAAACTTCTAGCCATACATTCAAAAACACACACCAGCCAAATGTCACCTTGCCTGTCTTCAGGCACAAGGAACTTGTGTTCCTTCCTTGATATGAGACATGCTGTAGTCTAGAGGAATCTGGCAAGTATTGTAGTTGAAAAATTCTGTAAATTCTTCCCTATTGTTTCAGTGCCCTCAAACTTTACTTGTCCAAAGCTGCATTCTCCTCCTTTTCAACTTCCCCTTCTGTTTGTGCTGACTTTTTACTTATTTTATTCCTCTTGAGATGACTAGATCCTCTTTAGTAGAAGTATGGTACTTAGTGAGCTCTCAAAGCACAAGTCCTCAAAGCACAAGCTTCAGCAGCTCATGAATGAGTTCCCACAATGTAGTGATACAGATGAGATGTAACATTGGGGGGCAGGGGCATTGGATTGAGTTATGTGGACCATGGTCCTATCAGTGAAAGATCACTATATCATCATTACTCAAGATGCCCTTTTTCTGTTGGGTTCTTCAGTGCAGGCTTTTCTCAAGCCCTTTCCCCAAAGTTAACTAGTTAGACTTTACGTTTTGCCACTTCTCCTTTCTTCACTTGCATTATAACATAATCCCCAGAGAGGATATATAAGCAGAACAGTAGGGATTGGTGCTTGTTCACTTAAACTTTACAGTGCTCATTGTTATTTGCTCTTTCTGTCCTTATAGAAACCTTGGTTAGTGCAACTTCCTTTAGGAGAGGAAGGGATATACATTAATTATGCAAATGGATTATGAGTTGAATGGAGGTGGTCTGAGTTGCTCGTGGGATGAGGCGTTAAATTGTTCAAGCAAGAGTCTCCATCTGTATTTTTCTCCACAAAGCTGATCTTGGAGATGTGAGAAATTGTATTCTTGAGGCACCTGATTTTGGAGGTCAGAAGAACAGAAATCCTTTGCTTATGGCCTGTTTCTCTAGCTCAAGTGTGTGCCCAGTGTCCTGTGGAGTGGCTCATCTTTCCTAGAAATATTGGACAACATATTTTATTTCTTTTAAACTCACCTAAGCCAAAAGCTGCACTTAATACTTTTCCCTTACAAAACCTGTAACCAGCTATCTCATAATATCTGTTTTTCCTTTCTGTGCATTATATTTCTCTTAATCAGAATTACCTATGCAGGCAACTATAAATTGGAGACAATCAGTAAGGGAGGAGAGGGTAAGGAGAGGGATTAAACAGGGGCAGAGGCCCCCACCCTGGTGGTGCAGTGGGTTAAGGTGCATCACTGCAAGTGAGCTGCAGCCACTTCAGTGGAGTCTGATCCCTGGTCCCGGAGGTGACCCACATGGCATGGCAGACCTCCCCTGTCTCACCTGCTGCTCTCCTCAGCACTGTACTTTGAAAATCTGCCTGCTCTGCTCCCTACTCTGTCTATGATGAATCCTCTCACCACCCATGCACCTCTGTCCTGTACCCCAGTTCTGTATGCATAAATAAATACATAAAATAAATACTAAAAAAAGAAGACAGGGGCAGCAAAAGCACAAGAGACAGTGATGATGGTTCATTTGATGCCTTGGTGGTAGGAATTTTATGGGGTCTACATCTGACAGGAGAAATGATACATTGTACAAAAATGAACAGTGATGTTAAAAAAGTACATATTAAATATGTTTTTTTAAAAAAATTAATTACCCATCCATCCCTAAAATTATAACTCCTTAAGGATATGTGAAACAATGTGTTGCAAGTTCCTTAGCCTGTTGTTCTACTCAGGCCCTCACTGGGATTCTGGAATCCTCACCACATCAGGGAGGGCAGCCTACTGACTGAGTCTACCAGTTCAAATGCTGATCGCATCTGCAGATACTTTACTCACACTCCCAAAGATAATTCACCTGGACACCCTGTGGCCAGTCAAACTGGCATTAAAGCCAACCGTCGCTCCATATTACCTTGGAGTAAACTAACAGGTATGTTGAGATGCTTGTTGTTACTGATGTTATCCTTTTAAAATTTACTAAATCTAACTGAGATAAAGTTGGAGATCCAGACAGAAAATAAAACTAATTTTCAGAAAAGTTACATGCCACACAGAACATGAACTTGAAACTGGGTCCTTGAAATCTAAATTCTGTTTTTTCTTCCCTATTGGCCAACTTGTGTCCCCACTAACTGCTGTTGCCCTTATTGCAACCACTAGAAACTTGCTCCAAAGTAAATGAGAACACTGTGATTACGCCTACTGTAGTTGCAGAAAGGCCCGCCGTGCACTCCTAGGCTGTGTATGTCTAGGTTTCTTTCTCCCTTCTTAGCTTTATTCCTCCCGATGGACAAAATCCAGAGTTCATCTCTCTTGCAGAGTCCTTTATTGGGAAGTGTGTTCGCTATGGGGCAGCTTCTCTCACCACTTTATGGGCAGCTTTTTCACTCGCTCGTGAACTCATTGTGTTACAGGATGTGTCAAGTTTATTTTATCTTCTTTGGCATTTTGAAGTTCTAGTAAAAAGATTAACTCCCTAAGGGTGTCACCCTGTCTGGTAGGGTTCAGTGCTACTACCTTAGATGAATGAGGCCCATTTAAAAAAGCCTTTATGGGATTCTCATGAAAAGATTTTTATAATATTAAAGTTTCAAAATTTTATTTAAAAACTTCCTTTTTAAAATCATTAAAGTTTTATTTTTATCAGAGAAACCTGTCTGTATTAAAAAAGAAAAATATAATAGATTAATAATAATAGGGTTTTTTTTAACCTTTATTCCATGCTCTCACCAGCCATATTCATTAGAGACAACAAACTTAAGTATTTTTGTTTCCAGTTTTTCTAATCATTACCTTCTAAAAAATATGTTTCTGCCTCTTTTTTTTTTTTTTTTTTAAATTCATGGTCATTAGAAAGTAGCTACTGACATTACCTGCGTCCCTATGGATGAGAATTCGTCTGCCATGTAAAATTCCTGCCTCTTTCCCCCTTTTCTTTCCATTTCTTCCAAATCAAAAATATTTATAAAAAATTGTATCTTCTTCTAATTTCCAAATGTACACATACATTTAACTTTTTTCATCAGGGGAGTAATGGGTGAGACAGGAGCGGTCTGCTGTGCCATGTGGGTCAGCTCCCTGGCCAGGCATTGTAGTGATGGCCTGAGACTTGGCCTCTAGGCCCCCAGGGATGCCTTCCTCTTTGCATTTGAGTTTGGAGGTTTCTTTTGACATATGTTCCATCCACTGCTCTTTTATCCTATGTCCAGGCTTTTCTGGGACTCACCAAAGCCACTCCTCATGTTTTTTTTTTTTTTTACAATATTTTATTTCAGGCATTTCCTTTTGATTCTTGTTAGAGTTTACATATCTTTGTTTTCATTACCCATTGCCCACTTTTCCATTAGAACCCTTGGCATATTAATCATAGTTATTTTAGATTCCTGTTCTGATAATTTCAGTCTCTGCCATATATGCTTCTGATACAGATACTTGCTTTCTTATCATGTGGTGTGGTTTTCATTTTTTGATTCTTAGCAAGCTTGTAATTCATATTTAAAAATTTAATTAATACCTATTTTACATAATTGCTCATTTTTTGTCTGATGCTTGCTTTCTCCTCTCAGTATGTGTAGTTCCTTGTGCTCTTCCCTCCCATTTTGTTCCCTCCTCCTTCTTTCCCCTGCAGAATGTTTTTGATTTATAGCTGCCTGTTACTTTTGTTATTATTATTATTATTTTCCTAATCTCTTATTTGGTTTCTGTATTCCTCTTATAAATGAAACCATCCAATATTTTTGTTTTTCCTTCTTATTTCACTGAAAATAATCCCTTCCAGTGCCATCCATGTTACTGCTTGCACTTCTGTGTTGAAAGCCAGCCGTGATGTATGGGGTAAGAGGACTGAGGTCTGTAGGTCTTTCATAAAAGACCTGAGGTCTTTCATAAAAGACCTGAGGTCTACAGGCCTTTAGTGGGATAGTTCACATTTATCTGGCTAGGAGGTAGGCCATATTTACGCTGTTGTGGCAGTCGTGGCAGGGACTAAGTATCCTCTGGTGGCTTTGGTTTTGTGCCCCTATAGTCTTTGGGTTTTCTGGAGGTTCCTTACATACTGTGATGGTTCAGTTTCTATGTCAAGTTGACTGGGACATGGGGTGCTTAAATATTTGTTAAACATTATTTATGGGTATGTGTATGTAGGTATTCCCAAATAAGGTTAGCACTCAAATCTGTAGACCTGTGGACTGACTGAGCAAAGCAGGCTGCTCTCCTGTGTGGGTGGGCATCATCCAACACACTGAAGGCCTAGAGAGAATAAAAGGTCACTGAGAAATATTTTCTCTCTTCCCTTGTCTTCCAGATTTGGGGGATAAAGGGCTGGTGGTCTTCTGCTTTAACATTTGGACTATAGCTAGAATTTATACCTTCATTTTACTTGAATCTGCTTTCTACTAGCTAGAAATCTGTAGAAATGCTTTGTGAGCTAATGACCATGCCAATTCCTTGCTTTCTTATTGTCCAGTCATGTTATATGTTATTTTAACTGTGCTTTGATGGAATGTAGATGCTTAGCATGTCTTTTTGACTCCAGTATCCTATTTATTTAAACTTTTTTTAATCCAAAAAGGTATATGACTAATCCTTATGAAAAAATTCAAACAGCATGCAATTATATTGAACAAAAAGTGAAGCCTTTTTCTACTTTTCCATCATCACTTGACCTTTGCGATATGTAACCAACCTTCTTGTCCATTGACCTCTTCATCTACAAACACTGTTAATGGCTTGGTAAATAAGTTAGTGAACTTTTTTCAATGCATTTTTAATCATTGTAATTAAGAAGGTTTTTTTTTTTTCATCTTACAACAAACAGGAATGTATTCCATTGCATTGTTTAGTTAGCTTGTTTTTTGGAAAGACTTATATATTATGTTTTTTTTTTTTTTTAAAGATTTATTTATTTGTGCATACAGAACAGGGTTATAGGCCAGAGGCTCAGGGGCGGTGAGAGGCTTCACCAGAGACAGAGTGGGGAACAGAACAGGCAGATCAACGAAGTACACTGCTGAGGGGAGCAGCGGGCGGGTCAGGAGAGGTCTGCCACGCCATGTGGTCTCCTCCGGGGCAGGCGGGAATCGAACTCATGTGGAAGCGGCTTTAGATTCTCAGTGCTGTGCTTTAACCCGCTGCGCCACCAGGGAGGGCCCACATATTATGTTTTTAATCCCTAGTCATAATTAGATAAATTTCTTTCCCAAAAGAAACTGAAAAAAAAAAAAAAAAACCTTAGTTGAATTCTTTCTCCAAAGATAGCTATATTGGGTGTTAAATGTCTGATATTATTTCATAATTGCCTGATAATCATTTTGCAATTTAGAATCTACTTAACTTTAATTAAATTATCCCTGGTGAACATTTTTCTTTTTCACATTGAGTTACAAAGAAAAGAGAGTTTTGAGGTAACTTTAAAATCAGTGCATTTCAATTTTTGTTATCCTAATTCTTTAAGAAAAGAATGCGAATCATAGAAATATTGTGGCTTGCCAAGGTGGCATAGATAAAAAAAAGTCTGGAGCAGCACTCAGTGTTGCTGAGTCACAGTATGCTGCTCTTTCAGCAAGGTCACGCTTCCTTGACAATTAGGCTTCCTCCCCAGGAGGAAAATAAACTGCCCTATATGAAATGTCCTTTCATCTGAATAAAGTAAACTTCAGGCAAGTAACACATAAGAAGAAATTTATGAGAACTCTGTCCAATATCTCTGGCCAAGCGTGCAGTTAACTCTTGTCAGCAGAGTGAGCTCAGAGCTCAGATCATCTGCAAAGTGTGTGCAGATCTTGCCTATGAAGACTTCCTGACAACCTGCCCCAGACCCCTCCATCCTGACATAGAAAATGAAATGGTGAACTTCATGCTTCTCTAAGCTTTATTGTTATATATTTTTGACTTATGGTTTGTTTACATGTTCATCCCCCTTCTTGCTAAATTCCCTTCAGGTATCAAACTCCTTGATTACTGGGACTTTGTCTTATTTCCTGGTGTTTACTCTGTCAGCTAGAGCAGTCTATGCTCATTCAGTGTTTCTTGAGTGAATCAACACTTCCTATTAATGATTTTTCAGTTGTTTAGACTTGCTCCCTAAGGGGAGGTATACACTACCAAATATGAAGTTTTTGGATCACTTTAGAGTAGTGATTCTGTACAATAGGTTAGTGGAAAGCAAAATAAGAAAGGCCGCTTTTATCTTACATCTCTGAATGTGTAAACGGAAACACCACTTTTGAAATTTGCCCAAGGAATGAGCTCATCATCTAATCTGCTTTGAGGTAGCTATTTTTCAATGCCTCTCTTGTTAACCAGCACCTCTCCCCTTTTGTTTGTTTATTTTAGAGCATGTGTCAGGCTCAGAATCCTCAATGAGCTGCAGTATCTACCTATAACTTAATATTTTGCTTTTGTTCAAGTTCTTCTCTGTTTTTATTGATAGGATAGAAAGAATTTGGAAAAAAACTAAATCATGTCTTCAAGCAAGGAATGTTTATTGTGGATCACATAGTGGGAGAGAGGTGGCAACTGGGCTTATGGGGTTTATGCGTTTGATCACCAGGGCTGGGGAGCACTGAAACAGGGTACTGACTGGCCAGGGTTTTGTGGTTTTCAAGACAAACAAGGACCAGACTAAAGCAACCATAAGGTAAGGTGACAAAAAAGGTCCCGACTCCCTCCAGGGACCCTGTAACTCACTTTTTTAAAATTCATTTTTAGTGACCTTCCATTTATGATAAAAGATAATTTTCCATTTAATTATCCATTAATTTATATTTTAAATTGGACCCATTTAGTTGGTGATCACACGGAAGGTACTAGTACCTGTGGACTGACAGTTGTGGCAGTGGGATAAAATGCTCTGTATTTGGATCCAGCACCACATTACAGTGAGTTTCTAGTTTTAGCAGTGCATCAGCCAAGGCCAGTTTGTTCACATGGCAAGTCTGAATATGTAGGTTTGGTGTGATCCTGAAGTGTCTGCGGTGGCGAACCTCTCACTGGGGTGGAGCTGGAGACTTGTCAGAGTTCCATGCAAGGCTACAAAAGGCAGGCCTGGAAGGGACAGGCACAAATTTGAGTTCACAAAGCAATGAGCCAATGGTTTCAATTTGATCATCTCCCTGTCACTCTTCCATGTACTGTGATTTGGCTCCCACCCACCCCATACTGCTTGACCAATAAAGCTCTTTATGATGACCCCCAAGAATGTGACATTTATCAGTACTCATGTTACTTGAGTTACTTTCGTTTACTTGCAGTGTGTGTTATCTCTTCACCTTTCTACTCTGGATCATTATTACTTCTACTGCTCTATTTAAGCTGCCATCTTCTTTCTTGAATCACTGGTATCTATGTACGCCTCCTACTTTATTTCTCCTTTACTCTCCTTAACCTGTTAATCATGCTGTGATTAGAGTGCTCCTATCAATTACCATCCCATCCTTTCTCTTGAACGTTTTTTGATAACTACTCACTGTCTTAGAATAAATTCATGTAAATTTTAAGGCCCTGCAGGGTCAGATCCTATCTCTTCCCAGTAAGAACTCATCCCACTCCATACATTGGCCTGTTTGCTCATTAAACTTTATTCTGATTCTGTCCTACCTCAGTACATACCCTTTCTTCTGCTTTGATGCTTCATCAGTCCTCCCCTAAGCTTCCTAGACCTTCCACATTTGTTTACTTCTGACAAGTTCACATGTCCAATCAAGGGTCACTTCCTCAGAGAAAGTTTATCTTTCATTCCTGATTACAGCAAGCCCTGCTGTGGTGAGTTAACGTGAGGCCACATACCTTCCCTTCATTGCACTTACTGTGATAATTCTGCTCCATTTGTGGGTTTATCATCTCTTCTAGAGTGTATATTTCACAGGGTGTTCCAAGACCATGTTTCTTTTGTTCATTCAAGTATACACTTTTGGAAAATCCCTACCTAGAGAGGGGTTGGGGCAGGAAGATACTCCCCAACACATACTAGTAATTAATAGAAAGTTCTCAAATAAAGGATGAACAATGAAGTACAATGAGGATGAATGTTTGAAAAGTGGGAAAGTAGAGAGATGAGAAGTAAAGAACAAATTTTCTTTATTTTCATTATTTAGCTAGGTTTCCTATGATGAGGATAAGTGCCTTTTCTGTCTACTTAATTGGAGGTTAAGTTTACTTTATCTTCTGATTTGAAGATTACTAGTTAGTGTTGCTTTTGTAGACACTTCCGTTCCTCATTTTTCATTTATCTTTATGGGCTTCATTTTTTTGGTGTGAGAGTATACTTATATAAAATGATTAATTGTGAGAACTGAAATATAGATGCTTCATTTGATCAAAGAAAACGTTCTCATTTGTTGGGAAGATCTCCTGAGATGGGAACACTTAAAGGCCATTTCTATAGTCAATTGAATAATCTTGATAGTAAACTAGATCTTTTGTAAACTACTTGCCAAAAAGTGAATCTCTGTTTATTTAAAAATAATCCATTTGTGTGCAAGTAAAATTGCCTGTCATGGTTTGAAAGGATTATTTATAGTTTCTAGCATTCATCTCTCCTAATTTGACTCCTATTGTTTTTACAAAATGGAAATTTAATTCTATTAGGATGTTCTATTGTCCAATACATGCACCTTGTTAGAACATGATTACATTCAGTTACTCCACTTGCTATATTAAAAAATGGCAGAGTACATCACATAGTTTTTAACTTTTGCTGTACTATGAACTGGTATTTGTGACTAATATTATTGATGATCACCTCAAAAGATGATCACTAAGAACAGTAATATTTTGCACTGGCCCAAGAAAAAAATAGTTCATGATAATTTAGAAAAGGATATTAATGGAAAATGATTACACATTACCTCTCTGCAGAGATAATGTTTGCAGGCTAGAAAATGGAAGGCAGTGTTGAACTGACATTTCTCTGTGTTTGACTGTTAGAAATAATTTCTTTGGTTTATACTAAAATTTGTTGTTTGATGTTAATCATATACAACTAGAAAATAATGTGAAGGTGGTTTTTGGTAACTAAATTCTGAATTCCTTAACTGCTGAAGTATGTTTATATATTATGAGGAGGTGCTGGCTGTGGTGAGGGCTAGACTGAAATCCAACAAAATGGTCTCAGTGATGCCATGGTAAGAAATTATATACAGAGATGCAACCAGACTGAAGGGTACCTGTCAAACTTCAGATATTGGCTCTAACATGCTGGTTGGCGAAATGCTTGCTTCATAGAAGGAGAAACCATCTGCTTTAGGCATTTCTCACACCAACGGGGTACATGAACTATAATTAAGAGGAGATACAGCTTAAGTTATTACCAACACAAAACAACTGGGGCTGCTTGACACTGTGCATGAATATATGATTAGGAAGGATCCTCAGATCCAAAAGCTTGACAGGAAATATGCACATTAGGTATTTATAACAGAATTTATTTTTACAGACCCTCTAGTATTTTTTTAGGGAAGAGCCATCTGTCAGATCTTAGACTTCTATTGACTCCCCTTCTTCATCCTCTTCCACAGTAATGCTGGTGTGTTTTCTGACCTAGGTCTTTGAATTAGAATGTGGTGGTCCATATCTATGACTTTGTGCACCTATGACGTTCTTTAACCTGAACATACTACGTGCTTGATAAATACCTGTTGTCTGCATGGGTGAATGAATAGGAAATGGCAGCACACTTCAGTATTAGGTGTATATGTAATGAAGGTGGTTTTTGGGTGCATTTGTTCAGTGCTCAGCATCATGTAATGTACTAGCAGATACGAAATATAGGATGCTGCTGATCATAGCAGGCAGGGAAACACGGGCACAGCAATAGAATATAACTAGCCCACAGTGACTGAACTGAAACATTCACTCCTGATGATGACAGTACAAATTGATGAAAATGCTTTCAAAATGGCTTATGTGTTGAGTACTTTGCAATGGGAAATAGGTATATTGATGAAAAGCTGTGCTAGTTAATAAAATATTTTAATGATTGAGGAGAATCACTATAAAAGAAATTCCTGCTGAAGCAATACTTGGAAGACTGAAGACAATGGTTTATTCTTTATGTAGCTCAAGCTTTTCCTTCAGAAAAGCACAAGTGTAGAAGATAGCATAAGAATAAGAGAGATACCATGTTACTATAAAACTAAAGGCTCCTTTTATGTTGCCATATAATGCCTTTTACCTTGGAGTTCTTGGCATGCTCTCAGAATCATACCTTGTTTTGCAAGTAGAAGGTGAGTTTTGTAGCATGAGGCAAACAGACAAGCCTATCAAGCTCCTGTTAGGTAGTCTGTTTTTCTGTTCCCATCTTGTCTTTAAGGCAGGTCGAGTCTTACCATATATGTACAAACAGATCTCTACATAAAATCTTTTTATCTTTACTTACCATATATATATTTCTATACCTATGTTTCTATCTGTATTCTACATAGTGCTATTTATCTATTTATTTACATATTTACATACGGAATTCAACTTCATCAATTTTTTTTGAGAATGTTTGAGAGTGAGAACTAAATGGGATTCAATGCATGACACACAGATGATGTGTAATAAGCAATTTGTGAAAACAGTCAACCATGTGCCTTCCAAATATGTAGGGTCCTTTACCCACAGTCTGCCTGTGATGCTTACATCTAGCTTTAGGATCCCTAAAACTTAAATGAGTGAATATTTTTAAAGTTCCATTGAAGACTGTCTGGTACGGCGTTAATATTTATAAATGATATTACATAAAACAAGTGAAAGTATTACTTAAAGTAAAAGATAGCCCTTGTTATAGAATAGGGCTTGGGAGCAGATGGGAAAGGTCATTGATGTTTCAATTAAAAAGCACTGGGTGGGAAGTATTACAAATAAAAATGCATGTCATACATGCCAAAGAAAAAGGTGATTGTTAAGAATTGTGACGAGAATGGGACTTTACCCTCATTCAAGATGACAAGTTAGCTCAGGTTTTATGGATGCTGATGGATGGTCTTCTCAACTCAGACCCTCTGTGAAGAGGAGTTGTGCTTACCTTTAACAGTTCTTTTGACTCTATTCCAAACCAAAGTCATTAGTTGCCTGTCAAAAAACCTTTGAACAATTTGGTTTAGCCACAGTAAGCCAGTAGCATAACATGAGCTATAGGTCTTGGCAGCATATGAAAGCAAAATTTTTACAGCTGTCTTTCACAATTGGGTGGAAATTAGGGCTAGAGATCCAGTGCCTTGTTATTTTGTGGAGGATTTTAAAATTCTCTGACTCCCGGCATCCACTGATTGCTTTAATATTTGTGGCACAGAAAATCTCTTCTGACTCTGGTTTATTATTTTGATTGTCATTCCACTTCAAGATGAGAGAGATGATTGTAAAGAATTTGTAAATCCATATCTTTTTCTCTTTTTACATTTTTCCCATCATTTCTCTCTGGCACAAAAACGTTTAATGTTAAAGTGTGAAGTCATTGCATCATCTTGACCAACTTACACTTTGAGGTGATTTTAGGCCAGTGCCCTCTTCTCTCATCCCAGTTGTTAACACCCTTTAATTTGAGTCGATGATTTTTGCACATTTTAAGGATCAGTTAGTCTTAGTGGTAGGAAAGTGTGCTGAAGGGTAGTTATTTTGATGTGAATATCCAGCTGTAGTAGATTAAGCACTTTTACACTTGAAAAAAGTATCTAAAAGTATCTAAAGTATCTAAAAAAGTATCTAATGCATTATTCCTATGTTTGCTTCTTCCACAGTTGGAGGGTTCAGCTGATCTTTATTTTCTCTGGCTTCACGTGGAACATCAGCCACATACTTTAGGTTAAATATGTTGTAACACTGGAACATTTCTTTTTGGGAAATTACCTAGAAAACAGATGGCTGTTATTCCCAGGAGAAGGGACTAAGCGATCTTTTGAAATGTCTTAGAATGAGTTTTAGATCAAGTCAGGGTGTTGATTCTTGTTATCACATAGTACAGTAGCAATTTTCTCTACTCAGTGATTACTTTGCAAGGAGGTCTTTATTATTTAAGCTTCAGCACCTAGTGCAGTTCACAGCTCGTTAATGAATGACTGCTTCAATGAACGATTTGTTCAGTTTAAGACAATTATGTCACCATTTAGCAAATATGATCTACATCAATTACATGTAAAATACCTGTACCACTATTAGGATATATGCTTATTCTGGAATTTTTAAATCTAATTTTCAGAGTTTTATCTTTGTTAAGTTTTTACAAAATAAACATTTTAATATCTTTATTGACTTTAACTAGTTTGCTGGCAGCCTTTACACGACTGTATGAATATAGTGAAGTGTTTTAACCACACATGACATGTTCACATTTTCTATTTTTAAAAATAGACATCAATCATTTACCACAGATTCTTTCATGCTTCAGAGACACATTCTTAGCAACAATGTTGTCAAGGAAACACACTGAAACTGTTACATAAAAGACTGTTTTTTAAGGTAAATCTTTCAAAATGATATTTCTATTTTTACCCAGATTGTGTCAAATTATAATTTGAAACAGTTCCATTTAAACAAATAATTTGTAAGTAGTACATGTAATGATACGAGCTTTGGAAATATCTTTCAAATATAGATATTTTTGAATTTGAAGTTTAATTATTAGGGTGTCATAAATACATTGCAAAAATAACCAGGGGATGAACAAAATGATTATATCTGATTTTTACATTAAAATTTTTTTGAAAAAAATTAGTGAAGTAGCATTGGTTTATAATGTTATATATACTGTATGTGTGTTGTATTGTAATTTGACATATGTATGTATTACATTATAAACTCCACAAAGTCAATTTCTATCCATCTCCATGTAATTTGCTTCCCTCTCATTCCTGTCTCCCTCTTGAAGTCACCATCCTGTTCTCATAACCTAAGCAGCTTAAGCATATTCAATCTCATAGTTTCCTAGAAGAACAAAGAGGTTAAACTGTGCCTTTATTAATATATTGACAGTTTAAATGAGGGGAGAGAGAACAAGGCAGTGATAACCTTTGAAGGTAGAAATTTCAACACCTTTATGAGTTAATAGAAAGTATCTTTAAGCAGAATGTATATATTATTTTTTTATATTATTTGATGTGTTCAGCAACCATGTTAAAAATAGTTGTTGGGGCCCTCCCAGGTGGCGCAGCGGGTTAAAGCACTGCACTGAGAAACTAAAAAAGCCACTTCCGCATGAGTTTGATTCCCGCCTGCCCTGGAGGTGACCACATGGCGTGGCAGACCTCTCCTGACCCGCCCACTGCTCCCCTCAGCACTGTACTTCGTCGATCTGCCTGTTCTGCTTCCCCTCTGTCTCTGGTGAATCCTCTCACCCTCCGCATCTCTGGCCTGTACCCCAGTTCTGTACGAATAAATAAATAAATCTTAAAAAAAATAGTTGTTGGAGACTTATGTCTTTAGTGCCTGCTTATCTATTTTAAATTTATTATTTACAATAGAAATTGGTGGGAAAACTATGGTGACGACACCTGAGGGGAACAAATCCTGTATTGTGAAAAAAATAAATAAGGATTAAATATAAAAAATGATTTCCCACCTAGAGCCTCTATGTATCAGTTTGCAAATTTCCCCCATTGCTGTGAATTTTCTTAGGATACCCACTTTCCCGCCACATCCCCAAAATGTAGTTAGGTGGGAGAGTAAACTATATTTGGGATCCTTCCACATCCCCAAAATGGGAGTGTGAACTGTCCCAGTGAGAGTGAGTGTGAGTTTGCTTGAGTGCACCCTACAGAGGAATGGCTTCAGGTCCAGGATTGATTCCTGCCTTGCTCCTGAACCGGGGGTAGGCCCAGACCACGTGTGACCCTGACCTGGAATAAACTGGTTGAAAATGAATGTGAAATAGCGCTTAATATTAAAATATTTTGGATCTTAATGTAGAAGTTTGGTAATGCTTTTCTGATCAGAAATATGTTGTAAGAACAATCTCTTGTTTATTTTAATTAGCCTGTAGTAAAGTGTGTTGTTTTTACATGTGTGTATCTATTACTAGATGTATTAGTTATGTTGGTACCTCTTCATTTAGTTTAAAAGTGTTGAGCATTTTGGATGTTCTTTTAAGAAATGTGTATTAAGTTCCTGTGTTCATTTTAACTAAATTATTTGTCTTCTTGCTGTTGAGTAATTTATATATTTTGGATATATCTTCTTTTCAGAAATATTTGCAAATTATTTTCTTCCATTCTTTAGGTTGCCTCTTTAATGTTTATTATTTTCTTTGCTATATGCAGACGTTTTTTAGCTTGATGGAGTCCAATTTGTTAATGTTTGCTTTAGTTTTTATTTTAAAGATTTATTTATGTATGCCTTCCCTGGTGGCGCAGCAGGTTAAAGCACAGCACTGAGAAGCTAAAGCCACTTCCGCATGAGTTCAATTCCCACCTGCCCTGGAGGTGACCACATGGC
>NW_004567122.1:14900778-14908009 GCF_000260355.1 Condylura cristata
AAAAAAAAATAAAATAAAGTGGAACAGGCAAATTAAATTTGGAGGGAAAGACATTTTTTCTTAGGAAAGAGATTAAAATCTTAGAGATCTGACTGTGACATCTCAGAGATATCTTTGAGACACGACAAATTAAAGAAAATAAACCACAAGTTAACTACTCTTAAAAGTAACATGATAAAAGAGGAAAAATATTGCAGTTTTTCTAGAGTTAGAGTGGGTGATTGGGGCTTAGAGACACATAATTGTAGCACTAGGCAGGATCACAAATTTGTGTTGAAATTGTTACTCTAAGGGACATCAGGGCTAACAAACTCTTAAAAGAAACTGTCTTAAAGTTGTAAATAGGCAGTTCTCAATGGGAGCTAACCATATGGGTAGAGATTACTTGGGCATATTAGGAAGGGAATGACAAAAAATCAATGAAAAGGAGAACGATAAACACCGGGTGGTTTCACTTGTATGTGGACCCTAGAGAAACTAAACAAAGGATCAGGCAAAGACAAACTGTAAGACTGACCATTGACAGCTGGCCATAGTTGTGGGATATTCAGGAGGGAAAGGGGAGAGGGAGGGGACAATAGAAAGGGGGTAGAGAGGACAGACAGTGGAGGGTGTTGGAGGACTATGGGCTGTTACTGTTGTATCTTTCTAGTTTCTGGTCTTATATTTATGCTTTTCATCCATTTTCAGTTTAAGGTAACAGTCTAGTTTTAATCTTTTGTATGTGGCTGTCAAATTTCCTTATATGTTTGGCTCCTTTGTCATATGTTAATTGACATACCCATGTATCTGAGTTGTCAATTATTTGTGTATGTTAATATTTTTGTTCAACCATTTTTCTGAAATCTTTTATTCTAGCAATTTGATGAATCTCTAGGGTTTTCTATATATGAAAGTATGTCATGTACAAATACACAATTTCATTCTTCCTTTCTGATTTGGATTTCTTTTCTTGCTTGGTTGGTCTGGATATGAATCCTATTACTATATTTTATACATTGGTAAGTGTCACATTATAGAGTATGATGTTAACTGTGGTTTTGTCATATATGGGCTATATTGTGATGGGGTACGTTCTCTTAAGTTGTTGAGTTTTTAATCAGTAATGTAGAATTTTCTCCAGTGATTTTTCTGCATCTGTGGAGATAAACGTAAGATTTTCAGAGTTACTGTACTGATTTAGTGTATTATCTTCATTTTTTATTATTTTTTAAGGTTTATTTTTATTTACTTATGCATATAAGATCTAGGTGCAGGCCAGATGTGCAGGGTGGGGGTGGAGAGGTTAAAGGATTCACAAGAGACAGAGTGGGGAACAGAACAAGTGGATCTATGAACTATACTGCTGAAAGGTGCAGAGGATAAGACAGAAGAGGCCTGCTGTGCCCTGTGGATTTGCTTTCTGTCAGGGGATTGAACTCATGCTGCAATGGTTGCAGATAACTTCATAGTGCTGTACTTTGACCCCTTGTGCCACTAGGGAAGGCCCTTAAGCTGTTTTTTTTTTTTTTTTAATTTATGTATATTGACCATCTCTTCACCCCAGGAATATATCCCACTTAATAATGATGTATGATCCTTTTAAGGAACAGTTGAATTTAGATTGGTAATATTGAGGATTTTGTATCTATATTGATCAGGGATATTGACCTGTTCTTTACTCTTGAGTGCATTTTACTTTTTTATATTCTTGTCTGATTTTGTTATTAGGACAATAATGCTTTATGAAATTGGTTTGGATGCTTGTTGATATCCACTGATTGTTCAAAGTGTTTTATCTTTTGAATTGTCTCTTATGTAAATATTCTATAATTGTTTTTTTTTTATCATTCTGATTTACTTTGCGGTACGTAAATTTGTCAAATTTCTTCCACTTTGTTGAAAATTAGTGCATTTCATTAAGGATATACAATCCTTTATGGTGTACATACACATTTTTTGTGTTTATCATTTAAAAAAATGAGATACATATACACATACACAACCATATACACATACACACATAAAACATTCTCCCATTTGTACATTTTTTCATCTTAGTTGTAATCCCCATGGATGTCCCACCACCAGTCTCTCATGTGCCATCAACATAGTCCTGTGTGCTCTTCCCACTCCAGTTTTGATCCTGTCTCCCTCTCTTCCCCTATAGAATGTCTCTGGTTTATAGTTGTTAGTTGTTTTTAGCTTTTGCTTTATTACAATTACTTTTTGTTCCTGATCCCTTACACTCCTGCTATAAGTGAAACCATCTGGTATTTTTCTTTTTCTTTCTGCCTTATTTTACTAAGCATGATCCCTTCCAGCTCCATGTTGCTGCAAATGGATGAGGTTATCTTTTTTGATTGCTGGTACATTGTCTATATATGCCACATCTTCTTGATCCAGTCATCTATTTTTGGGCATTTGGGTTGACTCCACATCTTCCACATTGTAAATAGTGCAGCAATAAGCATAGGGGTGCAATCTCTTGATCTAGTCATCCATTGATGGACATTCAGGTTACTTCTATGTCTTAAATGGGTATAAATGAATCCATAAATCTTCTCATTCTTTCATTGTTAAGTTAGTTGAGTAGGAGGCTAGTGGGAATCACAGCTCAGTTCTTATTCCTTTCCAAAAAAAAAAAAAAAAGAACTTTTGCTCTTCGATAAGACTCACATTAAAATAGGTTAAGCTTTAGCATCCAAGCTTATTAAGTATTGATGGGTGTAATAATTGTGCTCCTTTTATTCTATTTCTTAGGTCTGTAGATGGCTTGCAAAGGCAGTTGAGTCCATGTGAGCTACAAATGACTATTATGAATTCTGTGTCTGGCATACAAAAGCAGTGCTTGATCAGCTGCCCCAAGTTTCACTCCTGTTTTATGTCAAAAGCATTGAGCCATTCAGCCTGAAGGGAAGGAACTATGAAAGGGCTCACATCTTAGAATGAAGCGGATTGTGCACTAAGAATGTTCTACTCCCACCCTACTTCATGAAATCATCTGGCTCTGAGTTATAATTATATTAACTGTGGTGATTTATTTTTTTTTAATTTCAGAGTCCTACATTCTAGTTTTACCCTTAGAAGGTTGGCACAATATATATGTGTACTCTTAGTTTGTAGAGAATAATAAAAAATATGACAAAATTATAGTGAACCCTAAGCCTAAAGTGGTAATTAATATAGATCATATTTCATGTGCTTTCTTTTGGAGTGACTTTGCTTGGATTTCAAGAAGACTGTCTTAGATTAAAAATGTATGTTGGTTTTAATATTGGAACAGGAATTTTGGGAAGAATGAAAAAAATAAAGTGGAGGCCCTCCCTGGTGGCGCAGCGGGTTAAAGCACTGCACTGAGAAACTAAAGCCACTTCCGCATGAGTTCGATCCCCACCTGCCCCGGAGGTGACCACATGGTGTGGCAGACCTCTCCTGACCCGCCCGCTGCTCCCCTCAGCAGTGTACTTCGTTGATCTGCCTGTTCTGCTCCCCACTCTGTCTCTGGTGAAGCCTCTCACCGCCCCTGAGCCTCTGGCCTGTACCCCAGTTCTGTATGCACAAATAAATAAATTAAAAAAAAATAAAATAAAGTGGAACAGGCAAATTAAATTTGGAGGGAAAGACATTTTTTCTTAGGAAAGAGATTAAAATCTTAGAGATCTGACTGTGACATCTCAGAGATATCTTTGAGACACGACAAATTAAAGAAAATAAACCACAAGTTAACTACTCTTAAAAGTAACATGATAAAAGAGGAAAAATATTGCAGTTTTTCTAGAGTTAGAGTGGGTGATTGGGGCTTAGAGACACATAATTGTAGCACTAGGCAGGATCACAAATTTGTGTTGAAATTGTTACTCTAAGGGACATCAGGGCTAACAAACTCTTAAAAGAAACTGTCTTAAAGTTGTAAATAGGCAGTTCTCAATGGGAGCTAACCATATGGGTAGAGATTACTTGGGCATATTAGGAAGGGAATGACAAAAAATCAATGAAAAGGAGAACGATAAACACCGGGTGGTTTCACTTGTATGTGGACCCTAGAGAAACTAAACAAAGGATCAGGCAAAGACAAACTGTAAGACTGACCATTGACAGCTGGCCATAGTTGTGGGATATTCAGGAGGGAAAGGGGAGAGGGAGGGGACAATAGAAAGGGGGTAGAGAGGACAGACAGTGGAGGGTGTTGGAGGACTATGGGCTGCCCTTTGGTGATGGGAAAACTATGGTGACTGCACTGAAGGCAGAAATCCCATACTGTGAAAAAACAAACGAGGATTAAAAAAATTGTTTTATCTGAGGGAGGAAAAATAATCAGTCTTTAAAAAAAGGTGATATAGGTAACTGACTTTGAAGGTAATAATAGGTCACATGTGGGGAGATATGTCTCACTCTAAATAAAGGATATTCATGTGAAAGAAGGGCTTGAAGGGAAAGCAAATGGTAGATAATTTACATTTGAAAGGAAAGGCAATGATAGATGTTATCTGGCCTGTGTTTGACACTGGAGCTGTAATTGGGATGAGTTAACACAGGAGTAAAGGTGGGCAAGGTTTGTTGAATAGAGGATGATTTTTGCTGCTCCAGAGCTCATCAATCTTGTATATATGTTTAACTTTAAATTAACCAGTTAATTTTCATTGAGGTAGCAACGGTTTCCAACATTATATTGATATGTGATGTAGAGGTATAGTTCCCCTCATTCAGGTGTATGTTACCTGGCACTGAGTGTCCCCTACCCAAGTGCCTCTCGCCACCTTGCTGTAGCCCCTCCCTCGCTGTCTGGTGGCCTCAAATCTATGGTCTCACAGGCCATATTTATCTCATGATAAGAGATAAGTTGGTTTTATAAGGTAAAATATGGAGAAACTTATGTCCAAAAAGCAAATCATAGGGCCAAAAACCAAAGAAAAAGAAAAACCAAGCAGCTGCCCAGGTATTGTGAACCACCATGCAGTGGGATGGAAGGAAAGGAACTGGTTTGAAAGTCAGCCCCATTACTATGATTCCTTTGGAGTGGGGAAACAGCAGGTAGACATAAGTCAGACATTCTTCTCTGCCCTAGGAAAATACGTAGCACGAAGAGATATTGGTCAAAATCTAGAGCTTTCAAAACCTAACGAGAGACTATAGAGGGTGATTCTCCAGTAGAATCCAATTTGGGTGAGGCAAGGGCGATTTTCCTATGAGGCGAGTTTTACATGCTTAGGGCATCTTGGAGCAGGTCATGATGGGACCTGAAGACTATGCATCCTGGACAAAACTCATCCAAATGGATACTTAACAGGCAAAGGAAATTTTAAAATTTTGAATATATCTAGTAGGATCACAGGACTTCAGGAGGTGGTGACTGGGTGCACCACTGAAAAATTTAAAACTTTACTGAAAGTTTCTCTCATCCTCTGAGTGAGAGACCACAAAAGTGGATTCCTTGTCTTTCCACAGTTATCAAAAACATTTTCCTTATGACAAACTTTCCTTGGCCTTGGACCCAGGGAAAGTGACACTAATGAGCTGGAAGTCTGTGTAGGAAGTTATGTTTTTGTACTCATGATGCTTTCCTCAAATGGCACTGAGCCTCTGCTACTGTCTTTGGGAGAAATGCGTACTATAAAAATATTTTTTCCTAGGAATAATGACTGAATCTCGTATTAGAATTTTTTTTTTTTAAATCTGGGACTGTATTTAATACACTAGTGTGACCTGTTATTTCCTTTTACTTTCTTAGAAGTGGTTTCTATATGATAAAGAATTTAAGTTCTGGTGTCTTGAAAACATATTTCTTGTAAAATTGAATTTGCACTATGTCACTGCACTAGTCAGGCCTTTTTTGGAGAACATAGAAACAGCTTGAAGAAAATAGGTTCTAATCTTTATTTGCGTATTTTTGGACTTCGATTAAGAAACCAGATAATTTAACATTGGATCTAAATTTCTTCTTGATAACTTTATAATGGAGAGCATTTGTACTCACTATTAGGTCACTTTAACGTTATTGTCACTAAGTCTGAAGAATAGTTAGGCTTTTGTTTGACTTCCTCCTGTAACTTCTTGTGAGCTCTGATGAACATTGTGTAGCCTTAAGATTTGACCCAAATTAGAATTAGAAGCAAGATTGGAAGTAAATTTTTAGCCTATCGTACAACAGAATGGTGACATCTATTTGATATTACTGTTCTTACCCAATCCTTCATGTGAAAAAGCTAAATTGGCCACAAGAGGACAGTGGTTGGTATGTGGTGAAGAGTCTCCCAGACAATGGAGAGGACTGTCCTAAAAGCCATCTGCTTCCCTTAGGGATGAGGCAAACCCTTTGTGGATCATTTCCTTGGTTATTAAACCAAGTAGAAGATAACATAAGGCATATACATGGAGGAATGTGAATGTATATATGTGGGCTATTTATTCCCCACTTCAACTGTCTCCAGAAAGGGGAAATGATACGTGTTCTAATCCACAGGAGGGGACCTGTGGGAAAATGTCTTTCCCTATTCCCTTATTCCCACTCAGATTCAGGTGGTGACTCATTCTGGATTTTCCTTTTAGAGGAAGGCAGCATGATGCACACCCAGAGAGTCATTCTGTCTGTGAGACAGACAGGTGTGAGGTTTGGGATAGGATTTTTGTTTACGTCAGGATAAATGTAGTAGCAGAGAGCCTGTTTGTTCAACGACCCAGACTGTGTTCTTCAGTTCAACATTATCAGAAATACAGTGAACATTTCTATTTATTTCACTGAGTCTATAGCCTATGTTTCAGTGGAGGGGGATTGTAGCCACAAGCATGTGGTTATCATCCCTAAAATCCTAACAGACACAGAGAAGCACCAACCTTTGCAGAAGGAAACATGGACTGATAGTGGCTCAGCAAGCAGGGAGAGACTGTCATGGGCTTCATGTTGGGAGACAAGGACGATTTGGGTCATCAAAGTGGAATAAAAGAAGGACTCATGATTTAAAACTTCCTTTTTAATGTAGGAGATACTACCTCAAATGCCAAAAAGGGCATGGTGGATGAAATGAATAAGGGCTGGATACATAAGTTTATTGTGTGAGCAACAGCGATAATGGAGGGCAGGGATTGTGTGAGCTGGAGATCACCTTCCCTCCCAAAGTGGAGGTGTTCTACACTTCAGCAAACTAGCTATGGAGAAATGGTCAGATGCTACTTTTTTTTTTTTTTAAAAGATTTATTTATTTATTTGTGCATACAGAACTGGGGTACAGGCCAGAGGCTCAGGGGCGGTGAG
>NW_004567122.1:14908469-14925198 GCF_000260355.1 Condylura cristata
ATTGTAGTTTTCTTAAATCAGGAATTTACTTCATCCTTATTGGTTAGGGCAGTTCCATTTCCTGTCTGTTTGTTGTATTTAAACTTGTGTTCTACCTTTTTTATTACCACCAGTTTACAAATTTATTGCATACTGCCCTAGACCAAATGTGGCGAGTTTATGACTCCGGTGTTCATGGGACTTGATTAGATCCAAGGAAGCACATATGGTGAAATGTGCCATCTCAACATTTTGTCAATTATGCCAGTGTACATGTGCCAAAGAAAGTGATTTCTCCCTCCTAAACACATATGAGCCAGAAAGAAGTTCTTTGATTTCTTGTTTTATGTGACATTCTGTCTGCAATTAGCAAGCTTCCAGATGTTCATGAATTTTATATTCAACTTATATAGTCATTTATGTTTCCCACCAGAAAGCAGAGTGGTTTATGTTCCAGAAACTCAATCGAAAAACATTTCTTCTGACTTGAACTTGAAACGACTAAATATTTCATGGTGTAACTTCTAATTATAAATGTTCTGTGAGATTAGAGGACTTTTATTTTTATCTGAATAAATTTGAATTTTGTCCACATTCTTTGAACAAACATTTGAAAATATTTTCTTGAGTTTGGAGTTGCTTGGGTCTTTCATATTTTTCATTGATAGGGTTTATCTGCTAACCCCCTACCATTTAATTTATAACCTATAATATCATTAAAAAGCTCAATTGTTTTTTGTCATAACTATATATTTTAATTGTCACTAGACTGTGAGATTCTTGTAAGATCCTGAATGCTTTTATTCAGGACATTAAAAAAAATACTTGGTTTTTGAAAATTAAGTGACTCAGCTAAAATTTATATTCTTGACCTGCCATCACAGTTAGTTTGTACAGAAAATCCTCAAAATTAGCTTAAGTTGAGCCAAAGTGAAATCTGGATCTCCTTCATTATTGCTTCTCAGTTAATCAACTTCTTAGTGTTCTTTGCTTACAAATATGTAAGCTACTTTCATAACTCTTAATTTAGTAATTTAATAACGTTATAATTTTATAACTACAAGGTTATAAAGGGAACCTGTATTTTAAAAATTACATATTAAATTTACATATCAAAAATATGTAAAGCAACATCTAAAGCAGCTTTCTGTGAGATTCTCAAGAAATTTACTTC
Source organism: Condylura cristata (assembly GCF_000260355.1). Taxonomy (NCBI): domain Eukaryota; kingdom Metazoa; phylum Chordata; class Mammalia; order Eulipotyphla; family Talpidae; genus Condylura; species Condylura cristata. The sequence continues at coordinate 14,909,623 of NW_004567122.1, forward strand.
ATTAATTCTAATTCATTCTCATTGGAATTCAGAGAAAGATCAATTACTTAAACAATTCCCTTTGTAAGATCCATGTGCATTCACCATCATCCAGGATTTATCATTTGAAGGGTATCTTACTGTGTGTTTTAATCTGAACCCTGAATTTCTTGGCTTGCTCTTAATGTGGAATTAGGTTGAATTAAGACAAGGAAGCTCTCATATTTACTGCAGTCATTGAAAGAAAACGTTTCCTCTAAAATCAGTTTTTAGCTAACTATGAGGTAGTTTTAGGATACCCAAATGAGGAAATGTGTGTACATAACCATTAAGGCTCAGATGTATAAAGTCATCACTCTGGAAATTATTATAATGATAATTTACTTATGCATTCTCCCAATGCAATTTTATAGTAATCTTTACAGAGGGTACTAATTTCCAAAGATGAGGAATGCTCTTTTTTTTTGTTTTGTTTTTCATAGAAGAACCCGGGTGTAGGCCAGAGGTATGGGGGTGAGACGATTCACCAGAGACAGAGTGGGGAGCAGAACAGGTGGATCTGCTGAAATACACTGCTGAGGGGAGCAGTGGGTGAGATAGGAGAGATCTGCTATGCCATGTACATCACCTCCTTGGCTGGGGGTTGAACTCAGGTCCTAGTGGTGATAGCACTGAAATTTAACCCGTAGGCTATTGGGAGTCCCCATGAGATGAGGAACACTCTTATTCAAGATATTTCTTTTGAAGAGGGTGTTGAGCAAGTTTTTTCTTAATATAAAATAAAATCTACCCTTTTCACTTTCATTCATTGGTTCCAGTTCTTCCTTTCACACAACAAAAAGTAAATTTAATCTTTCTTCCACACAAAATTTAAATATATTTCCCCTTGGTCTTTTCTCTTCCTCTTCATCTTTCTCCATTTTCTTCTTCCAAAGTGGTTTTATTGATGTATAATAACTCACATACCATAAAATTCATCAGATGAAATGTGATACCATCATCAGAATCCAGTTTTAGAACGTTTTCACCATTCCAAAACTTTCTTCACTTGCTTGTAATACGTCTCTAGCCCTAGACAATCACTGATGTGTATTTTCTCTCTGTAGATTTGTCTTTCTCAAGAAATTTTATATAAATAATACCATACAATGTGAAGTCTTTTATTTCTGGCTTTTCTCATTTAGCATAATGCTTTTGAGATTCATTTTTTCACTGTCATATGCATCTCTAGTTTGTTCCCTTTCAATGCTGAAAAAATCTTCCATTGAATATATATTTTATGCTCTTCATCCATTCACACATAGATTGGATTATTTCTGATATTTTGGTTATTTTGAATAATATCTCCATGAACAACTATGTATGAGACTTTGTTGGACATTTGTGTTCTGAGTATTATAGTTTATACATACCCTTGCTAATACTTGGATATATCAGGTTTTTTAAAAATCATACCTTTCTTGTTATGGTACTAGTTTGCATTTCTCTCATGACTGATGATAGCAAATATCTTTTCATGTGTTTATTAACTAAGTTTTTTTTTTTTTTTTCCTTTGGGTAAATCTCATTTTGTGGCTCTGGTTATATATCTTTGTGAAATACAGCACCCACTCTTAAATTGCATTGTTTGTCTTCTTATTTGGTGGTTAAGTGTTCTTTATATATTATATATTATGGATTTAAGTTCTTAGATGTAGGATACTCAAATATTTTGTTCTAACCTGTGGTTTATTTCCATTTCATAATGTCTTTTGAAAGGTGATTTTGATGAGGTTCAATTTATAATTCAGTGGTGATTTTATATTAAATTCTGAAGTTGACATAAATCTTCCAACTTTGTTTTGTTCTTAAAAGTTGTTTTTGCTCTTCAAAATCTTTCATATCTTCATAGCAATGTTCTACGGTAATCTTGTAAATCACTACAAAGGAGACTACTGGGAATTTGATAGGGAGAGTATTGAATCTATAGGTCAATTTGAGGAAAAATGACATTAATAACATGGCATAAAAACAGCAAGTCTCCAATCTATATACATGAAATATATCCTCATTTATCATCTGACTTCTTACAGTTAAAGATGTTGCATGTACGTATCTTATATATCCATTATTAAATGTGCTACTGATTACTTTTTTTTTTTTTTAATACTACTAGGAAGGGAGTTCTTTCCCTGATTTGAGCTTTTCAGTTGTCTGATACTAGTCTGCTGTTTTGATAGGAGAAAAACAATCTCACCTTGGGTTCTGAGCTTCCTTTCTACATCATGCTGTGTTGTAAAGGATATCATTTTTCCAAGATCACTGATGAGAATCTGAATTCCATCTTCAATGTGGATAACAATTATATAGGAAAACTGTATTCTTATTAGAAGGGTCTGCAATTAATCTTTTTAATTTGGTAAACTTCTCCTAGCCTTGATCAGATTGATAAGCCAGAGAGGTTATTGAACATGTTACCCAGTCATCATTAGGCTGTGAAACCAAAGAGTACCATATACAAAGCCAACATTCAATAGCTCAGAATGTTTAGTGAGATGCTTCTATCCTGTGTAAATCATCTCTTTGTGATACTCCCACGACTGCTGCTTCCCATTGCCCCATCATTCTGAGAACATGGTTTTCTATGCAGGCTCTATGTCCTGCCCTTGTCCCCAAATGACCAAGTAGCTATCACTACCCAAATATATGCATTTTTTAATTTCTTGTTAAATTGTGTTGTGTTTTCCCACTAGCGTTACTAAATTATTTAATTATAATAAAAGCGGTAAGAATCTTTTAGTCCTCTTTTGAGTTTAGAAGAATGTTTGTATATTATTAAAGATTGAATTTAACATGTAACAGAAGCCTGGGTATAATGGCTTTAGAAAGACTAGATTCCTCTCCCATACTACTTACCTCCTGCCCTCCATGCAACCATGTCCTTCCCTCTTTCCCGCCCTCCTCCTTTCCTTTTTCATCTCTCCCTTTCACATCAGCTATTTATCTGTTTCTATTATATATGTACCAGCTATTTATCTGTTTCTATTATATATGTACTTATGCATTCATATATCTTTGTCAATAGCAAGAAATCCATAAAGTAGGCTGGAGGTAATAAGTTTGGGGGTATTTTGGTTATTTTAAATCTTCAGAGTCAAAAGAGCTTTATTTTAGTCTTCGTGATTGTCCTCATTTTGCAATGCCCTCAGAATGTGGTGTACAGAGGAAACATGATGAGTCTCCTTTATCAAGTTTTCATGGAGGAAACTTTCACTGATATCTGATTTGCCAGATTCACCTCACATCACCATTCCTAGATAACTGAGTGTCTGGAAAGTTGAATATTTAAAATTGGGCACTTTCTCAGATAGAATTAAAAAATATATCTATCTGTCTGTCTATCTACCTATTTACCTAATCTATCTATCCTGCTGCTAAAGGAGATATATTTTACCAGTGCTTATCTTATTAAATCTTCTGCTGCCTTTTTGGGTGTAATAGCCTTTACTCTTTGGACTCCTATCTATTGAAGAAAGTGATATAACTAGTTCTGGCTGACAAAATGTAAGCAAAAATGTCAAAATGAGGAATTTTAAAGTCCCATCGCAGCTTCTGCAGCCCTGCCTCACCTGCTAGGTTCATTCAGAGGCTGTGTTTCAGCAGCTCACTTATAAGAGGATGGAGCTTTGATCAGTTTGCTTTCCTTTGCCGAACCATATGGGACACATGCCATAGGCAGGAAATAAGCTTTTGTTGAATTGAGATTTATCCTGTGTCAGCTGAGTGTGTTTCAACTAATATATTAGAAAGGGGCCTTAATAAATATTGACCAGATAGGTAGCTAAATCTTCCACTGAATTCCCTCAATGCCCTACAGTCATCACGTTACCCTCTAGGGTCATGTTTATATAATGTTAAGTATATACAAAACTAGCAAGAATGACATAATTTAATATACTCACCAATATATAACTAATTCTGTTCACTTCTTATCCCTTCCATCACCTGAATTATAGAGTAAAGCTAATGAAACATACTTGCCAAGGTTATTCTGGGGAATCAAAGTGATGCATGAAAGTTTAGCACAGCATCTATTCCAAAAGTATTTGATATTATTATATTTATAACTAGCCTTTCTTTAAAATACTCTCATTTCCTCCACTCTCCTTCCCTGCACCTCCAGTTTTCAGATGAGTGATGGTGACATCTCTCATTTTCCATAATTGCATGAGTGAATTACTTTATAACAAGTCTTGTCTGTCCATCTGTCCACCCATCCAGCTATTGTCTTTCTTATCTGTTCTATTTCTCTGTAGAATCATCCTACTCATATTTCTATTACACTACACTTTATTTTACTTTTTCAGTTTTAGATATTATTTGCAGGATTCTTGCATTAGAAAATGAACCTTTCTGACTCTCCCATACTATGTATAATTTATGCTGCTATACTAGTTGTGTGATAATTTTTAGTGTTTTCATGGTGACCATGTAAGGTAAACTGTCTGCCTTCTTTGCTTGGAGCCCAAGACTCTGGGCTTTATTTTTCTTTAGTCTGGTTTATGGTCAATTTCCTTCTAGGGGAACCCTACAATTTCTGGCCTGAGATGTCAGATTAATCTCAGAGCTTTTTGGAGTCAAGCAAAGAAAAAGTGATCAGAGTTTTACTATTTACTGTATAAACTTCACCACATTCTCCTGCTTTCAGATTGGTGTTTCATCTCCAGCAAAACTGATTGTCACTATGCCCACATTCCCTTTGATTTTCATTCCCTCTGGAATGAAACTTCAGGTTCCCATTATGTGGTGCAGGGGCAGCGTCTTCCAGTGCAGAGTGAGGGGAAGGAGTGTGGAAACCTACATGCTTCTTCACTGATGTTCCACTCTGCTTTGCATTTCCAGCCCTAACTGCATCATCACTTTTTAGTCATAACTAGTGCCTGTGATTCCTCAGATCTTATAAAATTTGATGTCATGAATATTTGTTCTCTGCTTTTCCCATGATTTGTTTAAGGTTTTGGTTTTCTCTGTCCTGCTAATATTTACTATTTTGTTTTCCAGTTTCTTAACTTCTTTGCTAGCACTCTTCTGTTATCTTTATCCTTGTATGTCTCGGCATTTTATCTCTTGTCTTAATTTTTCCCCCCTTAGTTTCATTTAGTGTCATTTTTGAGAGAAGCAGTTGTAAACCAGAATGCTAATGCACCACATTTGACCTGAATGACTCAGTGACTTCCTTATTGCAGAATCTAATGGCTGCTTTTAATCCTCCACCCTCCTATACATTTATAGAATAGATTCACATTAACCCCTTCCTTTGTGAAATCTCAACTAGCCTGGCTTCTTTGATATTTCTTTTGTGTAGTAACAAATATCTCCTGGACAACTACACTGTGCTGGAGATTACCTTAGGTGACAGGGACACAAAGCTGAATGCAATTTGACCTTTGGAGTAATTAAGGTGAACAGAGATAAATTGTTTTCAGAGTGCTATAATGGTGTAAGAAAGGAGTATCAAGCACAGTTTGGAGTTGTTAAGAATAAATATGAGTTAGCCAGACAGAAACCATGAGGGCAATAGTTAAGTAATAAGAATTAACATGGCTGTCATTACTTATGTCTAACATATTTCAGGCACTGTATGGAGCCGAAGCTTAATCTAAGCCACTGATCTATCCTACTTATGCAGGGAGATAGTGCACTTAAATCAGTGACTCATGAAGGTGTTTGGCCTGCGAGGACAATGTTGGCCTGGATTTTTTTTTTTTTTCTTGTCAATGTTATAACACAGTGACATTAAACAATAAGGCATTATTTGAGGCCCTGCTTAAATAAATAACACAGTCATGGCTTCCAGTACTTGACCTAGGAAGTAATTAAGATGACTTGAGCCAGAGAATACTGCTGCTGATGTGGACTGTGGAATAGAGCCAAGGATGGGCTGGGGCAAAGGGATCCAGTAAGAAGGTTGATATCAATTTATAAATGGGATGAGATTGAAAGGAGTCAACCATGTGGGCATAGAGAGAAGCGATTAGATTGAAAAGGTATTTGTTAGGTAGAAGTACAATAATTTATAGACAGATAAAAGAAGTTGAGTATAACTAAAATTTCTAGTTGAAGAAAAGATTGATAGTGATGCCATATAGAGGGGTGGGGGAGGAAATTTCTGAGCAGATATTAGAGGACTTAGTACATTTGGGCTGCTCACAAGTAACATATATTTGGAAATTTAGATCTAGTTGAGCTCAAGAAGAGGTCATTAGAAAAAAGAAATAGACTCGGACTCATTAGATCAGAGAGCTGTTTATAGGTTCAATTAAGACTGGTTCAGTATATGGAGAAAAATGGAACCAAAAATATAAGCATAAGAGATCCCAACATTTCAATAGCATGTATACAAGATAAAGCACCTAGCAAAGAAGACAGGATGAGAAAGAGCAAAAGTAGGGAGTTAAAAAGTAGGAGGCATAAAGCAAGTCGAGAAAGGAAAAAAAATGGAGAAATGGAATAGTTACTTGGTGGAGGACTGAAAAATAAGCACTTCTGATTTGGCACCTAGGAGATCATTGGCGATATAAGCAGCAATAGTTTCAGAGTAGGTTTTGCTATTGTTATATTTCTGACACTAATTGTTGCTTGATTATTCAAATATTACCCCAAAACATTTCTGAATGTATATAAGATTTTGGTATATCACAAAGATGTAATTGATCTTGGTTCAAGACCAGAACTGTGGTTAGAGACATCTTTTTTTATATATATTTAATTTCTTTGTGTATATTTTACATCAGGTGCAGTTCCCTTAGAATTTCTACCACCAGTTCACCTGTGCTCCACCACCTTAGCCCCTAGTTCTCTTCCTGTCCTTGTTTTGAACCCTCTCCCTCCACCTCCCCTGCAGAATATCTCTGATTTATAGTTGTCTGATTATTTTTTTTAGTTTTGTTGTTGTATGTTTTTTTTTTTTTTTGTTAGCATTTTTTTCCTGGTCCCTTATTTGGTTCCCTTATATTCCTCCTATAAGTATACCCCTATGTTTACTGCAGCACTAATTACAGTAGGTAACCCAAAAGCCCAAAAATAGATGACTGGATCAAGAAGATGTGGTATATATACACAATGGAATACTTTTCAACAAAGAAATAAAAAGAAAAAAAATAGTCTAATGCCATTTGCAGCGACATGGATGGAACTGGAAAGGATTATGCTCAGTGAAATAAGTCAGAAGGAAAAAAGAAAAATATTGGATGCTTTCACTTATAGGAGGGATATAGGGACCTCTTTTAATGAAGAGATGTATAACATTTTAAATTTCACCTCACTGAGTTCTTGGAAGATCTAGATTACCCTTCTGGATACATTTGATCTTTTGCAGTACTAACAGGTTGGGTAAACAAACATAACACTGGTAGGAATGCATGTCCATTATAGCTTCTAGGAGAGAAAGCATTGACAGTAGGACAGAAAGGCATCAGGAACCTAGAACCCAAAGTTTATTTACATAGCTGTGAGCCCATCTGCAGGGCAAGTCCAGGCAGGTAACATGAACTCGTAAGCTCAAAGTAACTTCTTTTCATTAGCTGCTCACATACGCACTTCTCTGAGTTCAGTCTTCTCTCTGCATAAACTAAGTACTCTGCCTTCCTTTCTTGTGCTGAAACTAACTTCAAAATTTATCTAGTCTTGTTATTAATACTTAGTCTTCAATAATGATTGAAGCATTTTTGTTGATTCATTCACATTGTTCTTACTAGTTTTTATTTTTTTATTAGCGTACTACACCAAATATTGCCAAATACACATTCAAAATCTCTTTTCCAATACATGATTTGGCCTAATAGCCTCCACTAATATATTCTGAAATATTTACTTTTGGTCCTTATGGACTCACAATCAACACTTTCATACATTAGTGCACCGAATCCTAGTCATAGGACTTTAGTCCCTTCATCGTCTTACTTATTCTTCCATTTTCTATTTTAAGGATTCTTTGATAGAGAGACAAAAGAAAAATGGACTTAAGAAGTTCTCTGTTCTCTCTGCCATCTGTCAGCTTTATACCATCTGCGTCAAGTTCTGGTCTCACCCTCTTTTTCTGTGCTCTGAAATGAATCTTTTTTCTGCCTTGTACCCTTTATAATTGTTTTGTTAGAAACTCTCTCCTGTCACCCCCTCTTCATCTCTCTATTCCTCCCTTCTTCCCTCCCTAATCCTACTTCCTTTCTACAGAGATCATTCTCTTGGGCGATAGTTTAGTATCTCAGATTTAGCAATCATACTTGCAAAGTGCTCAAGGTTCATTTCCTAATCTCCATGAGTGTGCTGGTATGTGAATGTATATGCTGCACAGATGGGAGTGGGGTGTGGGGTGGGGCCCTAGTGGTGCTGAGGCTTGATAAAAGGACAGGAACCTGAGCACTTCTGGTTTGTGTTGTGAATCATCAGTTTTGACTAACGTCCTCCCCAAGAGTCCAGTTTTCCAAGATAGAAATTTTGTCATCCAACTTCTTTGCATTCTGTTAGTCCTGAACTCCTACTGATTCTACTGTAAAACCAGTCTCAAGATTGATCTTTTTTTTCCATTACCACCCACTCTACTAGTTTAGGTTTTCTAATCTGGAAAATCATGTAATTTCAGATTTCAGAGATATTTTCTCCAGTCCCCCCACATGCTGCCTTTACTGACCTTATCTCACTCCTGACTGCTCAACTGCCTGACTACTCCTGTCCTCTCTGTGTGAACTTTAGCATGCACTTAGATGTGCTCAACACAAGAGCTGTCATTTCCTGAACATCCTTAACTCTGTTTCTCTCCCTTTGTCTTTTCAAGGATTCACTCCCATAGTTATCACCAATAACTCTTCTGTTGCCATAATCTTGATTTAATACCCTTCACTTATTTTTTTGGCTTTTTGTTCAATGTTTACATTTGAACAATTCCATAACCTTTATTAGGCCTTCATTCCATTGACCTTATCTCTTTTTTACTAACCTTAACTTCTTAACTTTTCCTCACTGAATTAGTTTGTACAGAGATAACTTTTTAATTTCCATAATTGGAAACAGTGACTGAATTTTTTCTTTAAATGAGTGGGTTATACCTGGCATCTCAGATTCCTAGATTGAATCTGGGTTTACTATTGGCATCCTTTATAGAAATGAAAGGACATGCTTTGGAGATTAAAAAAAAAAAAAAGGAGATAAAGAAATAGTTAACTATATTCCCAGGAGGGATTTGGGTCATATTGACCAGAGGATGAATGCTTATTCTAAAAATGTATAGCAGCTTAGATCAAATGTGTAGGCTAAAGCTGGCACCATTTGTATAACCCTCCTTTTCATGAGACCAACTGTTTGCTAATTCTTAGTGAGTAAGCTGAAACAAGTAGGAGTTGTAGATTTTCTTTGGTATGTGCATCAAAGCAGAGATTGCATAGACAGAGTCAACCTACCAAACCTTTTCCTACTTACAGCTACAATCCAACGAAATCTTTACATTTCAAATGTCCAATGACTCCTAACTTAAAGCCACTTAATTAACATTACTAATTGTTATCTACCAACGTTGAAACCCATTATCTATAAACTTTTAACTATGTTAGTGGATAACGTGGTGATTAAGGAACAAAAGTGCCTCTGTATTGTATTTTCTTGAATCTCCACTTAGACCGAGTTAGAGCATCATCTTCCTTGATGTCTCAGCGTCTGTTGGAGAAGTGACCCCTCCTTCCTTATGAAGACAGTTTTCTAGGCTTCTGTAACATCACACTCACTCAGTATTTGTCCTGTTTAATCAGTTAGTTCTCTAGTCTCTTTTATATTCATTTCTACTACACTTTTAAGTATTAAAGCACCTCTTGAACCTATTATGTTCTCTCTTTCACTGTCTTATGCTCTCTCATTTTCATATTCTCTTAAAATGATGTTGACGGTTTTAAATATTATCTATTGGTCCTTATACAAAAAGCCAATATCACCAATCCTTCCCCTCTGAATTCTAGATGTTTATATCTAGTCATTTTTTTTGTCTGAAACTGTTTGGATATCTCGTAGATGACTCATACCACTATGTTCAACCTGGCACTCCAGATCTGACTCACATTCCAATGCTTCCCATCATTTTTCCAACCTGGGAATAGCACTATGGCTAACTTAGTTGTACACACCATCATCCTTGATTTACCTTTTCTACCCAAATCCAAAATATTTTCTGTGAATGTCTTATTGATTCTAATTTGAAATATTTTATATGTAATTTATGTCTTACAAATACTCTTTATTGTGTTAAAAAGTACCCTGATCGCAAACCTCCATCATTTCTTAGTGATAAAATTTAAATACTCTCATAATTAATCTCCTTGCATTGTTAGTCTTTGTTTCCCTGCAAAGATTGTAAGATATAGAACATCTTAACTGACCTATTATAAGGGGGAAGCATATGTTAAAATAATGATGTAAAGGTGTTTTCATAGATATTTATGTGCTATTTTTAAGTAAAATATAGGTTGTAGGTGGTATTTATAGGAGATACTATTTAGAAAATTATATATTATAAATCAATTGAAAATAATAACATGCACAAAGGAAATTTAGTAACAATATACATGAAACATAACTACAGACATGTGAATATTGAGTTATTTCAGTTTTTTTCTTTGTTATAATTTCTCCTTAGTAATTTTTAATAAAGAACATATATTTCTAATGTTATATTGCCATTGCCTCAAATTACAATATGTACAGAATTCATGTGAAAACCATAACATTTAAGAGTAAAGTATAAATTTGGCATTATATCTGTCTAAGATAAGTATTTTCCAAATGTACCTGTGAGCTTCCATTAAAAATGTTATCATGACACACTTACCTTAAAAATAGCATGCATTTTCATATGTACTCATTATTGAATCAGTTCTTTTTAGAATATTGTTATCAACTACACAACCTCATAGAGTCAGACTTAGTGGGAGTCAAACTTTAATGTAGATCTCATTATAACTTCTATTAAAGACTTTTAGGGAAGGAAGTCAAAATAGGGTCCTCAAAAGCCAGTCTGCAGGTAGATTAAGTTTTACATATTCCAACAATGTTGCACAGCTTCATTGAATAGTGCATTTATGAAGATTTCTTGAATTTCTGCAAAAACAACATATTCTGTAGCTCATTTATATTATTTCTCTCTCTCAAGTTATTTCCTATTGATTGCCTGTATAAGTGAATAAAGGCTATGGGGTTCTTAGTTGCCATATCAATTTCCTCTTCCCTGAGTACCACTGCAGAGAAAAAACAAACAAAAACTGGCATTGCACTGAAATGGTAAATGTTAGACTTCTAAGGGTACTGTGACATCCTAGAATGCTCATCTAGAGTAGAGAGCGTGCTTAATTATCTTGTTAGATAATAATGGCTTCTTGCAGAATCAGTTCTGTACAAGCGTGTCACTTTAGATTTCTGCCAGTCTTTGATCTCCCCCTTTTCATTACCACTTGCTGGGCAAATGTCCACAAATATAAATTTAAATGTGTGCTTTAAGGTTGCCTAATCCTGTTGTTTAATGCTCAAGAGACATTTGTGGGTCCTGTCAATTATTGTACAGATTAAATATGAACATGACCCCATGTCAGCCATTAAACACAATCAGGACTTTTGGAAACACCTTGTGTCTGGGGTTTATTTATTCACCTGGTAAGTTCCTTATGAAATGTCTCCTATATCTTAGGGCCTAACAGTATATGGAGGAGTCATTTCTGTGGCAAAATTAATTCCACACAAAGCTACCGAAAATACATCTCTAGTCAGAGTTTAATTAATTGACTTGTTGCAATGAGGGAGACCATCCCCTATGGAGAACATTAAGGCTTTATAATAGGACAGTGTTGAGAGGGATTTATAGGAGTCATGTGTGGTCACTGATTTTTGAGGAAGGTCCAAGAACTATAGTTTGCGCTGGAGTAAGTGTGGAAAGGGAGCAGAATTATTATATAACGGTACTTGTTAATTAATCTTCTTTTAGAAAGATGAATAATGTGAGGTTAATCCTATAATTCATGAAAAAAGAGTTGCTATTCATATTTTACTGGAAAAGGAGTGTTTTCTTGTAGTTTGTTCTGTAATCTTGTTTTTGTCTAGTCTGACAAGATCACAAAATGGTCTTTTTTGTCTCACTTTATTATATTTGTTCAGCTGCCTTGTCTGATGTCGATGCCCTGTGAGGTTACTTTTTTTTTTTTTAATTTATTACAAAAGTTTATTTTTACATCATTTTGCACATTTTTTTTTTCCATCTCGATTGTAATCCCCGCGGGTTACTTTTAAGAAAATAATGTCACTGTGTAGATGGGGATGCCAAGATCTGGCTGTTAGTGTTTGGTAAGTTTTACATGAGAGAGTTTATTTTTCTTTTTGTTTTTTGAGTGATCAGTTGGTGTGGAAGACAGACCTTCAACCTGATGCTTAAAATGACAACAGTGGTAGCAGTAATAACAAGAGCAACTAACATGTTTTAAGCCTTTGTATGCTGAACATTTTACAGTTATTACTTCATTTAATTCTCATGGCAACACTTGAAGCCATTATTGTTACTTTTACCTCTATTTACAGATTGGGATGGAGGTATGGAAAACTGAGAAGATTTGCCCAGAGATGCACAGTTATATGTACTATTTAAATCTGCATGGAATCTGATTCAATATTTCATGTTCTCACACACCATCTTAAATGTACACTACTGTACGATCAGTGTTATGTGACATAAAGCACAGTACTGTTGCCCAGCACAGATCCCCTTCACTGACCCACTCTAAGGACCCTCAGTTCCTGTGGCTGTTCACGGCTCACAGCTGCCTTTTTCATTTAAGAACTGCCATCTCACCAGGGAGTTGCTCCTGACAGTCCAGAGGTAGTGATTTTGATTGATGGGTGAATAAGGGGGAAGGCAGATGCTGAGGGACATTTGGGTGAGAAAAGGCTGATCTTTTGCCTTAGGATGGAACTCCAAACTACATCTTACCTGGCTTTTCTCCTGACCTCTCATGTTCTGCACATACTCTCCCACTTCTGAGACACCTTGGTGGGAATCACTTTTGTAATATCCCTGTCTCAGGCTTTGTGGTACTGACAGAAGTTGCTACCATACATTTTTGTTCTTTTTGCAAGTTGGGGATTCAGTAAACTTAATACTTAGCATTGTTCTAAAACAAAGTTGCCTGTATATATGCGTTGGCAATAATATTTAGCAACTTTATAAATAAGCAACATCCTCAGAGGTTAGGAAAATCTTCATTGATTACAATGTGCATTTCAGGATAGCCTGTTTAAAATAAGTCTTCTATAAATGTTAAAAATGGGGGGAGAGTTATTTTCTTTTTTAATGTATGGACCAGGAGTCCCCAATTCTTAAAGTAACTAAAAGGCTGAGTAGTTTTGAAATTAGAAAGTACTGTTCATATCAGGTGTCAAAAGTGAATGCGGACTCAAGGCATTGGCAGGTGGAAATCTGTCATCCATTTTGAGAGGGAATATTTCCTCTTTATCAAGGCATCATTGAATTATTTCTTGTATTTTATTTTATTTTACCCCACCACCATTCCTTACATTCTCTTTGACCCCTAATCCCTTCTCTTCCTAGCCTCAGAAACTTTGTTTATATCCATTAATTTAAAAAAGTATTTTACTTTGTCAAATCTTTAGCTGTATGACTTTCCAGTATTTGTCCTTATCATTCTGACTTGTTTTACAGCACTCATTCCCTCAAACTCTTTATTTTTCTGTAAATGAAGTATTTCTCTTTCCTTATGAAAAGTATTTCAAAGTGTGGATATATTGTATCTTCTAATCCTTCAGTGCTTCTCTCTGCTAGGTATTGAAAATTGTGTTATAGTAAACATAGAAGAACATATGTTTTTTTTCTTTTCTTTCTTTCTTTTTTGATTTGACTGTTTTAGCCTTTGGATAGATGTCCAGAATGGTCATATAGTATTTTCATTGTTAAGTTTTAAAGGTAAATCTTGATAGCTTTCATATTGCCTCAGTTTACATTCCCACTAACAGTGTAATAGAGTTCCTCTTTCTCTACATCTTCTCTGGTACTTGTTATTTGATGTCTTTTCAGAATGGGCCATTCTCATGCATAGAACAGATATCTCATTGTGCTTTTGATCTACATTTCTCTTATCTCTTATCAAAAGTGATAATGAACATCTTTTCACATATAATGACCTTCTACATATCCTCTTTAGTGAATTGTCTGTTTAGATATGCTTCAATTAAGTATAAAAGAAGATCAGAACAGAATTTTCTACAAGTTAGGTTTGTGAATATTTGCCACAATAGTTTGCAGCAATATGTGTTTATCAGCCATATCCCAAGAGAAGTTTTTATTTATCACCCTATGCAGTTTTCATTAATTACACGTAGTCCTTTTAATGAATAACAGACGTGAAGCATACTTGCCATGGTAATTGTAATATTGTTTACAATATCAAAATTGTGGATTTTTTTCTTATTAATTGGAGAAATTGAAACATTGGGAATCTACCTTCTGGTGTGTAGGGTGAATGGGGTAGCTTGAATTGCAAAGAGTTTCAGGTTAGCAAAATTTGGGATGAAGGACTGCATGAGTATCTAATGTGGATAGCAGAGTCCAGGCAGGACCCCTTGGCAAACATATTCAAGTAAACTTTACTATGGAAACATTTCCTAAAAACAATGTGCCCAAAGAAAGTTTTAAGTAAACAGTTATTGAACTGAAGATGTATGATGATTGTAGGCAATTGCATTTTACTAGGCTTATTCTCTGGACTGGGAAAGGGTAGTTAAGAAACAGGAAATTATTTTTCATACTGTGAAGCACATTGTGTTCTTCTTTCTCTTTGCTTGAATGGATACTTAATGTTAACTCATCTACTTTTCATCCAGAGCCTGCTTCTTAAGGGTTAGGATTACTTTAGTGTTAAAATGTCAGGTACAACCTAGAATTTATCAATGGAGTAACACTGGATTCTATAAGTAAAATTTTATTTTAAAGGTCAGAAAAGGGTGAAGATAGTGAGAGATTAATACATATCCTTGGTAAATACTCAATTTTCTACTGCTGTCATGACAGAAGTTGTGCACAGTTAACTAAGGAGATTTCAGAAATGAAGAACTACAGTCGTTCCCTGATCTTTTGGGAAGCTACTGTCAGCTCTTCATGAGAATCAAATAAAGAATTCCATGCACAATGAATAAAACAGAAAATTAAAGGGTGCCTCGTGATCCGAAGAAAGGGATTGACTGGAGGGGAAGCTAGACTCCTGAGATGTATCAAAAGGGGAAAGGATGAGTCCTTGCATTTACTGGTTTGCCTCTCCTACTGCTCAGTGTCCAAGCTGACTTTGCAGGTAGCTATTCAATATTTAGCAATATTAGAGTCTTTGCTCTTGTCATTAATCTGGCTCCTTGGGTTAGGACACTCGGGGAGATGTTACCACTACCTAGACAGGGTGTTGAATGCAAAGTATGTGGCCACTGGACATATTAATAAGAAAATCAGAGTTGTAATACACAGAGTTTGTAATTTTTTTTGATCTTTTTCACTTCTTTTTTCTTCTCTTTCCAGCAGTCTGATAATGTTTG
>NW_004567122.1:14926128-14970917 GCF_000260355.1 Condylura cristata
ATTTCCTCTTTGGAGAAGTGCCAGACAAAACTTTTAATGAGTACCTTCTAAGCATTCTAAACAGATGCTGTAGATATAAAACTGTTACTCCAGTGGTTCCCAAATTTTGCTGCACATAAGTTCAGTGGGATATCTTAAAAAAATAATGTCCAACTCTTACCCCCAGACATTCCAACTTAATTGAAATTAGCTGTTACCTGACATTGAGGTTTACTTAAAAGTTCTCCAGGTAATTTTAATATGCAGCAAGGTATAACATCACTGCTTTATTCACCCACATTCATGTGTAATTTATTCTATCTCTGTAGAAATCAGTGATCCCTGTAGAGATATTTGTCCAATAGTTTGTGAGTGTACAAAATAGTCTGATGTCTGTTTGGTTATTTATGCATCAGCCCAATGTGATTTTTCAATAGTGGCAGGTTTACAGTATATTTTTATGAGGTAGAATCTAGCACAGTAATAGTGATTCTAACTTCTTAGGTAGCTCAAATGGTTTCAAAAAGGGTGGCAGTTATTTACTCCTTAATTTAAATGCTTCAAAAACGTGATTTAGCAATGTGGCAATAAACTAAAAGTTCAAAATTGTAAAACTTTTGTAATTACTACTATTTAATCTCAGGATGTGACATATGTATTACATATTTTAGTGAGCATTTGCTATATCTCTGGCATTATCCTAGATATAGTAATTAAATCTAATTCCCACAATTAATTTAGTATGTTAATTCAGATTTTACAGAGAAATACAAAATTATGTGATATAACTCATGCAAGTCCGCACTTTCAACAACAACGTCTGGGAGAAAGAAGGTATAGGAGGTGATAGTTCTCACCAGAGACAGAGTGGGGAGTAGAACGGACAGACTGATTGAAATACACTGCTGGGGGAGCAGCAGTGGGTCAGGAGAGATTTGCTGCACCAGGTGGTTCAGCTCCCTGACCAGGGATTGAACTCATGCTGCAGTGGTTTCGAATAGCTTCATAGTGCTGCACTTTACCCATTATGCAACCAGGTTAGGCCCCACAAAGAAAATTAAGCATAAAACAGATCTCTGCATTGGAGCTTTAGGCATCAGACAGAAAAGTAACTATATGGGGAGGGATTTCACATGAGTCTTGGTACCATTATAAATAGCCCACTGTCTCCTTTTCCTGTCCTTAGTCAATCCTGGCCAATTCTGCTCTGTCTTAGTTTCATATTTTAATCAGTCCTGTGTCTTAGTGTCAGCATGTTAATCTAAACTATGTGAAATAAAAGACAAAACAAAGTATCCTATAGCTGTTACCAGAACATTGCAAGTTCTGAATAAACATTTTTTTTCCCTAGCTATGGCAGAAATTAAAAAAAAAAAAATGGAATCTTTCTTTGAAAAATATAATTTTTGCCTTTATGTACTCTTCTAGCTTAGCAGGTAATGTGGCTGAGCAATAGGAATTGCATCCCAGATATTCTTTATCTCAGTTGAAAGCATCAACAGTTGCACAGTCCTTCAAGTCTGGTTTTTTGTTGTTATTTCAAAATTTTACCCTAATGTCTTTTAAATTGTTCATTGACTCCTATGAGACTTAAATTGCAGTTCTCTTGAATTTACCCTTTTTCATTATTTGCAGCTCTCTGCCTCAGTTTGGGCCTTCACTATCTCTTACCAGAGTTAAAAACAACAACATTCTGTTTTACCTACAAAACAGCTATACTATTTTTTATTTTATTTTTAAAGATGTATTTACGTGTGCATACAAGAACTGAGACACAGACCAGAGGTGTGGGGGGTGAGAGGATTCCCTGGAGACAGAGTGGGGAGGGGAACAGATGGATCTACGGATAGCACTGCTGAGGGGAACAGTGGGCTGGTCAGGAAAGGTCTGCTGCACCCTGTGAGTCAGCTCCCTAGCTGGGGATAGACGTCATGCTGCAGTGAGTAGACAGCTTCACAGTGCTGGGCTTTACCCCATTGCACCACCAGGGAGGGCCCTCTGTTAATTTTTAAAGACTCTTCAATATGAAGTACAACCCACATATAGAAAAAGTATACAAAACAAATTCTCAGTTCAATGAAGTATCACAAAGAAAAGACAAAAGTGCCACAATCTACATAAAAAAGTACAGCGCTGCCCACAGCAGAAGCTTCCCTCTGTCCTGTTTTCAGCAGTCTCTTCTTCCTTCCCTAAAATAACCCATATGTTGACTTCTCCCTCTATTTAGTTATGCTCATTTTGAATTTGATATGAATAGAGTCAACTTTATAAGCCTGCTTTTTTTTTTTTAAGATTTATTTATTTATGCATACAGAACTGGGGTACAGGCCAGAGGCTCGGGGCGGTGAGAGGCTTCACCAGAGACAGAGTGGGGAGCAGAACAGGCAGATCGACGAAGTACACTGCTGAGGGGAGCAGCAGACGGGTCAGGAGAGGTCTGCCACACCATGTGGTCACCTCCGGGGCAGGCGGGAATTGAACTCATGCGGAAGTGGCTTTAGCTTCTCAGTGCAGTGCTTTAACGCTGCGCCACCAGGGAGGGCCCTATAATCCTGCTTTTTAAGTGTAACCTTCTCTCATCGTAAGGCTCAATTTGCGCATTTCTTGCATTAACAATTTCCTTTGCCCAGGCTCTGAGGACATCTTACCTAGTTAAAAGTTCTCTGGCACACGAAATTCCACCTTGGCCTGAAAGTTCATAGATAAACAGCCCCCTGTGGTTGCAGCAAAGCAGAAGACATCCTGCTGAATGTGCTGAGGACAGGTGGGTTCTGTGACAAACTTCTCAGTGTTGTGTCCTCTTTCTAAAAGCTTTCACAAAATAGATATGGACCTCCTCATCGCTTGACTTCTGAGCACCCCTGTGGCTGGCTCAACCATAAAGGTTCCCTGGGAAGGCAATGTCTTGTTGCCTGTGCTTTCATTGAAGAGCAAACTGAAATGTTTTGTCTCACTTTGGGGAAGCAATATAAAAACAGCTTTCATGTCCCTTTAAGTAGAAAGGGGTCTTACCAGCTATTGGGACATTTCTATAGTAGGTATTCTGTGTGCATTGTAAGTTTATTCTCTCAACTCTTTTTTTTTAAGATTCATTATACATACAGAACTGGGGTACAGGCCAGAGGTGTGGGGCAGCGAGAGGATGCACCAGAGAGAGTGGGGAACAGAACAGGCAGATTGACTCAAATGCACTGCTGAGGGGAGCAGTGGGCGAGTCACGAGAGATCTGCCACATATTGTAGGTCACCTCCCTTGCTGGGGGTTGAACTTGTGTTGCAGTGGCTTTGATAGCTAATAGTGCTGTGTTTTAACCTGTTGAGCCACCAGAGAGGGCCCTCAACTTGTTTTTTCTAATGAGATATTTAGTGATGTAGAAAATCATGGAGATATGTAAAACCTATAGTAATTGTTGACATTTTAAACACTATTAAAGGAAATTAAGAGATGCACCTAGGACCTTTATAGCTTGGTAGCCACTAACTCGTTGCATTTTTAAAATAGTAATATGAAATTGTGTGTTATAAACTCTGTTGGTTGCACTTCATATACCAGCTTCTCTGTCTCTTTTGCTTTTGCCTGTTCCTGAATTCTCTACTAGTTTTGCTCTTCAAGACATGTTCAGGTGACATGCTTTCTAGGAAGGCATCCCTGATGCCTAGTTTGGGAAGTTACTTTCCTTACACCCTGTGTATTATATTGACACCTAACACCTAACACCCTGTGTCTATTAACATATCTGTTTTCTCCCACTAAACTAAAGCTCTACAAAATCAGTAGCTTTTTCCTGTTATTTGTTTACTCCAATACAGTGCTGGTCAGAGAGCAGACACTTGGTGACTCTGTTGAAGTGGGTTAGTGATTTCTCATGGTGATAAAACAGAGACTAAATCATGAGATGGTATAGTTCTCCAGATCACCATCAGTGTCATGTGTATCAAAAAGCATGTAAG
Organism: Condylura cristata; assembly: GCF_000260355.1. Taxonomy (NCBI): domain Eukaryota; kingdom Metazoa; phylum Chordata; class Mammalia; order Eulipotyphla; family Talpidae; genus Condylura; species Condylura cristata. The sequence continues at coordinate 14,930,058 of NW_004567122.1, forward strand.
GATGAAAATTCTCTAGCCCTACTCTAGATTTATTGAATCGGAAATTCTGGGGTGATGCCTAGTGATCTGTATTTTAGCTAACCCTCCAGGTGATTTGCAGACACATTAAAGTCTGATAGTCACAGTCAAATGGTTTGTATGACTGTGATGAAGTGTGGGGTTTCAATACCTCTGACTTTTTTTTTTAAGGTTTATTTATTTGTGCATACAGAACTGGGGTACAGGCTAGAGGCTCAGGGGCGGCGAGAGGCTTCACCAGAGACAGAGTGGGGAGCAGAACAGGCAATACTCTGCTGAGGGGAGTAGCGGGCAGGTCAGGAGAGGTCTGCCACTCCCTGTGGTCACCTCCGGGGCGGGCGGGAATTGAACTAATGAGGAAGTGGCTTTAGCTTCTTAGTGCTGTCCTTTAACCCGCTGCGCCACCAGGGAGGGCCTCTAACATGTCTTTTAAAACCGAAATCTGGTAATCATATGAAAATTTCTATTACCTCTTTTTCCAAAATAACTTTATCCTTCCTATATAAAATTTTGAATCAATTTTATAAAGAAAAACATTCTATAGTTGTTTGCCTTTTTGCTTTTGATTAGCTTAATGGTCTGAGTGTTACTAGGATGTCGTTCATGAAGGCACTTTTGATGACAAATGCAAGGATTATACATTGAATGAGTGTTTCAGAGGGAGACCCAGCATCTCCAGGGGCCCTGACACTCATTCATAAACAGGCTTCTGCTATACAGGTCTCACTTTCAGAATACATCTCAAATGACTGCAGTATAATTTTAGAGCCTTGAGACAGACTGAGCAAGCTACTTTCTAATATTCTCATATAAATTTGACATTGCATTCGATTTTCAGTATTTTACTTTATGCTTATTCCTTGAAAAATCAACTTTCTCTTGTGAATGTTAATATGGCTTCTTGTCTGCCTATGATTGTTTTCATGTGTATGGGAGGAAAAATCCAATTAAATGCCAAGCATTAATCATATCTCAAGCTCTTTGTACCTGAACATGAAAGGTGTACATCTTAAGAATATCCATCATGATTACTGTGAAACACAGACAAAAAGTAGTGGTGTTATGATGATCAAGGACTTTTTGGCCATAAGTTTTAAGATCAAAGGTATTATATATGACCCTTCAGAAAGCTGCATGGTCTCCAAGCACTCTTGCTAAGGAGCATTTCCAGTGTGATATTATGCTGTGTGTCTGTAAATGGTATCTGGACTCTTGTTACTTTGGCATTTTTCTAGGGTGCTTAGGAAAATGCTACTAATGAAATAATACTTCATCATCCTGTCTTCCACCCTTATTTTACCATTCAAAAGGCCTGAAGATACCCACATCGAGCCTTTATGGTCCTGATACACATCTAATCATTTTTACTTTTTTTTACTCTATTTTATAAAATCAACTTGTATGTTTATGACCTGTATTGCTTACACTTGCTGCCAGGAAGCACTTAGATAAAAATTTATAAACATAAGCACTTTAACAATAAATATGCATGTAGATACACACACCATGTTTTATTTGGGGGATTATAAATTAAAATAAAACACACTGTAATTTATATTCCAAAGACTTAATCTTTTAGTTGAACTTAACTAATGTTTTCAAAACATTTTCTGTATGTGGAAACTATGAAGACATTGGAAATATTAAAACAATAGCAGGATGGATGTATAAATAAAAAGAAAATAACACACAAGCCCAAAGTTGTATTTATACATTAAATTTGCTTGTACTTTGCCAAAACACATTTTTACTATGTGCAATCCATGATTAGGATTTGCAGGTGATACACCTTGTTATACCTACTTTTGTGGAAATCTGTCCTTTTACCTATGATGGCAGGAAGGATGGAAAGTATTTGTGGGTAACTCCTTTCTCATTGTTCCAGGAATTTCTTCTTATTGGAATCGTTTTCTATAGCTGCCTGAACAGGTTTTCATAAAATGGGTAGCTAAAACTTTTTTAAAGTTCTGGAGGCTGGAAGTGTAAGATCAAGCTGTGGGTTGGGTTGGTTTCTTCTGAAGCCTCTCTCTGGTTTAGAAATGGTGGTTTTGATCTCAGCTCATATGGTCTTTTGGTCTGTGTCCTAGGCACTCCTCTTCTCATCAGGTGGTAGTTACATAACACTAGGACCCACTCACATGACCTTATTTTAACTTGATTACCTCTTTGAAGCTAGGGTAAACTGAAATTAGTGGAAATGAAGTTAATTTACAAATAACAGTAATTGCCATTTGGGAAATGTATGCTGTAGCATGCTGTAAGTAGATGTGTTGAGAACTAGTATTTCAGGCAGGGAGTGCTGAGAGGGCATCTCCAGCCAAAGTCCAAGCAGCAAATTCTTTTGTTTGAGGATGGGGAGAGTTTCTTTGTGAACGTCCAGTGGTTAGAAGATAAGTCTCCATTTTTTTGAAAATCAAGTACTTATAGGAAATCAGTCTCTTAAGAGTCCCGTTCTTGGGACACGTGTTTGAAATTCTCTTTCATATATTCTGCTTTAGATTAAAAAAAAAAATTTTTTTTTTACATCTTCAAATACAGTCACATTCTGACGTATTTAGCAAATGAACACAGTACTATCACATGACTGTGTCATTTCTGTAGCCCTCGATTTCAGTACACCAGAATTTTACCATAGATCTTTGTCTCTTCAGCTCTATCACCACACAGCAAGATCTCCAGTGTTCAACATTTTGTACTCCAGACCCATCATTTTTTCATGACTTTACAGATACCCATTCCACCTGTCTCCGTGATCATAGCAACTATTAAAATACCAATGAATCCCCCACTTTATTTCAAAGCATCTGCATTAAGAATCACCTGCCACATTGTAAATTGACTTGCAAAAAACCCCTTGAACATAAAAGCTAGTGTCACTGTGATTTCCCAGTTTACAGCTTCAGTTTGAGTCCTTGGTGCTGTTGGCTGGCGATCATTTATTCTTCAGGTCTTTTAGTGTTCATCACAATAGTCTTTGATATATTAACTCAGTCCTATCTCAGCAGGTAACTTGCCTCTTTTTAAAATGAAATGTGAGCTTTTGAGTTTCTTAGTTTTCTTTATATACATGTTTATTTGTTTACATTTACTCTTATTTATTTCCTCCAAATGCAAAGTAAAGACCATTCTTTATGTTCCCTTTAACACAAATTATTTGATCCTCTACTTTTTTTTTTTTTTTAAACTTCTTGGAAATTTATTGATCAATACCTTCTTTAACCTTTGTTTCTCTGTTGCTTCTTTTATCTCAACAGAGAAAAACATCCAAGTCATTTTCATTGCTAATACAAACAAAACTTTTCATTCTGTTGTCTTCATTACCTACCTTTTTATAACCAAGCTTCTTAGAGACAGTATTTATTGTCCCCTTTTCCTCACTGTAAATGTATTTCCATTCTGATTTCTGCCTACACCATCCCGTTGTATTGACTTTGCCTGTGGAAATAATAAACATATTGCAATAAGAAAAAGGCAAATAAAGATTATTTTCCAGTGTCAAAGATGAGGACTGGCCTGGGGTGCAATGTCAGAGAGAAAATTCTGATCTGTTGTGTCTTGCCTTATATTCCTGGGGGAAAGGTGGACTGAGTACTACAGGAAAATCACATTAATTGCTCTGTAACAAAGCATTTTTTAGAAGCAGGTATCAGTAGTTTGTCAGTATCCTTCAGTGAAGAGGTAGGCTGTCTATTGCATACATTTAGGGTTCATTACTTCTGTGGTCAGGTGCAATCTCTGTGTGAGAAGTAAAATAAATAGATCATGATATCTTTATTTTAAAGAATATCTTTTTTTGTGTGCCTGTGGGCCTGGATGAGCACTTCATTGTGCATCCTAGTTGGAAGCTGGATATGGCGTGACTTCTCTGGAAGGAAGGCAACTGTTGTATATCTTTGCAGCCAAATTGCCCTGTTTATGGCTGACTCAGGTCTCTGCAGGCTCCTTCTGTGCCCCAGGTTGCTGATTTTCTGCTGTTTTCTTCCACATGCCAAATAATCATTGATAATTTAAAACTGAAAGCAATCGTCACTTTTAAAGTTGTTACTTTAAATGCTTTTCCCAGACTTATACATCCAATTCCTATTTAAACAGCTTACAGGCCATCGAAACCTGTCTTATTCTCTTGGCCAAATGAATTCTCAAATATCTTATACATATCAGTGTCACTGTACTGTGTCTTCAATTTTGAAACCTGTCTTAGAATTTGGGACACTACTTGGCAAGTAGTACGAGTAAAATGAATACAGATTATTGATGAAGGCTTTTCTATCTTTGTACTTCAAGTAAACTTGGTTAAAGCACCCTTATAAGAGTACTTGTGCATGTAAATAAATGGACAAATAAACATATGCACAGATGCACATTTATTACTATAAGCTATATTTTATAATGTATAACATAACATTATATATTACAGAATCTTACATTATATAATTGTTAACTTACAATCAGATTAAATCACATTAATTATATATATATAATAGAATACTAAAATTGTCTGTTGGTATACATGCTTTATATACATATATATTTGTCATTTCTGCCATTGAAGAAATATACGGGAAGACTAACATGTCTATAATGCTCCAAAAATAGAATCAGCCAGTCCTTTTAGATTTCTTTATAATTGACTTCTATGCTGTAAATAACTAAATAATAATATTGTTAAACAGCTAACGAGCCTACCAACCTCATTATAGCTTCAAGTTAGGGCTCACCTGGGAAACAATAGCAGTAAAATACAGGAAAGGTAGCAGAAGATTGGCAATAACCTGGAAAAGCAGCCGCTTTCCTATTTTGTAGCATGTCACATTACAAAAATGAGCATGTCTAAACAAGAATAAGGGAAGGATTGTGGGTGGTAGGTTATCTATCATGAGCTCAATCCTTATGATAGCTTTTCTTAATAAAATGCTCTGTAACATAATGACATATGCATAAATACAAAATGTGTGCTTCATTTCCAAGAATGCCTATAGGACTTGTGGGGATAATTTTACACATAGACATAATTAATTTGATAGCTGGTGAATAACTCAAATGTGGATTTGGCATAGAATGGTAGGGGAAAGCATTACCCCAGCTATAGCTTATGTGTCATTTGGAGCTTGAAGAGTGAAAGAGAAACTCGGACTGTGATTAACTAGATATAAAAGTGAATGAACCCAGTGGGCTATCTTTCCATGAAAATAATTCTTTTCATATTATAAAGCAGGAACCAAGACATTTTGTTTAATCATTCTTTACTAGGTACTTGTTGAGGGTGGTACATTCCAGGCTGCTTTAAATATATCAGGACACCTGTACATTTTTATTTTGTTAAAAATTAACTTAATAAAACTGGAAAACAGAAATGATTTTTAAACAGTGCTAAATTAATTTAAGAAGGAGCCAGTAGACACGTGGCTGTCATGCTACCTCACCTCCGTGTAAGCAAATAAAGGCTTAACTTACAGTTAGCTTCAGGAAAGGAAATTAAACCTAGGAACAACAAATTACAAACAGCCAACTAGAGAGCTATAGTCAATCAGTCCCTTCCTTACTTTGCTTCTCTACGGAAATGAATGCTTCAAGTTGACACTATCTAATTGGAATTGATTCTCATGTATATTTTTAACATTTTAACGCCTCAGTTTATCTGTTAGTCAGTGGTGATGCAAGTTTATGACCTTTTTACAGAAACCTAACAACCTAGAAAGTCTCTTTATTACACACATGCGCTTCCTGAAGTAGAAGAAAATAAGGAACTGGGGAACTTTAGAATGGTGACATGATTTTCTTGAAGTCCAGTTGGATCAGAGCGGTAAGCCGATGAGAGGCTTTCATTCGGAGCTCTCAGTAACAACCCTGTTGAAAGGCTTTGCATCTAAGACCCCAACACATTTAATCACTTGCTGTCAGTTTTGGGCTGTCTTTGGTGGCACATTCAGGATATCTGTTCTCAGGCTTTCTCTTTACTCTTATTTAAGAGCTGGAGACATTTGAGAGGAGCCCACATCCTCTTCTCTGTGCTACTATGTGTTTGGGCTTGCCTATGCTTGATGCAGTTTTGCAGGCGTGAACCACTGCACCAATGAGAAATCCTTCTGATTCTGAGGAATGTACTAAACTGCATAAAATTACAGTTAAGAACACCAGAAAATCAGGTCAAATAAGTGCATCCCCTGCTTATTTCTCAGGAATGCAGATGACTTGTTTCCATCCTGCTCTTGTCTATATTCCTTTAATATGGGAATACGTTTTTACATTTTACTTAAGTGAAAAAGAAGTTATGGGGCGAGAATTAATAAGTAAGAGGGCTCATTTTATATAATTATTTTTCATCTTACATAATTTAATCTACCCCTTCCTTGAACATTATTCATACTTCAACAGTGAATCACTTTAGGACAGAACATTCTCATTTGGAGTTCTACAGGAAAGAAAGAACCTAATTTCAAGAGGAAGGACTTCACAGCTTATTACTTCAAATGTGCCAGTGTTTGACACCCTGAAAAGTTAGCACCACTCCTGTCCCTATAGTATAATTTGAGCAACAAGACTGAGTGGGATATGTCTTGTCTAAGGTTTCCTGAGTCATGCATGGTAGAATTGGGACACAAAGCTAAATTTGTTTGCTTTGAAAATTGCACAGGCTTTAAATATTGTGCCATCCCAGCCCTCACTGAGGCAATTTATACTTTAGCTCTTGTGATCATCAGCCTAAGGTCCCACTGAGTTAAGGAGAGTCATTGACATCTGGGTTTCACTTTTCTACTCTGCAAAGTGCATAATGATAGCTAAAACACAAAAATCACTTTAGAGTTAAAATTATTGTTAGAATATCGCCAGTTTATAGTGATGGTGGGAAGTCCATGGTGATTACAACTGAGATGAACACATGTACAAAGTGAAGAATAATGTAAAAAGAAAAAAAAAGAGTAGATATATTCCATTGATTAAAAAAACACTGTTAGACATAAGATGGCAGGTTCATACCTGGACATAAGACATGTTAGTTGTCTTTCCTCAGCCAGCAGACTGGCTCATCAACACCTCAGACCAAATTTTGAGCAATTCAAAACAGACTGATGCTTATGTCATGAGCAGTCTTTATTCCCATCATCTTAAAAGAAATACTTTATTGAGTTTCTTTGTGCAAAGATTCCTTGGCATACCTGAGACCTCCCTGAGCAGAGGCTGTGACTCATGGAGATGAGTCTGAGAAGATGGCTCTGAAATGGACTTTAAAGAGCAGACACAGTATGAAAAAAATATAAAATGGGGCAACTTGAGATCATGGCAGAGTAGCTGGCTGAAGGCAAGCCACATCCCCAGGAGCAAGCAGAAGCCAGCTATCACCCACAGGTAACTCCACCTGCTCATCATCAGAACCTCTGGAATAATCATACATTTTTACTCCTGAGCTGGGTTGTAGGATGGGTGGAACATGGGGCTGGGTGGGAAACAGTGACCATGGAATGGCCCTTCTTGGGGGAGAGCATGAAGAGGGAGGACATATTCCCCAGTGGGCCCAGACCTGCATAGACTTCTACAGTGGGAGTGGAATACAGCATAGTTGCTGATTGACTCCTGGGATGGAATGATGATCAGATTACAGATTGTGCTGGGCATGATGGCAGGAGTTTGACAAGCAGGCACTTGGCACTATTGGAGTTTAATCAGGTCAAACCAAAGAGAAGCAGCAGCATGGGCTTCTGGGACTTGGTCTCCCCTCCCCACCTCCCCGGACTGAACTTTGAGACCTAAGCTCCTGGATTCCCTCTCCCACCTTCTGCCATCCAGATAAACAAGATCCCAAAGCTAAGTCCTACTGCAACCTAATGTGGGAGGGGAGTAGGCAACTGATATACAAAGGGAAGGCCATGCTGAGACATGGTTGGAGAAAAACAGCGATATGCCAAGTATCATGACACAGAACTGGAGGAACTGGCTGAGCTTAGATGAGTACTCGAGCAGGAACTCAGAGGCATTCACCACATAGAGGCAGGTCCAGCACATCAAAAAGATACCCAGGAACAGATGGAATGCTTCATTCAAAAAATGCTTAAAAAGCATTTGACAGGCCCTCCCTGGTGGCGCAGCGGGTTAAAGCACTGCACTGAGAAGCTTGAGCCACTTCTGCATGAGTTCGATTCCCGCCTGCCCCCGGAGGAGACCACATGGCGTGGCACACCTCTCCTGACCCGCCCGCTGCTTGCCTCAGCAGTGTACTTCGTCGATCTGCCTGTTCTGCACCCCACTCTGTCTCTGGTGAATCCTCTCACCCTCCGCATCTCTGGCCTGTACCCCAGTTCTATATGAATAAATAAATAAATCTTTAGGAAAAAAAAAAGCATTTGACAACTGTCAGCACCCACTTATGATAAAAACTCTCAATGAACAGATATTTAACTTATGATAAAAACTCTCAGTGAACAGGTATTTGGAGAGGTTCTTGTGGGGCAGGAGATACACTCCGAATATCTTCAAGGCTTTGAAAATGAGTATCCAATGTTTTACTTAGATTGTCCTCGATTACCAATAAGTGTCTTTCATCTTGGTTGCTTTTGAGTAGCAAAACAAGTATGATGAATATTTTGGCCTTGATCTTGTCATTTACTAGGAAATCATTTCCTTCATTAAATGCAGCAATGCCTGAATTCATTACATAATACTGACAGTCTGAAACACAATGCACTTTGAAGGATAGTCGATTTCTCTTTTGTCTTTTTAAGCCTGACTGCATAAGGATTTGTGGGGTTCACTTGTGTTTTTTGGAACCAACAATTTAAGACTGTTATTTAGATTCATCCCACTATTTTTGAAAGTTTGGGTATATCTCCCTTATCACTACAGCATAAAGAGAATTTCTACAAAAGATATGGTAAAACTCCCCACTTCATAACACATCATAGGGCAAGTTCATTTATCAAAAACAGTAAAAAAGACCTGCTGATACTAAGAATGCTTTTCCTTTCCATTTACTCTCTCTCATAGCTCCTGAAACTATGTGAATTCAATATTTAAAAATATTTTTCAACTGTAAGAAATGCTGGCATTCTTTCATCAAGATTTCTCTTCCTTAGTTAAGTTAGAACTGTGTTTCTTGGAATTTATCAAATCTTTTATTTGGCCTAAATCTTAAAGGGATAGGATGACAAAAATACATGCTCATAATCATAAAAGGTCATTTCATTCTGTGGAACAGATACTATGTTATATAACCAGTTGACATAGTTCATAGATAATGTCACACTATATATATTTAGTGTACACACTTAAAACTAGAACTACTGTGTGCTTCAGATGTAATTGTTTCCCCTTTGCTAAAATGAAGGCAAGCTATGAAGTTCTCTGTAACTCTTGTAGCTTGGGACATTTAAAAAATGTTCTTGGACTCCTGTTTCTTTTGCTGAAGAAATATGAAATGTCAACTCATCTATCCAATTTCCAACTTGTTTTCTTATACATATATAATATATATTATACAGCTTTGTGATGTTACATTTCTTTTTAGAATTGTCAAGTTTATCCATTTTGTGAGAACTTTATAGTTAATACTTTATTTTTTCCCTGCTTATTGTACTGGTAATTGCAGAACATTTGAGTGTCTACTAAACATCTCATGAATGCATTGAAGGAGTAATGAGCTTATGTTCCTTTCATAAGCACATCATCTATTCATAAAAAATGTGTTTACAGTTTAACTCACTTTATAAAATACATTAATTTTTATCTTTATACCTATTACATGTAGTATATTGTACCTAATATGTTATATCTAAAACATTGCATATAATACTCTTACTTTTTCCCAACCATTTTCTATAACTCCTGTGGCTAATCAACTCTTTATGATCAATTAGCTATTTTATCTCCCTTAAAGTGAAGAGATTAAAAAAAAAAATGGCTAAAGATTTGAAAAGTCAAACCATGAAAATTATAAACTATGTGGATACATTTTAATATAACTTTCCCTTAGCTTCTTCTTAGTTGTTCAAAAAGCATGGCATAGAATTAAGTAAAGACAGCATAAAAATTTTGGGACTATACACCAAATTATTTAATATAAATTACATATGAAGAATATTCCTGGAGAGAGAGCATGAAAAATTCTTGATTTCTTTTTTACTTCTGATTTTCATAAGCTATTTTTGGCTAGTATAAAATGGATTTAGTATATTATGGGTTAATATCCCCTAGTGTAAATTCTAAGAATAATAGACCAGCAAAGTACTCCATCTAGATATTAGATTGAAGTAGTCAGAATATGTGGAATAAATTGCTTGAGTAAGAGAAAATTATATAGTAATAATTATTATCAATTGCTAACATTTATTGAAATTTCATTATTGGCTAGGAACTATTGTAAGTTCTATGCATTTATTATTCCATTTAATCCTCACACCTATCCTATGAAATAGAGATATTATTACTTTCTTTCATAAACAAAAAAATTGCTGCATGAGGGAGTTTATTACCTTATTAAGTTTACACAGCCAGAACATGGTGGTTCAGTCTTTGCACTTGTCTTCAGAGGCCAGAACACTTAATTTCTACTCTGTTCCCCAGTTGTCACTGGTTGGCTAGAAATATATTCCTGGTCTTGGTGATTGAAATTTCTGCAATACAGTTTCATTTTTGTGTCTTAATTCTTTGCATAGCATTCAATTTTGCCTCCTGTGATGAGTTATCCATGTGTGAAGGTCATGTCTAGGATCTGTTTGTATTCTAGAAGTCCATATAAATAGCACATTAAGATGAACCAACAACTATCTTGAAAACTGACTACTGAAAAAAGTACCAATATTATTAGTAGTTTTTCAAGAAAAACATTAATAGTTAAAGACAGTTTTTTTTTTTTTTAGATCCTCACTGGTGCATTTTTAATTCAATGTTATGTGCCTTCTAATCCTAAAAGTATTTCAAGTGACCATCAACAGGTTATATTTGGTAATTACTATGTTGTGAAGACAGTATACTTTTGCTTTGGAAGCACTTGGGAAAAATCAGGCAACTGAATAAACATTAGCTCTAATTTACTACCAGAGCTTGCTGTGGCCTGAAAATCCTCACAAAAAGAAGTGAAGGAATGAAAGGGAACTTGAAAGATTAAGACAATTATAGTTATGAAACTGATTTGTATTGAAATACACTTTTGACATATTTCTCGTCTAAGTGGTAGTGGTTCCTTTACTGAATTTAAATATACAGCATAATTTAGACACTATGTTGGAAGTTAGGTGCTTGTTGGTAAACTTACCTTTAAAAGCAGAGAAATTGAAGCATAGAAATTGAAGTGTTTGTGAATTCAATTTAAATTAAGCCTTTGAAGATGGGTTAGTAAAATGGGAATTCTGTACTTAGATAAATGCATGGAGTTCAGTGTGGATTACTCAGATTGGAAAGCAGCAGCATCTTACATATACTACGTAGTTGTAGGCAAAAATGAAAACGAAATGTTATGTAATGAGTCTATGAGTCCTTCAAAAAACAAACAAAACAAAAAGCAATTGCTGTGACGTGTATGTCAAATGGCTCAGTGAAGCCTTAGGTGCATGCCTGCTTACAGTACTTTGCATTTCCAGGAAGACCATCAGTTACACTTGCCACAAGGCACCATTACTGTTGTATGTTTTCAGTGATGTTTATCCAGCTGTGTAAAAGCAGAGTAGGAATAATCAAAGACCGATATTAATAGGAAACATCTTAGTATCACATTAACTACTTAAATAATTAGCGTGACAGATGCAAGTAATGATTCAACGGATGTCAGAATCAAGAATGTTTATTGTTAACAATTAGATTAGCAGTACTGCCCATCCTAACCATTCATGACTTAAAAATCAGTTTATGGTTTTGCAGAACGATTCCTTAGGCAATCAATCTAGTCGGGGTCTTTTTGTTTTCACTGGGCATTTGCTTTCAAAACATCATAGCATTTACAGCAGGGAGTACTTTCTGGCATAATATATGGCGAAAGTAATAGATGATTGCAGGATTAATGGTTAGAAATAATTAAAATGACACTCCTAAGCTCGTCTTTTCAGAGAGAGAACTCCAATTAAGCCACATCTCCTTTGCATTATCACTTACTGCCAATTAAAGGCTGATGTATTTTGTCAGTTTTATACAGGCAAAGCTTTTAGTTTTTAATATACTCAAGAATTTACATTTTGGGAGATTATAAAGGACTCTGTCATTTAAATTTTATATTTCTATAAAAAAAACTATTCAAACCGTCTTTCTCCCACTTTGTCAATTCTCAAAATTGTCACTGATATCAAAAAAATGTCCTTTATTGTCATACCTATGTGATGTTTGTTAATGTTTAACATTTATATTTCCTCAGCATGTAATTATGTAAGAGAACAAAATTCACAGTAGTTAAGCCAGGGGTATAAGCATTCCAAAAGAAATTCTAATTTATGTACTCTACAGGCATCCCAGTTCTGCTTGGGTCAAGAGTCAGACACATTGCCTTTAGTCTACATTTTCCAAAGTAATGGAAACCTGGAAGTATGCATATTTATTATTGGGGGATTTGGTAGATTTAATATTTATCTGCAATAAAGGTAGAATGATTTTCAGAGGATTATGGACAGTAGGAAAAAAATATAGAGAGAGAATCTCCTAGAATTATACATAGATTTGACTTCCTTAACTACAGAAAATTGGTAGTACAGGAGTACTTGAGATGTTGCAGAGAGGAATGTTATGGAACTGGTCTCCAGATTTTACTACTTTGGACTCATTTCTTGAGTTATTTATTCTCCCTGGGAATCATTGTCCTCATCAAAATCTGATGATGATAATATGAAGAGATTGTTGTTGAAAATAGAGAAAATGCTTGCTAAGTACCAACATGACAAGGAAGAAAGATTAGATGTTTGGTAGCTGGTAATTGTTGTTGGGTTATGCCTCCCATTCTGTTGTTCTGCTAGCTAAATTATTACCAATCACAGATGTTTTTATTGCATCCCACCCAAATTCCTAGAAGAAGCTTGTGTGTTCTCAGAAAAACATTTCTGCTGTTTGCATATCAAAATTTTAAGCTAATCACTGTGGAATCTTTGGGAAAGATAAAGCACCATAAAACTAAAGATAAATGACTTGGTATCGCTAATCTCTTTGAAAGGCTGAAGTGAGTCCACTAATTCTGTGCTTCATTGAGTTTCATAAAATGATAGCAGAAGTGATCTATGAATATATTGCCTGAATGTTTAAGCTATTTGAGAATGAACAGCTTAATCCTCATGTTAATAGAATAGATACAGTATTTGAATGTAGTTACAGGAATGTTCTCTGTTGTTTCTTTACCTACTCTTGCTCAGTCAGTAGAACTCTTGTACTTGAAAGTAGATTATAGAATATCCTCTTTTTTGGACATTCTGTAAATGTTGGCTATTAGTATGCTCTTTGGCAAATGTTATAAATGATCCTATTGCTGCAGAAAATCCATTATTTTATTCCCATTAGCAAACAAACATTTTTTAAGTCCCTTATTTAAAAGGAAATCCTTCTCTAGCCCAGTTTTTCCTCCAGCCATCCACCTACTCTGTGCTTCTTTATAGAAAAGTTCCTCAGAAAATCGATCAATAATCAATGATTCTATTTTACCCTGATAACACTATATAATTTTGTGTTTGCCCTATATCCTGTATATTCACCCAAAGAGGGCTTAGAAATCACGCAAAACCTCCCTCTTGCCAAATTAAGTGGTCATCTCTTATTCTCATCTTACATGACCAGTTTCACTTGATGCAATATGAGTACTCTCCCTTACTTCCATCGTGTTCTTCACTTTGTTTTCTAGGTAATGGTCTTTATTTATAACACCAGTCATGTCTCTTCAGTTTCCCGTGCTAGTTTTTCATGATTTTTCTATGTAAGTGTCCAGTCCCTGGCCTTTCTCTCTTTTTTCTTTATGTTCCTTCATTCAGTGATCTCCTCTAGGAATGCCAGTGACTCACTAATGAGTATCTCTATCCTGAATTCCCTACCAAACCACACATTTGTTTATAAAACTGCTTAAGACCATTTAAGTGGTATCATCACTTAGATGAATATTAGTTCTCCTAGTTTGCTTTTCTCTGCCTTTCCTGTGCTACCACCTCCTTTTGAAGTATACCCCCATTTTAATAAAGAGAATTTCACCTTTCTTTCGATACCTTTGGTTTTCATCTCTCATATCCCACTTATCAGTAAATTCTATTGATTCTATCTTTAAAATACATCCAAAATCTGACCACTCCTTGCTGCTTGGAGTCAAGGCTATACCACATCCTGTCAACTTGTGAATTAAAACAACTAACACTTTCTGCTTCTGTGGCTGCACTGTTCTCTGCTCTTTCCATGAAAGCCTAGCTAGGTGCCTCTCTTCTGGGATCCCCTCAAGCTCTCCTTTGGCTTCCCATTTCCTGCAGTGAAGAATCTAAAGGCCTTGCAGTGTCTCCTAGGTCTGAAGCAATCTGTGCTCCCTACAGTGTCTCTTTAACCTCATTCCTTCTCTCTTTCTTACTAGGTTCCAAGCTCAGTGGCTTCCTAGTGTTCCTCAAATGAAAAAGCAGCCAAGCACTTCATTTCTTGAAGGCCATCTGAAGCACTTTTTCCATTGTCTGCCATTTCCCTTCTTTGAAAAACTTGTTTATCTTCAGGGAAATGGAAGCAACTATGGAGGAGTGAGAACAAAGTGGAGAAGAGGCTATTTAATTGTCAACTAGGGGTGGTTTGGTGATGGTGTGGTGTGTGAAAGCAATGGAGGGGGAGATCCTATGCTTCTGAAACACACAGAATGATGTAAACCAATATTACCTCAATTAAAAAAAGAAACTTTAAGAAAAAAATCAAATAAACCATTCAAATCTCCTTTCTTTCATATCTCTGTTCAAAAGTCATCTCTAATGCTTTCACTGACATCCTTTAAGAAAATATAACACTTCAAAATGATATGTCCTATTTTCCTCATTCTAATTTCTAATTTTCCACAAGTGTCATTTATCAACATCTGATGTATATGTTCAGTGTTTATTTAACTATTTATTTTTAAAGCTTTATTTATTTGTACCTACAGAACTGGGTTATAGGCCAGAGGTGCAGGAGTGGTGAGAGGAATCACCAGAGACAGAGTGGGCTGCAGAACAAGCAGATCAACAAAGTACACTCCTGCGGGGAGCAGCAGGCGTGTTAGGAGATGTATGCTGTGCCATGTGGGTCACCTCTCTAGGGGGATTGAACTCATGAAGTGGTTATGGCTAGCTTCGTAGTGCTGTGCTTTAACCTGTTGCACCACCAGGGAGGGCCCTCAGTATTTATTTTTAAATACTCTGTCTACCTCAATATTATATAAATTCTTAGTATGATTGGGCTTTATCTGTAAACCTGAAACCCTGTGCCTAAATACATCCTCGGAGTAGTAGGCATTCAACAGACATTTCGTAAATGAATAAATGATTAAGTCAATGCAATATAGATAGTTATAACCACTTAAAAAACTTAGGGGAACTGGAAAAAAGTTTTTTTAAAAAATGAGTTTTTTTATATAGACTTAAAATCTGAGTTAGGTATTAACAAGCTAAGGAAGTAGGAAGTGAGTGGTCCAGATGGAGGAAACCATGTATGCTAGAACAAATAGTGTGTTTGAGGAATTGAAAGAGTTTATTTTAGCTGAAGTGTAATTAAGACAGGGAGATGGGAGTTGGGAAGCTGTCCTTGAGTATGATCGAAGATGAAAGTATAAAGTAGTTCACTATGGGTATAGACCGGAGGTGTTGGGTGGTGAGAAGATTCACCAGTGACAGAGTGGGGAGTAGAACAGGTGGATCAGTTGGAATACACTGCTGAGCTTCACAGTGCTGTGCTTTAACTGGTTGTGGCACCAGCGCTTTTAAGGAGAGAAGTGATACACACTTCAGAAAGATCACACCTTACACCAGCTGCTCTGTGGAAAGTTGGTCTGGGGGAGAGAAGAGGAAGAAGGCAAAGGAGGTAACTACTGTAGGATCTAGGTGAGAACCATGCTTCTGACCTGGGGAATGGCAGAGGAGTCAGTGAATAGTGGGTGGTGGAGTCTAAAAAATTTCGGAGCTTGTAATTGATTGGATGTGGGGGTGAAGAGAATGGAAGGATCAAGGCCTTATCATATCTAAACTGTGTATTAATACTCAACTAGATTGAAGTGTACTATTTCCATACTATTTATATGTTGGAATTTCCAGGAAATTCCTGAGATAACTGTAAAATATGTTTCTGCAGTAAAATATGTTCCTGCAGTAACCTTTAGATATTTTCCGCACACAAAATTATGAAATTGTGGAGGGATATTTGTTTATAAAGAATTGATGATCTGTGATTTGTCTGGAGTAAAACCCACCAAGATTTATAATGCTCTTACTTTCTGCAAAGTGTCCTGCTATGAGACTACAAAAATATTTAAGACATAGTATTTTTCCTTAACGAATTAAGATAATAAAAATCATTGCTTTGGTCACTTGCATTTCAGTATTGTAAAATAAAAAAATGTGTTCAAAAAGTTCAGTTATTTTCCTCATTTGACTCAACTATGTGTATTTGTACTTTAAAAAAAAAAAATAAAACAAACCAACAGAGAAAACATAATAATTGCAGGTACTGTTCATTGAACTTAACATATGCCAACCATCATGTTAAGTAATTTACAGACATGTTATTTCCTTTAATTTTTATTAAATTCCTCTGGGACTAAGTGCTATTATTATTTCTGTATTACATTGGTTTCAGAACAAGTTCTCAGAGAGGTGAGGTAGCTTACCTATTATTATACAACAAGTAAATATCAAACTCAGGTTAGAATTTTCTATGTTCTGTAACTTCAACACCTGTGCTCTTCCCCACTGTGTCTGTGTGCCTGTTCTATGTTCATGAGAAGCTTAGAATTAATGTGGATTTGACGACAAAAAGAAGTGTCGAACACTGTTTTTATCCCTCAATGTTTGCAATAAGTACCCCCCCATGCCATTTCTGATTATAACTCCTTTCTCAATAATCTTCAATAATGTTTTCAGTGAGCTTTGCACCCTTCAGATTTATGCTTTCATCCCAAGCCCTTCAGAAGCTGCAGAGCTAAGCAATACTCATTTCATTCCTTTAATCTGACAATGTGTGATGTGGAAGTCAGCAATTGTATGGGGACTCTCAACTCGTAAAGTTCCTCACGTTAATTTTTTCCCAACTCCCACATTTTCATTGCATTTAATATGCATCATAAAAGTCTTTTTGGCAAGTTCATTACATGTGCTCTTTGATTGCAGTCAAAGCCTTTGGAATTGCTGCTAGGAATAGTGGAAATAATTAATAGCTTACATCTATGCTATTT
The DNA here is from genome assembly GCF_000260355.1 of Condylura cristata. Classification (NCBI taxonomy): domain Eukaryota; kingdom Metazoa; phylum Chordata; class Mammalia; order Eulipotyphla; family Talpidae; genus Condylura; species Condylura cristata. The sequence goes on from NW_004567122.1 coordinate 14,947,411, forward strand.
TTAGAACAAGTAACTGCAGTCACTCATTTCTCAAATAACTTAATTACTGTTAATCAGAGTATTAATATGGCTGGATTGCTGTGTAGTTGGTTAACCCCTGTCCACTCAGTACTTATTTCATTTTCTCTAGGAAAAAATAAATTAAGGTCTTTTTCAAATCAGAAATGATAAAGATAAGCTTTGGGTGGGTCTCTAACCTTTTTTGAAAGTATATAGTAATTTCACTGGAATACATTAAAGGAAATGTTGAAATTCATTTGTGACTGTTCAAAATTTTTGGAAAACATTAAGAAACTTACAGTGACAAATAGCCTTGTAATTAAAGTGTCTTTGTTTTTTATATTTGCTCCATCATTACTTCATTTAAATTGTTTCTTTGAGTAGTATCCCATTGCTAAAATTTTGATGCAATAGATCACTTTGGTGAAGATTACAGGTTTAGTGGTATTGGTATACCAAGGGATATTGCTGTATCACTTCATTGTTTAGGTCATTGTTATTTTTCTCAATATTATTTTTAATTTTTTAGCGTATAGATTTTGGAATCTGCTATTTGACTTAATCATGAATGCCCTAGGGATTTTGTTGCTTTTATATATTAAATTGCTTTTTTGAAATTTTATTATCTTATTTTTTTGTCACCAGTGCATAACAATCTGATTGAGCTCTTTTTTTTTTTAAAGATATAGAACTGGGGTACAGGCCACAGGTACAGGGACAGTGAGAGGATTTACCAGAGACAGAGTGGGGAGCAGAACAGGCAGATCGACGAAGTACACTGCTGAGGGGAGCAGTGGACGGGGCAGGAGAGGTCTGCCACACCATGTGTGTCCCCTCCCTAGCCGGGGATTGAACTCATGCTGAAGTGGCTTTAGCTTCTTAATGCTATGCTGTAACCCACTGTACCACCAGGGAGGGCCAGTGATTGAGCTTTTAAAATGTTAATCTTTTCTGCCATGATAATTTTACATTTTCATCCTTGTTTACATGCATTTTGCTTCCTTTTTTCTTACACTGGCTCTGATCTCTGATATAGAATTAAAGAGAAGTGGTATTTGTGGGTATTCTTGCTTTATTCCCAGTCTTAAGGTGTAAACAAGGAAGGTTTCACCATTAAGTATTACAGGATAATCAGAATAGGATTTTTTAAAAAGATGTTGTTCATCAGTTTGAAGATGTTCCATATTAGTCATCATATGTTGAGAGTTGTTATCATTAATTCATTTTGCATTTTGTCAAATGCTTTTTCCTACCTTTTGAAATGAGAGTATGTTTTTATTCTTAGTACTGTACTGGTATGCTGAATTACATACTAAATCATCTGAATGTGAAGCCAGGATGGCATGCCTAGCAAACTCTTACTTGGTTATGGCCCAATATGTGTTTTTATAGCTTAGGTTCTATTTGCTCAAATTTTAACAAGCCATTTGGGAGGGTATCTTGAAAGAAAAGCTGGGTCATTCATGACTTCTTATTGCCCACAGTGTGCTGCTGCTGTGTATGCTAATGTCACTAGGCAATAAGAATTTTGGGTCCACTATCGTAGATGAGGCCAGTTGTTGACCTAAATGTTATTATGCAGCACTGCTTGCACTATATAGGAAAGACAGTGGTTCGTAAGCTCACATTGTATCTTATTGTATTTAGGGAAAGAATTAAACTAGTAGTGAGCTTGTGTTTCACTAGATTTGCAGATAGTTAAATTAGTGGTAATTCCATTTGCTGTCATGGATGCTGGGAAGAGTGTATTCTCATATATTGTAGCAGATATATGAATTATTACAGCCGTTTATATGAGCAATCTGGCAGGATATGCAAAACTAAAATATACACATAAACTGACCCAGCAATAATACTCTTGAGAACCTATTCTAAATAATTTATGGCACTAGCACATAAGGGTTTGTGGTCACGTATCTAGTGCTCTACAGTTGACAATTGCAACAGATTGGAGGTGAAATTAATCCTACTTAAGAAGAATGATTGAATATTTTGTGGTCAATGTATTGCACAAAACATCACATATCCATTATAAGGGGTAGGTTAGAGTTCTACCAGTTGACTGGCATGATTTCCATGATGTATTGTTAGGGGAGAGATGCAAGAATGAACGTGACATGAAAACATGAAAGACAATGTCAAAAGCCCTTTGATCCTTGTATATATGCATGCAAAATATGAAGCTAAACACCTGGGCTTATTCACATTGTTATTTGTGTGTTGATCAGGCAAAGAAAAGAAAAAGTGGAGGCCAAAATAATACTCTTAAGAAACAAAAAGGTCCCAGATATAAAAATAACATGCTATATGATTCAGTTCATATAATATACAACTATATGCAGATAGATGTGTGTGTGTGTACATCCCAGAAAGAAAAAGCTGTTTTAAATTGTAGTCCCTGCTTAAGGATTAACTTGCTTCTTTTCAAAATTCATATGTTGACCCCTAGTCTCCAAAATGATTATATTTGAATGTGTGTAGAAAGTGAACAGATACAGAACAGATGCTCAGAGAGAAGCAAAGATGGAGAACAGATAGCCCCAGAGGAGATAAAAGACCTTTTTTGGCTTCAGTTTCTGTGTGGATTGGTGGTATCTTATTAGTATTTTTAGATTTTCATGAAATTTCATATATATTTTCAAGACATATCCTTTTCTGATAATTTGAGTTGAATCTCTTTATTGGAACCCAAAATCTATTGAAAATTCTTCAAGACTTACATTTGTTTTGTTGCAGAAAACAAAACAAATACCTGATTGCCATGGCTTACAAAAGCTTGGTAGACTTGCACACCTGGCTCCCAGAACCGCCCATGTGTCACCCTTCCTGCATACAAGGTCAAGGCCAACAGCAAGGCCTCTCATTCCCTGCAGTTTTCACATTCAAAGGTCAGTATCTCTGCTTCATTACTGCCGCATCATGAAGCTGTTACTGTCCCCTTCTGTTTGGCCTTGAGCTTGTAGAGAGTAGGGAGCAGTAGCCCCTTTAATTGAAAGATTAAATCTAAAATAGTAATTGAAATAAGTATTTATTTGAATAAAAGATCTGGTTGAAGAAAAGATTTCAGAACTGAAGATTTTTGTCAAATTTACAGAATAAAAGTTTACGTTCAGCATCTTTCCTTGGTGCCTATAATGAGATGGACATTTTGTTTAGGTTTTTTTTTTTCAGTCAAGACCTCAGTAATTTGATGTCAATGTTACCTAGTTTGTTTATTTACTTGTCTCCTGGTTTCTGCCTCATTATCTCTAATATATCTTGTATCTTCTGTTGAACTGAATTGCTTTCATCAGGATTCTTCCTGTCTAAGAGCCTGAAATGGCTCACAACTCTTGGTGCTCCTTAATGGGCTTGCCATTTTGTTAGGTTTACTATTTAGTACTTTTCTTATTCATTAGTTTCCCAGTAACTGTTGTTGACATTGTATTATACTTGCTATTCTCTTTATATATCATTAACATTTTACAATGATACATTGCATGAGCTGTTTAATCCACAAGAGAACCCCCCTTATATTTTAATTATATAAGTTTTCCCTGCTTTAGGGACAACTGCAAATCTTTCCTTTACCCTGAAGCATTTTCTGATCACTTAATCTCATATTAAGCTGCCCCCCTACCTTTGACCATTTCAAATAGATTCAGAGTTTATTCTACATAGTTTTTTTTTTTTTAAGATTTATTTATTCATACAGAACTGGGGTACAGGACAGAGATGTGGAGGGTTAGAGGATTCACCAGAGACAGAGTGGGGAGCAGAACAGGCAGATGGACGAAGTACACTGCTGAGGGGAGCAGCGGGCAGGTCAGGAGAGGTCTGCCGCGCCACGTGGTCACCACCAGGGCAGGCGGGGGTCGAACTTATGTGGAAGCGGCTTTAGCTATTTAGTGCTGTGCTTTAACCCGCTGTGCCACCAGGGAGGGCCTTATTCTACATAGTTTTTAGTTGGGCATCTGATTGTGAAAATAATAGATCCTCACTTATAGTATGGTTGGGAGGAAAACAGATCCAAGCCTTGGTGAGATGTCCTCATTAAGATCAATAGATAAGCTGCCCCCTGTTATCAAAACAATAGCCTGTGATGTATTCACCTGTTCACATTACTATTGAATTCTAAGTTCCCATGAGAAAAAGGGTAACTATAATATTATGACTACAAACGCTTTTTAAATTTTTTTATTTGTTCATATCGAACTGGGATAAGGCCAGAGATGCAGGACTGTAAGAGGATTCACCAGAAACAGAGTGGGGCACAGAACAGGTAGATTGACAAAGTACACTGCTGAGGGGAGCAGTGGGCAAGACAGGGTGGTCTGATGTGCCATATGGGTCACCTCCCTGGCCAGGGATTGAAGTTGTGCCGAAGCCCTATGTTTAACTTCATAGTGCTATGCTTTAATCTGTTGCTCCATCAAGGAGGGCCCCTACAAACACTTATTATATTAGATCTTTGTCAAAGCTTTGTTGCTCTTGAGCAAGGCTATACCCTTGAAGACATATTTTGGTGACTGTACAGTATGTCGGAGTCCCACATTAATTACAATTTCCTTTTTTTTTAAAGTTCTCAGAATGTAGGTAATCAACATCCTTCTCTGAAACCCAGCTATAAATTATAATACATTAAAAAAAAAAACAGGAAATGATTGCTATCCTAAAAAAAAAAAAAAAGCATTTTGCTAAAACATTTGTGCCAAAAGTTTGCAAAATATAGAAGTATGACTTGAGAAAGGAGGCCAAACACAGATTATAAGACTTCAGCTTTTCAATTACACAGTTTTATTGATAGTACTTATAAGTGTTCATAAAGGGAAGAAAGAGGAAGAAACTGGACATAATGTTATGTTAGATGGTTTGGGTATATAAGCAAAGGCGAATACGTTAATAATAATAGTTTATGTCTGTGCGTGTATGGACTTCCCTCTGAGCTGTAAGAACACATATTGCCTCCTTTTCTGCCAAGAAGTGTGAAGAACAAATTAGGACAGTTATAGCTGTATCTTTCTACCTCTGCTTTCACCATACATGGCTGTTCATTCAAAAGCCAGTGTTTTGTTGCCTGCAACCTGTAGCATAACAAGGCACAACACGGGGCACACCTTCAGTAAACACCAGCACATATTCTGAGTTCCTTTTGTGTGTCTCTTACAAGATAGGTGCATGCACATACATCATTGACATTTAGCCACTCTGACTAGATAAGGCTATAGAGGTTGTTCATGGCTTTGGTTCATTCTGACTGATCAGCAAATGGGCTCCATTATTTATTAAATATTTTGACAGTTGACCCCACGCATAAACTCAAATCATTCGAACATTACTTGTACACCAGACCACAATTTTCATATACCTTGCCAAAGTACATGACTTTCTGATTAACACAAGCCATGCACATACATTCATGGACATGCTTTTTTAAAAAGTCAGGAAGCATTCCTATTCCTTGTGCGTGATCATGTGTGGGTGTGTGTTTGCATGTGCACATATGTATCAGTGAGTGTGAAAAGAGGCACCTAGGGAATCAGTGGGAACTATCTGGACTTCCTGACAGCCTGTTTGGAAAATATACCTCAAGGGTCCATCACTACTAATGTGCAGTGATCAGCATCCTAAGTATTACAGAGAAGAAATGAAGCTCTTTCTGGAGTATATCTGATTACCCAGTCTCTACTGCAACTAGAAGTGGACATGTGACAAATTTTATATTAATTCAATATTATCAAAATTATTGGGGGTGCTGGAAAATCCTTTCTTGGTCAGAGGAATGTATGTGTCTGATACCTTCCACTTGCCTATCATTTTTGCAGTGAATATGAGCTTAGTTCTCGGGGTTTCAGCAATTATGTTGTAATTATGATGGGAAAGCAGATTCCTCAAGGGATGTAGAACAGAAAGGTATATAGAGCTTGGGTGTTTGATGGTACCTTCAAAGACTTCCCACTTCCAGATTTTTCTTAGCAAAGAAAACAAAAGGTTTTTATTGCTTGTCCTAATATCACCTGAAGCCCTGTCTGTATGTGAGTAATCTTTTACTTGTCACCAAGTGTACTTCTGATACACACTCTGCTGATAGACTCACAAGTACCCATGCCATTTTTCTTATGATGTCACCTTTCATCACCTATATATATATATATATATATATTTAAAGATTTATTTATTTATGCATACAGAACTGAGGGGTACAGGCCAGAGGTGCAGGGGCGGCGAGAGGCTTCACCAGAGACAGTAGGGAGCAGAACAGGCAGATCGACGAAGTACACTGCTGAGGGGAGCAGGGGGTGGGTCAGGAGAGGTCTGCCTCGCCATGTGGTCTCCTCCGGGGCAGGCGGGAATTGAACTCATGCGGAAGTGGCTTTAGCTTCTCAGTGCTGTGCTTTAACCCACTGCGCCACTAGAGAGGGCCCACCAATATATATTTTTTGCTGCTTCTTCAATGAAGAACTTACTTGGAAGTGGTTATACATAACATATATGCATATTTAGTATGTATGTGTTTTTATACTCAATATTATTTGACTATTAAATAATCAACATTATTGAATATATGAAATCTAGTTGAGTTAAATAATTTAAATTGAACTACCATTTCTTTATTGTCTTTTACTTGATTTTTCTGTGAATCTCTTCTTGCCCCTCTTCTTGCTTTTCTTGTCACTTGTAATGTAGAAATATGTCATGGACACAACAGTCCCTGGATTATTTTCAGATAAAGCGACTTTCCTGTTGGTAAGATTGAAGAATGACATGATTGTTTTATGCCAATGTGTTTACATATAAAACCTTTTAACAAGTTCCAAAAGGATGTGTGAAGTGAAAGAGCAATTTCATATATTTTAAAGATAGGACCTTAATCTGTGATTTCCAAACTCTTTGTTATCACACTCACTTCAGATTGTCCAAAGATGCAGTGCAACCTATTCTTCAAACAATTTAAAGTATCAGCAATAAATAAAGCACAACAGATTTTACTCAAAGATTGCAGCTGCTTCATAGTTCATTTAGATGTTTTTTCTCCCTGTTCCCAATTTTTAGAAACTCAGCAGAAACTTTGAATCATCTCTTTTGAAAATATCTATCATATGGTAGCTAGAAGAAAAGTTTTGCCATACCTGAATTCATTTATTAACCTATTCATTCAGTGACACATTTTAAGCACCACCATCATCCAGGTATAGCAGTAGAGGCATCTGATCTGTTGGTGCTAAGGAGTAGTCAATCGTGAATGTAATGAGCAGGTTAAAGCTCTGAAAGGTTTCTAGAGGATTCCAGATCTGTATTGTCAGGGAGAGCAGCTCTGAGGAATAATGTTTTTGATACTTGTATGAGTTTCTTATTCTCCCTTTGACAAATGTATGTCTTTAAATTATCACCTTAATGTTCTGGAGGTCAGAAGTCCAAAATAGCTAATAATAGGCTAAAAGCAAGATGTCAGCAGGGATGCATTCCTTTCTGGATGCTGTAAGGGAAAATATGTTCTCTTGCTTTTCCAGTTTCTAGAGACTTCCCCATTCCTTGACTGGTGGTTCCCTTCTGTCTTCAAAACCTGCAAGACTGGTTGAGGTCATTTTCTTACTCTGACTTTCCTGCCTGTCATTCTTACTCTAAAATGGACCCTTCTGATTATATTGGACCCATTCTTATCCTACAGGATTCACTGTCTTAAAGTCAGCTGGCCAGCAACCCTGCTTCCATCTACAGCCTTAACTCCTCTTACTCTTTAACATAATGTATTCACAGGCTCTTGGGATTAGGACCTGGCTACCTTCTGCAAGGGTATCATTAGTCTTTTGAACAGGAATCATCTAGGTTCTAGGTAATGTCTAGAAGGGTTTGAAGAGGATTTTAAGTTCTGTATACAAAATAACAGTAGAACAACTTGTGCATACAAAAAACTGTGGCACATGCAGTGAGAGCCCAGTATAGAAAGTCTGCCATAGGAGGTGAGTTTTCAGTGATTTCTGCCAACATTGCCCCCTTTAGAATCTCCACTTAGCTCACGGTTCCTTTGTAGATATTTTCTACCATACATTGCAAATTCTTGCTAAGCAACTTCCTATTTGGTCAACAACTTAAGAGGAAATTTATGGATTTATTTTTTGGGTGGGGGGGGCTCTTTTTCTCTATACCCAGATCTTTAAATGGTGGTCAGAATAATCTCCCACAGATGTCCACACAGAAAAGCTGGAACATCTGTAGATATGGCAGTGGGAAAAAGATATTTTGCAGATGTAATTAGGCAACAGAATTTAAGTGGGAATGTATCCTGAATTATACAGATATACTCAATCTAATCATATGAGACCTTAAATTAGAGCACTTGATTAAAGATTTAGATATAAGACCTGCAACAGTAACATGCATAGAAGAAGAATTTGATGATATGTTCCAGATAGCAACAGTAAAGATATTTTAGGTGACTCAACTGGCATTTATAGAAAGGTTGTACTTAAGCTTAGGTAATCTCATTCTTACAGTGTCATTTTTTTTTAATATAAAACTTTCTCCTTCTAGCCATAAAATATAATTTAAAATCAAAAGATGTAATTTATATTGCATGTTTACATTTTCTAGTATCTTTCAGGTTTAAGAAATACTGTGCAAACACTTTAGTTTTGCTTTAAGCAATTTGTCATTGCAAAAGCCATTTTTTCTGATTATTGGAAGGTGGTTTCCATTAGTGTAATGACTAAGCTTTTCAAAATATTCATTGGGAGGAGGAAAATTTACATGTTGTTGATAATAGACCTATTCTTCAAAATGCCAAAGGAAATTTTGCTATCTGATGAACATTTTATTAAACAGTAGAGTTGAATAATAATGCAAGTGACCTTTTCTCTTCATCTAGGATTCCAGTTTTTTCAGTTTTCCTGATTAAAATACAACCGCAAGTATTTATTGGGGATAACCCTAATTTCCTTCTGCCCTTCATGTTGTTTTAACTTTGCATATGAGTTAAATATGTTTTGCTTATGGAATGTTTAAACTTTTCAGTTCTGATTCACAACTTTGCATTCTAAAAAGGAGCTTAGACTGCATTTAGAAATTTTGAAATATATCATACATGGTTTTGGAAAGGTGTGGGGCTACTGCTAAATTAAATATGTGGCCAGTTTCCAAGTCATATAAGAAATAAATTCACTGGTAGAAATGATTTTTGCTTTCAGACAATCATGGCTAAGTGTCATTTATTTAAATATTATCTAGACCTCTATGTTTTTTGTAGCACATACACATTGACTGCAAATATTCAGGAAGGAAAGTGAATAATGATTTTAAAAATTAATATATTTCTCTATTTTGTTATGAATAGTCTACTATAAGTATGGAGCAAAAAAATATTTAATATGTGACAACAACTATAACCTTACAAAATGAATCATTTTGTGCTATTCTGATACCACTCGACATTTGGAATTTTATTCCAAAGTCCTAATTTTTGACCCTGCTTTAATAACAGATTTCACAGGAAGTAATATAAAAGTTGAGTTTATTGCTTAAGTAAATGCATATATAGGGTAGGACTACTTTTGTTTTACATTTTTAAAGAGATAGTGTTATTCATTAAAAGGAAAAGTAAGGAAGGTAAATGAACTTATTAGTTATAAAAGCTTGTTTTCACCATTATTTACCATAATAGTCTCCTCTATTTCCACAGGGTAATATGTAACTTTCTGAAATGTTATCTGTAGTTAATTACATGTTTCTGCATGCAACCCATTATAAAATTACTTCTTTGTTATTATAGCCAGCATTAATTAATCTACTAATAAAATGTTAAAAGGTTTATAATCTTGAAACAGATTCTCTTGATATGTGGCTTTTATATGCAAAAAGAAAGATTGTAAAGTATTGGTACCTAAAGAATGCCTGTATCCAATTTCAAGAAGAGTATTTCAGGAAGAATGCAGTATTTATTTGGAAATTAAAAACACATTTCAATTAGATGAAACACTATATATAGTGTCTGAAACACTATATACACTATGTTCATGTAATTATCTTACCAAATTGGTTACCTGTTGAACACATCTTTTTAAAGCTGAGTTAGGGGTTATTCTGTGTAGTTTTTTATTTTTCAATACTTTTTTTTTTAAATCAGAGCTAAAACAGAGAATTGGAAATGCCAGACTTGGAAGGAACTACAAAAACCAAATACATCAACTTTACCATTATTTATTGGCAGTCTTTACTAGGGAATTTATTAGGGAAAGTCTTGTTGCTGTTGCTGACATTAAAGCAACTATACATATTTCTACTCTGAATATCATCTACAAGCACCCTGATGCCAAATTCTCTCTTCTCTATATTAAATTTCCCCCGAGTGTAGCCTACGTGGCAAATGAATGAGACTGAGAACAACAGGACATAGGCCTGGGTGTAAGGAGGAAATTCTATACCAGAAGACCTCATCTGAGTCATTCTTAGTTTACTAGGAAGTTCTGAATTTAAAGAATAAAAGCAAATTTTGCCCTGTATAATGAAATATGATAAATGATTACTGATTTAGGGTATGTAGAAAATGTTTAATTTCTCTCTGTTGTTTTCCTTATCTCATGCATTAAATATTTTTGGTCTAATTAATTTATAGCTTGTAGCAGGCATTTTTGGGTCTGTACAGCTAGACTCAAGAGAGTGGTCTGTGGTTTCCTTAGTGGGCTGAGACATTGTCATGAGTGAGTCCTCTCAGCGATGAAGATCAAATATTTGCTGAGGGATCAGGTGGGCTGCAGCAGGGCCTTTGATGAATTCTTGATATTCTGTCGAAGCACTTTGCTATTCTGGGACATTTTTTCCTTCCTGTGAGTGACAAATTTCCTTTCCTTTGAACAATCCACCAGGCAAAGGCTAATTCCTCTCCTGTATTAAAACTTATCCCTTTGTTACTTCCCAGAAAATATTTTTCATATATATTTATTGACTAAATCTATAATATAAATAAAAGCACAATGGGTTGGACAGCTGAGCAATTATTACATAAAAGTAGTTACTATAAGGGCTGTGCAAGACTTAAAGAGCACATTATGCTCAAACAACATTGTTTGAGAATGTATGGGTAAAGAAGGCTAAAAATAATTTTAGATTTATGTTTCTGTCCATAATGAAGAAACAAGAATCAGATTAGACTTGTAATATAAACAATTATAAACTGGACAAAACATAGAAAACATGGTTTTGAATATTGAGAACCAGCAGTGACGAAAATGATTCTCCAGAATGAAACCAAAGAAGAATCCAATCCCATTGGCTTTCTGCCTAGAGGTAATTTTTATGTCAGGAGTACTGAAAAGGGGGGACAGAGCCTACATGTACAGATGAATTGAGGAAACATTTCTGAGATTGACTCCAAGATCTATCAGCTTGAAGTTGTGAGATACAGATCCAAAAGGAAGGGAGCAAAGTAGAAAAACTAGTTTTGAAAATCCCCTTGGTGCTTTGCTGAGTAGTGAACCACACATACATGGAAGGAGGCTCCAGGAGGCCAAACAACTAACAGTGAATTGTAAGCAGAGTAAGTCTAAGAATTCACATTGAAGAAAAATGTTTGTTCTGACCATCCTGAACGAGTCTGTGGTTACCTGCTGCAGGTAGTAGGATGACTGTAGAGGACTCTCAAGGGCCCCAGGAAAAGCACAGAGCTCTCTAGAGGGAAAACTACTTGGAAGCAGCACAAGCAAAGCTCAAAAATAGGTCTCATAGGTATCTTCAGTATCTACCCCAACAGCTCAACACAATTTAAAAAGGACCTTAAAACCCTCAGACTCTTGACAATGTAATGCTCATTTATCCATAATTCAAAAAAATATTACTGGATTTGCTGAAATTAAGAAATTTCAGAGTGGAAGTTGCCATGAAATTTCTACCTGTTTTTTTTTTTTTTAAGATTTATTTATTTATTCATACAGGCCAGAGATGTGGAGGGTGAAGGACCCCACCAGAGACAGAGTGGGGAGCAGATCAGGCAGATCGATGAAGTACACTGCTGAGGGGAGCAGCGGGAGGGTTAGGAGAGGTCTTCTGCGCCATGTGGGTCACCTCCAGGGCAGGCAGGGATGGAACTCAGGTGGATGTGGTTTAAGCTTCTTAGTGCAGTGCTTTAACCCGCTGTGCCACCAGGGAGGGCCCTCCACCTGTTTTTTAAAAGACTCTAGAAAATGTGTTCTATCAGGAGAAAGTGTGTGTTCTCTTCGTGAAGAAAATTAGCCAATAGGATTAATTAATGCTTGTCTGAAAATAATGAACATGCATGTCAAAAGATTTAAAGCTGTATATAAGCTCTTAGAGGGGAAAATGTATAGAATGAGAAAACAAAAAAAATTAAAATAAGCAATAAATGTCTAGATTTGAAAAAAAATAATTTGAACAGAAAGGTACAGCAATATCAGTGATCCAAACTGAAATATACACTTGGGCCCTCTCTGGTGGTGCAATGGGTAAAAGTGTACTACTAGGAAGCTGTCCGCAGCCACTGCAACCACCAAATTCGACCCCAGACAGGGAGGTGACCCACATGGCCTCGTAGACTTTTTCTCTTGTGCCCACTGCTCTCCTCTGCAGTGTATTTCAGTAGATTTGCCTGTTCTACTCCCCACCTTGTCTCTAGTGAAACCTCTTGCTCATCGTACCTCTAGCCTGTACCTCAATTCTTATATGCATAAATACATAAATCTTAAAAAACAAAACAACAACAAATACCCAGTGGAACAGAATTTAAGAAATTAGTAGAGCTTCAGTTACTTGTGGGTTAATGTCAAGCCATCTAACATATAGGATCTCAGAGGCTGAAACATTTGAGAAATAATACTCTGTCCCTAGATCCCAGTACACTCTTCCCATCATCCCCCACAACCCAATTAGGAAGTCAGGTCCATGGCATGCTGGGAGTTGTAATTTTGATAGCTGAGATCTCTTCAGTGTAGAGAAGATAGGGGGGTAGAGTTGGTTAAAAAAAATTAATAGTCAAGGAGTGCTAACATTCACATTTGGTGTTTGATTGAATCATTATTTTATTGCAAAAATGTGAAATGTGTCCATTTCCACAAAAGTATTTGTTTGGACATAGGCAATAAAAACATTTACTAGTATTTTATAAAATTTTAAGTGTGTCAGAACCTTTCTTTTTGAAATTGACTTTGAGGTAGTATATGTAAAATTTTATAAAATTTTAAGTGTGTCAGAACCTTTCTTTTTGAAATTGACTTTGAGGTAGTATATGTAAAATTTTATAAAATTTTAAGTGTGTCAGAACCTTTCTTTTTGAAATTGACTTTGAGGTAGTATATGTAAATGATTGTTACACTGTCATCAGTCTAAGTAACCTTTGCATATTTGAACATTTCTAATGGTTTGAGCTTTATCGGTGAGTTTCTACAGTAATTTATGTTGGGTTAGATCAATTTCTGTCATTTTTTTTTTAATTCTTTGCAGAGATCTTATCATGTTATTTAAAAGAGTAGTATTTGAAATAGAATTATACAGTTTGGTCTTATCACTAGCTAGGTAGATGATGGATAGGTAGATAGTTGGGACAGACAGAAAAGAAGGATGAGAAATCAGTAGATAGCTGCATAAAAACTGCTTAGCACATTGTATGACACATAGTTTACCCTCAGTAAATATTACTTGGGTATCATTCTACAGAACTTTGTTATTACCAGTTATAATATGCATTGTGGTGAGGTGTTAATATTAAAAAAATTAAAATGTTATTGGGCAATCATTAAACAAAATATTTTGGAAATGTCATCTGAGATCTCTTACTGTGATTTGTTTTGTTTTCCTGAAAATAAACATTCTATATAAAAGAGGACTATGCCTCAGATAGTTCAACAGCTGCGATAGAGTATATATAGTTAAAATATGTTTGCTAAGATAATTTTCAATTTAAGATTTGGAAAGGTTATGGCAGAATTATAGTTGTCAAGTGGTGATTTTCAATAAGTATTGTAATTAGCATGCATTCCTTCCAGAAACTGTTTTTTAGCAACAGGCCATGACTAACTTGTGTTTACATATCACAAGTGCATGTTGGAAATAAGTGTGCATTTCTTTTCAGAATAAAAAGAGAAGAGAATTGGCTCAAATCGCTCTATTAATTAAAAGATCTTATCAGGCCATATGTCCTCTATAAAATGTTGGTTTGTATTTTGCAGAGAATACGGTTCATGGATGATGTTTATGTCCCATGCTAGTATTGTGCCAGTTTGTAAAAACTACTGGAGAGTTCTTCTTTTCTCTGGTTTCTGCAAAAAGGAACCACCAATCCCACTTGGTTGAAGTGTGTAACTCCTCTGATAACATCCCGCATTCAGGGGTGTTGTACAGGAATCTCCACCCTTCATTATCAGCAGTAGAGGACCAGAGTGAAGTGGACCTGATGTTTCTAGAAACTACTTGGGACCCACCCCATATTCTAGTCTTTACTGTCTTTCCTTGCTCATAGCCCCTTGCTTGGTTATTTATTGCTGTGCTTGAGCTTTCATGTCTGTCTTTGGTTTCCTTTGGTTTGGGGAGCTTTCTAGACTTCCTTCTTGACTTTTTTTGTTTTAACTATTGGCACATTGGGTTTGCTGAAGCCAGTTTTTTCCATCTTTAGCTTCAGGGTGCAAGCAGCTCTCTGGGCAAGAGACAGCACCTCTGCCACATGAAGATTGGGAAGTCCCAGATTATCAGGAACTTAGTTCCAGTTTTTCTAAACACGTGGCTCTCTTGAATTTATCAGCCTCATAAAACACATTTATTTTTCTAATCTTTGACAAAAAGTCAAGGCAGTATTTTTTCTTTTAATATGTGAGATTTTTCAGCTAAAGACTGATCATTCTTTTACTATCAATTTTCAGTTTCTTCCAGTGAGGAACATCTGTGTGTTTATTGTTGTTGTTGTTGTTGCCTATCTGTATTAACTAGTTAAAAAACCTCGTTGAGTGAAAGATTGATTGTAGCCACAGTTAACACTGATTTGATAAGAATTTTGTAGCTCCTAAATTTGCGAACAGCTCATATTAAGATTAGACTTGGAAAAGAGGGGCTTCATTTGCAAGGAAAATACTTTGCTTTATCAGCTTACCAAGTGTGCAAGTGATGAGGTAATGATGACATTGAGTACATCTATATAAGATGATTCTTATCAATTTTCTTGAAGATGGGAAAAAAATCAGTGACCTATTACAGCTCTCTGAAGTGGCTTCTTTGTGAGTAGATTTCATTGATATTTTTGATACAGTGCCTCTGAGTGAATATCTGGCTACTAAAAGTCTGAGTGCTGCATTAATTTTCAGTTTAATCCAGGACCTCATATTGAATAAGAGTATATAGTGTTGCTGACTCGTGTAATTGCTTAATGGATCCCCACAGACCTTTATCTAAGAATTCCTACTTTTTCTCAGAAGTTACTTCTAGCTGCTATAGCCAGACAAGTCATGCTTCCCTCACTCTGACTCATAGGTCATCCCCTGAAGGAATCAAAACAACTTTTCCATGTGCATATATTCTACCTCAGAAATACTCAAACCACCAAAAATGTTGCCACTTCATAGTGGTAGGAGACAACTTTCTGCACTTGCTTGTTTTCAAAGGGCTGGCGTTCCTCAGTTAGGTGGATACATAAATCATTGCTGATAAGTCAGGTTCCTAAATATTCACATTGTTTAATCTCACACCCTCCAGCATGTGGGAACTAGAGCTTGAAAGTTATTTGATATTTGCACTCCCCACACCCCTGCATCATCAATAAAATGGTTCAACCTGATATTAAGGTGCATCAGGACAATTAAGATCTCTGTGAACTGTATTATGATAGAAGATATGAGAATTAATGTATCTTGTGGCATAAACAGTTAATGTTTACTATTGTCCTTCACATGAGAAAGCAAACTGATTTTGACCAGTTTCACTGATAGGAATGATAGAAGAAAGCATTAACTCAGTCATTAACTGCAACATTAAAAAGTCTCAGTTTTCCCTGTTCTTTGTACATAATTACTCTAAAAAATGACTGCCCATTATGAAAATTTCATCCATCTTGCCTCGGATGGTCAAGTAATGCTACATATCCTTATATATTCCAGAATTACACTGTTCCCTTAAACATTAAGGGATTCATTTTCGCTGAAGTAATCTTAGTTTTGCATTTAAATTGCTTTTGGTTTTTTGACCATAACTTGATTTTTTTAAATAAACTTTTTAAAAGAATTTTTGATTCACAGAAATCTTATAAAGTTGCACAGAGAATTTTGATAGCCCTTACTATTTTCTATTTATTATTATCTATTGTTACTACCTACTATTATACTACTACTTTTGTCAAAACTAAGAAGCTGACCCTGGGACAGTAATCTTAAATAAAATCCAGAGTTTATTTGAATTTCATTAGCTTCTCCATTGATGTCTTCTTTCTATCCCAGATCCAACCCAGGAGGGCACATGGTATTTAAGTCTCATGTGTCCTCAGGATCTTTTGTTCTGTGATGGCTTCGCCATCTTGTTTCTAGTCACCTAGACAGTTGTGAGGAAGACTGTCGAGGTATATTGTAGAGTTGTTCTCCAATTCTGGGGTTGTCTGATATTTCACTCATGATTAGATAATGGTTACAGGTCTTTGGAAGCATGCACAAAGATAATTTTTGTTCCTTTCATTTTAAATCAAGGGCACATGCTATCTGTTAGAGACCAATGATGATAATTAGTTTCATCACCCAGCCTGGGCACAGTTTGTTGTTTCTTTACTGTAAAGTTACTGTTACTGTTTTTCCCCCTTTTTAAAAAGATTTTATTTATTTATGCATACAGAAATGGGGTATAGGCCAGAGTGCAGGGCCGGTGAGAGGATTCACCAGAGTCAGAGTGGAGAACAGAACAGGCAGATTGACGAAGCACACTGCTGAGGGAGCAGTGGGCGAGACAGAAGAGGTCTGTGGTGCCATGTGGGTCACCTTCAGGGCAGGGATCTAATTGGCACTGAGGTAGCCATGGCTTGGCTTAGCCTCCCAGTGCAGCACTCCAACCTGCTGCACCACCAGGGAGGGCCCTGTTTTTCCCTTTTCTATAACTTATTCTTTGTAAGCAGATCACTAGTTTAGCAACTCTTTGGATAGAGTTGTTAAACTACTTCCTTCAAAGGGGACTACCTACATACAGATTTTGCAGTTTTTCTATAGGAACATTTGTCTATTATCCCCATTTGTTTACTTATTCAACCTTTTATGTATGGTAATATGAACTGATGCATATTTATTTATATTTTGAGTTATAATCCAATATCATAAATATTTTTATTCTGAAATCCTCTCACAGTCAAAATAATATTACCGATTGAGTTATTCCTGATAGGTCCTTTGTCTAGTCACACCAGATCCTTTGAAATTGGCCAGGTCTGCAGTTTCTATGTTACCTCGGGTATCAGATTCTTAGCTATGATTGGATTTGTATTCTGTGCCTGGAAATCTGTCTGTATAGACTCAACAGGTACACATTACCTGCAAGGGTAGAAGCCTGAGATTGCATTGTTTTGTGAAACCTGCAAAACTTCTTTCCCTTTCTGGTATTGTGACTCTTCTTCCTCTGCTGCTGCTTTAACCTTCTGGAGCAAAATTATCAACTTTGAATTACTGAGAAATAATGTTAATTAATTTACCTGACAATAGTTCTTTATGATTGCTTTTTACTAAACCATATTGTTGTTCTAATTGTATATATAAGCACATAATTTTTTCTACCTGGACTATACTTGAAGTATTGTTGTATTACTAAGATTAACTTGTTTTAACTTAACCATGTCTGAGTATCCTGAACTTGTAATTAAAAAGTATGGATTGTTTGATAGATGTTTGAGTAGCTTGAACATAAGTAGATGGTGTATGAAAACTTATTTTATGTTGAAGGGCATGCTTCTGTTGAACATCTCATTTTAAGATAGTTACATGGATAATATGTTAATGTGAGAAAAGTGCAATTGTTTGTTGGCTTTTAAGCTATATGGAATAGTTTGAAGTTATGAGTATTAGAGTTTTCTAAACAGCTTAATTTCAGGTTTTGGTGATTTTATTTTTACAAAAATCTCCCTGGTACCTGTGAGATTTTGAGCAAATATATATCTATATATCTGTAGCTATAGCTATGTATATATATATATATATATATATACACACACACGTATGTATGCATGTTTGTATGTGTATTCACACACACATCCTAGATTTTGAACGAATATATGTAGATGTTCTATTCACATCTCATTCATTTCTCACAAAGGTCACCCTTCCAAGTTGGTGGAACTTAGAATGAATAGCACTTCAGAATATTTGGTTTGAACCAGCTTTTTTTTCCTGTTCTTTTATTTGTCATTTCAGTAGCTTCTTCACTTTGGTATCTTTAACCAAAGATATGGAAACTAGATAAAGCAATAGTCCTGAAATGAATCTTTTAATTCCTCTCCTGACTTCAACTTCTACCGTTAGTGTGTTGTCTTATGTGTTTCCTGGCACAGAGACAGGAAAGCCGATACAAACAGACAGAGGGTAGAATTCCATTAACATTTGTGTATTTTAAAATCTTACATAAAACACCTTATTATTGTTAATTTTACATATAATCATTACTATCTTTGTGAATGTCAGATTTTTTTTTTCTGTAAAATGGTATTAATACCTATTTCCTAAGGGAAATACCAGTGGAGCTAAACTGCTATTGTAAGCATTCACCATTGGTATAAAAATATTTATTCCTTTAAAATTTTATTGTGCATAAAATTCACAGATTGTTATATTGTGTAAAGTCAAGAGACCATACCATACAAGAATTCCAAAAGAAAGGTCAAATACAACCCAAACTTTGATATTAACTTTGTTAAAAATGTGTCACTTTACCTCCTGTGTCTCTCACTTATATCAATTTCCTAATTGACTATTCTAAGGATCAAATCAATGTGTTTTGAAAAATTAAATTTATTTAAAAGTATCTATTAATTGTGAAGACATTTTGACCAAGGTTTCTAAGTTGCAGCATAGAACAAACTAGGAGAGTCAAACTCCATTAACATTTGTTTATTTTAAAGTCTTATATAAGATACCTTATTATTGTTAATTTTACATATTTTTGTGAATGTCGGTACATTTTTTTTCTTTTTCTGTAAAACGGTAGTAATTCCTATCTCCCAGGTGTTTTGGGGAGGTATAAATATAGAATTGGTAAAAATAGTAAATGGCTTATCTAAAGATTTCATTATGTGATATGCTTTCATTTCTCTTCCTGGTCCTCTAGACATCTCAAGGTCATCTTTTCTAACATCTGTTGTCATAACCCTTTACCTTATGTTACTTGTATAATAAATGACATCAATTATTTATAGGGGCTTTGATAATGGCCTGGAAGTTATGAGCTATTAAAATAAATCCCCAAAACAATCAAAACAGAAAACAGAAGGCAGCTCTTTATCAATGGGTCACATTGTGTGACTGCCAGTCAAGTTCTTTTTTTTTTTTTCTTTTAATATATTACGGACAACTCACCAAGCCTCTTCCCTTCTCTTTTGCTACCATTTCTCACTTTCAGGCTCTGGAACTTTCTATAAATATTTTTACAACCTCTTCATTCTACTTGCAAATAATGAAAAATTAATAAAATGAATCCCCCAAACAATCAAAACAGAATAAAAATTAATATTCCTAAGGCAAATCTTTCATATATAACTCCCTCACTCCCAGACACACTTTATTCCCAAAAGAATAAAAGTCTAAATAATTTAGTATGGGTTCAGATACTCACAGAAAATCAGTGAGAAATCTGATAGAAAATAGGAGAATTAAATGAGGAAAATTCTTTTTCCAGATTTCTTCATTTTACTGAAAGTCATACATCTTGTTGGATCCTTTACCATAAGATTCTGTCCTGGGATTTGATGATTCCCGCTTTCTTCCTTTCAGGCTGAGAGGTAGATGTGCATTTGCTAGTGCTGGGACACTGTCCTATTCTTGTGGTTTCACTGTACCTTGTGTACACCCTTGTAAATTTTCTCTGTATCAAACACAACTTGAATAACCCAATTTGAATGTGCCATCTGCTGTGGGCTGTTTTACTTCCTAAATTTATCTCAAGCCATACACTGCCATCTTTACAGACAGATGGTTTATTTATTGCAGGCATCATGGTTCAGAACTCTCTCTTTGGGGTGATAAAGTATTGGGTTTGAATCCTGATTTTATGATTTACTGTTTCAATGATGTTGATCAAATTATTCAACCTCAATATCTTTATCAATGAAATAGCAATAATAATGGTGGCTAACTTTCAGAGTGATTGTGAGAATTAAGGAAATGTGTAGAAGTTGTATCGTAGAACTGATATGAAGAAATCTGGACAAATAAATTTCCTCATTTAATTCTCCTATTTTCTATCATATTTCTCACTGATGTTATGTGAGAATCTGATGTAAAAGAAACCTGAATTTTAGCCATAAGTATTTATTGAACATATACATGCCATAAGTTCACATTGACAACCTTTTTTTCAATTTCACTTATTATTCTCCACTGCCTTCTATCCATGACATGAGGTTCTCTGAGATCCTCATTCTTATGGACTCACTTCTTTTTCTCCAGTCTTGTAATACATACTTTATGGAACTCACCTCTGTAATTGTGTGCTCCTTTCAATTATAGACATGTGGCCTTTTTATTTCCTTGTGTTATCTCTATGTCTATGTTGGGACATAGTGGAAGCTTAATAAATATTTGCCTAATTATTTAATTTCAATTAATAAAGCAAACATTGTAATACAAGCTTAATAAATATTTGCCTAATTATTTAATTTCAATTAATAAAGCAAACATTGTAATACAAGCAATATCAATTAAATTAGATAGACTTCATAACTCAAATCTCCAGAATAAAGTTTTTTTTTTTAAAGATTTATTTATTTATTCATACAGAACTGGGGTACAGGCCAGAGATGCGGAGGGTGAGAGGATTCACCAGAGTCAGAGTGGGGAGCAGAACAGGCAGATCAATGAAGTACACTGCTGAGGGGAGCAGCGGGCGGGTCAGGAGAGGTCTGCTTCACCATGTGGATCTCCTCCAGGGCAGGCGGGAATCGAACTCATGCGGAAGTGGCTTAAGCTTCTTAGTGCTGTGCTTTAACCCGCTGCGCCACCAGTGAGGGCCCCAGAATAAAGTTTTATCACACTGTCCATTTTAGAGTGGGTACTTACTGAATATTTGATAACTGGTGATAACTATTATATAGATAAATTATCTGTAATTCCATCTAACTGCTTTCTTGACAACTGTGAAGATATAGCCTATACATGTAATGAGATTCTTTAATATTAACCACTAAAGGTTAATGATCTATCTAAGCAGACTAAACGACAAAGGAAGGAAATGATGTTAAAATGAATGCCATTTTCTTAATATTGCCATGTTTTTGTCATCTTCTGATCATGCCAGTTTGCAGTCTCACGGTAATCCTATAGGACACTTAATTCACTTCTTCTGATAACAATGCAAAAAATGCTGTGATCTCTGCTGTATTTTAAATTATGCCCTTTGTTGAGTAATTATGATCCTTTGAAATGATGTTTAACTAGAGAAGAGCCCAAGTGTAAGGCTAGATTTCAGGTGATCAGTGTAATTTACCACTCCTCTCATAAACTGCCTTTTAATTGGTCTTAAGAAAATAATTAAATAAAGTAGAGCCTGTAGGTGGCACTTGAGTCCGCTGATCGTTGTCCTGGGCTCAGTCTTGAATATAGTGCAGTTTCAAAGAGCACAGCCTGTTTATAATTAGTGTTGGCTTCTCAGAATAATTATGAAGTCCTGTGGTATCTTGACCTTTAGGATACTGTGAAAACTCCTCATTAAGTCTTGCCAAGTTCCTGTAGTAATGTGGCAAGTCCCCTAGTTTCTGTCTTCTTAGTAGCAATGTAATACAAAGAGAACAATGAGGATTGTATGACTGTAATGAACATTATCTGTGGAATGGATCTTGCTGATAAGTGTTTCTTGGGAATCAAAAATTAATTGGCTGTATTGTGATCTGGCTGATGATTAGGAATAATTGGAGGTTAGTTTCTTTTGAAACTATTTTAGAACACGGTGAGGTGAGTCTTGTTTTTTATATAACACACTAAAAGATTTGGCACTTTTTAAAGTTAGAACATTAATTTTCCTAGCCTTCCAAGTAATATTTTTAACAATTATCAATACACAAATGGCAATGAAGTATGTATTTGATAACTTTTATTGTGTGTAATAATTCAGTGAAGATAGGTTTATTTTGCCTTTGTTATCAATAAGTTTTTCTTTGCATGCATAGTTTACCTATGAAGGCATGTGAAACATGGTTTGCACTATAATCTTAGAAATCCTCAGGTAGTCATCTATCTCCTTCTCAAGATCACATGGGATCTAAAGAGGAAACTGAGCTAAATTACTGTTCATTTGATTTTCTTCCATCTCCTGTATTCATAGTGGGCTTCTTTTTTATTTCAGAGTTCTGAAATTTATATATAATATGATATGATATGATATGATAATACAATATGATATAATATATATATAAAACACCATTCTTCATTTTGTACATTTTTCATCTCAGTTGTAATCCCAGTGGACTTCCCACCACGTCACCCATGTGCCATCATCATAGTCCATTGTGCTCTTCCACCCCAGTTTTGATCCTATTCTTCTTCCCTATAGAATGTCTCTGGTTTATAGTTGTTGGTTGATGTTCATTTTTACTTTATTACAATCACTATATATAGTGATTTTATATATATATATATATATATAAAATACTATTTTTAGTTTTGCTGCCTTATACTCCTGCTATGAGTGAAAGCATCTGGCATTTTTCTTTTTATTTCTGGCTTATTTCACTAAGCATGACCTTTTCCAGCTCCATTCATGTTGCCACAAATGACATAAGTTTGTCTTTTTGGGTGCTGAGTACTATTCCTTTGTGTATATATGAACCACATCTTCTTGATTCAGTTATCTATTTTTGGGCATTTGGGTTGATTCCACATATCCCTATTGTAAGTAGAGCAGCAATAAGCATAGTGTCCTTTTCAATTGATGATTTTTGTCTTTGGGTAGATTCCTATGAGTGGAATCGCTAGATCATACAGCTCCATTTTTAGCATTTGAGAAACCTCCACACAGCTTTCCATAGTGGTTGTTCCCTGAGATTCTTTACAGGAGAATCACTAGTGTGGGAGAGGAGTGGGGTGTACTTCTGCCTTCTCACCTTCACGTCTCTGTTGCCCTAGTGAGGAAGTAGTGTTACTGTAAAGTTCTGAAGATGTCCTTCTCCTTGATGATATCTGTGTAAACCAAGAGTGTTTCTTCTTGCCTGAGACAAAAGCAGATTCTTTGGTGGTTTTCTCATAGAAACAATCTTGTTTCTTGTGATCTTAGTATTGAAAAGGTCAAAAGAAAAGTAAAAAAAGGTAAGTCTAAGGAATAAAGATCATTTGCAGCATTTCTCCTGAAGTGTAAAGAATTCAAAAGTTACT
>NW_004567122.1:14979127-14991733 GCF_000260355.1 Condylura cristata
TTTATCACTACAGTTAAAGCAATATTCCATGACTTACAGATCCACTTCCATATATTTATATCCTGGAAAATTGCCTGCCACTGTCAACCAGCAGTAAGTTCAAAGTGATATTGTTTCATATACTCTAAAACAAAACCAGAAATACTAAAAGTACCTTAATTGCTCTCCTTGCAAGATGGATAAATCTGTTGGCATAATAACAGAATGGGATAATGTACAGTGGTTAAAATGAGTTACTTATAACTATAAGAAGTATCAACATGTTGAGCAAAAAAAAAAAAAAGCTATACAGAATACCTACAAAATTATTGCATGATGGAAAGAGCAAAATCAGTACCCTATGTAGAGGTCTACAGTTATTAATACAAATACGAAGATTACTAAGGAAATAAAAATACTTAGTTCAGGTTGATGATTACCTATGTGAGAAGGAAAGAAGAGTTCAGTCTGGTAATGGGCTCAAAGGGATGCTCAAAGATACTTCAGTCTGGTCTTTTTAAGCTAGATATAGAAAATGAAATGTTCACATTTTTACCACTTATGTAAATTATATACTTACACATATTTTGATAGGTAGTAATAAAACATTTTTATAAATAAACAAACAAAAAGTCCAGTGGACAATATGCTTTTCTTTCCAAAGCTGATAAATTGAATAACCCTGATTATGTTTGCAAATTTAGCTACCTGAGACATTACTGGTCATCCTTAGTTATTACTAGAATCAAAATATTGTAAAGATCCGTTAATGACCACATATGTCCAACAAAATACTTTCAATTTTGTATAAGTGAAAATGACATTTAACTTTTGAATAGTTTATATCAGATTGCTATGTTTTTCTGGCTTTGGCTACAAGTGAACGTAGCAAAACAAAGGGTGAGTTGTATGAGTTGGGTGTTGGTTTATGCTCTCTGCCATTTGGAACATCACAATCCGGCAATAATCTCCTGTGCTTTTACCAAGCCATAATGGTTACTCGGGGCTCTCTAATCAGCAATCAACAGCCTTTTTTTCCAATTGCCCTGCCCAGATGCCTCTCCACTGTAATGGTTGCTGTAAGCTATCAGTCCTGGCTGGGAGAGGTATGTGATTATGGAGCTCTGAAAGTATTGCTCAGTCAGTTTGGGAGTTTTCATAATCTCCCCAGCAGGAAGCCATCAAAGAAATGTTCAGAGTTTGAAAGAATTGGCTCAGCAGCAGGCTATATAAGGAGGGATGTTCTGAGTCCTCAAGAGCTAGTCAATGAAAGTGCATTTCCAGAAAGAAGTTTGCCAGGCATTGAATGACTTTGCCTTAACAACACCATCAGTGTCATCTTGTCTGGCTAAAGAGAAAGCACTGTCATTAACAGAAACAAAACAAAACCCAAACAAAACCAATAGGGCTTATACTTTTTCTGTGTGCATGTCCATTTCTTTTAAAGTCATTACAGTTGCTTGGCCATATACAAATAATTTCTTTGATTCAATTACCTCTTTGGCTTTCCTGAGTAGTGTTGCTGTAATAGATAACCCCCCTCCACAAAGCCTGGACTGAACTTGCTTGGGATCAATACGGAGCAAAATTAAAATTGAATTTATTTGGTGAGTTTTAGGTTGAATTGATGTCTTTGAGGAAACAGAAGTATTACTGTGAACTATGTCTTACATTTTGAGTTTAAGTTTTATTTTCCAGTATTCTAATATTGTTTATAGATTGCTCATTTGTAATATATGGTGGCATATATAAAATTTCTTTTGTATTCTCCAAATTTCAAATAAATATAAAAGAATATGAAATAAAGTAAGAAAAAGAAAGAAAAAAGAATCAAGGAATAGTGGAATCTTCAACACTTTTTTTTTTTAAAGATTCATTTATACATACAGAACTGGGGTACAGGTCAGAGGTGCAGGGGCAATGAGAGGATTCACTAAAGACAGAGTGGGGAGCAGAACAGGCAGATTGTCAAAGTACACTGCTGAGGGGAGCAGCGGGCGGGTCAGGAGAGGTCTGCCACGCCATGTGGATCCGTCCAGGGACAGGGATCCAACTCATGCGGAAGTGACTTTAGCTTCTTAGTGCTGTGCTATTTAACCCACTGTGCCACCAGGGAGGGCCTTCAACATTAATTCTTAGAGCAGATTCTACCTCACCCTCGGGGTGAGGTAAAATAATCTCAGTATATCCCAAACTCATTTAAGAAAATATTGTAAAGTCATAGATTCCTACTTCCTTTCTGATTTGTGATAATTGTGCATAAACTATTTAAACTGTCCTCTAGTCTCTTCTTCTTTTCCCCTTAAACATAAAGAGTCTAGGATTTGTTGACAGTTATTGACATGGATGTTTGATAGTTAAAAGAGATGAGTGATTTTATAGTAATCTTGGCACTCTTAATTTAAAAGGAAATTTCTTAAACCTGTTAGACTGCAAACTGTTGGTCTACCTGTGGTGTCTCTGTCACTGGTTAATTCTATTTGTGGTTTTAGCCATCACAACACCAGGTTGCTGACATACTCACAAAATAACAGGCTTTGGAAGCACAAGTGATTTTTGCATTTTTCCGGAAGTGAAAGAAGTGAGATCTTTAATATTGATTTGAAGCTTCTTTAGAAGCATACACATGACTATTGTTTTAAAATATTGTAGTTCAAATGTATTTATTATCTCTATTAATCATAAAAGTATGCAATATTACTTTACCAACTTTTCAGAAAAAATGGGCTTCACTTTAAATTCATTAAGTTGAGATCACTCAAAAATATATTGAGTCCTTTGCTCATTGCTAGATTCTGAAGAAAAATGAAAAATGAAGTATTTCCACATTCACAAGAGCTTATAGACTCCTGAGGGAGGTTAGGCAATTGCAGTAAATTGATAGTATAATAAATGTGTTAAATCACTGGGCTCTATTTAAAGCTGGAAGAAATACAAGTGAGGAAGAAGTCTTTTCAGATTAGCTGGAATCAGGCACTTGTTTAGAAATCTGATATAGGAAGTAGGTCTTTGTGGACACCAGGAGTGGTAGAGACTTGAAGGAGCCATTGCTAAAGAAGTGAAAGAATTGGTTTATATCTTGAACTTTCTTTCACTTGCAAGAAAGACGGGCCTCAGAGCAAGCCTTGATGCTCCCTGAGGCTAAGCTATTTCCTCACTGATAGATGGGGTCTTTGGCATTCAGTTGGCTTCTGTGGCTGCAGGTCACTTCCACTCTGCTTAGGTTCTGGTGTTTAGCCCAGTGGCTTGAGTCTGCAAAGAGTTTGTTGACTGTTCTTTCATTTATCACTAGGTATTATCTCTACCAGGAATACTTACTGTACTTTGCATGATCAAAAATAAAAGAAATACTTTGTAGCAAGTAAACCAGGTGTCACTTAAATATAAAGCCAGTTGGAAAACATTTACCATAATAATGGAGAAAGCAGGATATAGTGCTTCACGATAATGTTAGCAACTATATAAAAATATGCGTAGAAAAGAGAAGGGAGAGATGACAATAGCGCTTGCCTCTGAGAAATTGGGTTATAGGTTTTTTTTAATACTTTTCTGAACTCTATAATAATTCTACAAATACTCATTCCTTTTAGAATCATACATATGATACTTTAAAATGCAGCTTTTTTCATTCAGTAGCATCCTGTAAATATTTCTCTTGAAATCGGGAATTATTTTCTCTCTCCTTTAGATGGTGATAGTGGCAAAATATCAGATTATAGTAAAGTAGCTTTCTTAAAGCATTTGACTTTCTCTTATGGGCAAAGACAAGTGATTCTGTTGCAGGGCAGGGGGAAGGGCACCCAAAGCCCCCAAACTTGCTCTCAATAGGTTCTGGCCTATGCTGTATGAACCCAAAACACTCTAGTGTATAAGACTTTTAATGGAAAAGAATTTTAATACAATTAGTATGCAGTAAAGAAAAGGGAAAGAACATAGTCTGCAAATCACACACAGAGTTACCCCTCCCCTGTGGGCAATGTCCAGTCAAACAGGTTTGGCTCAGAGCAGGGTCATGAGACCTGAAAGCCTGCCACAGTCTAAGGCTCTTCCTGGTGAGGGCTGGAAAAGGGGCAAAGGGGACCCAGCGCATCTGGGACAGAAAGAACAAAACCAAAATCAGAATAAAGCCGCCATTGTTAACCACCCCACAGGCGTCTCACCCACATCTGTTTCACCCAGTCCAAGGCCAAGAAGCAAATCCCACTTTTTCCCACGTCTCTCAGCTCCAAATGCCTCCTCCAGACCTCTTTGCTTTCCATCCTATTTCTTTCCTTCTTGCCTTCTATCTCCTCTCCAGCTTCTCCTCTCTGGTCAGGT
The DNA here is from genome assembly GCF_000260355.1 of Condylura cristata. Lineage (NCBI taxonomy): Eukaryota > Metazoa > Chordata > Mammalia > Eulipotyphla > Talpidae > Condylura > Condylura cristata. The sequence continues at coordinate 14,983,424 of NW_004567122.1, forward strand.
GTATCTTTTCTGGGTAGGACTGGGAACTTGGAGCCTCCTTTCCCTGGGGACCACCCTGGTACAATTCCTTGGTTACCTCTGCTTTTGTGACCACCCCTCAGTGTTTCTGAAGCTGATGTTTGGTTAACGTTGCCCTTCCTCAAGAGTCAGTGGTCATAAGAGATTATAACACTTAGGCCCTGAGTTGATTTGAAGTTTGGCTCAAAACATGCAACCATTTTCTTGAGGGCTCCATGACAAGCCTCTGATTTGTGGGGTTATCCAGCTAGCTTCCATCATGCTGGGGGGGGGGAGTGGGTTGGGTAGAGGGTGCATGGTTCTACGGCCCTCACTTCTGCAGTTAAGCTTCTTCATCTCATTCCATCTCAGCTGCCCTGGCATTTGCTGTCTCCCTACCTTTACTCACATGCAGCTCATGGGATAAGATCCTGTCATCACCAGGTACTTCAACCAAGGCGAGGCTAGTGCGAAGAAAGGTCTTACTTTTTCCATTTGAAGTTTGAAGACTACAGTGTAGAAGCAGCTGGTTAATGGCTTAGCAATGTGGGATATTTGGATGAAAACTAGAGTAGCTCTGTACTTTGGAGCGCATCTTGATCTCTCTTGCTACATTCAGGCCACATTATGCCTCTCAGTTTCCCTGCACAGAAGCCAGCCTTCCAGGCTTGAGTCTCTCCCTCTTGGTTGGTGCAGACACCATCTGGTTAGGGTGCAGCTGAGTTCAGTGGCATCTGTCCGGGCATGTTCAGTGCCACATAGGGCCGCTCTAGTGTGGGCTTGACAGTCTGACAGTGTTAGTCCCTAGTAGTGGAGGTCTGTTTCAATTGGGAGACACAGGGTAGGGCAGGAACAGTATCCATTTTGCAAGTCAAGTAATTGCTGTAAAGGTCTTGCTTCAAAATGTTAAGGAAAACGGGCAGAGGCAATGTGTGCTGCCAAGGACACATGCAGAGAAGCAATTTCCTCAATCACACAGGGCGTCCTCAGCCCCTGAATGACCTCGCATTGTGTGGTGTGGGATATTAGGAGAGACGGGAGCTGGAGCCAGTGCAGCCCAGCCCTGCAGGACTCCCTGGAGAGAACAACTGTGATTTTATAATTTGAGGTGTGTATGTATGTGTGTGTACAGTGTGAGGCATGTATATGGAGAGAAAGAAAAAGAACAAAAGAGCTTAGTTTATAAAGTCATAACTCAGTTTTCCTCAGTTGACAAATATGCAAAATTGAGGAGTGAAAACATATTTTCCCATTTTTCAGTTTTGGATATCTGATAAGAGTTGACCAGGGGCTTGAGACTTTGAAGTTTGAAACATATGTTAAAACAAGTGTTGGAGGCATAGGAACAGAATGCTTTTTTCAGGCGACCTATATATAATTTAACTGTTGAATGATGTATGTGCCGTTAAACATTTTTCATTCTACTGGAGCTGAGAAGTTCCAGAACTGCAGCCTCATCATCTCCCGCAGCCATCGTGGTTTCTGAGTATAGCTTCTCTATTCAAAGTGGGGTGTGTGTGTGTGTGTGTGTGTCTGTAGGAATGTTTACAGTTAGGAAGAAAATGTTAACCATTTCTCAACCTTTTAATTGATACTATTCTTAGTAGTTCATCCTTCCAGCCCTCTCAAATTTTGAATTTCTTGGCCCACAGTTGTGAACCATGCAGATATACAGATAGAATTTTTTTTTAAGATTTACTTATTTATCTATTTATTAAAGATTTATTTATTTATTTCTGCATACAGAACTGGGGTACCGGCCAGATGTGTAGGGTGGTGAGAGAATTCACCAGAGACAGAGGGGGGAGCAGTACAGGCAGGTTGACAAGGTACACTGCTGAGGGAAGCAGCAGACGAGGCAGGCGAGGTCTGCTGAGTCATGTGGGTCACCTTCTTGGTGGGGAATTGAACTTATGCTGATGCGGTTGCAGCTAGCTTCATAGTGCTGTGCTTTAACCCATTATGCCACGAGGGAGGGCCCATGCAGGTAGAATTCTGCGTTAGTTTAGTGCCTTTATACACACACATATTTTATTTTATCTATCTATTCTATGTGCTACAAATTCCATCTAATTACAGGAATATCCTTAAAAGGTGGCAGATGAAATAAAAGGAGGATAGATGAAATATCAGCCTTTGGTCATAAGCACTCTTAGTTGTCTGCATCTCATATACCCTCCATCTCACCAACCTTAAGGACCATTTTCCTTTTGAGGAACTGCCTCCAGGACTTGCTGTGAACTTCAAGGTGCTTGTAGCCTCCAGAAACTAGCAGCCTCTAGTCTCATGGATGCCCCTGTGGTGTCTTTATGGAGATGTAGGATTTGTCCACTCTATTATCACTAATATTATGGGGAAAATACCCCATTGGCTTCACCTCCCTATTTATCTCAGGCTCCAAACACATCTGCCATCTCCCATCATGTGAAACCTTTTCCCTGCTCTGCTCTGCAGATTCTGGCTCTGCTGTGTTGTTGTATAGACAGACCTTCTGTGACACCCGCAGAAGTCCTTCCTGCTCGTGAATTCTCTTGAATCTCACCTTGTCACAATGTGCTCCTGTGACTTCCTAAACTGAAACCTCACTATTTTCTAAGGCTCCAGGTTTTCTCGTAGGGCTCTTAGATGGAGGATTTTTCTCTTTACTGCTGCCTACCTCAGGGCTTGGAACTGGTTCCCTGTATAGGGAACTACACATTGTCACTTCCAGATTGTTACCTGCCACTCTACTTTCAACCCTTAGTACGACCACCCTTGCTTTTTCCCTTCATATTTTCCTTAGTTCTTTCTTCTTTCACAGTCTTATTTATTTCTTCTTTATGGCAGTTTCTTATCTACTCTTCATCAGGAAACTCCCCCATCAGCCTAAACTTCACCTCCTCAGGTAACCTTTCCTCAAACCTGTCTACAACAATAGCTATCCTGCTTCCTTATTCTCTATTCTAGGTCCTGTTTTTCTTTTACATTTTATTTTTATTTTATCCATTTATTTTTTTACCCTGTGTTATCTTCACCAAAGGAAAGAATCTTCATAGGGACAGGTATCACATTTTTATTTATTTATTTATTTTGGTTCCAGTTATTGTGCCCCTGATGTCTGGCTGCTCACTCAATATTTGAGGAATGAAGAAATATGTAACATGGCATTTAGAATAAGGATACATTGACAGCAGTCACAGAAATTGTGATTATGATATGTGGAGGCATTTTTATTAGAGGCTAAAAAGTTTTAGCAAAAACTTCAGGGTAGAATATAAATATAAACCTTGGTCAGTCTTGATTGGAAACTGATGGCTGTCAATTCTAGAATGAAATCTTGCAAGGGTGTACTAAATATCTTAGTGTTTGGCATGTTTTACTTTAGTTATCTGGAGGATGGGGACAAACACCCCTCTTGCAATGGAGAGCCACTCATCTCTGCAAGAAGAGAGCTGAGGGACTGTGTGTGGGGTCAATAAACGGGCATTGTATGGCACTGGGATTCCTTCCTGCAGACTGGGGAAGCATTTTCAGTTTTGCTCTTCATCCCCACCTACCTTGCTAAGGGTGTGGCTTTAGTTAATGCATGCACATTAGTTTGCTAAATGGCCTTTAACTAGAGCCAAGAAAGACTGTAGTGGAAGTGGTGGGTGGCTTGTGTATGTGTCTGGGTGTGTGTGTAAAGCATAAATTAAAAAGTCAGAGACAGATTCAATGAAAACATGACTTCAGTGTAAATTAGTATTCTGTGTTTTAATAATTTTATCTCCCATTGTGCCTTAAAGTCTTACATGTACTATCACATTTTATCATTACCGTGTAACTGTGATATTGTCATTATTTTCATATTAGGTGAACATATGGATTTCAGAGAGGTTAAGTAAAATTTTCACAGTGAGTGGAATAGCTGGTACTTAGCTTTTAGTTCTGCCAATTCCAGCTCCACTGTTCTCTGTTGTATCCGAACTAGAGAGCTGACAAGACAAACCATTCCACACAGCTCAACTTTAGGTCAGGTACTAAAAACTTCTGAGGCAAATAAAAGCTTGGAAGGATTGGCTTCCTGTCTCTCTTGAGGCACAGTGAGAAATCAGTGATTTGACACCTTTCTGTTGCAGATTTCATCTCTACATTGATCTCTAAGAGTTGTTTTTACAGAGTATCAGCTATTTAAAATTTGATTTACTAGCAAAAACAGGGTTGGCTTAAGCTTGTGTGGTGGGGGGGAGTCTTTGGCTAATTATTGGGAATTTTTTTATTTATGCATACAAGAACTGGGGTACAGGCCAGAGTTGTAGGGGCGGGGGGAGTGGTGAGAGGATTCACCAGAGACAGAGTGAGGAGCAGTGTAGGCAGGTGTACTGAAATGCACTGCTGAGGGGAGCAGCGGGTGAGACAGAAGAGGTCTGTTTTGCCAGAATCGAACTTGTGCTGCAGTGGCTGCAGATAGCTTCATAATGCTGTACTTTAACCTGTTGTACCACCAAGGAGGGTCCTGATGAGGAGTTTTTTATACTGCAAAACTATATCCCTATTAGAAACATAAGACCCACAAACGCTATACTTTATGTAGGGTCAGTGTCCCTGGAGTGTAGTTCAGGTTTGTAAATCACATTTTTATATAAAAACAGGATGATCTATGGGAGAACTGACAGCTCTAATTAAAGGTGAAACTAGTCTGTGGTTCTGATACAGACGAAAAAAAATATTTCTGTGTCTGTACACATTATTTAATCATCTGTTCTGCATTCGGGTCTTGTATTTGACTCATTTGATATATATATAACATGTACTGTACCCTAATGCTGTATAATAAAGAATTAACTGATCTTTTTGTCCTGGCTTCTGGGAAGGAGATTCTAAATAATAAGAATTTTATGAGTTATGAGTGTCCTTGTTATTTATAATCTCCTTAGATGACTCCTTAGTTTATACCATTGTGATGACTCATGATGGTCTCCAGACAAGGAGGAGGCTGATCACAAAGCAATCATGTGATTAGAGGGGTCAGAGTGTGAACTGGCTGAACTCTGGGGAGGAGAGGAGATAAAGACTAGAGCTGGCCAAGGAGATAATGGATCCCCAATAAAAACCAGGCATGAAGCTCAGTAGATAGTCCTGGTCGCTGAGGCCTTCAGTGTGTCAGAGGCTGGTTAATTTGCCTGACTCTATGGGTTGGAACATGAAGCTCTGTGTCCAGGCCTTTCCAGGCCTTGCCCTGTATTGCTCTATTGGGTTGTTTCTGAGTTTTAGCTTTAATAATAAAGCTTGATAAATATATAATATAAATATAGTGCTTTCCAGCATATTATGCTAGAAAAACTCTAGGAATTGGTTATTCTAGTATATTATTTAATATAAGGGGAGACTTGAGAATCCCCAAATGTATAGCCAGTTAGCCAGTGGTATGGGTGGTCTTGGGCTCACATGACCTTGTGATTGGCATCTGATATAGGGACAGTCTCCCCAGGACTGAGCGCATCACTTGTGCCGTCAACATTTAACTCCAGGGTGTAAGTGTCAGAATTGATTTTTGTTATACTAATTAATATTTGAAATCACAGACCCCCAAAGGCATAATGTATTATAAAACTACCCTCTGACACATACTTTGTGAATTGAGGGTAACAATATACTTAGCAGATATGGTTACATTCAACATCTGAGAACTTTGAACTTCTCTCATTTCAGTTATTTACTTGTGTAAATCTTACCTAGTGCCTAGATAAAGCTGGTAGGTTTTTACCTGAACTAACGGGCTTGCATGATGTGTTTACCAGGATCAGGTTAAATATTCACATGAGCTTACTGGAGTAGTTGGTAACTGAGAAGAGGGATGCCTGTGACAGAGGTTTAGTCTTGGCATTTGATGGTGGGACTGGACTGTATGACTGATCATCTTGTCCAGGTGAGAATAAGAATGCTTGAAGAGACAGAGATCACGCAGTTTGTGCCTGCCTGTATATTGTCCAGTGGTGACCCTCATGGCTAGGTGTCCAAACTCCGTTGAATTGTGGTGACCTAAGGTAGACCTCAGTTCAAAGAAACTGCTTCATGTTTGATGTTTCTATGTCCAGAATGACTTTTTGAGTTATCATTAATTGCCAGAGATTGGGGGAAGGGATCTTTCCTTCCCCTAGTCTATTCTGGTGCTTTTCTTTGTACTCTCATTAAGACAACTCTTATCCCCTTTATATTGTGGAAAACTCCATTTACCTTGTAGCAGTTTTTCATAGTTTATGAACTGTTATTTATTACAGTTTTTTTATTAACACTATATATTTACATTTTATATTTAGAATGATATATGAAGACAGTGTTGATTGCAGGAAGTCAAGTCATTACATTTAGATTCTATGTTTATTTCAGAGAGATGGTCATCAGGGTGATATATTCCAGAAGAGTAGGTGGGAGGGGAAATTAGAGTTGTTATGTCTTTCCCTTCCTCACTGGGGGTGATACAGATCTAGGAAAATAAAAATTGATATTCTTAGTGTTTCCCCATTTCTCCATGATCTGTTGGGAATGTGATTGAAAATAGGCATCTTACCATTCCCATTTCTCCATGAAAACAAACAACAGAAACTATACCCATGTGAGGAAATTCATGCCATTGAATCATCATAAATGGCTTTAAGACAATGTATAAGCTTGTCTTTATGTGTATGGGGAAAGCCATCACATAAAAATATGCCTCCTGCACATCCCTGTGGCCATTATAAATCATCCTTACAGAGTAGTTTGATAGAGATGAGAATTTCTGAGTTACATGGCATACACTTGCCTTACATTTCTTTAAAAAGTAAACACATTTGGCCCTCCCTGGTGGCACAGCAGGTTAGAGCGCAGCACTGAGAAGCTAAAGCCACTTCTGCATGAGTTTGATTCCCGCCTGCCCCGGAGGTGACCACATGACATGGCAGACCTCTCCTGTCTCGCCCATTGCTCCCCTCAGCAGTGAATTTCAGTAGATCTGCCTTGTTGCTTCCACTCTGTTTCTGGTAACTCCTCTCATCCCCAACGCCGTTGGCCTGTACCCCGGGTTGTCTGTGCATTATATTCATAAGGTAAGCATAATTGTTGTGTAACTATGTTCTTCATAGTTCCTATTTTACATGTGCAGATTGGAAATAAAATTTAATTGAACATTCAGGTTCTTTGTTGTCTCTTTGACATTACTGGTGCTCATGTGTAATCTAACTTCTTGTTGTCTATGACTTTGCTGTGTTTTGAGGGTTATGAAATGATTCTAGGATGAGATAAGCTTGCACAAAGGAGATCAGAACATATTGAACATTTACTTATGTTCCAGATGGTTTATAGTCATTCTATCATTTTATCTTAATGCTCTGTGGTTTTATGCTCATGTTATATGTAAGGCACTTGACTAAGATTAAATAACTTGCATGGTGTCACAGAATTATAAAACAGAATTCCCGACTCCTCACATAGGCAATTTTTATTTTATCATATCCTGAAGCCTGTTGTTCTTCCTCTCCCTCTAGTCTTTTCCATCTTTTGTTATTTTTCTCTTTCTTTTGGTATGAATAGAGCCAATCAAAGTCAGTGAATGGTCTCGATTAATCCAAGGAATTAATGGAGAGAAGAAAAATATACTGTAGAGTTCTTAAAGTTTTAATTGAAATGATTTACGGACATATTTGATTGTTTGGTTTGCATAATGCTATTTTGTTTCTGCATCACTAGCTATTATCTTTGTTTTTATTGCCATAGAGCAACTATGTTGAAATGTAATTAGCATTTCTAGTCACTAATTACCTAATCAGTAGTAATTATTAGTTGGTTGGGGCTTCATACATTATATGATCCAGAGTTCTATAAAATATGTACCATTCAAACTCTGTGATTTTGTTTGTGTTAAGAAAATATTAACATAATATGGAAAAGTGGGAAAAATGTGCTTTAACTTTAGGAATCATGAGTTCAGGTTATGAGAGGTGCCATAGTGAGCTTTTTAACCTCAATTTTCTGAGCCTCATTTTTCTATCTGTAAAGGTGGTGAATGACAACTCTTGTTAAAGAAGAAAATTTTCAACAGGTAAAGTCATTATTTTTACACAAATAAAATGAACTTGTGACAATGATCGTGCTTCTCATTAATTTTTGAGAATGTCAGACAGATAATACAACAGTTCCAAAAGAGTGTGCGAAATAATGCTCAGATAAAGGTAATTGGGAATGTTTTTTAAAAATAATTTGATAGTTTATTTTTACATATGTTTGTGCATTTTTCCATCTCAGTTGTAAACCCCTTGGACTTCCCATCACCAAATCACCCATGTACGATCATCAAAGTCCAGTGCATTCCCCCCC
>NW_004567122.1:14993328-15004800 GCF_000260355.1 Condylura cristata
AACCATTACCATAGTTCCTTGTGCTCTTCTCTATCCTTTTGAATTAATGTTTTTGTTGTACTCAACTATGAGTATAATAAGGACAAGTGGAGATTTATAGTTAAAAAGCAGGGGACAGCATGTGCCTGTTGATGTATACACACACACACAGTGGAATACTAGTCAGCTATAAAAATAACAAACAAACAAGCAAAAACAACAGACAGAAATCTAAAACAAAGCTGAACTCTTGCCATTCACCAGAACAAGACTGGACCTTGAGGGGATTAGGCTAAGAAAAATAAGTTAGAATAAGAAAGGTAAATATTATATTATTTCACTCATTTGTGTAATATAAAGAAAACAACAAAGCAACAAAAGAAAAATGAAAATAGAAACAAACACTTGGACTGACTACTGAATGGTGGTAACCAGAGGGGCAGGAGCAGGGAGGGCCTAGGTGGATGGGACTGGTTGAAGCATCGGCATTTGGCAGTGGTCATAGGTTGGTGTAACCAGTTGCTAAGGTGAGAAACTATGTGAAGCTTACTAATGTAAAATACCACTGCCTTAATAGAAAGGGAGGGAGGAGAGGAGAAGCTGCAAAGTGAGGGAATGAAAAATTACAAGGAGGAAGCATCAGGCATCAGGGGAGATTCTGGCTACACTGACTTTCCTGTATGATCACTGAACACAGAACCAAAGTGAGTAAGAGGGAAGATAAGACGTTAGATCAGATGTCAAGAGTGTTCAGTTACTAAGGTTAGAGGGTAAGGAATTTTATCAGATATCAACAAGGATAGGTGATTTTCAGGAAAATGAACTAAGCAGGATTCCTGTTAAATAGCTCTAAACAGATCAAGGATAGAACTGAGGTGTGAGTGTTAGTTAAAAAGTGAACACTAGTAGCCTGTGTAGAGATGGTTAGGGGCTGTCTTCTTCAGATATCAAGATTTGAAAAGATCCATTTAGGTTGTTGTCTGATTGAATGTAAACCTTTGGCCAACAGTGATTCTTGGATTTATGAATCATCTGTGAAGGACACAGTCTGTGACCAAAATTGAAGCTCTTGCTCTGGCTTGGTAAGCAGTCACTGAAAATGTTAAAAGTCTTGTTAGGTTTTGACACCTCTGTCTTTTGTAAGAACAGATTGACAACTGCGAATTATCAGGCTTATGGCATTTTTTAATGGTCAAGAACTTTCTTCCTTTGGCCTATGAACTGAAGTAGTCAAAGAGAAGTATTTGCCTTTAAATAAACCTTACCCTCCAGTGATCAGAAACTCAGAAAGTATCAGATATGAGATAGTTGTCATCTTAGGTCTTGTTCCTAAAAATAAAAAACAGACTAGGTGTGGATGAACTGCAAAAGGAATGCAGTGAGCAAAATGAAGATTCTAGGCTAAGACTGTTTTTGTAAGCAAGCATTTTGATCAATTACTTCATTGTTATTTGGATTGGGTAGTCTCTCTATACTCCATTATCCCCTGGATCTGTCCTCTGATCTTGTACTGTCCTAGTTGGGGCCCTCAGAGTCCCATGGGTGACAACATTTTAACTCCCTTTTCCTCTTGCTACTACATGTTGGATTTGGCCAGTTGGAAGTAGACATATTTCTTCCTCCACTTTATGTGCCATCATTAAGTGTCTCTTTTAGTATGGCGACAGTGTCCTCCCCTTGCTTGTCTCAGACTCCTTGGTGATCATGGCTTCTGACTGTTTCCAGTCCCATGTCCCTCCTATACCGGCCCCCTTCCAAGAAAAGAGTCCTCAAATTAAATTCTCTTCACAGTCTCAATTGAGGGTATTTTCCGTTTCTTCCCAGGACCCATACTTAAAACTCTGGGAGGTAAATATTGTCTTTGGTATTCAACAGACAAAGAAACTTAGGCCCATCTAAGTTAAAAAAGGCATGATGTTAATGATAATCTGTTTATCATAATTCACTTATGGTTCATACTATCTTTTAGAAGTATAGTTCCTTTTCCTTTGTAAGATGTATTTTTCTCTCCCAAATGGTCTTGCACTCCTGTCATAAATTACTATGTATTTCTTGAATGAGGGTCAAGTATGTGCCATCCTATCTGTCTCTGGTTGCATAAATCATCTCATTCCGTCCTACTTATAATGCTTCAAGTTAAACAACTCATAATGTTATCATATTTATTACTAGATAAGAGAGCATTAATCATAGATGGTCATAAAGGCTAGAGAAATTAACAGTACAGTTTGCTGGAAATTGTGTTCATCATGTAGAATCTTGAAAATGTCAGATTGCAAAAGTGCTGTTCTTACTTGCTAATACAAGTCGATAAAACTGTGGTAGAGAAAGGAGATGATACAAAATTAGTGTTATTCTTTACAACTAATCTCACCCAGTAGATACATGTAGCAGGCTCTATTCCAGGTAATTTATAGGTACCACATCATTTAACACTTAACCTACCCAACCACCCTGCAAAGTATACACAACCGTCTAGTTTGCATTTATGGAAATGTAGATTCTCCACCAATTTCAAGGTCGCACAATTCTTAGGTGTCAGGAGTAGAATTTGGACTGCAGTCTGATTACATATACTACTGATTACATACACTACTGCATCCTACTCAAGGAAAATAAAACTATCATAATGTTCCATATAAAATGGTTAGATCACATTTCAGTTGTTTAATGCTAGTGTTTTCACTTAGAGTTGTTTGAACTATCTGTCCTTCCAGCATAGGCCAATCATATGTTTTATGAGCTGTGGAATTAAGGGCTGTGCCCCAGAGAGTTAAAAACCTGCACTATTGAGTATCAGTGGGAGGCACGCAGTTTTACTGGTGTGGATTGAAGAACTTTGCATTGCTTCTTTCACTGTTTATATAAGAAAGAAACCTTTGCTTTGAACTGAAACTTCAAAACACACTAGCTTTAAATGCCAATCTATTTATTGTGTATAACTTTATAGGTTCTCTTATTTTGATCATTTTTGATGTATAAGGCTTGCTGGGCACAGTTTATAGCAAGGTAGCATTGAGACCCATCAGCTCAGGTGGACAAAACCTGTATGTTTCCAGTTTTCTCCTGTAAAATGTAAGTGAATATATGTTTAAATGAATTAAAATGTTTCATTAGATTTTTTTCTGATATTGCTACTTAATAACTAAAAAAAAAAAAATGTGTGCATTGAAGATTCCCTGCTGTATATTTTGAAATGAATTTTCAAAACAGCCCAGTTTCCGTGAGCACTAACAAATAAAATGCCCCCAGAATGCTCTTGGAGGTGGGATTTGTTAGAGCAGAGGATAATTAATAATGTTTATTTTAAATCAGTACCCGATAAGGACTCTTTGGTCCTAGACTGTTTTGCTGTTTCTCTTTTTAGTTTCTAGCTGCTTGTTTTTATTTTCTTCAGTGACTTCACCTAATTCTGTGATTTTAAATGTGGATAAAGCCCACATTTGTTGGCTCTAGCCTGTTTTTTTTTTTTTTTTAATATTTATGCATGCATGGAAGAGCTGGAGTGTAGGTCACAGGTGCAGAGGGTAGATGGCTGAGAGGATTCACCAGAGACAGAGTGGGGAGCAGAACTGGTAGACTGACAAAGTATATTGCTGAGGGGAGCAGTGGGGAGGTCAGAAAAAGTCTGCCACGCCATGTGGGTCAGCTCCCTGACTGGGGATCGAACTGGTGCTGTAGTGGCTTTGGAGAGCTTCATAATGCAGTGCTTTAACCTGTTGTCCCACCAGGGAGAGCCCAACTTTTTCTTTTGAATATGTTTTTGAATGGAAGCCCTAGTTTTCTGATCAGCATGACAAATCAGTACCTTAATAATTTGTCTCCTACATGGCCTCTCTCTCTTTTTCATATTACTTCTACTCATTGTGTTCTCATATTACCTTTTACACAAACCTCTCTGGAATTGATATGTTTTTCAGTGGTTGTAGTCATGATGGTGATGATATTGTCTTTGGTGGTGTGGTGATTGTGGTGCTTGTGATGATCAAAGTAAGGGAAAATGTCAACAATAGGAAAAATAAACCAGTTGACTCTGAGACTTGAGGCAGTAGAAGTTAGAAACTGGGGTTCCCTTTGGAATAATAGTTCTTGGGACTGTTCCCTGTGATTACAAATGTAACTAACTCCTTGGAAAATATAAAGGATGAAATCTGAGAATGTTCAAGCCACCTAGGATCTCTTGCACTTAGGTTAAAAATCTTGAGAGAGCTTTGGGGACAAAAATATATTTGATATATTTTTAATCAGAAGCCCTTTCCTTTACTTTTCTTTTTCCTCTTCCTTAGGACTATAAAACAGCACCTTTGTTTTTACAAATGTCAAATCAGTTTGAGAAAAAAATATCAGTATGCATTGTACCCTTGGAGTAACTAGAAGGTAGCATTGTGTAACCTTTCAGACAGTAGTTACTGATTTTATAAAGTTAGATTTATAATACTGCTTAAAATTCTTCAATTAATCTTTTTTACAACCTCTGTCCTTATTGAGTGTCTAGGGGTAAAAACCATCTTGGAAAGATGAGCTGAAGGAAATCTTGTGTAACTTTAAAAAATTAGTTAAAAAAATAGTTGAAGAGCTATGATAGGAGCAAAATGAAACCAGAATATATCATTCACGTTACAGTTTGGATCTCAGAGCACATGCAATTTACCATTGTGTTTATGACAAGCCTAATATTCTTCTCAGACTTCATTTGTTGAGGTTGGGGAAGACAAAGAAATAATTAGCATACTATTTAGTGTAAAGTTAATTTGATGTGACCATTTACACAGTTCAGTTAGGTGATGCTGAGCACCTCCATTGCTATCCTAATTGCTCTCTACTCTCCTTAAGACAATGTTGGTTGTGTGGACTAGGGGACAGGAGAGTATGCAGTGAAAATATTTTGTCTTGCGGCAAGGAGATGTAACGTTTAAGAGGACGCTTCCCAGGTCCTGGTCTACCCGCTCTCAGGCAGGGCCAGTTAGCATGTGTGCAGCTGCACAAGGTCCCATGATCCATGCAGCTTTAATGTCCTGCTGGTGAGAATTTGCACTTGTTCATAGTTAATCATTTTATTCTTGGACTTGTGTTTTGTAAGAGAAACTGAATGGGAGTGAAAACTGTGTGCAGAGAAGGAAGATGTACACAGTCTGTGCTTCTGCCCTGGCCTAGCTGGCCTAATCACTTCACATCTGTCTCTCCACGAGCGCAGAGTTCTGCTGGACTCATGTTAGTTCTGTAGAAAAATGCCACAAGTTTAATGTTTTAAGATTATGTACATGTTCATCTTACAGTTTTTGTGGGTGAGGCGTCTGGACATTACTTAACTGGGTCCTCTATTTCGGGGCTCTCATGGCTGTACTTAGGGCTGCTGGCTACATTCCCATTTGGGGCTTGGTCCGGAAAGTCTCCTTCAGGCTTTGTCAGGGTCTTAGTAGAGTTCAGTTCCTTGTAATAGAAATACTCATGGTATCTTGCTCTTTCAAAGCCTCAGAGGTAAGATAGAAGAAGAGTGGAAGAGAGCAAGGAAGAGGGAGGGCAAAGGGAGAGAGAGAGTGATCCTCTGAGAACATTTTATTATCTAATGAGTAGCTGATGTAAAAAATAGTTTTCAGTGCTGCTATTTTCAAGATTATAGAAATCTTTGCTTTACTCATATCTCAGAAGTTCAAGACATTAATTGGGGTTGATTTTAAAATCCTTGGTAATACCAGATTTATGCTGTTACATAGTTCAAATGGAAAAAAGGGAAATCATGGTTTTGATATCTCAAATAAAATGAAGAATGTATGTGAACATTTTGGTATTTTTAGTCAAGAGCTTGTTGACATGAGTGAAAATGAACCTGAATAATTATTTTTGTGAATTGACATGATTTGAATGTAGGTATACACATATCAATCTAGAGCAGAACTTGTAAGTAGACTTTCATTAATATTTTCAGAATAAATAATTTCTTTTGGAGTAAATATACTTATTCTCCCACTTAAATTAAAATTCTCTAGCTAAGACTTTATCTTTGAGATAGATTTTCTTGAAGCAATTAATAGCTTCTCTTAGATCAAAGCATTTCAATGTTGGTGGTTATTTAAGAGTAGAAACTTATAAACATACACTTTACTGATTATATGACATTTTTCTCCTTAGGAAATTAACAGTCTAGGGAAAGATAAAAGCTGTGGTATCACTTGAGAATCTACTGATTTGAAAGATGATTAATGTTGCTATTACCCATTCAGTATAAGAAACATTTCAGACTTCATCAAATGTCATAACAGGCAAATGCTGGTCTTTAATCACAACCACACATATAGGCTGCCATAGCAGTAAGAAATGAACTGTCATCAGTTAGTGAGATAGACCAGTCTTATCTCAAAATACATTTCAGAATAGGAATTGTAAGTAATATGTGGTGCAGTTTCTAATTCTGTACCATCAAGCTTCACAAAGCTTGCTGCCTGGTGCATTTTCTTGGTAAGAGGTCAGTGTCCTCATTGCTATTGTCTTGGAGAGAACTCTCATTAGTGTCGGCATTTTATTCTTACCATTTGTATAGTGACCTTGGGACATGGTCATCACTGGACACTTATCAAGTAATCAAGCATGAATGTTACTGTGTTATGCCAACTTAGTTCGCTTGCTTTTTTTTTTCTTTTTAACATCTACTTCTTCTGTCTACTTTCTTCAGATTCTTTATTAATTTTCAATCATAAATTTATAAATTTGAGATTCACAAAACAGGATATGAGGATCAAATGGTGATCTCCACAGACATTTTTGGTATTGAGAACTTGGTATATATAACATGTATTTTTTTCTAATATATACTTGATGGCACAGCATATTGAGGAATAATCTCTTTGTGCATAGTTTTCTGGGAAATTATTAGACCTAAGGAGAAATGGGTGTTCTAATCCAATATAGTAGCCCTTTCTGAATTGTGGGTGTCCTCACCTTTGTTGCATAACTGAAATCATTTATTTGAAGTCTTGTTAGGACTGAAACACACTCAAGGAATTTCTCATTAATATTGTGGTATCCTAACAAATCATCATGACATCCCACCAAGTAAATGCTTTCTTGATTTGTGATTCTGGATAGCTTTAAGATGTTCATGAAAACATTTTGCCATGTGGAGCTGAAAACTTCTGAAAGGGTAAAAAATATATATTTCCATATATCCTTCATAAGAAACAAGTGATTCAGCCTATAATTAACAGGGATGTTGCATTTGCCTTCTATCTTTGAGAAGTTATGATATTAGACAGGCTAGAATTATACAACAAGGCCCTCCCCTGGTGGCGCAACTAGTTAGCACGCAGCATTGCAAGCTAGCCGCAGCCGCTTCATTGTGAGTTCGATCCCTGCCTAGGAGGTGATCCACATGGTGCAGCAGACCTCTCCTGACCCGCCCGCTGCTCCCCTCAGCAGTGTGCTCTGTTGATCTGCCTGTTCTGCTCCCCACTCTGGCTTTGGTGAATCTTCTTACCACCCCTGCACCTCTGGCCTATGCGTACGTACGTATGTATGTATGTATGTATGTATAAACAAACAAACAAACAAATAAATAAATAAAATATATATTTTAAAAAATTATACAGCTCAACAAAAAGAAAACAAAAATTAATCAAAAAATGAGAATCTACTGATTTGAAAGTTGATTAATGTTGCTATTACCCATTCAGTAATAGCATTCAGTCAAAAAATGGGCAGAGGTGCTAAACAAGCTCTTCCCTAAAGAAGACATTCAGATGACCAACACATGCACGGAAAAAATGTTCATCATCACTTACTGACAGAGAAATGTAAATCAAAACCACAATGGGATACCACCTCACACTTAAGAGAATGGCCCACATTGAATGGACCACATCTGGAAACAACAAATGCTGGATAGGATGTGGAGCAAAGGAACCCTCTTACATTGTTGGTGGGAATGTAATGGTTCAGCCCTATTGAAAGCACCGTGGAGATGTCTCAAAAAATTAAAAATGAATGTGCCATATGACACAGTGATTCTTCTCAAAGGTATTTATTGAAAGAACACAGAAATAATTATTTAAAGGGAAACTTGCACTCTTATATTCACGGCAATGCTTTTTATAATAGCCAAACATGGAAACAATTTAAGTGCCCCAGAAGAAATGAGTGGATCAATCAGATGTGGTCTATAAACAATGGGATAATACTCAGCGATCAAAAAGGACAAACTCATGCCACATCATCATGCAGTGATGTGGATGGATGGAACTGGGAAGGTTGTTTATCCTAACCAAAGTAGTGGATGGTGTCACTTTTAGGTAGAATATAAAGAAATAAAACCAAGGGTCAGAAAAGTTAGAAACTAACCCTTGAAAAATGACCATTAAGCTGAGAAATCTTGGGGAGCATACTGCACCATGGTGGAGGACTATGGGTGCCTAGTGGTAAGTGTACTAGGGGTTAATACCTGAAGTGGGGGGAAGCTATACTCTCAAAATACAACAGCAATGTAAATCAACATTGCCTCAATAGAAAAGAGAAAGAAAATGAAACCACCTGTTTTAGGAAAAAAAAAAAGTTTATAATGACTAAAGTGTTTTTGTTTTCTATTTCTACCTTATTATCATTCATTCAGAAACATTAGAGCCTTCTTATGTTAAAATAGTAAAATAAAAAAAAATAATGAAAAAATCTTCATTCTGCATTGATTACCATATAGGATGAGGAAAATCATGCTAGGCATGAAGTCATTGTAACATATGTGCCCTGGCCTCCATGTTTTTAGTGCAAGAGATACATCAGGGATATTTTGGTCTTTGTTCATTATTTATTTTTTGTTGTAAATGATTCTACTTTCCTAACATAATGGCATAGTCCATCATGAGGAATGCAGAGTATTTCAGAAGATGTTTCTTAGGCTGGAAACCTAATGAACTTGGGCATGCTTATGCGTTTGAACTTGAGACAGAGTCTGAGTATATCATTTATTTGACTATAAGTTTTACAAATATTGAAACTGGATATTTTTGAAAGGGGGCTTTGCTTCATTTCACAATTCACCACTCACAGGTCCCCTGTGTACTTCCTTTTCATTCCTGACCTGTGTCTGAGGTTGCCTCTCCAGTTAACACTGCAAAAATCAATAAAATTACAGAATTTCCTACTTGAGAGTTATAAACCACCTTTTAATTTAAAGTGAAATAAAGATGAGTAGAACAAATTGTATTCTTCAAAGTCAACATTCAATCAAAAGTGTCAGTATGGCTACATCGGTGCATTCTGCCGCATTATTTTAATGAGGTGTTTCATTCATTCCGATGTTTGGGTCCGTGATGCTGTAGAAATCATTAGATCTTTTGAATATCAAGGCTGATTAACATAATCCCAAACTTGACTCCTGCTTGTCCGTGACTTTTTCCCATTACAAGCACCCTGATTCCTGTGTTTTCCATAAGCCATAAACTCTCACCATCAGTAGACTCTATGTTTAACTTTGCTTCCTGTACTAACAAATGACTTTTGTTCAAGGATGACATGAGCTCAATTAAGAAGAAAGAAGAATGTTAATCCAAGCTGGAATAGGCCCACCCTAATTGAAGAATGGTGAACAAGAATCTGGTCAATGAATTATAACCTCATTTTAAGAATCATTCATCCATTTGACAATTAATTCTGATGGCATCTTACACAATCATCAGAGGCTTTCCCTGCAAAGTACATGAAGGTAAATGAACCTCTACTTCAGGCTTGACATCTATCTTTGGCTCACTGTTGAAGAACACATTATAATGAAAGCAACCGACAGGATGCCTGATCACTCAAGTTTGGTAAAAACGCCAGCAAGATTAATAACATTGCTGTGTAATGAAATAATTTTCAGATATGAAACACTGTGTCCTCTCCTCTCGAAAAAGCTCTTTAATTCTGGTGATTTACAAATACTTCATTTTCATTTGCGTGATCAGGAAAAATGCTAAATTCATTGTGTTTGCATACTAAATCCAGTAAAAGTAGAGGGAAGGATTAATAAAAATTCTCATTGCTATTCATATACTTCTTGTTAAAAACTTTGTTGTTGGCATTGCCTCTTCACCTGCTTCAGTTTTAAGAGGAAATGTGAAAAGGTGGTCTGTATTGAAAGCTGGCCCATGAATAGGAGTCAATAGTGACTTCAGAGACTCCAGATTAGCTTCATCGGTCACGGGGCTAATTTTGCAACCTCAGAAGTTGGTCTCTGTTACTTAATGAACCTCTAATATGAATCCCATGAGGAAAACAGAACTGTTCCGTGGGCATTTGATACCAGTTAGACTCAGGGAACTCAAGACACACTGCTGTCTCTCAGGTACACCACTGAAAATCAGGCCATGGTCCTGAAAGGGGTTTAGAGGGTGCTCAATGACTGTTTGACCACAGAAGTCTCTTTTCCTCCACTGTCCTCAAACGCAGGCAGACAGGCAAGTGCAAGCACTCACTATTCTTAGTATTTGAGTAAAACCCTTTCCTGTCACATCTGTGGAGGGTAATAGATAGAATTCAAAGTGGGGTCATGCAGGACCAGGTGCTCTGTCTGTGGATGTGATGGTCAGCAATTACATTGGACTGGACCTGTCTTGCAAGGTCATGGCCCTGGCCTTCATCTGCATGTGGGAGAGTTTTGTTGATCTCCAACCAGCTCTAGACCAAAGGATGGGTCCTTATGGGCACATTAGCTCCTCTCACAGATTTTGATCTTCTAGACTTTTTCAGCTTTAATTACTACAATCAGGAGATTTTTTTTTTTTTATCTGCACATTCACGTTTGACTTGTTAGAAAGATGAAACACTGCTATACTAGAAATAGGTACATTTTTATTGTTAGCAGTTGCTACAAATACAAGCTCCTGCCTTTTTAAAAACAGTATATTTAACACTAAAATATCATGACAGTTCAAAACTCCCATCTCCTCTCTCTTAAGGCAATATATTCGCACACGACACATGTGCTACATAAACATACTTGATAACTGGCAACTCCCATTTCCTCTGTTTTGAAGGCAAAGTAATCACTAACAAAAATTTCAAAGAAAATCTGTGTGTTCACTTGAAGTCTAAGGATTCCCTGAGTGCTGGATTGGATCTGAAGGGTCAGGGAGAAGAGGAGTGTGAAAAGGACCTGGATTTTTCTGCTTGCTGAAATTAAAACATCTCTTGACAATCCAGAATCATCCTTAGATCATTTCTACTCAGTTTTTCCCTGTAATGCTAATTACTTGGCTGTCTTTTGTGTCCCTTACCTCTTTTTTTGTGACATCTCAATACTTAATATTGAGATATGCCTTTGGAGATAGTTCCAAGCCTCAGCTATAAAGTCGTCATTTACAATATATATGAGTATAGGGACTCATAGGGGTGGATCCCTATGGCATCAAAAAGAAAACAGGCTTATGCTATAAAAATACTTGGTCAGTGGGCCCTGCCTGGTGGCTTAACAGGTTAGGACATAGCACTGCAAGCGAGCTGCAGCCATCTCAGTGCGAGTTTGATCCC
>NW_004567122.1:15005550-15006569 GCF_000260355.1 Condylura cristata
TGAGACCTTGTGTGACTCACTCTCCAGAGCCAGCAGTTGAATTAGGTTCTTAATACAATGGGAGGCATTAATCACTGTAAAGTTAATTGTTCTATTTTCATGGCAAGCACTTTTCATATATTCCACTATGAAAGTCTTTTTCACATAAATATCACAGATTTAGAAATTAAATCATATGAGACACAACTTTGACTTTTGAACATATGATTATAGGCCGCATGTTGGTAATTATTCTTTATGATCCTACAGGTTGCGAGCTTATTATTTTCTCATGCAGTTGACTTCCACCGTGCCCCTGAAACCTTTTCATAGTGCCACCATTTATACATTGTTAGACCATTGTTAATTTAAAATGTAAAAGCTGTTTGACACTGTTGATTCCTTATCTGCCAACGTAATTACGGAGAAATAAACTACATTTTCCCCATCCCTTTGGTGTCTTGTGCATTTGTAACCCCCATACATCGTGGACATGCAGGTCTTTGTCTACCCAAAATCTCAGCAATGTTCAGTGCGACTTCAGCACTTGTGATAATGACTCATGATCACTCTAATCTTATGATCGTCCCCTTTTTTGCTATAATGATCACAGTGTATTTTTCATCCACTGTTTAGAGCTTGTCACTCCGCTCAGACTCACCAAAGTACTTTGGAGCATTGACCTTTCATCCCTGACTACGCTCATTTTCCTCCTCCTTCCATTTTCTTTCTCTTCTTCTTCAGGTGAATTAGGTCATTGTTCTCACCTCTGTGATTATTTTCAACATATTGCCTTCTGTCATTATCTGCTGTTCTTTGTAAATTCTGAACTCAGTGGTCAGATACTTGGCAGTTAGGCTTATTAGTCATAAAATCACAAACATTCTTCCAACTTAAACTTTGTTTCTTAGCCACAAATGTGTATTTCCGACACATTTCCTGAATGTCTCAAATATACTTCCAGGTCAAAGATCTGTCATACATCTTCTCCATATTGTATTCTGTATTATATTTGTAATATTCAGAATAGGAAACTTCCT
>NW_004567122.1:15006754-15085448 GCF_000260355.1 Condylura cristata
CGCGGCAGACCTCTCCTGACCCGCCCGCTGCTCCCCTCAGCAGTGTACTTTGTTGATCTGCCTGTTCTGCTCCCGACTCTGTCTCTGGTGAAGCCTCTCGCCACCCCTGAGCCTACCCAGTTCTGTATGTACAAGTAAATAAATCTTTAAAAAAAAAAAAACCTACAGTATAGCATAAACACCTCATAATAGCTCATGTAGAAAATCGTAGCAACTTTCAAAAAGAATATATATGCTTCTCTTTTTCTCCATACTTCCATTTATCTTCCTAGTGAAATTTTATCCTTTGTATGTTTAAAATCCTTAACACCATTGTGCAAATAGAATACTAGAATGCTATCTAAACTTTGTGTGTGACATTAAACTTCATTGATTTTATAATCCTTTTTTCTAGCACTAGAAGGGACAGAACTGGGAGATGTGATTTGCATATGGAGAATAGAGTGCAGGAAATTGATGATATCCTGGAAATATGACTACTTATAATAAAATTGTAAAGGAAAAAGGAAATGATCAGCTTAGTCTTGTTAGAATGAATATAGATGTAGCCAAAGTGTAAGTTTGGGAATGGGAGTGGTTGAATTTAGGGCTTCCCTTTAAGATCCATTGACAAAGGGTCAAGATAAGATTTAAAGTCATCTCAGTCTCTCTTTTTTTTTTAAGATTTATTTATGCATACAGAACTGGGGTGCAGGCCAGAGGTGCAGAGGCTGTGAGAGAATCCAGCAGAACAGGCAGGCTGACAAAGTACATTGTTCAGGGGAGAAGCAGGCAAGATAGGAGAAGTCTCCTGTGCCATGTAGGTCACATCCCTGACCAGGATGTAACTTGTGCTGACGTGGCTGCAACTAGCTTCATAGTGCTGTGCTTATGCACCTGTTGTGGCAACAGGGAGGGTCCTAAATCCATCCCAGTCCTACTGTAAAGGTTTCTTCTTGAGCTCTGAAGAGGGAATATAGAACTAGAGGAGGCATGATATTTGTTCCAGCTGCTACTGAGATCAGCAAGTGCAGCAAATTGATTACATGACTGGACAGCCTACATCCGCTTGCAGGGGACTTGAGGTGCCTTTCTGGAGAGGACTCATAAAGCAGAAAGAAGGAGCCAGGCACTCCAAGCCAGGCTATTGCTTAATACCAGGAAGAGAGTGGTTATAAATATGAACTGAAAGAATCAGGTTCCCTGTGTGTGGAATTGTGGAACTCTAGTGCCACCTGGGAGAAAGAGAATAGAGTACCTGGCAGATTCTACTCCTGAAATGTCAGTGGGGACTCGGCATGGGGTTGAACCATGCTTCAGCAATCAGAGAAGAATCAGTGAAAATAGAGCTATTACTGTTAATATGAACTCCATTTATTGCCAATAGACTAATGAGGCTTGGATAAATTTGTATTACTTAGTAATGAAAGTAAATTATTCTGCTGGCCTGTGAGCTCAGAGGGACAAGGCTGTGCTTATATTCCCCACTGCATTCACTTTAATGAATTTGTTGAATTGGTTGCATGAAATGATTAGAAATGCCATCTTATTCCTAGACTTGCTATAGCAGGTACTTTTTCACTGTCCAGAGAGTGAAGTCCTGTATAGTAATTTTGAGCCAGAGGGGAAGAAGGAAAAAGAAACCCAAATTATGTTCACCAGACAAGTAACCTCACCAACTGATCTAATTATTTTTTTCTATAAAATACAATTTTGATTATATAAAGTATTCTATTAAAAAACTTAACAGAATATGTGATGACTCGTTTCTTATCGCAAACAGCATTTTCTAGGATAATGTGACCACATTATAAGCATGAGATTAATAATGATTAAAGACTTGACCAGAATGTCTCTATATTAAAGAAAAATGTTGCATCTCCGCACGTATTTCTTGCTGAAAGGCCACATGTGTAGTGACTAAAATGAGAGGGAAGAAGAGTAGAGAAAAAATTAATAATATAAATAAACAACCAAATAAATCTGTGTGAGAAGGAAAGCAAATGCTTAAGCCTATCACGCTTCAAATTAGAAATTTGAGAAAGTCGAGGGTCAACACCAAGAATGGAACATGTGAGGGACCTTCCCTTTGAGTTTGCTCTTGTACTTTGCCTTCTGGAAGAGCCTCCTTTGACTATTCCACCTAAACATGCCCCCCACCCCCTTATTTTCTAGTGACTCAGACCATAGATTAGCTTCTGCAGGTTTCTTGCATTGTTTATTTCATCACCTTCATAATGGGGAAAGCTTTATAAGGATGGAAGTCACTCTGCTTTGCTTGTTAGGTGTTGGCACAACTAAGCACAATGTCTAGTGCATAGAAAGCACAAACATTGGCTGAAGAAATGAATAAAAGACTAAAAAAGGGGAAATATGTGTTATAAATGCATGACTTTCCATCTGGATAGTGAATAAGTAGCAAAGATCATGCCAACATGTAATTTATTCAGATATGACTATGTCTCCTCTCTGCCCCAGTCATAAACACCAATACCCCAGACATAGTGTAAGAATTTCTGACACATCATTAATGAGAAAAATGTACCTATTTTTAGCACACTGGGAATGGGGGATGATGTTAGATCCTGCTGGCATGATCACAGAAATAATCTTGGGTTGCATTAGTAACCCTCATGTCAGAATCCCAGTGACATAAAAGGTTCTGTAGTAGTGGTATTAATATAGAAAATAAATTATATTTTAAGAGGAAATAATTGGCAACTACACTAGTTGCAATTTCCCTAATGCATCTTGAAGTCACAGTTTCTAAATAAATGAGTTGGCAGAAATCTGCTCCCAGATTCTGGTTGCTCCAGTGATGGGAGGGTGTGTGTCATGCCTTGATATCATACTCACCCTGGACACACTCATGATTGAGAGAGCCTCTGAGAGCTGCACCTGCATCTGGGGAGGCAGACAGCATGTAGGCAATGTGGTGTCAGATAAATTCTTTTTCTCTCTTTAGTTGCTGCCTTCAGTGTAAGCAATCTAGGACACCCTGTCAGCCATGAATCTCCATACACTCTATGTGTCTGCTCACATTGTGAGAACATCTTTCCTCCCTCTTTTGGAGTTGCATTTTTTTGTCCTGAAATTCAAGGAAGCAAATATCCTAGACTTTGTGTTCATGTAGTTTGAATGACAGCTCAACTAGATTGACTGCAGGTTACTGATGGCTATAAACCTGCAGGTGAGTGCGGGTGAATACAGAGGAGATCCTGGCAATCTGGCTTCTTTGAAAAATGTTATGAAGGAAATAATCAGCTCAGCCCTGCTAGAATCAATACAGATTATGGCAAGCCTGTGAGTTTTGGAGAACTCACATTCATGAATATTTATGAACAGCACCCCCTTTTGTTCTCAAGAGAATTCTGAGCTGGGTTGTAAGTTAGTCTCATCCCAAGGGATGAGATAGTTTTCAAAATCTCCAAAGGAATCATGTGTTAGTATATAATCATAGGAATTCCTAGCTAGGTACCTGCAAAGTTCCTAGAATAACAATCTAGCACTCATTTTTGGTAAAGCCTAAATGTTCCTAGCTTGAGCAGTGGTGGAAGTTTGGACTTTTGGACAATATATATATATATACTACTCTTGAGTATTTTGATAATCCTATGGATCACCCTCCATAATATACATGTCATATATGTCTCTTAAAGCAAAATGTAAAAGAAATGTTCAAATCACCCCATCAATAAAGGAAGACGGCAGTTTAGGAAATTTAAAGTCAGATTTCTGCTAGCAAAGTAATCATATCTTCCATGTTCCCATTTTATAATGTTCACCTTCAACTTCCTTGAACTGAAGATGACAGCAGTGCTGCAGCATAAGGAGAGCTGTTGTGCATCTCACATATGTGTGTGTGTCTATCTTCCAGGAGATGTGTCCTTCCCTCAGACACAGAGCACTTGTTCCAGAACACAACTCTGATTTTCCACTAGTTCCCACAAGTTGCATTAGTTTCTTCTGTTTATAACAGAGCGATTTTGCAGAAATATGGTTCCCTTCTCCAATTTTTTTCTGTTAACCTCATATTATACACAGCGAAGGTTATTTTTTTTTTTACTTTTCTTTACCATTAGCCTGCCAAAGATCACTTAATTTATGTTTGCTTCATGAAAATAACTTGAATGGGTCCCATAGCTTTCCAAAGATTCACATTTTTGATCAAAGGGCCATGTGTTTTAGGAATATTTTTACAGCATAAGTGGAGCAGATTTTATCTTCATCACAATTTTCTTTTTTTCTTTGATGAGTTAGTCGGGCATTGGTGGAACTAATTCCATGAACTTTTTGTTGTTGTTGTTCTAACTAAAACAAATAGAGAAGGGACTTAACACAGGAGTAGGAATCATCTGCATTTTATTCAGCACTTCTACTGAATGCCCATCATTACACTTGAACTTGTTAGGTCCTCCGTTAATATTTATTCAGCAAGTGAAGGATTTGGTGACTCTAAATAGTTGCAGTCATAATCTAACACTACACTTTTGCATTTATTTTAACTTTTGCTTTTCACAAGAATGACCTTTTTCTAATTTTTTTTAAGAGTTATTTACTATTCTACTATGGGTAAAGGAAACTCTGAATGTGGATGAGGATATTGAGTAGTTAGCAAGTTCATTTGTTCGCTTATGCAAATCACATTCTTGACTCAGAAAATTGTTCCATTCCATGAACACTCACAATTACTCAATGATGAGCTTTTCCTTGAGGTTCATGAAACCGGGGATGTGGGTATATACTAGGAGCATTGTCTGGATTGTTTCATTTATAGCTCCCTGGTAGGGTGGGAAAGATAGTAATAGAAGCCAACTAGCTTTAATGTTACATGATAAAATTTAACTTTTATTTATGACAGCCAGAGCTAATATAAGTTACATATAAAGCAAAGGTACTATATTGAAAAGAAAATGTGTAAAACAAATGGCCACATTTGTTTTTAAACACTTGAGCATCAATCAGGAACCATGATCCAGACTGATTGCATGAAAGGATCCTGGGAAAAAAAAAGAGATTGTTCAGTCTTGCCTTAATTTCTATTTCTGTTTGAGAAAGAGGAGGTGGGCGGAGGGGCACACTGTCTCAGTAGAAAGCACAATATGTGTCTGGGTTTAGTTGAAAGGCTACTGCTCTCAACTGGTAGTATCAAGGCAAAAAATGAGCAGAGGTTTATTTGAATCATAATATTCTTCCAGTGGCAGCTGTGTACACAATTCCTGATTTCTCAGTTCCAAGGTGAACCTCCGGGAAGACAGAACTGGTGAAACCATTTATAATTCTGCCCAAGAGAATCTTCAGGAAAATTTTGGTGTTCTAAAAGGGAGTTTTATAAGGCCTGGATTACTGGGAAAGCTATACTAGAAGATATAGGTATACCAGCAGATATCCCTGTCACAAGGTAGGAATTAGAACCAGGAGGACCTAGTATAGGGTAAAGGGGCTTCTCTGAAAAGTACAACAAAGTTTCTGATGAGATGGATTAGAATCTCTAATCTGTCACTTCGAGGAGCCTGTTGCCAGATGTTGCTTGCACTCACCATCTGAGACTAGGATGGACCCTGAGGCCACCGTCCTTTTTTTCTCCTGGAATGTCAGATACTGCAGTTAGCAGAAGAGGAGATGTAGAAAGGAGAGAAGGAAGATGCTATGCTCCCATTATTTCTGCTCTTCATTTGCAAGTCGGTAACCTTCCATGATAGCCTGACAGGAAAGTTGAATTTGGTTTATTATCTAGAGCTGGATAATTTTAATTATAGAATAGGGATAGTTTTTGGTTTTTCAAGTGTCTGGAAGACATTTTATGCTTTAAATGAGAACAGAAAACTTATGGAGCTTACTAACGTTAGAATTTCATCCAAGGGCAAGAGAAAAAATTTCCTTCACTATTGAATACATTTTAAAAGGAAAAATAAAGTAGCATTTTGATTACATCCCTCAAGGCATGCAGGTCACTCTGTTGTATTAATTTCAGTGAAAAAGAAGAATTTATGGAAATAATTTCTTAATGGAATTCAGTGTCAAGAAGCATAGACGGATCTCACACAGAGAGATTACAGCAAATTGAAAAGTTACCATTACTCTTGTTCACTGTGTCCCTGATTGTTTTTGCTTCTTTTGATATCTCATCTTCACTTTCTTTTCTGTGCGGATCAACTTTGTCATGTGACATATACAGACAGCTAAAAGGGTCATTTGGTTCAGTCATTGAAGAACTTAAGTGGTGTCTCTAGGTTCTACTCTGAAGTTCCGGTAGCGCGTATCTTGCTTTGTACATCTACCCTTGTTGGTATAACAGTATGCGATTCTAACATGACTGCAAGAATATGCATGAGTAATAAGTCTCTGAAAATCAGGCATCGGTCAGGATTTCTATCATTACTACAAAGATGCAATGTAAAGGCCACAGGAAGAATGTTGGGGGTCATATGTTCTTGAAAAACCAAGAATGCTGGGGTGTAAACATATTACATGCATGGAAATTTCTTAGGCAGTTTCATTGATAACTGCTTGTGTGTTTTACAGTATTTTCTGATAATTGAATATCTTAGTAAAGCTTTTAAGAAGTAATTTTTATTTTCTACTGTACTTTAGATATGTCTGGGATTTCTGGGAAGAAGAACGCATTAGTTAGTAATTGATTAAGAAAATGCATACAAATATGCATGGATTGATGCATAATCATGGTTGATTTGGTCATTTTGTTAATATAGTTTTTTGTTCCCAGTTGCAAATATATGAGGAGACAGGGCACTACCAGGCAGAGAGAAAGAGATGGAGAGTGAGAGAGATCTAGACTTCTGTGAGTCTTTGAGTCTTTTAGCTGACTAGACAAGGCAAGATAAAGAACCACCAAGTGGTACAGTCAAAAAAGTTCCCTGAGCCAAAGAGAGCCAGGAATAGTCGTATTGTCATCATTCATATGGGGGTGCGTTGGGTGGATGGGATGGGGTGCTCAGGGTTTGTGCTTCAATAATAAAGCAGCCTTAGTTCTAGACTAAAGGCACTCTTGTCCCTCTTAACCTAGTGTAAAAGGGATCCTTACAAAGATAAAGCCTTTTCCAAATAATCTTGTTCTTAAACAGATTAGAAATTCTTTAAAAAAATACAGATGGTCCTCAATGGTTCACCTTCACAATGTTGCAAATGTTTATATACTCAGAAAAAATACACACTGAGTTTTGAGTTTTGACCTTTCCTGGGCTAGCAATAGATGGCTAGGTAGTGGCAGTGAGCTCCCTGTACACCACAGAATTAGCAGGTAGACAACGAATACTCTACAGTGTACTGTACCACTAGTTTTCTTTAAGATTTATTTATTTATGCATACAAAAGCTGGGATGCAGGCCAGAGATGTAGGAGAGGGTAAGAGGACTCACCAGAGAAAGTGGGGAGCAGAACAGGCAGATCGACTGAGGGGAGTGATGAGTGGGACAGGAGAGGTCTGCGAAGCCATGTGTGTCACTCCCCTAGCTGGGAATCAAACTCATGATGCAGTGGAGAGCTTCATAATGCTTCACTTTAACCCCTTGTGCCACCAGGGAGGGCCCAATACTGTGTTTTTGTATCTCATCGAAATCCCCATCTGTGTCTGAGATTCTCACTGCCTTGTTATAAAATCAGCTTTGTGTTAGGCATTTTTTCCCCAGATGTAAGTCAGAGTGAGTGTTCTGAGCACATTTAAGGCAGGTTAGGCTAAGCTATAATGTTCAGTAAGTTAGGTGTATTAAATGAATTTTAGACTTGCAATATTTTCAATCTATGATGGGTATCTCAATGTAGCATTATGGGAAACTGAGAAGGATGTGTATAAAAACATGATATCTAATAAGGTAAATTTCATAGTTCCTCTTTCCCTCTTATTTGCTAACTGTGTACTTCTTGCTTCTGAAATACTTCATCCTGAGTTTTTTAGTATTTTAGGTGGTCAAATTCCTATTACTATTTAATAGACCAACAACATATAGCATCTATAAATAGTTCATCTTGGGAAGAAGATCAATTCTGGTGCTTCTTGTCTATCATATCCCCCTTTGTTCCAGGGTGCAAAATGTTCCTTTTTAAACTTGCCAATGGGATGTAGTTGGCTGATGAGTGGTAGGTTATTGTTTTGTTACTTGTACTCCATTAGATTTTCCTCCCAAGCATATTACCTTTCTTGATTATTTTGAGAGTTTTTACACTATCTAAGCCACCCTGATAGCTATAGTTATTTCCATCGAGACCCTGGATTTTTTTCCCAGGATTCCATCTCCCAGGGTTTTGGACAGATGAGAGACTTCTGTGTTATAGGGAGTGTCCCCACATTGAGGAACCCTTCCTTACTAGTGTTATGCTCCATACTCGTTGTTTTACCTGCAGGACTCACCTTATACATATGAACCTCCTTCACCAGGATCTGCTTCTCCTCTTGATTCCCTCATCTAACCAGCAAGTCCCAGAACTTGTTGTATTAACTGGCTAAGCTGTTAATTGACCATATTTATTATGTTTGTGGCTCACAGCAGTGTTGGGGAGAACCTGAGACAGCTTGTGTTCTTTGAAGACCCTGAATGGCCTTCAAGCAGGGCATCAAGCTAGCGAGTTTGGTAGAATATAAGGACTCTCAAGTGTCTCACGCGTGTCTGCCTAGATGCTCTCATTCCAGGTCTGAAGGATCCCACTTTGAGTGTCAGGCCTGCAGGGGTTGAGAATTCAGCTTCTCTTTTCTGTCCTTGCACCGTCATTATCAGTCAGCATTGAACTTGACCCTTAGCTTCCTCAGCTGTTTGGTTGGAGTAGATGAGAACTTCTTTCTATGCTTCCAAGGAAGTCTTATGACTCCTGCACTGAATTGCCAAAGTGCGTCAGTAGTAGTCAGCCCAAGTTTTCCGATTCTGTAATTCCAATAATTACTTTTTCCCTTTAAACCTCTCAAATGTCTAAGATACTGCCCTTGCCAGTGATTCTGGTGTGCTCATTGCTCATCTTAGTGGTGAATCCTTTACCCAGGGGAAAGCTTTAACAATCACCCCATTGCAGCACTCCAGAGAGGATAAATATTCCAGGTACTTCCACTGAAGGGGTGTTCAATACAAGCTGTCCAAAAGTGCCATTTTATGACTTGAGTCCCAGGAGCAACTGAAGTCCCAATTGCCCAACTGATGTTAGATTCCCCGGCATGCAGGCCTGAGAGGGAAGCA
Source organism: Condylura cristata (assembly GCF_000260355.1). Lineage (NCBI taxonomy): Eukaryota > Metazoa > Chordata > Mammalia > Eulipotyphla > Talpidae > Condylura > Condylura cristata. The sequence continues at coordinate 15,015,916 of NW_004567122.1, forward strand.
TCTTGGGAGGAGGATATTGGGGGAATGTCCTCAGCTATACCTGTCAGGGAGCACAAGAAGCAGGATTGGGCTGGGGAGGAGTGGAAATGCACTACAGGTACAGCTGGCTTTTGGCCAGTCTGCTGATAGTGCTGGATCTGGGTTTCGGGGTTGCCCTAAATGGGGGCAAGCTGGCTGAGCCCTCTGTCTCTGCAGGGATCAGTAGCAAAAAGCTAGTTCTTCTGGAAGAATTGTGTGTTACCAGCCAGTTCTTTGCATCTGAGGGTAATTCCTTGAGAGGGACTCAGCTGGTAGCCTTGCAGCCAGCACATTTGCCAGCTGTGGGATCTCTGCCTTGCAGAGCAACCTCTGGAAACCTCCCCAAATTTGTAAATACTAAAACCATTTATGGGTGATTATACTCCATGTTATTTTTATTCTAAAGGAACCCTTAAATTCGTCCCTAAAGGAACAAATCTAACATTGAATTATTTAGCAATATGCTTTGAAAGAACCTTGAAGTCACATCAAATTCAGTGGGCTCTGTTTTCTGATGGCATGAGTGAGTGTTGGGCTCAGGGACTAGAAGGTGCTGATGCTGGCTCTTGTGCTCAGATCTTTTGCCCTCATTCTGGTGTTGTTGGGCTCTTCACTCTGTCAAACCTAAAGAACTAAAATAACATAAACCACTGCCCTTAGTGGAAAGGGTTAGAGTCTGGTTTTTGTGGCGACAAGCTAGGATGTGAAACCCATCATCGTTATTTGACTCCAGTGCCAGGTGCTTCTTCCCCCCTCTTTTTCTAGAGGTTTTGCTGCTTTCCATACGTAGGGTAAGGATATTGGATGGATTAAGGCCTTAAGCTCCAGGAAAGAAGTGATGATCCAATGTAATATATTGTACTTTCTTGTTTTGAAAATCTATTTGGTGAAGTTTCTTGTTTGCTGCCTGAGTTTAACAGGAATCAGCTGGGCCAAAGAGACAGCTCAAAATAAATGGCCCCCGAATCTGTTCTTTTCAAATGAATTCGTTCTTGAGCTGTCTGAATGCGGGACATAAAGCATGCTCTTCCCGTAAGACTACCCTTGTTTCCACTCAGAGGCAGTTTGGAATCGACCTGCTCTCACTAAGAGGATGTTTTCTCATGAACCAGGACATGCTTTTTTCTAATCTTTGACCTCCCTGCCTGTTATTCTTTTTATGACTTTTGTCTTTGCCAAAGGAAAAAATGCTCTCTGACACGAATTTCTGCCTGTGGGTTGACATGTTTATAGAAACAAATTGTTTTTGATGAAACAGATAGGTTCCATCATCTTTCTTTTTGTGAAGATTTTTAATTAATTATTTTTTTTAATGAAGAGTCATGGTTTGGCGTCCTTGTTCTTAGTTTGACAGTATAGGCCTCCCACTTTGGGTGTGGTCACCCCCCAACCCCCCACCCATAGTCCTGCTATGTTCCATAGCCTTTGATCATTTGCATGTGCCAGACAGGAGGCTGCATGTTGGGATGTCAAGTCTGTACACTATTATATTCGCCCTGAAAGAGCTGTTGGAAGTGGGACAAGAGAAATACTTACACTGCTCAGTAATGTGTGTGTATTGACAGTAGAGACAGTGCAGGTGTTGGGGGAAAGATGCCCTGAACAAGCTCTACTCGTAGGTTTTATGGACCTCCACCCCAAAGTCCATAAGGATCCAAGACACCAAGAACTACAAATCCTGTGTCTTCACCGCAAAGGGAGGATTGCTGGGACCTGAGGGTGGAGGTAGGCAGCCAGGTTTGGTATATAAGCAGACATGGGCCTTGGTGGTCCTTGTTTGTTTGTTTTAAAGATTTATTTATTTATGCATACAGAACTGGGGTATAGGCCAGAGGTGTGGTGGGTGAGAAAATTCGCCAGAGACAGAGTGGGGAGCAGAACAGGCAGACTGATGAAATACACTGCTGAGGGAAGCAGCAGGCTGGTCAAGTGAGGTCTGCCACGCCATGTGGGTCATCTCCCTGGCGGGGTATTGATTCCTGCGGCAGTGGCTTCAGAGAGCTTCATAATGTGTGCTGTTAGGCCACCAGGGAGAACCCGGTCCTTGTTTTTTTATTGGGTTTGTGCTATTGGGGTTCCACTTCTGGAACTGGTAGGTGCAGTCACCAGTATATCTCTCCTCTTTCTCTCTGAAATATTAACCCCCCATTTTCTTTTTTTTTAAATAAACCCTTCAGTAGCCTTTTTGTGTGTACCAGAAGTTGAGTCTCACTATGGATCTCTTTTACATGTCCAGGTGAGGACCCACAGGCAGGCCTACCCATTTCACATTGGGGTTGCTCTGTAACACAGGTTCTTTATAGGTTTGAGCAGACAGGTAATAGAGGATTCCTGGAGTCCTCAGTGGCTTTTTCAGGCTTTTCACGATCTTTCTACACCATTTGCAGTGCAGTAACCAGACGCAGGGCAGGCAGGGCAGGAGGTGGGTGAGGGGCTGGCAGGTCTTCCGGACCCCAATGAATCTTTACTCTCTCTGTGCCCTCATCATCTCTTCACTGGTCTCTACTGCACTCAGCCCGATGGTCCTCCCCCACCTGCCCTCTGCTGCCACCCTATGACGTCACCCTTGTAGGCTCAGTCTCTTGTTTCAGGTGTGCCCACTTACGCATGCGCACACCATGCTCCACCTGCTGCGTCAGGCATGCGTGCGAGACCACAGGTGTGGATCTTTAATGCTTGTGGCGGGATGGCGGAAAAAGATGTGCACAAGGCGTTAGAGAAGTTGAGGAACAGCTTTGATATAACTGAGGCCCCTGACAAGAAGCTGCCATTGTCTTCGGAAGACGCAGAGTGCTCATCCCCTTCTCATTAGTGTGCTAAGCAGGAATGATTTATACTGCTAACTAGCAACTACTTTGGACCATGAAACGAAGACATAAAAAAAGGTGAGTTTCTGCGCAATGCTGTGGGGATTGAGAGCAGAGGGCTGAAGGGAGCAGGCACATGGCAGAGATAAGCTCTTGGTGGTGAGGAGAAACTAACGGAATAGATAAATCTCACCATCTGCTTTAAATAGCAGCCCACCACATCTGCGGGGATCATCCAGAAGTGAGGAGAGAAGCCTTGAAAGAAGGATAAGCTTGCCCATGTTACGGTTATGCCAGAGGCCAGCCTGTATGGTTTATTCTGACACTTTCCTGGAACATATGGCCTGTAACATTACCTTAATCACCTTTGGATCTTGGAGTAAAGGCTAATGTCTTGTTAAAGTTTCTGGTATTATGTGGCCAATGTGTGTCTGTGTGGGGACTGCTTTTACTTAGTGTAATGTTTCAGTTATCCGTCAAATAGACACTGCTATTCTACTATTTCTATTTCCATTTGCTTTAGTATCAAATCTCAACTTCATATGTGAGCTTGAGGAAAAGATGAGAGATGTTGATGTCTCTATCCTTTACCATGTGCCTGCTGGTTTTTATTTTTTTTTTTTCAAACTCATTATTCTTTCCATTCCCCTATATTTTATTGTGAAATTCTAAACATATGAATACCTTCTAGATTTACAGATGGTTAACATTCTGAACATAAACTATATGTACGCACAACTTGGCTTGCCTTTTCTCTCTGCTTCTTCTTCCCACCTTCCTTGCCTCTCCTCTCTGTCTCTTGTGGAGGAGAAAGACTCTTGTTTGTCTCCCTTGTCATTTCATTTGACTGCCAATACAATGCAATTGTCACCAGAAAGATAAGCAGGAGAAAGAGAAAAAGCAAATTTCAGATGTACGAGATTTCACAGATCTTATTTCATAGGACTTATGAAGTGACTGAAGCAGTCAGATTGTGTGTGTGTGTGTGTATGTGTGTATATAATTTTAATCTAAGAATAAATGTGTGAAAAACTGACAAGACACATTTAAACTTCTGTACTAAGTAGCAAAAACCTAACCACGTGTTGTCTGCCCAGTCTTCTTGACCCTGAATCCCGACCTCTGGTGACACGGTTGTCTCTCCACCTCTGGTACAGGGAGTGTCCCATTCAAAAGGTAGATTTGTTATTTGCTTTTAAGGACACAAAGGAGAGTTAGTGTCCCTTTGTACTGGCCATGTCTTATGTAACTTTAATTCACAGTAATCACTGTGCTGCTGTGACTTATTTGGGGGCAGTCTGTTCTGTCCCAAAGTGTTACAAACACTACACAGACTCCCTTTATTTCTGGATCATTTAGAAGCTGTACATAATATGATACTTCACATAATTTGGCATGCAGCTAAGATGTAAGTGTAACAGGTACAGGTTTCATGGACTCCGCCCTCACTCCAGATACTGGAACTACAAATCCCATCAATACCAAGGAGAAGCATGCCGGGACATGAGGGCGGAGCTGAGCAGCCAGGTTAGGATGAAACCGGACATGCAGGTTCTAGGGGTCTCTTGGCCTGGTGGTTTGTGGCTAGTCGTTTGGCTCTCGATTGGTTTTCAGGGTGCTGGTGGAGTCCAAGTCAGCAGAACTGGTAGGACATTCTAGTTTAACTTGTATTTCTCTCCCTCTATCCCTGGGTTGTTCCTTTCCCTTTCTCCTTGTAAATAAAGCCATTATTGAACCTTTTTGTGTGTGTCCATAATATGATTGAATCTTAAAAGCGTGGATGAGGAAACACAGACAGGAAACCAGTTCACATTGGGGTGCCCTGTAACATAAGGACATGCTATCAAACTGTCACACAACCAGGACCTAATGATCAAAGCTATGAAAAATTAGCATTAAATTTTATTTGATACAACATTCTATATTTCACCCAAATGTCTTTTATAGTTGCTATTTGTAGGGAAGTTGCTATTTGTAGATCCAGGATGAAGTCAAATTTAAAAAAAATAGCATTTGAGTGTGCTGTCTTTCTATTTTTATCTTGAGTAAATCCCCTGACTATTTTTTTCATACAGAAATTTTTGGAAAACCCTGGTGAATTGCTTTAGAAAAAGTTTCATCTTCTGGACCTATCTGCTTTACCTTTAATAAGAAAGTGCAAAATCTATTAATTATCACCGCCTATCTTTACTTTTAGAGGTATTTTCCTAAATGTAAGAAGCAAATTATTTTCAGATAGATATATAGTCAATCTAAAACAGTAATATTGCTTCAAGTCATTTCATTTCATTTTGGCATCCACAAATGGACCTTCCATGAAAGTTTCAGCATGCTTCCTTAACATTCCTTTTGCAGTTATTAGTTGGGATTCTGTAAATAGGCACTTTCCTGGAGTATGTCACTCTTTTTCTATCTCTACATCTTAATGGATTCAAGATATTAAGAAAATAAACTGATTGCTTTCCACTACTGTAGCTATTTTGATATGCCAAAGTATAACAAAGTTGATCATTGGGATAATTGTTAAGCTGGCTTCTGTAGCATTTTGATGTGATTCCATTAGTGTTAGGTTTTCTTGCATTTGTCCTGGGATGTTATATGGTCTTCTTGTACTGTTCTTGTGCAGTCAAATATTTGCTTAGATACCCTCATTCTTTCCTGTTGCAGAATGGATGTAGAAAAAAAATTCTGAACTCTTGGTGTGCTCATTGCTGATGGTACTTTCTCGTTTCTAGATCTTTACAGTATATACTGCAGAAAATAGAACAAAGCTTTCAGGTCAAATTCAATACCATAAGGTCAGAGGAAATTTACTGTAAAGTTAGTAGACTCCTTTAAGGTTTTTCTATCTAATTTTGTAGTTCTAGTTTTCCTTAAAAAGGTTCTCTAAAAGTTTCAAGTCTCACAAAAATGACATCTGTCCCTATTCCCCCACACGTTATCACAGGATCTTCCTCAAATTCCTCAACACCATTTTTGTAATCTGTCTTCTTCCACAGTGGAAACCTTGCTTCCCCCAAAGATTAATGTAGCTACTCATTGGTTTTCATTTAGTATAAATGAAGTGGGTTTGGAATTACAATACTAGTAGAATACCTACAAGTTTGTTTAGTAAAATTTAAGATTTTATTGATTTTTGCCCTTACATGACTCAAAATTACAAATAGTAAAACTAGAGCTACCCTTCTGGTCAGTCAGCCTCAGGCTATTTTTAGTCCCTTCTCCCATGGAGAAAAAGCAGCCATTTCCCCTATTTCTCTTTATCACATTTAAGTTGCTTCATCATCCTCAACACTACCTGGGACTCTATAACATAATTCTGTTTTTCAGTGTCTGCCTCCTTCAGTTAGAGTAAGTTCAATGAGAATACCTTGTGTCTGTCACTGCTATATCCCAAGCATCTAAAATATCCCCATGCAAGGCAAGTGCTCAGTACATGCATTGTATGAATTTTAAAAATGAACATTTTTAATGATACAAATCGGATATAACCTCTGGAGACTGTTTCAAGTCTTATCTTTTTCATATAACCTATTATGGAGATTATTTCATATACATATCCCCCTCATTGTTTAATTACGTAAAATTCCATGAAAAGGATGTAGTTTATTTAACCAGTTTTATATTAAATTTTATCTAGGTTGTTTCCAGTCTTACGCTATGATAGATCCTACCATAATGAATATCTTTTTACTTATAGTTAAATTAACTTTTGTATTTTATGTATTCTAAATATTTGACAAAAACTATTATATAATGGATAAAGAAATTTAAGAGAAAAAGTATAATTTCAAATAACGAATGCAATTTACTACTTACGCACTTTTTTTAATGGTTTTATTTATTTATGCATACAGAAATGGGGTAAAGCCAGAGGTGCAGGGGCAGTGAAAGGATTCACCAGAAACAGAATGGGAACAAAACAGGTAGACTGACAAAGTACACTGCTGAGGGGAGCAGCAGATGAGACAGAGAGGTCTGCCACGTCATGTGGGTCACTTACGGGGCTTGGATTGAACTTGTACTGAAGCGGCCATGGCTTGGCTTATCTTCTCAGTGCAATGCTCCAACCTGCTGCGCCAACAGGGAGGGACCCCTTCTGTCCCCTTAGGGTACTTTTAGTAGTACTTGATTTATTCACATATTTAGAGAAACATTATTAAAACAGTATTATAAATTTTGGGTTCAAAATACTGGGTTAGAAAGATAGTTGAAAAGACAAAGCTATGTTATACTGAGAATGAAACTTATAAATTCTGAGTATTTTAAAAGGCAATATCTTTTGCTTTTGGATTATTTTCATAGTGATCCTGAAGAAGGCAGTATCACTAATTGACAAAATTTTACAAAATCCCGTACATTTTGAATGGTCTTTTAAGGTTTGTTTTTCAGATTATTGTAATTTGGAGACTGCTTAGCTTTTTAAACATGTATAGCCTTCCCAATTATCAGCATTAATCACCAGAGTGATACATTTATTATAACTGATGAATTTACACCTATAAATAATAATCATATACTTTTCTTAAATTACATTAAGGTTCACACTGGTGATGCATTCAGTGGGCTTAGACAAATGTATATGGCATGTACCCTATAGTACTATACAGATACTACATATAGTAAATGGACATGTGGTATAGCACTCCACCTGTTCACTTCTCCCCCAATCTTCATCTCACTGCCTGGCAACCACTATTTTTTTTCACTGTTTCCATAGTTTCACCATTTCCAAACATCTTATAGTGGAAGTTAAACAGTAGTCTTTCCAGATTGGCTTCTTTCCCTTAGTAATACAGACTTGAGGTTCTCCATGTCTTTTCATAGCTTGATAACTAACTTCGTTCTGGTGCTGAACAATAGTCCATTGTCTGGATCTCTCATACTTTGTTTATCCATCCACCTGTGAGAAATGTCTTGGTTGCATCCATATTTTGACAAGTCTGAACAATGCCACATAAACATTTATGGGCAGGTTTTTGTATAGATATAGATTTACTCCTTTGGTTCTGGGTCATCTGGTTAGGGTATTTTTGTGAGAAGACACTACATCGCCAAATTGTTTTTCCACAGTGGATCTAGTATTTTGCCTCTCCACCGGTAATACAGGAGAGTTTGTGTTGCTCTTCTCCTTGTCAGTACTTGGTGTTATTAGTTTTATAGATTTTTACCATTTTATTAGACATATAATACTAAGGTATTATTTTAATTTGCAGTTATGTTTCTGCTGATACATGATACAGAACATCTCTTCATATGTTTACCTGTATCTCTTTGATGTGTTTACATGCTGTGTAATTTACAAACATGTTAAACATGCTTAAGCATATGACACTCCATTTCTGCCATATAGAAAAATGGTGCTCTTCTATATTGTACTGTAAATGATAATTCTAGGAAATTTCATGAAGGTACTCAAGTGTCTTATATTGTTCCAAAATATATTCTCTTTCTATAATACTAGGTAGCTTACTTTTTATGCTGATTTTTTTTAAAGATCTATTTATTTATTTATACATATAGAGCTGGGGTACAGGCCAGAGGTGCAGGGGCGGTGAGAGGATTCACCAGAGACAGAGCGGGGAGCAGAACAGACCAACTGACCAAGTACAGGCAGGAGAAGTCTGCCACGCCACGTGGATCACCTCGGGTTGGGGTTTGAACTCATGCTGAAGTGGCTTTAGCTTCTTCTTAATGCTGTGCTTTAACCTGCTGTGCCACCAGGGAGAACCCTCAATTTGACATTTTAAGTAGAATGTAGCCAAGTCTGCAGCTGCTACATTTGTTTGAGAAAACATTTTATATATTGGGAAAGAAATTCAGTTCTTTTATTGTAAACTATAAATTCTTCAGCCTTTGTTAGAATACCTTTTTTTTGTCACTCAATACTCAAAATGATTCATTTCTCTTTTTTATGTGTTGCAAAATCAGAAATGATCCTTTGGTATTTACTAAGAGGAACCTACCAAGTCAAAGAGATCATGATAGCTCATTTAGATCCTGAAAATAACACAAGGTGTGAAAATAGGTGACAGTGTTGAGGGACCTGCAAGCACTTGATTCTGAGAGCTGAAATTGGAGGGGGAAAGGGTGAGTGAGTGTGAGTGGCAGGTCAAGAAGCAGAATTTTTTTCTAGTGCATGGAGTATGTCTGAGGATTTCAAACAGGGAAGAAAAATACTTGGAAATGTGATTTGGAAGGGAAAAGTAAGGTTCTTAAAAAAGAGACATGAAGAGATACTGGGTAAGAGATAATTAGGGGGAAGAACCAAGGTGGAAATCTCTACACTCCTCCAAAGCTTCTTTAAGAGTATACAGAAATTGGGACTGAATAAGATGTACAAAGAGCTGGGCAAAACACATAGGGGACTTCCCTGTTACTGACACAAAAAGATACTGGATATAACAGTTAAACACCTGTAGGTGAGCTCAAAAGAAAGACATTGGGACTTACACACTACATAGGTCCATAGGCCTTTTGTGCAATTTTGGCTGTGGAAAGCCATGCAGCTAACATTCTCAGTGTCCATTTATAGCATGCTCAGAGGAACCAAGGCCCTGATAGCTAACTTGCTTAGTAGCTGACACTGACCAAATTGGGGGAAGTTGGGAAAGTCTTCTAAGAGAACTGGTGTAGATGTAGCCTGAGAAGGGCACAGCTGGTTATCATCGAGGGGCAGCCTCTTGCCTATTCTTTACTGCAACTTTTTTTGCCACTTTATATAGATTTTGGGGAATCCATAAGTTGGTGAAATTGTTTCTTTGTGAATATCCTCATTTTTGTTGTTGTTGTTGTCTGTTTCTTACAAAAGGAAATGAAACAAATTGATTATTATCAAGTGCTTTTTTTTCTTTTCTTATGAAATTAGTCTGTTTATTGGTTTCCCTTAAATAAAAAAAGCAACAGGCTGATCATTATAATGCCTTAATTTATTTAAAATTCATGAAATACATTCTATTATGTCTGAAAATGAGTTGCACTAGGAAAAATGGGTTTATTTCTCTCTCTTTTTTTTTAAATCAAACTTGCTATAAGAATGGCAGTCACCTTTGTATAAGGACATTTTAGAATTAATGACTAGTTGGGTCAATTAATGACCTTAAAATTTAGAAGCATACGTTTTTCCATGTTCTCATTAATCCATTCAAAATTCCCAAGACTGAAATAATTAGCATTCAAGTAAAAGCAGAAATAGTGGGAACCAGTGGAATATTGGCAATGTATCAGAGATGGTATCTAGAGTGAAAATTATGAGAAAATACTGAATACATGTGATGAGTTGGCTGCATATAAAAAGAACTGAAAGCAAGTAATTACTGGAGTAAAATGAAAAGAGGAACAGAAAATAGCATAAGTTGTCCAAAGAAATATTGATTGGATAATTCAGAATCATTCAGATTGGGTAAAACCGAAGTGCTCACTTAAAAAGGATAGTTGGAAATAGTAGCATAAGTATAATCCTGGTGGAGATTTCAACAGGCTTTTAATATTGCAAAGCTTTTGAATACCATTTGTAATTATGTGTGGGTCATCAAAATACAATATTGCTTCTGATAAAATGGGTGTATAAATTAGGGAGTAATAAAAAATTGTTGAAAATGAACTTCACTTATATTTGCATAGTGGTAAATTAGTTTGCATCTGTGGCTGATATAAAGAAAAGTAGATGTGTAAACTTTGGAAAACTTAGAAAAATAGGAGAAAATATCTAGTAAATTGTCAGTCCCCACACCTAACCCATTATGACACTTTAAATGAAAACCTAAGGTCTAATTTCTCAGGAAAACATATCCTATAATGTAGAATAAAATTAGATTTGAATCACTATATATGAAATCTGAAAATAAAAGTTCTTTAGTTGTCTTAACTAATGATGGGCCTGTCATTAAGAAGATGGAAACAATCGAGTAAAATATATAGCAAATGTGTTTTTTAAAGAAAACTGTTGGGAGGCTGATTAGATTTCTGTTTGATGTGGAGTGTAATTGTGCCTAGAATTTAAGGGAGGCCAGAGGACAATGCATGTCTAGATTGAATATTGTTCCGCAGTTGTATTGAGGGCCTCTTAGCACTTAAACAAATGATTACCAGCATAGAAGGATGCTCTGAAATTCACTCCATGTTATTCTGGAATGAAGTTCTCAGGCAGATCATAAAGCTTATATATACACTTTACATAAGTTTGGTGTTTCTTTTTTTTTAATTTTTATTGTTTGGCATCACCATAGTCATTCTTAAGTCACAAAATCAGAACCAGAGTTGGAAGGACAGCTAAACATGCCAACAAAATTACTTCTCTGCATCAACTTACCTGCCCTTTTGTAAACATTTCTAGGAACACAATATTTTACAACTCCCCCAAGGAGATTGCTAAACATTCCAGTTTTTATGAGTCCTAAGTGCTAGGAGTTCTCTTCCACGTGTACATTGGTTTTACCTCATTCCTTTGTTCCCTACTCTCTCCTCTTCCACTCCCTCCGGCTTCCAGTTCTTTGGGTCCTGTATTTCCTTTATTCAAGTAAATCAGTTTTCCTTCTTTCTGTAACTGGATTACAGGTTTTCTCTAATGTTTCATGGCACATTGGGTTTCTTGTAATTCTTTTCAACATTACTTTTCCCCTGAATCCTAAATAAGTTTTTTTTTTTTTTTTTTTCTTTTTTTTTTGGACTTATGGCAAATGAACGAAAGCCTTATAAATCAAGCTGGGAGGAAAATGAGGAATTGGAAAGTGTGAATATCGAAAGAGCTATTTTCATCAATTGCAGAATTTTAAAGGCATTCTTGCAGGCGTAGGAGAACCTCAGTGGGGATGGCTGCCAGCATCTCTCTCAGGTTTACTTACCCAGGCAAAATTGTTGGGGGTACTGCTGGCCAACATCTATTAGCATACAAAAAGCTCTCTGTTGGAAAGTTTACAGGATCAATTAGAGTTAAGATTATTATTTTTTTAAGTATGGTTGAGGGAGTCCTTTAATGAATTGCCTTTTAGGATCTTTCTATTCTTGTAAAGGCTACCTATAAAATATTAGCAGGTGGCAAGCTAAGGCCATGGGAAATTTTGCACAAAAGGCCTTCATGTAGGGATATATTTTTCTGTTGAGTGGGCACCACATCTTTTGGAGGTTGTGCCTGTCTCTAAATCCTAATTATGTATGTTCCACACAATTTTCTAAAGAATAATCTTCACTTTTTATCCGGCACTACCATTTAAGTCAGTTTATAGATGCATTCAGTGATTCTTCCTTTATGAGCTAAATTCTTGATTCACGTATGGTGATGATGCTTAACAGTCCTGTTGTGTTTTCGCCATCAAGGCAGTTCCTTGATTTGCTTAGCATAAGTGAATATTTTTGTGCTAAATGTGTATAGCTATTCCAAAAGTCTCAGCTCTTGCTCGCTATAGGATTATATCCTAAAAAGGGATCATACATATTCATCAGTTTTCTTGAATAAAAATCTATGAATTGTTTTTAATTTATAAATACATTATTATTAGAACTTAGATAGCCTACTACTGTTACAGCTTTATTATTTGCAAGTATAGTAAAGTATCAATGTCTGTCAGATGAGAGTTTTATTGTAAAAGATAATGAAGAATGACAGATTCCTATTTTGGAATTGGAGTGCTGAAAGCTGGAAGCTGAATGCAGATATACTAGATATGGCCTTTGGGTTTTGGGGAGAGGCTACTAAGTAATTTTTTAAAGCTAAAGAAATAAATGCATCATTTATTTTTCATACTATCAATCTATGGAAATCTATGCTGGCGCTGTAGAGCTCCAGCCTGTTATTTTTGCTGTCTATGCCCCGAAGGACCTGTCTTCCAGGTAAGAAGACAGAACATTTTTTCTATAAAAGGCCAGATAATAAATATTTTAGGCTTCTGTGTCATGTGACCTGCCTGTAACTGTTCAGCCCTCCTCCTATGGGATCAAACACTCACAGTCAATACAGAAACCAGTGGGTGTGGCTGTGCCAACAGAACAGATTTTGCTCTCTGACTGTAGTTTACTGCCTTTGTTCTAGAACTCTGGTACCCAGCTTACTACACAACTCTGTCTTTCCTAGAGTTTCCTCCATCTTATCAGATTCTACGTAAGAATATTTTTAAAGGCATTTTGCCAGCCCTCTCCAAGTTATGTGCAGCCCAAAGAGCCTTACTCCTGTAAATACCTTTTCTGTGATAAATACATTGGAAGAATGGGGTGCTGCCACTCTTGAATGGTGGGGATTTCTCCAGATAAGGTCTACTGAATGGGGCAGGAAGCTGGACGTCTAATGTCTTTCTGGTCCTTTGGTTTCCTCGATAACAAAGAATATTGGAGCTCGACATTGTGTAAGTTCTCTCTCCGTTCTAAGGATGCATGATGCTAAATTAAGGTTCATGACTACACTGATACTGTAGACATATCACCTTGTTTCATATTGTGCCATTTTTCTAAGACCTAAAGGATAGCAGACACTAACTTTTGCAGGGGGGCACACTTTTTATTTTTATCTTAGAGATCAGAGTGATCTCTTTTGTGGACAATTTTTAAAGCAGTTTGTTTTTAAGCCACTATGTATTTGTTATGTAACTGCATAACGCTAATATACTAATGTACCAATATACTAAATGACACTAATATATTAATTACACTAACATACAAAATGTTCAGCAACATTTTCCTTTTAATATTTGTAGCTTTAATGCACATATTTTTATAAATATTGATTTGCATTTTTAGTGTGATGTATTTTATTATTTCTAAGATCAATTTCCTTTTAATTTGTAACATGAAATTAAAGGGTGCCATATAGTTGATATCACTGAGACAGGAATTGTGATTTCACAGAAATTGCCTTTATGAGGCATAAAAACAAAATTTATAGATATCAATCTTGGTATATAAGAAAATGTCTACATAATGTACAGCTTGCAAGGGATTCCTAAAGACAATTGTGAAGCACAATTGAAAAATGTCATTATATAAACATTGTTGATGATACAATGATAATTTTAAAAAAATAATTTTTTAAAATATATTTATTACATCATCTTTCATTTTTGTACAATGTATGATTTTCCCATGAAGTTCCCATCATCAAGTCACCCTTGCACCATCACCATAGTCCCTTATGCTCTTCCCACTCCAGTCCTGATCCTCTCCCTCCTACTCCCTGACAGAATTTCTTTGATCTGCAGTCTGCAGTTGGCTGATGATTTAGATTTTTGCTTATTATAGTTCTTTTTCCTGGTCACTTAATTGTTTCCTTACATTCCTCCTATAAATGAGACCATTTAATATTTTTCTTTTTCTTTCTGACTTATTTCACTGAGCATAATCCTTTCCAGCTCCATCCATATTGCTGCAAAGGGCATGAGTATATTCTTTTTGATTGCAGAGTAATATTCCATTGTGTACATATACCACATCTTCTTGATCTATTCATTTGTTTTGGGGCATTTGGGTTGTTTCCATAGTGAACCTATTATAAATTGTGCTGCAATAAACATAAGGGTGCAGATGTCCTTTAGAATTGAATTAATGTTTTCATATCCTTTGGGTAGACTCCTGGGACTAGAATGCTGAGTCATATGGTAGTATCATTTTTAGTATTTTGAGGCTCCTTCACACAGTTTTCCATAGTGATTGGACCAGTTTGCATTCCCACCAGCAGTATAGGAGAGTTCCTTTTTCTCCATGTCTTCGCCAATATTGGCTGTTGCTAATTTTTTAATATGTACCATTCTCAGTGGTGTAAGGTGGTATTTCTCTGTGGTTTTGACTTACATTTCCTTGTTTATAAGTGATGCTGAACATTTTTTTCACATGTTGTTGGCCATTTGTATTTCTTCTTTGGGAAAGTGTTTGTTTAGCTCTTCTGCCCCTTTTTTGACTTGGTTGTTTACTTTGTTTTTGTTGACCCTTGTTAGCTCTCTGAAGATCTTTGTGATCAGTCCCTTAGCATTCGTATTGAGTGCAAGAATTTTCGTCCTGTCAGTGGGGTGTCTCTTTATTTTGGCTAATGCCTCTTTTGCTGTACAGAAGCTCTTTAATTTGATGTAGTCCTAGCTGTTTATCTTTTCCTTTGTTTTCTTTGCTTTAAGTAATGTGTACAATGACAATTTTATATAGAAAACTATGACCTTTAATAATTCTGAATTGATCAGCAATATGGGAATCTAAATGTGAAGAAATTTTACAAGTAATGTATTTATTTCATTTTATATACATAACAGTATACATGAATAAGTATATCTAAATAAATTTAAGTAAGCTTTTTTGTGTTATAAAATTGGTCAATGAGAAAAGTATTGCCACATAATTAGCAGTGTTACTTTTTTTTTTAAAGATTTATTTATTTATGCATACAGAACTGGGGTACAGGCCAGAGGTGCAGGGGCGGCAAGTGGCTTCACCAACGACAGAGTGGGGAGCAGAACAGGTAGATCGACGAAGTACACTGCTGAGGGGAGCAGCGGCCAGGTCAAGAGAGGTCTGCCGCACCATGTGGTCTCCTCCCCGGGCAGGCAGGAATCTAACTTATGCGGAAGTGGCTTTAGCTTCTCAGTGCTGCGCTTTAACCCACTGCGCCACCAGGGAGGGCCAGGCAGTGTTACTTTTTTACTTAGTTATGCGTAAAATAATGATGTAATGATGTGGTCTTATAATTTAAAATATCGTAGGCTTATAAATGTGGTAGGAAATATTAAAAATTTACAAGATAATAGTTAGAAAATTAGATAAATTAGGGGAAATATTTTATTTCACATTTGGTACTGAGGAAGGTAAAGATGAGAAAAATAAATAGAGGTCTTGATATACATATCTGTCAGAGAGGGATAAGCTAAGCTTCTCATGGGATGCAGTGAAAGCTGCTGAAGAACACTAACCTTGTCTGTCTTATGTCTCAATGTCCATAGCATCCACAACAATGCACAGAGCTTGCTGCCAGTGGCTTCATATTGAGTGGCCGGGAATAAGTGGCTTTGAAAGCAAATCGATGCATAGGAGACTCAGCAGCCACGCAGTCCCTCACGTTGACACAAAGGCCTTTGGAAACAGTCCTGGCTACAAACAACAGTAAGTCTTCCTTTGGCTTTGAGGCTTAAGAATGTTTATTAAAGTTACTCTTAGCCTGGATTTGAGTTCACATTAGACAGTAAACAGTACTGATACTCAGAACTGTGTTGTTTCCATTCAAAGTTGGCCCTGAAAAAGAAGTTACCCAGCTTAAACAAAGTGAGAAGCAAGCGTGAGTTATCATTAAGTTTTTTCCTAAAAAATAACTCAGGAATTAAGGCCTTGACAAAACACTTTCTACTAATATTCCATGATTAAGCATTTCTTTAAGAGTTAGTCTGAGAGCAGAAGAAAAAAAGTAAGGTTATCTGCTTCTGTACCAATTTTGATAGAAGCAGATGCTAACGTTACAGAATTCTTACAGAACTTGTTTCCATATGGTATCCAGTATGTTTTGTTCCTGCAATTTTTAGAGTCTGGAATACTTTGGGAAGCTTAGGTGTCATCACCACCCAAGCAAAACCAAAATCTTATAACTCACAAAGAAGCATTTTGGCTAGAAAAATGAATTTATTTAAAAAATAGATGTTAAGATTAAAGCTTTGTTGGATTATTTAAATTTTTAATGTATATACATAGGTGTTAGCTTTATTTAAGAGCCTTCCGACATAGAATTATCTGATTCTAAATCATTGGTGTTCTGTTGACTTTGTACACTACAGGGATAAATGTAAATACAAAAATAAATTTTCAGAGTCTAGTTGAGTCAATAATAAATAATAATATATATTCGGGAATTAGAATATTGTTGTATATCTAAAGGTTATATTTTTTGGAAAAAAGTGATAGAAATACACAAAGGAGCAATAGATCAGTATTTTCAAAGAAGTTTTTTTAAAACCTTTTCATCAAAATTTTGATAGACAAGGATGGGAGCCTGAGTATTCCTGTAAAGAATACTGTGAAATACCAGAATAGGAAATAGTGTACACTGATGTAAAGAGGAGGCATTTCTCCTGAACACAGTGTAGAGCAGGAATCTTGGAGTGAAGACAAATAGTCTGCTGAATAAAATAAAGCCAGTGATAGAAACTTCTACAAATACTGATGGTATGTTCACCATATACTAGGCTATGTCCAGTGCTAATGATTCAGTGTGGCACAAGACATATGTGATGTTTGCCCTTGTGTGGCTTATATTCTAGCAAGCTACAGCAAAATAAAAGGCAAATAAGCCAATACGTAAAGAAACAAGTTGAGTTAAGTAAGAGTAGTAGTATTTCTAGTACTGCCACTGCTGCTGCTAATATGAAGAGGGTATGAACTTTATGATAAGCAGTAGATTTTAGAGATGGGAAGACAGTTTATATAGCATGCTTGGGGAAAGTATCTCTAAGGAATTGACTTTCAAGCCAAGTTCTAAGGTTGAGAAGTTGATTAAGGGTGGAGGAGAGATTACACAGAAAGACTGCTAACCAAAAGTTTTAAAAAAATAATAATTCAAAAGGATATCCGCATCCCCTGTTTATTCCAGCACAATTTACAATAGGTAAGCTATGGAATGACCCCAAATGCCTGAAAGTAGATGATTGGATCAAAAAGATGTGGTATATGTACACAATGGAATATTACTCAGCAATCTAAAAAGTCCCTTTGCAGCAACATGGAACTGGTTGGGTTATGCTCAGTGAAATATCTAGAAACAAAAAGAAAAAATATCAACTCATCCCACTTATAGGAGGGCTGTAGAGGAACCAACTAAGTGATCAGGAAAAAAAATAACTATAATAATTAAAAAAAATCAAACTCATCAGGCAACTGCAGATCAGGCATTCTATAAGGTAGAAGGAGGGAAGAGGATCAAGACAGGAGAGGGAGGAACACAGGGACTATGGTGATGGTGCTCGTGTGGGTGGTGGGAATTTCATAGGGAAGTCATATATTGTACAAAAATGAAGGATGATGTAATAAATATATTTAAAAATATATAAAGATTATCAAGAAGTTAGAGCTTGAGGCACAGTAAAGAAGACATCAAGTAATTCAAATTGAATTAGACTGGTAGCAGGATCCTCAGCAAGCTGGACATTGAGGGGCAGAGTAGAGAATGTGCATTAAGTGAGTAGGGCTTTGTGAGGGTTTTAAGTATGAATGTGATCAAATATGACTTATATATTTGAAAAATTTTTCTTGTTTTTGTATCTGTGAGAGTTGCATTAATGATTGGGCCAAGCTGAGCCTAGCTGGCTGGGCCCCATATCAGACACCCATATCTCTGAGAATGCATCATACTCAAAATGGAAATTATACAATTAAAGTTCATATCCTACACATGGCTTAGAAACAAAAAAAAAAAATGGATTTTCTATTAAAGTTCAAGTTAATGAATATTTATTGAGAGCCAGTTCTAAGTCATTGAGTTACAAGGGATATAATGGTGTCAAGAGCAACCCTGAATCATCACCCTCAGCTAGCTTTATTTTATGATTTTGCTTTTTATGTGGCAATGCACAGATCCACAATGAGGGACATACATGAACATGTTAAAAATAACTTCATTTTCATGTTGTTCTTTGTAATCCCAAAGAATAAAAGTAAATATATATCACTGTATAAAAATTCTACAAATTTCCCTTACATGTCATATCATAGACATAAAATATTCCGGAGGGTTCATTTTTCTAGGGGGAAATGCTTTTATGGTAACTTTTATAGTAGTCTTGAGGTTTATTCCAGCTTGTAGTTTGAGCAAAACAACTTAAAAAACATGACATTAATATTAAATTGCAGTAGAAATAAGAGTTTGTTTTCCTTTATTTCACACATTCTGAGTGTTAATTTTCTGTGTTTGACCAAATACAGATAATTATGGTTTCCTGTTGTCTTGCAGGAGTTTGCCCTCTGCAATAGATAGCTTTAACATTCCATCTCCATTTCCATTTTCACAGAAGTCTAGACCATAAAGTTAGGAGCTGGGGAGAAAAAAAAAAATAAGGGGACTTTCAGTATTGTCTAAATAAGCACAGAAATAGAAGAAACTCTGTGTACCTTGGCAGAATGAACTAAAAGCATCTGTTTTTGCTTCTGGCAATGCACAGATCCACAATGAAGACAACTTGGTGAAAGCTCAGGGTGAGGGTAGGCTGGGCTAGAAAGGAGGATGTTGAGGAACCAATGGTACACGAGGAGGAGTAGCTAGCCCTAAGCTGGGTGGCACCAGACTCAGACAGTTCAGTCCTTAATGGGAGACTTTGGAAACAGACTGGACGTGCTGGCTATGATCACAGGAGCAGAAAGAGCTATTATCACTCCTTAGAGAAGAGTGTGACACAGTGAGAAGGCTAAATGGAGAAGAAAGATTTGTTCCCTGAGATTATTGCTGCTTGGGTAAAGAGGAAATTGGAGGTGCCTGAGTGAGAAATGAAGTCTTCTGTTAAGACAGTGGCAGGCAAATGAAGAAAAACAGCGTTTGTAATTATCCAACCATAGCATTTTGGAGCTGGATGGTGCCTTAAAGATATTCTCCTGTGACAAATTTGAAAGTATATTTTTTAGTACTGTGTGACATTGAAGTAGTTCCCCAATATTGCTGATGACCAGTTTTATTAATTTGTAAAATGATGTCCCTGTGCTGTTGTAAGGTTCCATTGAGATGAAATATGTATGCAGTCATATAGGTATGCAGGACAAGTATAATTAAAGAAGACATTTTGAGGAAAAATGCTAGGCTTTGGCAATAGACTCAGCAAGCACACTGAAAGAGGTGAACTCAAATTTAGTCATTAAGACATTCTGCTCTCTTTTGATCATGTCCATTTATGATTGTCCACAAAATGAGGAGGAATGCCATTTATTTGAATGTTAAGAGATACCATTCACAAAGCAGTTTCCATATTGATTTTTGTATTACCATTTCCGAGCCTGTCATAGTTGGAAAAGCAATCATTTGAGTTGATTGTGGGTCTCCTCTCCACCCCCCCCCCCATTGGTTCAGGTCATTTGTTTCCCTTTTACTTTTAAATTTACACATTGTCTGAATAAAAGGTTTCATTTTTGTGAACTCATTTTTGCAAAATTTTGGGGAGGGCAAACCTCTCCATGGATAGCCCAGACTTTAGCTGACTTCATGTCTCCTACTTGTGAGCAAATTGGGGCTTATGTAACCAACGTTTTGTTTTGAATAGAAAGACAAAATTCTAGTGTGTTCACTAAAAAGCCTGGCTTTGAAAACATGCACTAGCTCCTGCTAAAGATATTTTAAATCCATCAAATTTTCTCCATTTTCCCTCATGAAATTCCAGTACCTACATATCTTGTTCTTTCTTCTATAATATGTTCTTTGAATAGTTATACGGAAGTAGAAGAATGCTTTGATAGCCAGCGATTGGTGCTCAGAGGGCTGACCCACTAGGACCTCTGTCACGAGACAGAAAAGCTGAGGTCCAGTAAAAGATGTAGATCATTTTAATGAAAGCCACTGAAGCCTGATTCCCAGCTCTAGTAGCAAGGTCAGCAGACTCAAGACTTCTCCAGATCTCACATGACATCTTCCCTCTGTGACATTGCAGTGAGTCTGAGTATTTGCTTCTCCCGTAGGATTTGTCTTTATTCACTTTGTGATTTCAATGTAGAATGAGAACTCTGCCAAGGAACAATAGCAGTGGGGTCCCTGGAATTATCTCCATATCTCCCAGGGGAGGGAGACCCTGATTTAGTGGATATTTAACAGAACCTCTTAGACGTTAAATAAAAGAAATAAATCAGGTCTTTCTAAGAAGCTTAGATCCCAAACTTCAGCTTAAAACAGTGAGAACTTGTGTCTCGTGGCTAAATATAAGAATGTGGTTTGTCTTTTTGTGATAAACGCTATCTAGCAAGTTCTGTTGTGTTTCAATTCTCGAGTAAAGCACTCTTCCTGCCCTCCTTGCCTTGATTACACTATATGATTTTGTGAGATTGAGCATGTTTATTCTGTCAGTATTCTCACCACCACCTTAAGGGATGATTTTGTGCTTTTTGTCATTCATTTAGCCATCATAAGTGTGCTCCTTCTAGTCCACTCTCTGTTAAACTCAACATGTAAATTGCAATTGGCTTATAATGCTAGAAAAGCACTCTAATATAATCTGAACCATCTGCTGTGGGAACAGAAAGAAACGAATCAGATTGTACAATTGTGAATGTGTAATTTTGAAAAAGTGGAGTCCATTCAAAAAACTGCAAGTAGACCAGAGTAGCTAAAGCATAGAATCAGGTATCCAGAGATAGCTTGGCTGGGTTCTGTGCTAGAACTTGAGGGTCTACTATGCCCAGTGAAGCAAACTCATGAACCCCCACCCATATCCCCTCAGATTACCTAAATTAACCTGCTGCTGAAGGATGAAAGTTTCAAGAACACTGGCAACTTCATTTGCTTTTTTGCTTGCATACCTCAGATTTTCCTCTAGTATAGAGGGCATGGCTCCTTTCCAAGCTTTGCAAACTGGAAGGGATATTACCATGCCCTGGAGACCCTGAACAAATGGGGGTGGCAGACAATGAGTAAAAACCAACTTTGAGTTGTCTCCCACGCACCGAGGACTAGCAGTGGGATTTCAACGCCGTGGTTACGGACATAAGCTGTTTGCTAATGCATCCCTTAAGCAGTTTATCCCTTCCCATCCCACTTTCCCTCCTGTTTTGTTATTTGTACTTCTTGGGATTGTCTCCAAAGACTCAACCTACACCCAGATACTTGTTGCAAATGAAGACATGGTGATAAAGTGTGGACTTAATTCTCTAGGCTATGGGGAGCCAATTATGAATTTTCAAGCCAGGAAAGGATGTGATCTGATTTACATTTCAGAAAGTTCACTGTCTGGAGTGTGGAGAATATATTACACTGGGCCAGGACTGGAGGCATGAGCAGTAGGAGGTTGACAAGGTAATCTGGGCAGGAAATGACTGTTTTAGAAAGAAAGATATGTAGGAAAGCTTTTCTTTAACCCTTAACATGTTAACACCACTCTGCAGTTTGGGAGGCAGTCATTGTGACAGTGTGAACAGCCCAGCCTTGTTCCTGGGATTTTTGACCTTCTAACTCTGGGTTCCTGCAATTGTGTTGTCAGGTCATCCACTCACAAAATCACTGTGTGGCCTATGCTTGCCACCATGCTCTACTCCATGTTGAACAGGATGGCGTATGCTTTCTTTGCACTGTACATGCTTAAAATCCCAATTCATTGCAGAAGGGAGGGTTTAGCACACCGTACCTAAGAGACTGCAGACTAGTCATGAGAAGATAAGAAATTTAGAGATTTATTTCCTTTGATTCTTATAGCAGAACATCTTCCATGTGTTAGTATTTAATTACAAACAGTGAAATAACCCAATAAAATATTGTTCGGTATTTTCCTGATTTCAGAATGGGCAGTGTCTTCCAGGGTAGCATATAAACAAAACTTGCCACCTGAATTGAGAATCTATTTCCAGAGGAAATTCTCTGTAGTCAGGAAAACAACCTAATATGCTTATGATATCAGCCGTGCCCATTGATGTTCATGCTTGTCCATTTTCCTCAACACACATGATCAAACATGGGGCCATGTGGCCATGTGTATCAGTGGTCTGTATTACTTTAAGGCTGAGGCAGTTGGGAGCATTTGTACTTTTCCTAAACTCCCTCTCTCGTTAGGTCTCTGCTTTTTAAAAGTGGAGTATGTGATAGAAGTGGGATAATCCAGGGTTCCTAGCAGTTGCTCACAATCACTTCTCTGGCACTAGTAGATTAAAAAACAACCACACACAGAATTGTTCCATGAAGTCTCTGAAAGTGGAGGAGTATTTGTAGTAGAAGATAATCTTATCTGACCAAAATAAAGTCAAATACTTACTTGGATCTGAGACAATAAAGTAATATTTATATTGTTTAGTATTAATATTAATTTGGTGCTTGTAGACAAGTTATATGCATTAATATGATGGTGTAAGGTTAGCAGTATGCAGGAGATGTAGCCCATGAAGTAGATAGAGAGAATTTTAAAAAGAGGAGTTATCTTCAATTGAGTAGTATCACAAACCCCTCTCCCCTCCAAACTCTCACATGCTATACACATAACTGCCATGTGTGAATAATTTGTAACAAGTAAAGGGGTTTGTTTGGTGTGGGGAAGTAGCACAGGGAAATGGTGAAAGGATCATTAATTTGAACTAATTCAGTGGAAATTGGAGTGTGGGGCCCAAGTAGACTAAAGTCATAAGCTTCAGATGCTGACTTTATTTTAAAAGTATGGTGATATCAATGGACTTGGCTTAACAAGATATCAACTTGGCTTAAATTAGAGCAAGAATAGTGGAAAGCTATATAAACGATATGAAATCATGTTACAATTTAAATATAATCTACTGTACAATAAAAGATAAATGCTGAATTTGCTTTATTTTGACAGAATATTTTAATAGTAATTAGTGGATGATTACTATTATTTAATAGTAATTATGGATATTTGAAAAGTATTAAGTCTGAAATGAAAAATCAGAAATACAAATTAGGGTTAATGAGATAGCATTATCATCTATGTGGAGAAGATTCAAATACCAACAGTGTACAATGTTGGATAGGGTTGACATAATAACTCTAGAGGAGTGAGAATTACTGTGATAAAGGGTGGTAATATACATACCGACATCTACCTTGACTTCACTTTGAATTACCTGAGGAAATTTTAAAAACCAGCAAAACTTGGACTCCTTCCTGGATTAATGCTATCAAAATCTTTACTGGTAAAACTCAGTTGCTAATAATTAAACATGTGCCAAATAATTCCAATATATAACCAGTGTTGAGAAACACTGATATAGGTGCCATTACATTTAAAATATACATTGACTCATTATTTTAAACTTTCCCTATTATAAGGGTAAAACAAGACAGTACACAAAATTTTGTGCGAGAAGATTTGTTAATGTTATAATAGTATAAATGAAGAATGACCTGAGTGCCAAGTACAGAAATAGTGTAGAATACTATTTGCAAATTAAACTAGGAAAATATCACAAGGAAAACTGATATTTATACACTCACACTGAATACAAAGTTATATGTAGAACATAACTCCAAATCTGAGTTATTATATGTATATTTACATTAATAGAAAAACAACATACAATGACAGGTATTAAATATTTAGTATAATTATCTCTGGGTAAATTATAACTATGTTTTTCTAATGTAATGTTATAAATAGTAGATTTCAGACATAAATCTAAAATCTACTATGTTTACTACACATATATATTTGATTTATGATGAAGGGGGAGAAATTGACTAGAAAGGATTAGTTAATCTCTTCTGTGTTTTTGAAAGACTCTTCCACTGTGGCTGGAGTCTCAATCACTAATTCTTCCAAATTTTTATCAGCTCTTTCTTTCCTTCAGCTATTGCACCAGAATATCTGTTCAATTCCTCTGGACTCTGTCCAAGTAAATGACATCTTTAAATGACCCTTAAAAATGACAGAGTGGTTGCTTAGCAAACCATTCTGATTTGCCTTGGATGCTGACTAGGTTAGGGAGGCTAAGAAAGAAGGATATAGTTCTGATTGTCCAAGATGAAATTTCTAATGTACTTCCTGAAAAGAAATGTGCTTACATCTGATGAATAGCTTGTAGAGTGTTATTCCCATTACATTTCGCTATGTTGTGGTTCAAATTGTGGCTCATATTGAACACATTAGGGACCCGATTGTCATTCCTGTGGCTTATTTAGTGGAGAAAAACCTCTGAACATCTGAACATAACCCACCAGTGTAGTCATAGAAACATAGAGTTTTCATTAAGGGGCTGATTTTAATTCTGTGTTCAATTTCTTGAATTAAAAGAGATAAGGAACTCTTCATAGCTGCAGTTCTTTTCACTTTCATTTCAGTAACATGTTTTACATGGAGCTTGTCATTTCATCTAATGATTAAATTTGTTAGTATAATCTTTTCATAATCTTAAATTACTAAATTTTAAAATGTTTTAAAAGTTCTAAAAATGTCCTTTTACATATTATATTAATAGCAATTTTTTTAAATTGTAACCTCTGAACACTCTTCAGCTCTATTTAAAATTATCAATTTTTGGATTTATAAGATTTCTCAATTGTATTTCTAAGGTTCATTTTTTTTTTGGTGTTCTACCCTTTTTTGGACCTATTTTGTTTTTTCCTTATAAATTTATCTAGACTAAAGCATACATTTTGGCATTTAAAACCCTGTTATTTTCTAACATATGTTTCAAGCTGTACATTTTCCTGTGAGCATGGCTTTAGCTGAATACAGGAAGTGTTGGTATGCTCTATTTTCATTCTTATTCAGTTTATAACTTTTCCAATATAGAACATATTACTGTAATTTCAAGGAATTATGTATCTTTATTAATTATGATTTCTATCATAATTTCAATGTGGTCAAATATATTCATTAAGAAAGAGACTCGTTGGGTAAAACACAACCTTTGGAAAAAAATTTGAAATTTATACATGATATGTAGTCAGTTACATATAACTTAAAGAATATGGATTCTTCTTTGTTGGTTAAATGTTCTCTATTGACTTTTAGGTTGTATTGAGAGAGATTTTGAGAGCATTGAGAGAGATTTTTATGCCTTCTATTATTTCTTCTTTCAGTTGCTATTTTTTGCTTTTACCATTTAGAGATTTTGTTAATGAATGCATGCATACAGGTTTAGAATTGTGGTATATAGCTGGTAGTTTAAATCTTGATGTTATGAAATGTTTGATCTTATGTAATGCTATTGCCCTAAAATATATCATTTATTGGTGTTCCACTCTTTTTTTTTGGATGACTGCTCTACAATGTCACATTTTGCATTTTAAAAGACTTTCAAATATGGGTATTTATACCTAAGACATGTCTCTTGTAAGTAGTATGCTGTTGGCCTTTATTTTATGTCAGTCGGAAAACTTATTTAGTTATGTTTTCCTTTTATGATTTGTATGTTTTAATCTGTATTCGTGTTTAGGTAATTTTTATTTTCTATTTATTTACCTATTTCATTGGTTTGCCTCCTTTCTGTGGTTAAAATCTGTCAATACATTTCTTAACTTCAGTTACAATATTTTTACTTTTCATGAGGTAATGTTGGTTTACAATACTGTATATGATTTAGAACTACAATGTTTTTCATTTCCACTGTTCCATTAGACTTTTTCATAATCACATCCTTGATTGGGATTTTTTTTTTTTGCTTCATCCCACCCTGTTTATTATTATTATTTTTAAATTTTATTATTTTCTGTTAAAATTTTAAGATATGTTGCTCATTTTCATGACATGTATTTTAAAGTCATTTTCAGCTAATTACAATACTTGGATCATTTAAAACTTTCTCTTGTTTTTCTTTTCTGTGCTTGGCTTTTGGTCATGTAATTGTAGTCTGAATTAATCGTTCTCATAAATGGGGTTGAATGTCAGATACTACCAGCCACAGGTATTATGGTCCCCACAGAAGTTCACTTTTTCCCCCACAGGGAAGACAGTGTGACAGCTGTCCCTTTAAGGATTGCCTAGCTTTACCTTGAATGCTGCCTGGGACACTACTTCCTCTTTGCTTTTGGTCTTCCTTACTTTTCACGGAAGGCCAGATGTGGCTTGTGGGACCCTGTGCTTTTAGAGTGTCTTTAACTCTAAATTTCCTTTCAAGAAACTACCAAAAACTGCTTTCAGAGGCCTTATGTTTAGATTGCTACCTTTAGACCCTATGACTCCCTTTTATCAGTACATACCTGGAGGAAAAGCTGCCTGTCTTTGAGATCCTCTGTCAAGTTTCTGCAAAGCTAGGAGATAGCTAGCTCCTTAGTCTTCTCACAGCCACGTTCTTCCTGAATTGTGACCATATTTTTAGCTTTGACCATATTTTTATGCTCAGAATCAGCAAGTACCCTCAGAGTGAAATCTGCTCTAAAAGCCACTTAGCTGCTCTGAGTTTTTGTTTTTATTTCACTCTTTTTTTCTACACGGAGTCTTAGCTTTGACGTTTTCATTATTTCCTCAGTTCTCTTCTGTCTTTAAAAAAAGGAATTCTGTATTTACTTCATCTGAGTATTCTGATTGCTCTACATGGGACAATAAATTGCCACTCGCTACTTCCTCAGAGTGAAAACAGAAAACTGTATCCTAATTTAAAAAAAAAAATATATATATATTTTCTTACTCTAAGTATGAACTTCATATGAAGTTAGTCAATGTACTCACTAAAATAGATTAGTTCTAGGAACTTTTCCTTGATTTTTTTTCCCTTAGTACCATATGCCCTATTCATTTGCAGGTAGTTCCTTCAATTTTCTGCTGTTATTTTCTAGTTTAAACTCAGGTGATGCAAAAATTTTGGTTTTCCTGTACCTAGTATTTACACCCATTTCACAGATCAAAAATTATAGGCTTATACTATAAAAGGTCAACTAGGGAAAGTAATTAATCTATTGACATAAGATGTACTCTGAAGAAATATTTTTTCCCTTTTTTCCTTCCCCCTTTTAAAATCTCAGATTGCTGCAGAAATATGGGGGAGAAGAGTATAAAATATTGCTTCGCACTTAGGGAAACACTATAAACAGGTAAATCTTACCTCAAATTATTCTCCTAAATTAGAATCAAGGGAAATGAAACTATAGCTTTTTTTTTTTTAAGAAGGAAACATGTTTTTTTTTTTAATATTTATTTATTTATTCATATAGAACTGGGGTACAGGCCAGAGATGCAGAGGGTGAGAGGATTCACCAGAGACAGAGTGGGGAGCAGAACAGGCAGATCGACGAAGTACACTGCTGAGGGGAGCAGCGGGCGGGACAGGAGAGGTCTGCCACGCCATGTGGTCACCTCGGGGCAGGCGGGGATTGAACTCATGCGGAAGCGGCTTTAGCTTCTTAGTGCTGTGCTTTAACCCACTGCACCACCAGGGAGGGCCTGATTGCTATTTTTTCCTGTGAAAAAATAATAGGGTTTTGTTGTTTAATATGGCAGCTATAGCAATACAATTCATTGTTTTTATAAATACAGAAATTAGAAATGGACTGTTAATATTTAAATTTCTGGTTAAGATTACATATAAAATTAAACATTGAACACCAGTTCCATATACCCGATATATGTATTAAGTGAAATTAATTTTCAAAGTCTCTGATTTCAGTGTCATTTCTAAAATTATTTTAATATTAATGCTATACAATTAATAATATTTCTTTCAGGGATTGTTACCTGAGCCATGTAAAAACTTTGGTGGGAGTGGAAGGGTGGGTGTTCTAGTTAGTACTATTTTTTCCCTTTAATCAATGAAAATCTTTATAATCACAAAGAAGTGTCGTCATCAAGCTCTCTTTCTTTAAAACAATTCCTTAAGGCAATAAACCTATTTAATACTTTTGAAAGGCATTATTTGTGGCTGTGCATTTTAATCTGAACCATGGGATATATTAACCTAGTTTATTAAATGTCATTTCTGTTCATTGTTGCCAGCTTATGCCATTATCTTATTCAAGTAGAAACTTCGAATGAGATTGTCATTTTGAGGTTATAGATTGTAGATATTCTCCATACATAACTCAACATAGGTTGTCAGTTTGTCAAAATGTTCTATCTCTTATATATCATATGCTTTTGAATCAATTTGTGATAAAGCTTTTTCTGGATGTGGTGACTTTCTGATTTATTGGAATCAGTATTGCACATCTTTTGTTAACCATGTGACCAGATACAGGAACAGACACTTTTCCATGAACCTGAAAAGGTCAGGTCAGGCGAATTGTACCTTATTTTTCACAACAACACCTCTGAGATTGTTAGATTGGCCCCTAGAATACAGATTAAAATTCACTTTAGCCCCATTACCATGTGACTGAAACAGACCATTTCAGCATCATTATGGTTGCTGCCAGTATTACTACTAAAGTTGTAGTCATGTGAAGTAAATTATGAATAAATTGAAGCCTGCAATAAAGTCAAAAGCACTCTACAACAGGATGCCTTACAACTGAGCTCAGATGGTATTTCTAATGCCTTTTTATATAGAAACTAATAGAAATACACTCACGGTATAATCTCTTGAACTAGCAGTGAATATTCTTTACCCCTCTGCTATAAGCAATATGAAAATATGATATCTGTATAATACGTAGTCTTTATTACAGATGTGGTCACATGTGGCTCCGTTTCCTGTCTTCCTGGGAGAATTTAAGCTATGATGACCACTGTTTTAGGAAGGACAGGGGAAGAAGACAATCTGAATCATTATGACTTTGTCCAAGAGTCTATTTCGAAGAAAGATTTTAACTGCCTCCTTGTCTCCTTTCTTCTCCCTCCCTCCCTTCTTTCCTCTCTCCATCCTTACCTCTGTCCCTTCCTCCTTTTGTCAACTAGCTAAAGGTTCCACTGAAGTACACTATAAATATACCTTTGATTTTCTAAGCAGAAAAATTCAGCTTTATGTTTTGGGTGTGGTATGCACTTTTTGAGCAAATTCTTATGAAAATAGGAATACAAAGATATCAATGTTCAATTCTCTATGAAAATTCAAGATTAGTAAGAACAGGAAATTAGATAAAGTGAAATTTTTGAAAATTTTCAGACACATGCTGGTTGAAAAAAATCAGGAAATTGGTGAAATTATAAATTCTGTAGAACAGAATTGCATCTTTTTGAAATAGCATTATTCAAATTAAGGCTATTGTATATGTCCTATTATTGCTATTTTATTTATAGATTCCAATGAGTAGTTCTTTTTACTG
This sequence comes from Condylura cristata, assembly GCF_000260355.1. Taxonomy (NCBI): domain Eukaryota; kingdom Metazoa; phylum Chordata; class Mammalia; order Eulipotyphla; family Talpidae; genus Condylura; species Condylura cristata. The sequence goes on from NW_004567122.1 coordinate 15,045,514, forward strand.
CCAAAATAAATCTCAGAGTAATATGAGAGAAATGAATATATCTTACACCAAGTCCAAGAATAATAAGGATATTTTAAGCAACTCAGAAGGCCATCTGGGACAAGTGGAATGTGAGCTTCTGTTCCTGGGTATTTTGTCAAAGGAATCAGGATGATTATGGGAAGAACCTGTTCTTATACTTGCTTAAAATTGACACAGTAACATTTTAATAAAGGATAATAATAAAACTAGTCTTATTTTTTTGTTGTTGTTTTCAAATTTTTTTTCCAAATTCTTTTTTTTTTTTTTACCTTTTTAAAACAAAAAGATTTATTTATGCATACAGAACTGGGGTACAGGCCAGAGGTTCAGGGACTGTGAGAGGATTCACCAGAGACAGAGTAGGGAGCAGAACAGGCAGATTGACGAAGAACATTGCTGAGGGGAGCAGCGAGACCATGCGGGTCAGCTCCCTGGCTGGGGATCGAACTCATAAAGTGGCTGCATCTCGTTTCATAGTGCTGTGCTATAATCTGTTGCACTACCAGGGAGGGCCCAAATTCAATTTTTTTTTAGGGATAATTCCCTAATAATTTTGGTTTAAATCCTCAACGACGACTCAACATACATTGAAATGTGCATTTAAGGAGATATTAATAATTTTATGTACAGTTTAGCACATGCTAGAAATTTGTGACAGTTTCTGAGCATTTGTCATTTCACACATCTATGAGGAGTTAGCAGTTCTAGTTTTAGCCATGCCAGTGTTAGCTGGAATTTTCTGTATATTCCATCATCAGTTCTTAAATTCTTTTGTCTGTTACAGCACATTAAAGCAGTTGCTTAGCCATCATGATACTAAAATGATTTTGCTGTATTATGTTTTAATTAAATTTGTCATTTGTGTACCTGTTTATATAACTTTGAGATTACACGCTCACACCTCCATATATTCCTGTGTTTCACCCTCCTCAACCAAACCTCCCTAACCAATGTTCTATCTCCTCCTTTTCCCTTTCTCCTCCCTTGTCCCTCCCCAGCCATAACCCTGGTCCTTCAATATTATTTTTGATTATTATTATTCCACAATTACACAAAACCCTCCAGTCTCTGTCTCTTATTTTCTGATATTTATTTCAGTGGAATCACCAGGTAGTTCATGCCCTTTGATCCCAAAGGCCCTACTTCATCTTTTTATGTAGCTGAGTAGTATTCCATGGAGTATTGATCATACTGTTTCTTTGCCCAGTCTCCTGTTAAAGGGCACTGTGGTTGGTGTGGTGACTTGACCATTGGGGACAGGGCTGCTGTGAACACAGGAATGTGTATGTCTCTTCACATTAGAGTTCTCATATTTGAGAGGTGAAACCTAGAAGAGTATTGTTGGACCATTATTTTCAATAGAAGTTTCCATAATGGTCCAGGCTGCACTAACCTTGCATATCTACTAACTTTGGGTTTGAGTTCCTGTATCTCCACATTCTTATCATCACTTGCTGTTTCTATTCTCTCTCCTGTGGCCATTTTCACAGGAGGGAGGTGATAGCTCATTGTAGTTTGATTTTCACTCCTTTACAAAAGTGATAATGGACAATTTTTCTTGTACCTGTAGGACATCTGAATGTCTTCTTTACAAAGGTATTTATTTAGGTCTTTTGCCCACTCTTTGGGTTGTGTGTTTTCTCTCTTTTTTTTTCTCCACCTACCTAACAGTTTATTGATTTTATTTATTAATTTTCAAAGAAGCAGCTCTTGTTTTCACTGATATTTGTGCTTGTTTATTACATCTCTGTTTTTTAAACATTATTAATTTTATTATTTTTTTAATTTTACATAGATGGGAGTATAGGCCAGAGATGTAGAGGATGAGAGGATTCATCAGAGACACTGGAGAAAAGAACAGATGGATTTACTGAAATATGCTACTAAGAGAAGCAGCGGGCCAGACAGGAGGGTCAGCTCCCTGGTGAGTCTGGAACTCAGTAGGCCACCAGGGAGGCCCTATTTCTGCTCCTTTTTTAAAAAAATATTTATTCATACAGAACTGGGGTACAGGCCAGAGATGCAGAGGGTGAGAGGATTCACCAGAAACAGAGTGGGGAGCAGAACAGGCAGATCTACGAAGTGCCCTGCTGAGGGGAGCATCGGGCGGGTCAGGAGAGGTCGCCGGGCCATGTGGATCTCCTCCAGGGCAGGTGGGGATCGAACTCATGTGGAATTGGCATAAGCTTCGTAGTGCAGTGCTTTAACCCGCTGCGCCACCATTGGGCCCTCTGCTCCAATTTTTATTATTTCCTTCATTTTACTGATTTTTTGATTGAATTGTTTTTCTAGTTCTTACAGCTGTAATTAACGTATTTACTTAAGACCTTTCTTGTGTCTTTATGTGAACCTGGATTGTTATGATTCTTTCTCATAGCACTGCTTTTTGATCATCCCATACTAATATCTGGCTCTCATTTTCATTAGGCTCTGGACACTTGAATTTCACTTTAACTTACATTTTGTTCAGAAACATTTTGCTTAGTGTCCACATGGCTTTGGTTGGTTTAGTCTAAGATTCTTTTTTTGGTAGTTTCTAACTTTAAACCATGGTGATCTGAGAAGATACTTGATATAATTTCTATTTTCATGTATTTTGTGAGAAATGTTTTATCCCAGTATATGATCTATTCTTGATAATGTTCCATGTGCACTAGAGAAGAAAGTGTACTCATTTTTTTTTTTTTTTTGGAATGAAAAACTCTGTAAATGTCTACTAGCTCCATATTCTCCAACACCTTATTTGTATTTATTTTCTTTCCTTGTTAATTTTCTGTCTGGATTATCTATCCATTCATATTATTGTTGTGTTAAGGTCTCTAATAATTGTTTTTTTGTGAATATGTTGATTTTGTTCTGTTAATTGTTGCTTTATATAACTAGGTGCCCCTAGTTGTAAATAGAAAACCGTAAAGAATTCTTTCCTTGATCGTTGTGGTTTGTCCATTTTTGTCCCTGATTAGCTTTTCTTGCTTCAAAGTCTAGTTTACCAAATATGAAAATAGCAGTTCCTACTTTTTTTCCTCTGTGATACTGGCTTGAAGGAACTTGCTCCAATTTCTCATCTTAAAGATTTGTCTTTTAAGTGTGTCTCTTACAAACAAAATATAGATAGCTAAAACTTTCAAACTGAATTTGTCATCCCATGTCTTTTAATTGGTGAGTTCAGACCATTTACACTTAAGGCAATTATTGATAAAGGTTATTTATTAGTTGTCATTCTGTTTTTGCTTGGGTTTTTGTTGGTTCTTTTATTTTTCTGTTGTTTCATTTTCCGCTTGTCCCTCTCTGCTCTTTCGTTTGGATGGTTTTCCCTAGTGTATTATCAGTTCCTTCATTTCTTTTTCTGTATGCTTCTATTCAAGAAGTTTGTCAATGGTTTCCATTGGGGGTTATACAAAATTTACTATGTTTAAAAACACCCTTCTGAGGCCTTCCCTGGTGGCGCAGCGGGTTAAAGCACAGCACTGAGAAGCTAAAGCCACCTCCGCATGAGTTCCATACCCGCATGCCCCGGAGGTGACCACATGGCGTGGCAGACCTCTCCTGACCCGCCCGCTGCTCTTCTCAGCAGTGTACTTCGTCGATCTGTCTGTTCTGCTTCCACTCTGTATCTGGTGAAGCCTCTCACCGCCCCTGGGCCTCTGGCCTGTACCCCAGTTCTGTATGTACAAATAAAATAAATCTTTAAAAAAAAAAAATCCTTCTGAGTTTTTGTCAACTGTGACATATAACTCTACAAGTTCAGTTCTGGTTTGCCTCCCTTTAGTGTTTTCTTGTTGACTCATACTATTCTTATTCATGCTGCTGATTTCATATTGCTATGGTCACTTTGCTCTAGGTTTGTGCTTCATGTTTTCTTTCCTTATAGAAAAACTCCTATCGATATTTCTTTTAAGGACCACGCGATGACCCATTGTGCCACTGGAGCCGCTCTATCAACATTTCTTGTAGAATAGATCTGGTGGTGATAATTCCATTAGCTTCTGTTTTTTTGTTTGTTTTCTTGAAAGCCTTTATTTCATCTTCTTTTTAAGTGACACGTCCACAGGGTAGAAGTATTCTTGCTGGGCACTTCTTGTCTTTTAGGACTATAAACACTTCATACCACTCTCTTTTTGCTTGGAGGATGATCTGTGTGAAATCCAAGAAAAGGCCAATGTGGATACCTCTGTGAATTGCCTTTTTCTTCTTGTAAATATTTATTTACCTTTGATATCTGATAATCTAACAATGATATCTCTTGTATATCATTTGGAATTTAGAAATTTGAATGTTCTCTCTCTTTCCTAGACACTCAAGCTTAGTTTATTCCTTAGGCTTGAAAACCCCTCAGCTATTTTTTTCTTGAATAGGGTCTCTGTTGACTTCTTCATTTTTACCTTCTGGAATATCCATTATCCTTATGTTTCTCCTTCCAGTTCTGTTCTCATAGAGTTTCTTCATTTTTCATAAGTCTTATTTCTCTCACGCTTTCTTCTTGGGTGAATTGTACACTGAATCTTCTATTTCTGAAGTTCTCTCTTCTGCCAGTTTAGTTCCATTGAAAGTGTTCTTTATTTGTCTTCATTTCATACTCTATCTCTTTTTGTATTTTCAATCTCTTTGGCGAAGAGCTCTATTTCTGTTTCTCCTTGTTAAAATCTTGCATCTGCCTATCTATCTTTGGGTGATCTTCCACTAGCTCATTTAGCATTTTTTTAATATTATTTTTCTAAGGCTTTTATCTGGCAAGTCTTCTACTTCTGTATTCTTTGTATTTGTACCCCAGAACATCTATTCTTTCCTTTTTGCTTTTCCAGTATGTGTTGAAGTGTTCCTTGCTTCTTAGGTATGTGTGTTGCCTTATTTGCTGTTTTGTGATTGGGGTGTTATAAATTCTGTTTTGTTTGGTTCTATTCTTTGTTGAGTTTGGTGTGAGGTGGGCCCCAGAATGGAGGCTCATTGACCCTCCCTGGTGGTGTAAGGGGCTAAAGCACAGCATTGTGAAGCTATCCGCAGCCACTTCAGCAGGAGTTCAATCTCCAGCCAAAGAGGTGACCCACATGGCATGGCAGGCCTCTCCTGTCTCATCGGCTGTTCCCCTCAGCAGTGTGTTTCAGTCTGCCTGTTCTGTTCCCCACTCAGTCTCTGATGAATCATCTCACTCTTCTGCATCTGTGGTCTTACCCCTGCTCTTGTGTGCATAAATAAATGAATCTTAAAAAAAAAAAAAAAAAGAGTGGTGGCTGGAGCTAATAGACTCACCTTTAGGTTTCTTGGAGAATGAGGGTTGTCAGCTCTGCTTCCTCTTTTCTCTATCCATAGCTTATTTCAGGACTTACGTTGTCCCAACTTCCCACCCAGACTCTTTACTGCTCTGTTCTGATGTGGGTCATTATCCTTCCTACCTTGTGTCTACTAGAGTAGGGCTAGACTCAAGTTCCAGGACTCACTTGACCCTTACCCTCACTGACTCAGCGCTTGCAGTGACCTAGAACCATGTGTGCCTGCACTCCCTGTGCAAAAATCCCTGCAGTGAAATTTACCTTGTTCTCACCCCTTTAGACTACGGATGGCTGCCCCCTGCTACCTGTCCCACTGGTGGAGATTTCAGCTATCTTGGCCATGCTCTCCTTCATCTTCTCCCTCCCCTACCTTGCTACAGCCACCAACCTCAGTGCAAGTCCTCCATGGAAAGGCCCTGAGACTGTGAGAGAAGTTTGGAATCTTCCTTGGAGCAGATATTTTTCGAGTTGTTTCTAGGGCAGCATTGTGCCATCATGTAGGTGGAAAGCTGAAGTACTTTTAAATTACACTGTTGGCCTGGCTGCATCCTGACTATTTTATCAGAATTTGATGAGTAGTACCCAGATAGTAATACTTGTTATGTTGGCTCTCATATAAGTTTTGATTAGAAAATTGTGACTGTTAAATACAAATCCTTATCCAGAAAATTTTCTCACCACCCTTCCTAAGTCTGTACTGGCATACCATCTAAAAATGAGTAAAGTATATACTCTGTTGGAAACTGCTGTGTAAAATTATATATTAGGTGCTGTTCATTTGCATAAGCATCTAAAGCTGTGATACTAATTCTCAATATTTTTAGTCAAGATAATTTTATTTGGTAAACAAAAAAACTTTGAACCAAGCAATCTACATTAATTCAAATGATAAAAAACATTTATCTTTACCAAAACCTGTGAAATTTATCACATGTAATAAAAGAAAACTAATATCATACAGTATGGTTGTCTGCATATTCATGATAATATATTGAAAATCAAACATTTTAAAATTGGATTACAATCTGTTAGAAGATATAACATACTTTTTTGGCATTGGAAAATTGAAAGCAGTTATAAAGAAAATGAGAATATTTTCATCCATTATTCTTAAAGGACGCTTGTTAACATCGTATTTGTTCCTTCAGCCATTTAAACTCATATACATAGTAATCATCTTGAGCATCTGAATTCATACTAGTAGTCTTCTGTATAGTAAGAAACACACACATAAATACGTTATCATGTCCAGAACTAGCAACATAATTTTCAGAAACTGCTTTTGTCCTTTTAATGATCTCTCTCGCTTTGTTAAACGTTTTAGTTTGTTAGATTATTGTTTTCCTGAGTTCATGGAATAGTTTTCTGTGTTTTGTTAGACTACTGAGTTTTCTTAACACAGGCATTTTGTATTTTCTATCTGGTAAATCATAGATCTCTCCATCTTTGGGACAGCTACTATAAGATATTGTGAACCTTTGGCTATACGGTTTTACCTTTATTATTTCATGTTTCTTGAGGTTTTGTGTTTCTGCCTTTGAATTTGAAGTAATAGTAATCTCTTCCAGTCTTTATTCTCTGCATTCATGAAAGCTCCTCTGTGAATCCTTGTAGAAATTCTGAGGTTATCTTAGACATTCTGTGGGTACACCTGTTCCATGCTTTGTTTTATAGCCTAATTCTGAGGAATGTACCTCTTTTGTGCACCCTGCAGTTGACTGTGGTCAACAACACACAGCCTCTCTTTTGTTCTCCCAAATGTGGTGCTAGACTGCAGGCTTATGGTATCTTCTTTACTTCTTAAAGATTTATTGATGTGGCCCTCCCTGGTGGCGCAGCGGGTTAAAGCGCAGCACAAAGAAGCTTAAGCCACTTCCACATGAGTTCGATCCCCGCCTGCCCCGGAGGAGATCCACATGGCGCGGCAGACCTCTCCTGACCCGCCCTCTGCTCCCCTCAGCAGTATACTTCGTAGATCAGCCTGTTCTGCACCCCACTCTGTCTCTGGTGAATCCTCTCACCCTCTGCATCTCTGGCCTGTACCCCTGTTCTTTACGAATAAATAAATAAGTCTTTTAAAAAAATAAATATCTATTGATGCATTCAGGAACTGGGTAGGAAATGAGAAGATTGATCAGAGACAGAGTGGAGAAGAGAACAGGCAGATCGACTGAAATTCACTGCTGAGAGGAGCAGTGAGTGAGACAGGACTGTTTTGCTTACCATGTGGGTCAACTCCCAGGCTGGGATCGAACATGATGCTACAATGGCTGCAGAGAGCTTCATAGTGCTGCTCTTTAACCTCTTATGTCACAAGGGAGGGCCCTCAAGTCTCTTGTTTGGCTTCCTGAGTTTGCGCTTTAGCTGTCTTCCAAGTCTCTCTCTGCTGTCAGCAGGTCTATGCACAAGTTGGTCAAAAGGTGTATGTTTGGGGGAAGGCTGAAGTATGTGGTGCACTGGAGGTGTCAGAAACTATACTTCTATCAGTGTGGTGTGCCTGACAGTTCCGTTGCTGACTTCCTGATAGAGTACATCGTGCAGTTAGTGGAATCTTCTTTTAATGCCCCCCACCACTTAAGAATCCTATCTGCTCCTTTTCCTACCCTCATCTATGTGGCTCATGATTTCATACTCTGGATGGGTGAGAAAAATGTGTCCTTTTGGCAGTAGACTACAGGCCTAGGGAATCTGAAAGCTCACTCACTCATGCACTTTCCCTTTTTTTTGCAGGAGAACCACAGATTGAGGAAGATCTCTTGGCCATGAGCTGTTTCACCTTGGGTGACAGATGCTGCAGGTAAAGTCTTAACTGTTCTTAACATTGCCTGTGTGTCTGAAGTCATATTTTTGGAGTCTAATGGTTTGCAGAGAGTTCTCTGGAAACCTGAACTTTCACAAAGGCTCTCTCCATTGTGAGAGGCTCTCTGCTATCACCAAAGAAGTGAGTGTGTTTTTAGAGCTTCCAGGGCCACAGCCAAGAGAGGCTGGAGTTGGTTCACCATACTTAGCTGGGAAGGTGGTCTGTCTGCCTACCAGCTGATGCATCTCAGGTCTGTTTCCACATGGTGCTTTAAAAGATGCCTCCTTTAAAGATATTTTGCATCTACGGATTGATGTGGAATTTTTTGTTGGATAGTGTATTAAAGGAGTAATGTCATATGCTATCTTGATGTTGATGTAACTCCCTGGTAAGTAATGTTTTTATTTTACTTCCATTCAAAATATTTTGAAGTTCTCTTGAGATTTCTTACTTGACCCAGGCATTATTTAGACATGTGCTGTTTAATCCCCATGCATTTTTGGATTATCCTGTTATCTTTCTGTTGTTGATTTGTAGTCTATTGTGCACTGAAAGCAGATATTGTTTATGGTTCCTGTTCTTTCATTACATTAGTTATGGAGTGTTTTATGACCTGGAATGTGGTCTGTTTTGGTGAATGTTTCCTGGGTGCTTGTGGAGAATATATATTTTGTGCTTTTGGATGAAGTAGTCTATCGATGTCAGTTATACCCGGTTGATTCATGGTGTTGTTGAGTTCAACTATATCTTTACTGATTTTCTGCCTGCTGAACCTATCCATTGCTGAAAGAATGTTGTTGAAGTCTCCAGGTACAATTGTTGGTTCATTTATTTCTCCTACCACATCTATCAGTATTTGCCTCCCAGTATTTTCTTTGGTGATAGGTGATTCTACATTAAGAATTATATGTCATCTTGGAGAATTAGCCCCTTTTATAGGTGCAATGCCTTTGTTTATCCCCAGTAACTTTCCCTTGATGTCTGCTCTGTGGAAATACTGATTTTACATCATCTTCAAGTTTGTTATAAAGAATAGCTTAAGAAGCTTGGATTGCATTAATGTGTGACTACTGTTTGTTAATTTCACTCATTATCCAATGAGAATAAAGGTCTGGAAGTTGCAGACACTGAATATTTTCAAACTAAATTTTTCAGTATGGCATTATTACTCACTGTTAGTATAATGATGACTGTCAATGCTGTGTGATTCTATAATTGCTTAAGATTTCTTTGCACCCCACCCTCCAATTATTTCTCTTCCTTCCCCCTCTTTTTCACAGTAACTAGTACCTAAAAGGTACAGCACGGATTGGAAATAGAAAACTGAAAATATAAGTCATGAACATGAATTACTATAAAAGAAAGAAAAAAAACATGTTTGTTAAGTATAAACTGTAAGAATTCCATCGAACTTCTGGAAGATACAGGGGTGAGAAAAGGATCATACTCTAAGAGTGCTGCATCACATTGGAAAACAGGTTTTTTGGCAATGTGAAAACAATTTAGAACTTTGCATATGGTTTCATATATCAAATCAGCTGATTTGATATTTATATGTGATTCTTTTTGATAATTATGACTTTCCTAATTGTTTGTTTGTAACTGCATTTTTTTTTTCCTTGATAGTCTTCCAGGATACTCATATGCTGTAGCTTATCCTCTTAAGTAAACTTTAAATAATTCAGCAATCTTTCATTTAGTCTGGTCTGTAGTTCTGGTTTTTGAAATACATGAAGCTTTTCGTGTTTGTATATATCCTGGTGATATAGAGGTTCATGTTTTCCCTCTCTGTAGTGTCTGTGCAATTTGGGATATGCACACACCTCCACAGGTGAGTCACAGTTAGTCTAACCCAGTGTTCTTGCTCCCAGCTGCAAGTTAGCATCTGATGCCAAGTTTCTGCAAGTTATGTATCTCTGGGCACCAGTGAGGTGACTCTGGCTTTATTGTTGGGATGTTGTCTGGAAGCTCTTCCAATGGGTCTGAAGTGAGGGCAGAGTCGAGACAGTCAATTCAAACCTACATCCTGAGTGACAGTTTGTTACGTGCAACAGACAGGTGAAGAATGGTCTCTTGATCTAACTTGAGAATAGAAACAGAAAGGTCATCACTATGCACCACTTGGTAAGAGTTCTACACTATAAAGTGAAGTCATTGAAATATTTGGTGCCTAAAGCTCCTGAATAATGCCATTTTCGGAGTCTGAGACTTTAATTTTTCTGCATTCATCTTGCTCTCAACACTTGCAGCAGTTATGAGTGGAGGAAAATGCTACAGAATGAAGCCAGTTACTAGATTTAGCCAGCTCTAAAACTAACCTTATAATTAATGTGTATATAGGTAAATGTTTGAATTTAACCAGCTGAGCTCCTCCTCTAAGACTTTGGGTACCTGGATTCCATGTAGTGACTTTAATAGTCGAGCTATGTCTGGTGCAGTAATGAATTTGTCTGTAAGTAATTTTCCTTAAATTTACCATGGACTCCTCTTTAATGACTTAATCAGTATCTGATGGAACACTAATTTATTATAGGTTATACTTGCAGTTTGTTTTGAGAAAGCGTTGTTCATTTTTTATTTAAAAAACGTTTTTTGGTGGAGAACATGTCTCTTCCTGTATGTCTCTATGGCACTTGTTCACAAAAGAAGATCGCCAAGTAGTGTGGAGATGAAATATAGCAAATACTAGAAGCTGAGGTGTTAGAAATGAGTATATTTTTATCCATCTGCATAATAATTTTCCCACAACTTTCAACTTGTTTGAATACTGAGAATTTTATATTGTTGGTAATGTATTTACATGACTTCTGATATAAATCAGCTAAGAGGGGCAAGTTTTCTATGTATTAATTTTGCCAAATCAAATGCGTGAGGCAAGGGGGGTGCCATTTCTGCGTTTTGCCACTATGAATCCCCAAAAGGAGTTTTTAGCATAACACCAGTGTACAACTTTATAAAATACTGCTTCAGTTCATTAGATTTTTCATCTGAATTCTTCAATTTAGGTGCTGCCAGGGCCTGGGGAGAAGCTAGATTAGTGAGCAAAGCCTGGTGAGGCCCACATCAGGGAGCCCAAGGGCACCGCGCTTAATCTGCTTTAGTCTGTTATTTCCATGTGGAGTTGTGCAGTTAGTGTTAAAAGGTCACCCAGTCCTTTCTTTATTGTAAAGCCCATTTTTTCAGGGGAACTTCTGTCTTTAAATGTCAGTTGAGCTGGCCAAACAACAAACAAACAAATATACACTATATATGTCAAAGGAAGCATTTTGGGCGTGCTGGCTAAGTGTGTTCCTTTTGCAGTAGCTAAGCAATTAAAAGCATCAGCCTGAATTCAGACCAGTGGCTCTCTCTACCCTGCCCTCAGTACTTGCTGGTGTGGCATTTTCTCAGATGCAGAGGTCAGCCTCCACGTTCACATTCACACCTCATTATTAGTTATTCAATATAAATGGCTATGAACTAAGTGAGTTTTCCTCATTGTGTGTATTCTACATTTTGTTTCCTGCTTTTTCTACTCCTCAGGCCCCCCCATGAAGGCAGTGGGTTGATTTTTAAGACTTGGTATTGGTTGTTATTTTTAAGCGTTTCTCATAAATCTTGGTAATTATTTTTGAGTCTGTTTAGGACCACCTGGCCATTCAGAATATTCTATTCACAAGTGAAAGTTCAACCACAGTGCTCTTTCACCATTATAGATGTAGACATTAAATTATGTTATTAAGGTCAGTTGTAATTATATGTCTAAATGCACATGCATAAACATTCCCGCATCTGTTTTTGAGTAAACCACAACAATGCAGTAATATAAAGAGGAGCTGAGAAAATAATTGATCTCTTAGTAGAATTGATGACAAAGTCTTTCTTCATCAGGAAAATTGTGCTGTGTTCCAGTGTTTTTCCAGGGTACTTTCAGCTATAAAGTCAATCAAATGAGTTATTCAAGATTGATGACAGCTTCAGGTGTGAGTTCTTTGTTGGCACCGATAAGGGAATTGTGGATGTCACTTATGCTATTATTCTGTGGCCTGGTGCCACTAGTGAAGGGAATGGAACAATAAACAACTCGCTTTAGAAAGTGTGCGTGGTATTTGGCAGAGGTAGAGATTACTGTTGTCAGATTTTCTGGAGGATAGAATCTCAAGGGCCTCTTATGATGTTTTCTCCTGTTTTGTAGGACAGCTCTGGCCATTGGCAGTCACTCCCACAGCATCATATTCAGCTTTTTTGGGAAAAAAATGTACTATTAAATAAAGTCATGGTTACCGCTATTATTTTCTAAGTACTTGATTTTTTTGGCTGTAAGTGACAAAGGACATTTCTTACAACTTTGAAAAGGTAGTTCCAGACCAATTCTAATTCTTTAATTAAAAAGTCTAGCTATTTTTAATTAGAAAAATTAACACCCATGTGTCATTAAAGAATTAAATAGGATGAATTAATTTACAGTGTAAAATTAATATCATATCCCCCCCTCAATTTTGATACCCCTTCCTCAATCATTTTGTTGTTAGAACTCTTCTACACACATACACATACACACACATTTGTCTTCCCTAAGGTTTAATTTTTAATAAAGCCTCCAAACTGTAAAGTAGTTAGTTTTTTTTTTTTTCAGTATTTAGTATTTAGAAGTATTAGTTCCTGAAGATATATGCTATAATTTCTGTGCTAGTTTACTAAATTACGGAAGAACTTGTCCATCAACTATCAGTTATAACTCCTTACTTTCACATCATATAAAAGAAACAGACTTTAAAAGGTGATCAAGAAACCTGATTGCTGGAGAGTAGAGAGCTCTGGCTTTCTGGAGAGTGAGGTGTCTTTTCTCTGTTCCCTACCTTGAAGGAAGGCCTACTATCTCCTTAGGCCAAGGCATGTGTGTCTCCAGAGAACCCTCACAATCACTAGGGGCGTCTTGGAAGGACAGTCAGCATCTCTCTCCCCTCCTTGGTGTATCTAGGAGAATACCTCATTTAGTTAGGGAATAAGATCAATTAGTTCCAAGAAGCCCTGTTGTCCTTTGGTGAATATGTGTGTGGAGCATATTTTCACATATGTCTTAAAGATTGTTATGACATACACTACACAGTCATAGAAACTTGCTTCTGGCCATGAGCATCCAGAAGGCAAAGTAAGAAGACAGCAACCTGTTCTGCTGAGCTCTGTGCTTGAGAAGATGTGAGATTTTATCAAAACTCAATTAGGCATTTACAATGATGAGATAAGGCTTGGTGCATCTTGATAAACTTCTCTCCCGCCCACCCTACCACTCCAACTCAGCTAGAGATGGTGATGAGAAGTCTGTGGTAATCAGAGACTTTGGAGTCTATCATCAAGGGCAGCAAATGAGAGGGTTTTACAAGAAGTCACCTGGAGGGGACAAGGCCCACACTGGGGGCTATGTCTGTGGAGGTTTACATGGCAGACCCACCCCAAATTCATTCGGCACTTGCCAGCTTGCTCTGTGCATAGATGAAATGGCCAGACTATAGCAGTCACTTGAAAATACTGGCCTCCCTTCTTCTGGTCTCACCTTTGAGAGTGGGTTGACACCCAAAGCACAAAAATAGGAGGGAAGGGGAAGGGGAGGCTCTGATAGACCAAGGAGGGAGAGATGGAACTCAGTACCCCTTCCACCTTGCACAACTCCAGGCTCACATCTGAGCTACAGGGACAGGAAAGAAATGTTGGCCTTGCACGACTCCAAGCTCACATCTGAGCTACCGGACAGGAAGGAAATGTTGGGTTTAGAATGGAAGATTCTGTAGTATCTGAATGAATCATAATTTCCCCCAAAGAACCATTGTCATGAATTAAAAATAGTCCAGAAGTTACAGAGTGATAGGAAGAGACACAATGAAGACAGAAACTTAAAGTGGATTCCCATTTTACTCTATTAGACTCTCAGTAAGCCATTAATGCATGTGGAAAATTTATGTATGCTTCCCCCCCAAAAATTAAAGATTTCACATCTTTATTACTGAGCCATCCTACTAGGTACAGAAATCTACAGGGAGAAAAATAATTTCTTAAATATGCTAGCTAGTGATATTTCCAGGATCCTATGGGAAGAAGCTCGTGCTGTTGTGCAGCATGTACATGCATGTGTCACTGTGTGAGTCCACACAGACCCACTTGGTTCTTACCTGATGTCTCCTCCTGGAATTGTACCTGATTTTATTACCAGTTTTTATCCAAATCCAGTAAAGAATGGGATGATCCTGCTTTTGTGCCTTGGCCAGGAGTTGCCTGACCTGGTCTTGTGAGAAGATGCAGGTAAGAAGAGGCACCTGGCGCACTCGGTGAGTGTACATTTGCAGGCAGCTATGTAGACACATGACTTGCAATGCCCCATCCTTCTCTTTTCCTCTTTAAAAGCCTCTCACTTAAATGCTATGCATAGCTTATGAACCCTGCTTTAGGGGAATGCTGGCTTGCTGTGGCAGATGAATTCTGAAATCTCAGTGTTTCAGCTCTGAAATTTATCATTGGCTGAGATGATCAGCAGGAAGTATTCCTCCTGGCCCCCCCTCTTGTAGCTTGAGCACATGGTTTCCAAGCTACCAACATTCTTCTGTATTAAACAGCAAGAGCATAAAGGTGGAAGGAGACATGTCATTTCTGTGTTGACATTCCACTGACCTCTGTGCGTATGGCTGTCAGGGCAACTAGAATAGCATCTAGTTCTGTGACCAGTTCGAAGATAAACTACTTAGGTGACTCACTGTATAATAGGCAGTTAACTACTATATCCACATGCAACGTCAGAAGAGGTTAAGAACTATTTAATTTTATGACTGCTCCATAAATTGTGTGACCTAATTCTTAATCATGGACACATACATATTTCCAAGTATTTTTCTATTTCAAATGATGCTGTGAAGAACATTCTTATTCATGAATTTGGTCATAAGTATAAGTATGTCCCTAAGATAAATTCTTAGAAGTGAACTTACTAGTTGAAAGTATATAAGTAATGTTGAATTATTACAGTTGTTGCTCTGAAAAGAGATTTGTATCAACTATAGAAGGACCGGTATTTTTTGAGTTTCTCAATTGGGTTCACAACACACTTTGCTAACAGTGTACGTTTAATCATTGTGGCTTATCAGTGTCTGTCTCAGGGGGGAGTTTTACTTAGAGTGTTCCAATACTAGTTTATTTCACATTTCTTCCTTCTGCTGAATACATATTTTACTTATTTGCATTTGTTAATTATAGCTAGTGCTGTTTTAGCACCTGCTACAGTTAATTTTCTCCTAGGAGGTAATGGTAGGTATAGCAGACATGTCTCGCTACACCAAGCCAACTCTGTGTCCTTGAACCAGTAATCACTGTGTACTACTTGGGCTACATTTCTCTTTGGAAAATTAGAATGTTATATTATGTCTTCTAAATAAGAATAAGAATCTCTAAGTTCATATTATTCTGTCAATATCTACAAAAGACTATTTTCCAAGCAATGTAACTTTAAGTCAGGAGCATGCTCTTAATAGATTTCTTATTGTAGTAACATATACCACTAGACGTAATCTTACAGACAGTGGAAGTTTCAAGAATCAAAAGGTTTACCAGAACATTAGTGTAATGAGATATAATATGATACTATATAATTTAGCAAAAAAAAAAAAACAAATGTTGTTACAGTAGTAAACAGTGCATTTTTTAAAAGTGAAGAAAATGGGAGTTTTCAATATTTTTCACCTTTTTTACATTCTTTGGTTAAGTAATCTTCTAAAGACTTTTCTATGGGATAAAATATTTGAAAGTGATTTTTTTTTTAATGGAAATGTAACCAAGAAAAAGTCTAAAGTGAAATGCTGTTTTAACTGATCACAGTATTCTAAAGATGTCGGTTGCTCAATGTTTTAACTAAGCTTTGCATTTATCCATATGCAGGTTTTTAGGATTCAATTTACATATATAAGCTTATTTTGTGTGTTTGTGTGTGTGTAGCAGTTGAGGGATATTTAAGGTCAATTTTGAGTTACAGTGATATTTTGGATTGTTAAGAGTCAATTGAGATTTTAAAGTGACTGAAAATTTGGTTAAACATGAAGGTCAAAACTAAGGATGGTATTAGTAATAAAATTTCCCATTTAGTGGTTTGGAGACAGGGAAAAAGAAAATAAATACATGAATGAGTAGAAGTAAAAAGGGTTTATAGTTGCAATTTCTATTCCAAACTCTCATTGCCTCTCTTTACTTACGTGGCTAAAAAAAGTGAAGTAACTCTAGGGCCTAAAGTGGAAGAGTAGTAATGTTAACAAGACAGATTTTCTGATGCCAAATATGCAGTGATCTTTTCAAAACATTTTAAAAATTAAATTAATGAGACCGTAAGCCACATGAGAAGAGGCTCCTTATTTTTATGCTCACCTCATTGACTGATCAACTTTAGGACATTTGGCGAGTACTTAGGAATTTTTTTTAAGTAAATATTTGAACACATAAATAATTGAATAAGGAAAAGAGAAAATCAGACTGTCTAACCACTAGACCTGAATTGCCATCAATCTATTTCCAATACATTTAAAATGACAAAGCAATTCTGTGGGAAAAGAAAATGTTAGTATTGAGCTCAAAATAGTCTTGAAGTCACATTTACTTAGCCTCACATCTAAACAGAGTCCACATAAAGAACAGTGTTTCATGCCTTCGTCACTTTAAGCACCAGAGCTGTATTTTATGCAGTAGCTTCTGTGTGTGTTTAACTTTTTCTCTCAGGACTATGTTAAAAGCTAATGAATTCAGTGGCCGTGCAGAACACCTGACACTAGGTTTTCATTAGGTTGCACTAATGACACAGGCACCCAAAGTGAGTGTCGTGAAGGTCAGCCTGCCAAATGCCTTGGGCCCTAAGACAGAGGCAAACATTGTGTGGAAGGAAGAAACACATTTTCTAGAAAAGAGATCAATTAGAAAAAATCTCCTTATTTTGGGAGAACAACATCCCAGATGGAGTTTTTTTCTTTCTTTCTTTCTTTTTTAAATATTTATTTATCCATACGGAACTGGGGTACAGGCCAGGAGTACAGGGGTGGTGAGAGGACTCACAAGAGACAGACTGGGAAGCAAAACAGACAGATCTGTGAAGTACACTGCTGAGGGGAGCAGTAGGCGGGTCAGAAGAGGTCTGCGTGCCATGTGGGTCACCTCCGGGGGAGCGGATCGGACTCA
The DNA here is from genome assembly GCF_000260355.1 of Condylura cristata. Taxonomy (NCBI): domain Eukaryota; kingdom Metazoa; phylum Chordata; class Mammalia; order Eulipotyphla; family Talpidae; genus Condylura; species Condylura cristata. Next base: position 15,062,782 of record NW_004567122.1, read on the forward strand.
TGCTAAAGTGGCCATGGCTAGCTTTGTTGTGATGCACTTTAACCCCCCGCACCACAAGGGAAGGCCCCAGATGGGTTTCAGTGGTTGAAAATTGGTTGCTTGCTAAATGAACCAAATTGTCACCCTTGTCGTTGGTAAACAAATCGCCAGTGAGGAGGATGGGCAACTCTTCATTAAGTGACCCAGAAGGGAGGCAGGTGACATCAGGAAGTAGCTCTGTACTTACCAAAGGTAGAGAAAATTTCAAGCCTAGTGGAGGAAAATTAAATCATGTTAATGTTAGCTCTCATTATCCTTTGTCCTGAATGCATCAGTGACCTCTAGCACAAATGGTGAAGAGATACGAAGGGCAGGTAGCAGTAGAACTGTTTCAAAACATATCTTGGCTGAGGTCACATCTGCCCACATAGCACAGCAGGTCAAGTCATATGGTCTCTCCCTGGAGGTTGTGATAACACTCTTCTTTATCACAATTCCTTTCTTGTCCCACTGCATTTTTTTTTTTTTTTTGTCATTCCATGTTGTAATAAAATTGCAGGCCGCTGCTCACATTGCTTCAAAGGCCCTATGTGATTTTGCTCCTGGGCTGCCTCTCTAGCCTTCTTCCCCAAACTTGTAGTCACCTTCCATTGCAATTTCCTATACATCTGTGAAAAGAGTGATTTAGGGTCATTTCAGTACTTGCCTATTTGGTTTCCTTTACCTGAAATTCTTTGCCGTGATTTAAGTTACTTTCAAAAGGAGGATCTGTGTATCAATCACCCTTAAGAGAAACTCATGGTGAGTATTGCTTGCATGGCATCAAAACTTCATGATTGTTGCAGAAAAAAGGAAACTGAGTTGCATACTTTACTACTAAGAGTCTCTAGCTATAATACACTTTTAGCCTTTTATTTCCATCAAGTCAGAGCTGAATGGGTGATGCTGGACCAGAGTTAGGCTCCCAGAAATGAAATCACATGCATTTGGCTGGAAGAGGAAAAACCCTGCCTGCTGAATGAAAGTATGAACTAGACCAAGAGAGTAAATTAAAGTCTTTATTTTCCTGAAGATAAACAGTTACTTTTGTGGGGCTTTAGGACATATACTAATAACCACTCTGAAAAGAGTTCGGGATCGAAGTTGGTGCTGCAGTGGATGTGAAGAGCTTCACTGAGCTGTGCTTTAACCCATCGCACCACCAGGCAGGGCCCATTGGATCATAGTTTTTAGGCCTTTCCAAAAGTGAACGCCATTTCTAACTAATCACCAGGGATATTGATAATGTTTCTTGCCGAGGGCAGAATGGCTATAAAAGAAATGCTCTAGTTTTAACTCAGAAATGTTCTTTTCTTTACATGTGGCAGACACGTAAACATCCTTTGGAGACCCCTCATACAGGCCTTCTCTTGGGGGTGGCACCTGCATTTCCTTTGACCAGAGATCAGGCCTTGACTGTGTTCTCACAAAGCCTCATAGATGTCTCTTCTTGTCTCTGAACATTTCTAGCTGCAATGTGTAGTCCTGTGTTCCCCTCTGTTAATAGATTTAGCTCTCTAAAGGTAACAACACCACTGAATGATCCTGTAATGTAGCAGGTGGTCAAAGTACATTTGCTAAGTCTGGATAGGGATGTGAGATAAAGTCAAGTCAAATGATTGGTCACAAAGTAAGAGGATCAGGGGCCCCTTTGGTCTCGTAAATTTTGGCAGTTTTATTTGTATGGTGATGTGGGAGTAGGGAACTAGTGGGCTAGAGAGTTGGTCTGTAAGAACTGGCTGCAGTGTCACTCTGGGTTGTCACCGTAGGTGTTTAGGAAGATATGCCATTAATGCGAGCATGTATTTTGTTACATGAAAAATTCCTAGGCTAGATGAAAAAATCCCTGGCTGCCTAGGGCTGCTTGCAAGATTGCAAACCAAGGCTGGGTGCTTGAAGGAGCAGAAACCTGACAGACAAAGGTTACGAGCCACAGAGCTAGCTGACAGAGGCTGCTCATCACAAGAGGCATCTAAAGGCACACAGTAGCCTGCAGTTGCTTCACACAACTGGGTGGCAAAGTGGGGTGGTGCTGCAGAGTAGGGTAGTGGAGGATTACCCTACTGTTCATTCCCCATGAACGGTTATAAAAGGAAACCTACCCCCAGTAGTAACCGGCTGCTCCCTGCGACCCCCTCCTGCTCTCAAGAATCTTTCTTGCAATAAACTTGAGTTTGCTACTCTTTAGTCCAGGGTGTCGGTGATAGTGATTATTTGTCAATGGCTGGAACACGAGAACCCAGTAAATTGGCAACAGGGATGATACCGGGTTAGTAGTGAGTTGCTCTTTCGTGCACTGCATTTAATTTTATTCTTATATCACTATTATAGACACTTTACAGATGAGGCAAATTCACCATCAGTGAGTTGTCAGTACAAGCAGAGCCCTAGCTGGAAGGCAGCATGGATAGTAATGAGGTTCAGAGTATGAAATGCCTCAGCTTTTAACTCCTTGTGTGAACTTGTGAAGTTAATTAAATTTTTTGAGATTCAAGATTTTTCATGTGAAAATGTGGATGTCCTTCACTGTAGGTGTTTAGGAAGCTAGGCTATTAATGCACTCATATTTTGTTAGATAAAAAATTCGTAGGAACACATGGGTCCATTCTGAAATGTAGTAAATGTTATTTTTATTATCTCCCTATATATGCCTTTAAGCTGTTGTATTTCCCCTTTCTTCACTGTCACCCACTTTGTTCCCACACACTTTACCAGGAGATCTTTTGTTTGCTTCAAATTCTTAATAGATGCAAAAAAAAAAAATCAGAATTTTTACCCCTGCCCACTGCCCTAAAATCAGAATTTTGCAAATAGATTTTCACTAGGAATTAGAGTAACAACAACAATAATAGTTATAACAGCTTCAGAGTAGTGAATACTCTATATCTTACAATTAATATATTTTGCCTACATATCTATCAAATTTGCAAGTTAAGCATTATAATGTCCTTTTTTTTTTAAAGGAACCAGACCTTTAAAGTTTAATGATTTTCCAAAGTTCCATAAAGGAACTTTAGGAAGCAAAGTGGCTGGTGTTCAAATGCAGTCAGAACTGACTTCAGTGTTAGGCTTTCTCCGTTATACTTTCTTTTCCTCTCATGAATTTGTCACCTGGCTTTTGTGATTGGATATTCACGGCTAGGGGAGGTTTCCTAGAATATTCTCAAATCTCACCATGTAAGTAGTTGATGGATTACCTGGCCCTCTTTGAGCCCGTTGTCCTGTTGTATAAGGTTGGACCATTAATCCCCTAAGACTTTGCACGTAGAATTACATGAATGCTGCTTAACTGCTGTGGAAATCTGTCAGGTGGCCCTGAGGAGGGGTAAGTTGGGGGTGTTCTGATGTTTGTTAGGGGTGATATTGAACTTGGACAGCAGGAAGAAAAAGGGATTCATAGCAAAGAATCTTAACTCTAGATGAATGGACGATAGAACAAATTCAGGCGAAGTAAATGGTATCTCGATATGTAGTTTGAGATTACACAGATGGTCCTTAGGTTAGGTGGTGAATTGGAGAAGAGAAAGGAGCCTGTATCTAGATAATCTGCTATCTGTATTTTGAGCATTGTCAACAGAATCACAATAGACATAAAATTTTTAATAAGACAAGTTGGTATTAATGATAAAATTTCAAAGTAGTTCAGTGCTGGACATGTAATTCTGGGGCACATAGGAGTTCTTATGAATGGAGAGGAGCTGCATAAGGAAATTTGTTAATAAGAAAATTGCCTATTTGAGAAGTAGTGCTGTACCCAACAGTGTAACATTGTTTTCTTGCCATTTGAGTCATGTAAACATTCACACAGCTATACAACATATGTTGGTTAAAAATACACACTTTGTGTTTATGCAGCTTTGCAGAATGTCACAAGATTAACAATTGGAGAAAATCAGTTATATAACATATTTTTCTCCTGATGGATAAAATGATATCCTTAAGAATTATTACCAAGCATGCATGTTATTGTTATTGTTCTTTTCTTTTGAGGAGCTGCTACAGGATAAAGGGTAAGATCATTACATGTTGGAGAGACTATTGCTGGTCCATTTTTCTTTTAACTAAAGACTATCTTGAGTGCTCTGTAGCCTGGATTTAATAAACATCTTTGTTCTATTGCAACAGTTATTTCTCTGGTTTATCCATGGGTTTCTTTTCACTTGTATAAAACCTTTTAATTTCATACCTTTTAATTTTGATGTTCAGTGACGGTTCTTGGTAGGACATAAATGGGTAAGGGAAGTATACTTTAAGGATATAGGGCAATGTTTAGGCCCCGAAAAAATGGCACTAGTCTTTTCCCAGGAAAAGGATAGTTGACAAATGGTCATTGGAATAATTGCCTTATATTAAAGAGATGGTGTTTTCAGAAACCGATAAAACAAGTTTGAAATACATGTTTTGAAAAGTATTCTGCTCTCCTTTGGCAGTGAGACACCTGTCAGGAGAATTGATAACTTAACTTGCTTTTATATTAATTTGCCACCCTACAGTCAAAATAAAGCCAACATCTATTTTTATGCTGGGTAATAGGGAATGATTTAATATTTAAACAAAGAAATGCAAGTTGAATAATGTATGATAACCATAAATGTGTCACTTGCTGTAGGTTGACGAAAGAACTCAATTGTGTTTGCACATTGAGAAGATGAACTGGAATTATCTGCTATAAGAAATATTTCAGATCATACTTAAATCAAAATAATGCAATGAGAAAAGAATACCATTAACTTAATTTATGTTCTGCTTTGAAGCTTGAATTGCATGTTGAACCTGGGCAACTTTTTTAAAGTTCATTGATAGTGATGCAATTGAACTCTGTTGTTATTGGAAGTTTCATCCAGTAAATTAAACTCCTCTGAGTAAATTTAAACAGTTTTTCTTGCCCCAGTTTCATTTCTTTAAACTATTGATCACCTTAATTAAACTATACATTGAACTACACGTTGTAAAACAATGATTTGCAATCCATCTATAAACTAGAGAGTAAATGCACCTTTTCATGTAGAATAATTTAGTCAGATTAAACATTTTCTCAGATGCAAGTTTGCCATACCTTGAGGAGTACTCCTCAGTCATGTGAGAGAATAATTCGAACCTTCAAAAAGGAAATATTAGAAAATGAGAGAAGTGGTTGTAATCCAGGTTACAGAAATAATTTCTGAATTCAGGAATGTGGTACCAATCTATATTAAGACAGGTTTTTAATTTTAAAATTTGAATTTGCATATCTTGATCTGGTACTTAACGATGAGAAAAAATTCTATACACAAACACAGTATGTACTTAGAAAGTTCAAAACCATTTCTTTCTTGATTTTCTAATGTAGGTCCTGGTCACTTTTCACCCAGTAAAATGTTTTCTGCCACTTCATATGATATAAAGTAAAATCTCTCCCTATAGTTTTAGACAGAAACATTAGCTTGAAATTTATTTCTGATTTTAGATGAAAGAGCTACTTAGAAAAAGAAAAATAGGCATGTGAAAGCCAGCATTTAAAAATAGGTTCTCAATATGAAGCATGCAGAACTGTAGTCTTCTTTATAATTAGAGATGTGCCAGAATTACGACATGGGGACAGAAGACCCAGTTACGGAAAGAAGAAAAAAAATGAGGAAAAAAAAATCCTGAGAAAATATTTAAAATTTTGTCCTTAAGGACGTAAAGAGTATTAAATATGCTCAGTGGAGTTTTTGTTTCTACCTTACTTATACACACACAAACATAAACACCCTGAGAAATTCAAATACAGTTGTATTTGAAAATGTTAGGTGTGCACTTCCCAGCAGACTATGAACAGTTAAATATGCAGATAAGTGTGTATAGAATTGTAAGCCAAACTAAAAAAAGCAATCGTCATTAAATTATATGAACGAAATTTGCAACTTCATTTATTTAAGCATGCCTGCATTAGAGCTATAGTTTAAAATTAGTGTGGTGATTGTTATTTAGTATAGAATGAACACATAGCTGCTTATCATACTCTTCTCTGAGGGCTGTAAATGGTCATAAATGACTTTTAGCCTTCTGAAAAATGCATTTTTGTGAAATGTAGAAATTTGCTACAAAACCCATCAAATCTGTTGTCATTATAAAAATTCCTTCAAATTGCTCATAATAGAAAAATCACAACAAAACAATGCTTTTACTAGAAAAAATTCCAGTATATGGGCATAAAAACTTAGAAGCTATGCTAATTTTTACATTTTTCAATTCAAGCAACAGTCTTATATGTATTGTTAAAAGTACAGTGCTTTTTCGGCCCTCCCTGGTGGCGCAGCGGGTTAAAGCACAGCACTGAGAAGCTAAAGCCACTTCCACATGAGTTCGATTCCCGCCTGCCCCAGAGGTGACCACATGGTGCAGCAGACCTCTCCTGACCTGCCCGCTGCTCCCCTCAGCAGTGTACTTCATCAATCTGCCTGTTCTGCTCCTCACTCTGTCTCTGGTGAAGCTTCTCGCTGCCCCTGAGCCTCTGGCCTGTACCCCAGTAATGTATGAACAAATAAATAAATTAAAAAAAAAAAGTAGAGTGCTTTTACCTTTTGTAAATATGTGAAAAATTAAGGGTAAAGACACTTGTCTATATAGGTCTGTGTTACAGAGGTGGGAAAAGGGTGGGTTGGGAAAACAAACAGGCCTGCAGAATATATATGGACATGACTTATTGCCTCCCAGGTAACTGCTACTGCCCAGTACCTTACACAGTTCTCCAAATGACAATTCAGTTGTTACCATCAGTAACTAATAGGTGAGGAATCTGTGGTCTATTGCTTTCCATGGTTTGATAGTTGTTGGTTATTGCTGCCTTGAGATCTCATATCTGCTCAGTTTTACTATTTAATCTTAACGTCCACTCTATAGGATACACAGAATAATTCTGAGTATGTAATTCTTTATTTTTTGAATTGATCTGTAGCTTAATTGGTTTATTGTATTGAGTATGATTTAGAGGCATAGGATCATAGCAAGTGAAGTTAATTCTTATATAGGACATAGGCTGTTAACTTTGCAATGGGATATGTGTTTATCCAGTAAGCAGTCAATTGTGTCAGTAATTCAAGTCACCCTCTATATTAAAGCATGAAAGGAAGAAATTCATCACACGTAAAATTTCTCTAGTGGACTATGACTTCTCCAGAGTATTGAATAGTCATGGAAAATATGAAAAAGGCAGTCTCCTCATTATGAAATCTACCTCTGTATTTGGCTGAAGATAAAGAGCTATTGTGTACAGAATATATGCACTGACAATTCTTACTAAACTAGAGCAAAATCTTACCATCCATTTGTTTCTCAAATCACATGTGTAAGATCACTCAGGTTGATGCCATTACACAAGATTAAATACATGGACTTATTTGGTGTTTGTCAGGTCTTATTTAGGTAGGGTTACCTCTGTCTGTGACCAAGAGTATCTATTGTGTTTTGATATTACTACCTTTATCTTCAAACATAAACAGCACTAGTAATAATGACAAAGTAATAAGAAAACTAGATAAATTTAACCACTTCACAGTAAACCTACTTACATCAAGGTTAACCATAAAAAATTATCCATTCCAGGTGAAGATAACCAGAAAAAGATTTGTGTAAAGGCTATATATTTAAAATAAAATTCTGCAGATCAAGTGGAGACATATAAGCAACCGAGTACAAAATAGGGGGAAATACAGACAGGCATTTAGAAATCAGAAGAATAAACAAATTGCCAAGAAATTATGAGAAGACAATCAACCACAATTACAAATTGATATTAGTTTACAATAAGGATACTCAATAAAATTAATTTGGGTACATATTTAGAACAATGATGATGACAGAGTAAATTGCTAAACCCTTTTGAAACAATTTGGCCTTATTTGTAAAGGCAATTATATACAGTTGTATAACTCCCAGCAATTCCACCTCGAGATTTATACATTTAAGCAGTGATATTTTTCAAAGTATCATTTGCTGCCACTTTTTCCAAGTTCTTGAAGCAATTCAACATGAGAATACCAACCCACTAAAAAATGAGCTATGACAATATATGATATAGTAGGATGCAATAGATTAGAAAATATTAGTATAACTAAGTAGTCAGGTTAAATACTATTTCAAGGAATATATTCATGTTTGTGTGGATACATGAAAGTGTCCATGCAGATGTGTGTATTCTAGGGCCATATAATCAGTCTATATAAAACAAAACAAACAAAAAATACCATCCTAGAGGAAATTCTTGCATATGTTCCTTAGGGAACATATGCAAGAATTTTAAAAAGAATTATTTATTATTTTCAAAATTGAGGGAAAACCCCCCAAATTTCTTATGGCAGGAAAATGCTTGAGCATCTCTTCATACCATAGACTAGTCAACAAAACGGAAATGAATGAAATGTTACATATCAAAAGGAATCATCTACAGCAGGTCATACTATGGGAAAAGAACAATATATAGAAGATTTGAAGATATTAACTTTATAAAATAGAAGATGTAAAACTAGCATTTAGTTTGGACACAGCCATTACAGTTTAACTGTAAAGAGAATAAAAAATAATAAAAGTTTTAGAAGCATGCTTACCTTGTGGCAGGCAAGTTACACAGGATTGATTTTGGAGGGACACAGAGATTTTTGATATACTGATAATGGTCATTTTCCTAAGGAGGTAAATACTTACATGGTGAATTGGATTGCACCACGTGGATCAGCTCCCTGGCCAGCACAGAACTCATGCCGCAATGGCTGGTGATAGCTTGATAGTGCTGAGACTTTAATCTCTGTGTCATCAGGGAAGACCCAATTTTTTTCTTTAATTTGGCATGTGATTTACTGTAATCTTACATGTAATCCCTACCTTCTCAGCCTGGCTTCCTCTTGTCCTTTTGCATACCTTCTATAGTACTTGTTGCTTTACTATAATGCCTGTCAAACTTTGGTGTGTAACAGACTCAACTGAAGACTTGATGAATTACCTATTCTACTTCAACAGTCTTGATCTTCTGCTTGTTTTATTAGTTTTCCAGGTGATTCTGGTACACAGAAAAGATTGAGAATTACTATTATAATACTATTTATTGTCTCTTTTGCTTTCCTAGTTTTGTTTCATAAGATTATTTCTCATGCTTCGAGACTTTAGCTTTTTGTTTTTTCTCCTATAACAGTCTCCTCTCCACTTTCCCGGCCTTTATTTAACTACTTACCTTGTTCAGCTTTCTTGTGTTCAGCTATGTAATGACCTCCGTGCCCTGCCTGGTCCTCCTCAGTGCTGTTTGTGTGACTTTCTGTTACAACACTCATAAGTTGAAATGACATGTATGTCTCCTCCATAAAACCCTGAAATTGAGTGGCTAACTTGGTACCCACGCAAAATAGGTACTTACTACACATGAATCAAACAAAATCAAATGGAAAACATTATATAAAATAATACAAAAACAGACAGTATAAACCAGAGAGATTCTGTAAGGGAGGGGGACAGAGAAGGATCAGAAGGAGGAAGGAATGTGGGTGCTGTGGTGATGACAGATGGGGGAGGGAGGAAGTAAACGTTGTTATAAAATGAACAATAATGTAAATAGATATATTAAATAAATAAATACTTGATTGTAAGAAGATTATCTTTTATTAGTATTATAAAGAAAAAAATTACAAATTAGTGGAATACGTAAAACGTAATAAGTAGATAGCAATGAAAAACAATGCACAGTGAATTAAGGACAAGCTACATGCAAGTTAGGGCTAGTGCCCTTCATTTGTTCCGATAATTAGTAAAATTGATCTGTCATATTGATTGACTAGCTGATTACTTAATTGAGTTAACTTGTTCAAAATCATTCCATGATTTACCACTTTGTCTTCTCTGACTCATTAAACAGAATATATTGATCTTGTTGTCCAACTAAAATGAACACAGTACATTAATTCTTCACTATACTGAATGTGAAATTATGGGTGACTTCAAAACTGAATCTCAAAGTTTTGAATTATTTTCTTCCTTAGAAAACTGGCTCAGTTATCTCTTTTATTAGAACACAGAGCCAATTTAAAACTTGGAAGAAAGTAGACAGTCAAAGAGTCCCTTCTGCTTGAATTTGAGTTCTATGGGATCGTTTTGAGGGGATGGAAGATTTGTTGAGAATTCTGTAGTGGGAAGGACACTGAACCTCAAACCAGGGACTTGGGGTCTAGTCAGAATTTTCCTCCTAGTCAGTTACTTAACTTTGGGCAAGAAGATTAACCTCTCTGTGGTTCAGTTTCTTTTCTATTAATAAATGTACACAAATGTAATGTCTCCTAGAGTAAAAATATTCTTTCAGTGTAGACATTTCAAGAGAAATAACATCAGTCTACTGTAACTATGTATTAGAATCTTACTACTTTAGGACTATTCAATGTATTCTTTCAATACATTAATGGTTTTCTTTCTGTAACTCAAAATTTAGCAATACTGGTTAACCTTTGGAAACTGAAGGCTTCTTTTAAGAATTCTTAAGATAATCCAGTGGCAATGGTATATGGCTATGAAGTGATTAATGGCATATCAACATACAATGTAGATAATAATAGTACTGTATATAGTAAAGCACTGATTTCCAAACCTAAATATTCATATTAATTCATCAATACCATTATTACATTAAAAAAACTTGATTGTTACTGCAATATACCATTTATTTTATTTCTTTGAAATCTAAACATTTCAGCATACAGTAAATAGTAACGGAAAAAAAAAATCTCCTTTCATCAAACTGTACTAACACTGGCTCTTGTACCTTTTGAAAAATAACTCTGATTAACACCAAGATCAAACCATTGATGTACATCTTTATGATGATAATTCTGTCAGGGGATTAAGTAAATGTAAGCATCTGATCATTGAAGTTTATTTATTAGGAGAAAATCGAATCATTACCCTGGACCTGGATGCTAGAGAATGGACACCTGTCTACATAATCCTCCATGTGGGTCCCATCTAGCAGGAATAAAGTAGCCCAACAATATTAGCATCACAGCAATTCTAAATAAATAAATAGTTTGGCCCAGCTGAATCAATTTTTCTTTCTCTCATTTTTAGGTAATTTATTGTACTTACTTTTTGCTGGTTGTGATTCACTGCATCAGGACTTTATTTGAATGAAGTTACTTGTAAAAGAACTTAAGTTAGGGCCCTCCCTGGTGGCACAATGGATTAAAGCACAGTACTGTGAAGCTGTCCACAGCCACTGCAGCACAAGTTCAATTCCCGACCAGGGAGCTGATGCACATAGCACAGCAGACCTCTCCTGCCTTTCCCACAGCTCCCCTCAGCAGTATATTTCAGTAGATCCCCTGTTCCGCTCCCCATTCTGTCTCTGGTGAATCCTTTCGCCCTATACATACTTGTGGCCTATACCCAAGTCCTTGTATATATAAATAAATCAATCTTTTACAAAAATGAAATAGTTTAAATCAATTAACTAACATTAAGAACTTAAGTTAATTGTAAAAGAAAAGGGGTGAGTATGAAAAGAGGTGTTCTCAAAAATCATTGATTTCTGTTCTAGGAGCAGAAAGTTCCCAAAGGGAGTAGAAGCAGAACAACTTGGAGGGGTGACTTTGTACTAGTCTTTCTTGAGTGGGCCAGTTGGTGCTCATTTGTGGCCATTGTTACTTACAGATGTTGGCAGAGTTAGAGAAATTGCTTACAATATATATCAAATTCCCCCCTCCAAAATCATAGAAATGCTACAAAAAGTAAGATCAGATGGATTTGAAAACAATCTGTTCTTTATTTAAAAAATTCTACGATGTTTACGAAATGGAGAAAATCTGTTAGGAACTTTATTTACAGTTGGCTTGCTTTAGCAGCTAACGTTGTCTTGCCATAATAGGAACCCCTAATCTAAATCAGAAGGTAGACCTTTGTGCTTGGGGGGGCACACAGAATGGAAAGGGAGCAGACAGTTCTCTCTGATTTAATAAACCCTGAAGCCACACTGCTCTCAGATGTCTGCTGCTGTTTTTTTTCAAACATAAAGTTCTGTGCCTCATTAAAAGATATCAAATGGCAGGAAGAGCTGGCATGGAGAGAAATGGGCATCTATTTGTCTGTTGGTGGCTCTCCATACCAAGGGGAGTGTGTGCACTGAACACACTTTGTGTCTAAAACTGCACGACCTTTGATACTCTTGAAGCTGGTGTTCATCGTTTTCATGCTTGTCTGTTCCAGAGGTGATGGCTGTTAGCTAAAAACAATCGCAGCTTCTGTGTCAGTGCCTTGTAAACCTCTCCGTTGCTTTGGAAGTTTTTTCTTCCTTCTTTAAACATTCTCATAAGGAAATAGGACCTTAGCGATCTGGGCATCTTTGCAAACTAGTCCTCTGTTGATTACAGATAGTCAGCAGATTGTATTTAGAGTGTTGTCTCTTTTAGGATTCAGCCAATGCAAGTTTATTTCTGAAGTTCAGCTTTGCAAAGCCCCATTTTACTGTACACCTAAGTCACTTTCTGCAACCTGGTCTCTCCCAGCCATGCATTTGATATTTTAATCTTCATTATTCACTTTTCTCTGTTGATTCTGCATTGGTTCAGCATTAGCTAAGTTCTGTACAGACTTATTCTCTGGCCCAACTTTCTTTTTATCACTATTTCAAGGGAAATATGTCCATTTAGAACAAGGAAAAGATAAAAGTTTAAGTAGATGGTTTCTTTGCAAGTCCAGCAGTTGATGGTGGACTCTGAAGTTCTCAGAGACCTGCACACATACCTCCCCCTGTGCACTGCTTGGCACTGTTGCCAGCTTTGCATAATTACCCTTGGGTCTGGAGCTTTTCATTCCACAGTCTCATGTTCTTCACATAGCACATCTGTGCTGTGTGTTTGGTTAAGTTCCCTTATGCCTGTGGTAGTAGCTATAGGTCTTTGGGACTTTTTTAATATAAAAAGCATGTCAAAAGTGGGCATCAAAACTGTTATCTAGAAAGCTAGCATCAGCAATTTGTGAAAAAAAGAAAAAGTCCAGTTTCAACTGCTGAGATTACATTCATGACAGATGGCTGTATTTGGAATCTTAGTGTGTCATTTGGTAAAGTTGCTTAATACCATGCAAGAATTAGCTTCCCATTACATGACTGGTTCTGCTTACCATAGCAATAAGACATGTTTGTATGAATGAGTAGCTTATATTCCGTGATCCATGTGCAAATGCTTAATTAGCCAATCACTACCTTTACTGGGCATATTTGTTTTAAAATTCATGCTTACTATAGTTAGCTATGCTAATAGCTTATAAAATTCATTCATTCATTTATATATATATATATGCAAATTGTTACTCACTCTTTTAGTAAACATATGATTATGTTAGGAGGAAATGGGATTTTGCAGATTGCTGAGTAGAAATACACTAAAGTTTAGCTAAATCCAAAATCATGTTGTACAATTTAAAAACTGAGTTAACCTCAAACATCAACAGGGTGTAGTTTGGGTATAAACATTTCCATTTTGTGACTTTGGGAAAGTGATTTAAAACTTTCCAAAATCTCACTTACCTTTGCGTCAAATTGGCAAATACTGTTGTTCTGTTTTTTTGTTTGTTTGTTTTTCTGTTGTAAGGCAACAATATAGCTCTGTTGTTATTTTGTATCTTACTTGAGAAAACCTGATGCTCCTTTGCTTTCTAAAACCGAAGAGCAGAAAAGTGGGTGCCAAAGACTTTTGACAAGTCAAGTGAGATGAGCACCAAGGGGTTTTGGTTGGCTTTAACAGTGTGGGGACCACTGGTGGCCTCTGTCACATGGTTTTTCAGTGATCAGGTTAAAAGGCAGAGTGAAAGGGGATTGGGAAGTTGGAGACTCTCTGGAGTAGTTGGCTCTGTGGGGAGAGGGTAGGCATGGGGCAGCCCAGACAAGAAGCAGGGCTCCAGGGAGAGTGGTTTCCCTTATGAATGGAATCACTTTTCTCATTTTGGTTGTATTTACCACCAAAAGCCAGCATATTTTCAGATGTGGGTAAGAATGACCTTGGACCTAAAGCTTCAGGATAAAGGAGAGAGAGATAAGATTTCCGAGAAGGCACACAGAGTAGTAGAGAATTTGTTGGAACACTGGTCTTGAGGAGTGAGAGGGAAAAGTTCAGGACAGGTTCATGAAAACTTACAGATTTGGTGGCTGGCCAGACTTGTAAGTAATTTCATAGAAGAACTTTTATTTTCTTTGGAGAAATAAAAATCATTTTAGTAGGTGAAAACCCATCTGCTAGAAGTCTGAGGTAAGGGTAGTGGAAGAGTTTCAGAGGTATACAAAGAATGAGGAAAATTGAAGAGCAGCTGTTATAAGGACTGGTTATTTAGAATTCTGGAAACTGGAATCATTAATTTGTTAATTTTCCTGATGACAGTCCTTGATATGTTTATACCATTTTTTTTAAAGATTTATTTATTTTTGCATACAGAACTGGGGTACAGGCCAGAGGCTCAGGGGCGGTGAGAGGCTTCACCAGAGACAGAGTGGGGAGCAGAACAGGCAGATCGATGAAGTACACTGCTGAGGGGAGCAGCGGGAGGGTCAGGAGAGGTCTGACGCGCCATGTGGTCACCTCCGGGGCAGGCGGGAATCGAACTCATGCGGAAGTGGCTTTAGCTTCTCAGTGCAGTGCTTTAACCCGCTGCGCCACCAGTGAGGGCCAGTTTATACAATTTTTTAAAGGATGTTTTCATATACATTGTTTCATGTAAAATATTACTAGTTTATATATATGTTATATATATGTAAATATATATAATGATGAGGGTATATATATATATATACCCTCATCTTTTTGGGGTGTAATTGGCAAAATTATGTATATTTAAGATGTATAGTTGATGCTTTAGTATATGATACAGTGTAAAAGATTACTGCAATCAAAGGAATATATTTGTCACCTCCCATAATCAGACTATTTTGCAATGAGTACAATATTTTTGTGCTTCTCTGTTAGCAAATTTCAAGTATAAAATAGAGTATTATTAACTGTACTCACCAAGCTGCCTCTTTGATGCATCTTATTACCTCATTTCCCACAGCCCTCAATTTTTGTCTGCTGCTAATTTGCTCTGTCTCTATGGATTAAATATTATAAGATTCCACATAAAAGCAATATAGATACATAGACATATATTTAAAAAAGCACTACACACACACACATACATGTTACCTACAAACAGTACCAGTTTTAATTCTCTCTGATTGGGATGCCTTTTATTTAACTTTTTTGGAAACAAATTTATTATATGTATGTATGTAAGTATGTATGTATGTATGCACAAGTGTATGTATGTGTGTATACACGTATGCATGCATGTGCATGCATGCATACATGCATGCATGTACATACGTACTGAACTGTAGGCCAGAGATGGGGGGGGGTGAAAGGATTCACCAGAGACAGAATGGGGACTTAAACAGGTGGATCTACTGAAATACACTGCTGAGGGGAGCAGCAGATGAGACAGGAGAAGCCTGTTGTACCATGTGGGTCAGCTCCCTGGCTGGGGGTCAAACATATGCTGCAGTGGCTGGTGATAGTGCTGAGACTTGAACTCTTGTGTCACCACTGAGATCTTATTTAACTTTTTTACTGCCTAATCACTCTGGTTAGTGTTCCAGTTCTTTGCTGAATAGGTGAGAAAGAAAGTGCCTGTTTTCTTTCTGATCTTTGAGGCAAAGCTTTCAACTTTTCATTATTGAATGTGATGACTATAGTGGACTTTCATGTGTGACCTTTATTATGTTTGTGTGAATTCCTTCTATTCTCAAATTGCTAATTCTTTTTAAAAATAGCAATAAAATGTTACATTTTGTCAAATTCATTTATGTGTATCTATTGACATGGTTGATCATTGAGTTATTATCCTCCATTATTTTAATGTGATATATCACATTCATTGCTTTGTGTGTATTAAATCAACCTTATATTCCAGTGATAAAAACTACTCAATAATGGCACATCATCCTTTAATGTGCTGTCGAATTGAGTTTGCTAGTTCTTTTGTTAAGATCTGTTGCCATTCTCTATGTATTCCTTCTCTGTCTTTTTAATTCTCTCATTTATACATTTGTGAGTTTAATATTTTCTTTAACTCCTCTCCAACTCCACAACCCCTTAGCTTTCCAGTTCTTTAAACCAAAGTGATTGATTAATTATTCCTTAAATATTTATTGGAAATTTATTATGTGTGAAGCACTATAGTTATTTCTGGGGACACTCAGAAAAACACCAAAAAAGCTTTAAAAATATAATAATATTTTAAAACAATACAAAAATTTTAAGCTGATATATACCTGATCTCAGGGCACATGAAAGTTCATCAAATTTCTCAAGGATGTGAACATCTGAAGCAATATAATCTGAAGATAACTGGGAGCCTCCTGAAGACTGCCTGCCATAGTTTACAATAATTCTGTGTACACATACTGCTTTTCTGTGGAATCTTACAATGGCTAATCCACAGAGCAGAGGCATCTAAAACCTTTGAATGACATGCCTTCTGCATTAGTTTGTAAGTCTTTCACATCAAATTGCCATAAACTGGTTGACTTAAACCAAAGAAATGTGTTTACTGACGGTTCTGGAGTGCAGAAGTCCAATTTCATGTTGAAAGTGGTATTGATTCCTTCGGCAGACAGTGAACGCCATTTGGGCTTGTTCCCTAGTTTCTGGTGGCTTCTGGCAATTCGTGATGTTGCCTTGTAGTTTTCATTGTTCCACCTCTGACTTCATTTTCTCAGTACCTTCTCTCTCAATGCCCCTCAACCTATAGGTCACTTCCTCAAGATAACTTTCTGACTGTTCTTTAGCTGCACCCCCCTCAAATGAAGTTAGACTTTCATATTACACATGCTTACAACTACTTGCATTTTCCTTTTATAACATTTATTACAGTTATAATTCAATAATCATTATTGAAAAACAGTTACCATGAGATTTTGTGTCAGCCTGTGAGTTTCATGATCACAGAGAAACTTTGATTATTTGTGCCTACCATAGTGCCTGGTGTAATGTAGCAGCACAGTAATAGTGTGTTAAAATTGATTTTAAAATAGGGTATGTGGTGAGTGGGTGGGTGATACTGACTTGAATATTGGGGATTGAGATTGGTATGTAAGTATTCCTTTATGGCTCCATTCGGCTGAGTACAGTTTTCTGTGTTCAGTTAGTGTTCCTTAAAAGTGAGTTTGGGGCCCTCCCTGGTGGTGCAGTGGGTTAAAGTACAGCACTGAGAAGCTTAAGCCACTTCCGCATGAGTTCGATTCCCACCTGCCTGGAGGAGGTACACATGGTGCGGCCTCTCCTGCCCCACCCGCTGCTCCCCTCAGCAGTGTACTTCATTGATCTGCCTGTTCTGCTCCCCACTCTTTTTCTGGTGAATCCTCTCACCCTCCGCATCTCTGGCCTGTACCCCAGTTCTATATGAATAAATAAATAAATATTTTTTTTAAAAAGTGAATTTGTGTGGAAGTAAATGCAAAATTTGTGTTATGCTCATACTGTTTTCTGCTACATCAGTCATGTTGGAACAAACTTGCATTTCAAAGTAAACTTTATGGTAAAACTGAGTTTTATCATATGATTATTGTTTGATTTTAATGGGTAATATTGGGTCTGTACAATAGTAGTCAAAATTGTTACCAATAACATCAAATATCTAGGTCTTTAATAGTCATAAAGTTTCCATATACTATCTGAAGATAATGCTTTGAAGTGAAGGTTAATATATTGTTGTTACAAAGGAAGGAAAGAGGAAAAACTTAAAACACAGATGATTGGAGCAAGGTGAGTTATATAGCAAAAGCTTTTCATATGACCTGGAAAAAAAAAAAAAAAAGGAAAGATCAAAATGAATAACTGGATGCAGTATATGAGTTAGAAGTACAGATCCAGACTTCAGATGAATGTAGCAATACCAGAGGTACTACCAGACACCCATATTTGAGTTATGTTTGTGGGAATGTTTTAATTAATCGTCAAGTCTCTCTAGTGTGAATAGATTTAAACAAGATTTTGATTTTCTCTTGAATTGTCTTTGGTAAGGCATATGTTTCTGGAAATGTGTTCATTTAAATTTTATATTTTTCCCCTTTCAATGATTGGATCTTAATAAGATAGACCAAATTTAGTTCCCTGCTTATGGGGAGCCCAACGCTTAGCCTCAAGCTCCCTGTTCTGACAAGGCATTTACCTAGAGCTGCATGTTGCCCTATCACTCTAGTTTTATTTCACTTTTTCATGGTGAACTTTTAAAATGTATTTTTATGTTTTGCTTCTGATTCAATTTGGGGACATTTTCATTTATCAAACTTTGTCTTAAAATATGTCTTTTGTGACAATTGTTCAGGGTATAGTAATAGTACATGGCAAGACCTTTAAAAACCCTGAGACAAAAACAAAGGATGAAAGGATGTTGGTCTCCCTCCTTTTTTTTTTTTCACTCCAACATTTGGATTCCAAATATTATATGTATCTGGCAGTTTGAACTTCTTGATGGAAGCTGTGTTTTTTCTATAGTTCATTCAAAATGGAGTCTGTGGGTCTACAGTTTGTCTGCAAACATAATATTCACTATGAACTATTGAGCAGCTTTGGAAAAATATCAGACTTGATTTCGTAGCAGGTTCTTAATCATCCAGATTGCTGAATAATTAAATTATAATCAAGATGACACAAATAAAACCACTTTCACTTTATTTTGTCTGCATATTGTTCTTTATTGTAATACTACTTACTCACTTCATAGTTAGTACTAAGATTCTTTATTGTAGTTTTAAAATTTTGTAGACTTTGTATTATATTATGGTATCTAGAATAGAATCATGGAATATTGAAGCTGGAAGGGATCATGGTGATACTTATGTTATTTCTTATGGTAGAGCTGATGAAGAAATGAAGTGCCACAGACATTCAGTGATTTGTCAGAAATCGCAGTTGTGATGTAGGTCTGTGGTTATCTAGTTCTAAGTCATTGCCTTTTTCTACAAAACTATCAGGCTTGTGTTTCTGAGCCTTAGTTTCCTTTTTATAATTATGGATGCAAATTTAAAAATTTAGGAGGTTGACTATGAGTGATGCTAGGATGTAATCTGAAAAGACTTTGTAAATCAGTCTCTGGAGCCATATCATTCCTCATTTTTTAATAAATTGTGTACTTCCACAAATGTGGCTAATTGAGTTTTTCCTACATAAATAACTTACATCACCACTTTAACTGCATCTTGAAAGACCTAGAGTTACAATTGATTCTGAGTTGCATTGCTTAATTTGTGATCACTTACTTAATGAATATTATGCTCATAACGATTTACATTGATAACTTTCATATTTATATATTAATAACTTTCATTGCATTCCCAGCACTCAAATGTTATAATGGGAAAAAAGTAATGAATGTATATCCTACTGTATACCCCCTTAGTGGCATACTTTGGTATATTGTTATATCAATACAAAAATAATTTCCTTCTTCTTTTATTTAAGTAGTTGCTATTTCCTTGTGTGCTTGTAGCATTATATATTTAACATTCCCTTGTGGACCAGCACTTAGATTCTTTATAATCTGTTGCTAAAAAAAAAAGCAGAACTGCTATGAATACAAATATAAACATCATTTCACATGTAGGAAAATTTATATAATCATCTACTAGAAGTTGAAACTCTGGATCAAAATATGTATTTACAGTTTTGATATATAATGCCAAGTTACCTTATATAAAATTTGTTCTGTTGTACCAGCTTATACTTCTACCAACAACAGACAAATAGTGTCTGCATCAAATACACCTGGAAGGCCTAGTTACCTGGCACAACATTTACTGGGGCTACAGATACTAAGATTCTGTCTGTTAGCATCTGGGGCAAGAATCCAGCAAGGTTGGTCATCAGATTCTGATACATGAATCCCGGTCCTTGTACCATGGAGTTTTATTTCATTTTATTCATTTATTTACTTTAAAGATTTGCTTATTTATGCACACAAGACCTGGGGTACAGGCCAGAGCTGCAGGGGGGAGATGATTCACTGGAGACAGAGTGAGAAGCACAACGGGCAGATGTACTGAAATCCACTGCTGAGGGGAGCACAGGGTGAGTCAGGAGATTGTTGTATCATGTGTGTCACTTCCCTGGATGGATATCAAACTTGTGCTGTAGTGGCTACAGATAGCTTCATAGTGCTATGCTTTAAACACCACCAGTGAGGGCCCCTGTGGAGTTTTAAAGCAACCCATTTAAAGCAATTCTGGCCCTTCTCCAGCCTCATTCAAAGTCTGGAGTTCAAGCCCTATGTCCCATAGTCATATGACATGCCAAAGCTTGACATCCATCCCTTTTGATTGTGGGTGGTTTCTGCTTGCATATTTGAAACCAGTGGTCACAACTCTTGAGAACCTATGGCTTGAGCTGCCACTTCAGCTTTTACCAGGCTCAGGCACTTTGAGAATTTCCGTGGCATGTCGCTGCAGGTCAGCCTGCCAGAAAGGAACAGAAACAGGTACATGTTCACCTTCACCCTTGGAGCTCCTTCCTCAGACTCTCCCTGCACTATGTGCTGACCTGTAGAATCACCCGATCCTAAGCCCTTGCCCTCTCCATTTTCACTTCTTTCTTTGATTACATAAAGTTAGAGTGCATCCACCTGAGTCTTCTATAATGAGTCGTCTGGACTACAAGCTGCATAATTCACAAACAAAATTAACTTTAAAACTGTAGAGGCTTACTTCTCCAAGCTTAGACCTTCCACAACACTTAGGACTCCAGGATACTTTTCTCTTTTGAATTTATTTTTCACCAACTAGATTCATCAAATGATTAGCATGTATTATCTCTTACTCAATTGTTTTGTGGACACTGATAGGGAATCAACATAATTGACCCTTTATGTATCTCTGATAGTCAATAGCATGGAGATAACTCATGGCAAAGAAGGTAAGACCCAAGTAAGTTTGGTACACAGTGTGAGACCCCCCTAACTGCAATGAATTTTGAAGGAGGCCTGTTTGCTTTGGTGCTGCTTTGTTTTCTTAATTAAGAGGAAATAAAATGAGAAATGAGGAGACTGATTTAACAGAACAATTTAAAAAAATGAGTATTTGAAATACATTTCTATCTCTTCTACCTTATTGGATATTTCTCCAAGATGCAGAGACTGGAATCAAATTTTTTTCACAGTGCATTTATTGAGAATCTCTGAATTCATCTTTGTGCCCCTGAAGGAAAAAGTGGTGGGGGAACTTAGAGTGCCATAACAACATCTTCCTTGTCTTTCAAATATCCTGCATAGCAAGACTGGGGAGGAAGGACACCTGTGTTTCCCCTGAGTCTAGGCTTGTAAAGGAGGCAGGGCCAAGTACTAGCTGTCGGCAAGCCTCGGAAAGTTGAGGTGTTGTATGACAGACCTAATTTAGTGGCCTGCAGGAGAAGTTCTGTAGGTCAGGGAAGGGATCAGCTCTGTTCCAGAAGAACCTGGTAATTGGCACATGGAGGAGGAAGTGCCCACAGGACTGCTGAGGACCATCCACAGTAGACCATGGACGGGCCCTGCAGCTGCTCTCTGGGTCCAGAGGCCAGGATATAGCTTAGGCCTAGCTTGCATATGGCTGAGGGGTGATTTTTTTTTCTTTTATTTTAAAGATTTTATTTATGCCCTTGAGGTGCAGGGGCAGTGAGACGATTCACCAGAGACAGAGTGGGGAGCAGAACAGGCAGATCTACTGAAATACACTGCTGAGGGGAGCAGTGGGCGGGCCAGGGGAGTTCTGTTGCACCATGTGGGTCAGCTCCCTTCCAGGGAATTGAACTCATTGCTTTGTTGTGCTGTGCTTTAACCTGTTGCACCACCAGGGAGGGCCCAGGGGTGATCTTGATAATATCTCTTATGTAAATATCAGCTACAACCATGTACTGCTTATCAAATACCACACAAAAGGTAGAGTCAGTACATTTATAAACCAGTAAACTAGACTCACATAAACATAGTATTGTAAAAAGTTGTTCATGACACTATTTCAGTTACTTAAGTCATTTTCTGTATTTACCTTTGGTAATGGTAATGGCTGAATGATACTTCCATTCATTCATTTGGTGTGTGGTATTATCCTGGTTTTATTTTCCAAAAGAGGTAAGTGTTAAAACATCCTTAATGTATTTAGAAAAGCAGGAACCACAGGTAATAAACCATTTGCTCATTATTTACTCTTTAGATCAGCTTCTAGTTTATATAGTTATTGCTTAAAGTTTAATTTAAAGAAGTTTTATTTTACTGTGGAATTAAAAATGTGCTTATATGTATGGATGCAGGATCTTTAGATTTGTAAATAAGTGTTTTGACTGGCAACAACTTGAGCTGGAGGCAAGAAACAAAACTAGGTAGAAACATAATTTTTCCATCCAGGAATTACAGATGTTAATGTTACATTAATTTTGATTCCCAGGAGCATTTAATAATACCATCTGTGTGAATGGTGTACTTTTATTCTTCTTGACAGAATGGCTTAAATCAATCCAAATTATAAAAGTGCTTCTTCCTCTCTGGTATAGGCTGTTTCTTTTTTTTTTTTAATTTTTTTTTTAAAGATTTATTTATTTGTACATACAGAACTGGGGTACAGGCCAGAAGCTCAGGGGCGGCGAGAGGCTTCACCAGAGACAGAG